>NC_133620.1:299464053-300664053 GCF_048593235.1 Sminthopsis crassicaudata
ACATTTTGCGCACAATACATCATCTTCTTCATATCTAAAGCTGATCAAAGGGTTCTTAAGAGGGATCGATACAGTGGAATGAGTGAATGTGCTGGCAATAGTTCCAGTTATTTCCTTTGGGAAAATACATTCCTTTGGATATTTGTTCCTCTCTATTTCCCATTCTATTGAGTCTAGTTTTCCCTTTGTTTCCTTTTCATTTAGGAACATTATAATTGATGATCATTTTCTCATATTGGCTTCAATGGAACATTTTGGGCAAATCCCTCTTGTTCTTTATATCAAAAGATGATCAAAGGATTTTTAACAGGAATCCTATACAGTGGAATGAGTCAATGTGCAGGCAAAATTTCCAGTTATTTCCTTTGGGAAAATTCATTCCTTTGGATACTTGTTCCTCTCTATTTCCCATTCTATTGAGTCTAGTGTTCCTCTTGTTTCCTTTTCATTGGGTAATTTATAGTTGATGTTAATTCTCTCCTATTTGCTTCAATGGAACTTTTTGGGCAAAATCCATCATCTTCTTTGTACCTAAAGCTGATCAAAGGATTCTTAACAGGAATCCTATACAGTGGAATGAGTGAATATGCAGGCAATAGTTCCAGTTGTTTCCTTTCGGAAAATCCATTCCTTTGGATACTTGTTCCTCTCTATTTGTCATTCTACTGTGTCTAATGTTCCTCTTGTTTCCTCTTTAATTGGGAACTTTATAGTTGATGATAATTCTCTCCTATTAGCTTCAATGGAACTTTCTGGGCAATATCCATCATCTTCTTCATATCTAAAGCTGATCAAAGGGTTCTTAAGAGGGATCGATACAGTGGAATGAGTGAATGTGCTGGCAATAATTCAAGTTATTTCCTTAGGGAAAATCCATTCCTTTGGATACTTGTTCCTCTCTATTTCCCATTCTACTGCGTCTAGTTTTCCCATTATGTCCTCTTCAATTGGGAAATTTATAGTTGATGATAATTCTCTCCTATTAGCTTCAATGGAACATTTTGGGCACAATACATCATCTTCTTCATATCTAAAGGTGATCAAAGGATTCTTAACAGGGATCGATACAGTGGAACGAGTGAATGTGCAGGCAATAATTCAAGTTATTTCCTTAGGGAAAATCCATTCCTTTGGATACTTGTTCCTCTCTATTTCCCATTCTACTGCGTCTAGTTTTCCCATTATTTCCTCTTCAATTGGGAAATTTATAGTTGATGATAATTCTCTCCTATTAGCTTCAATGGAACATTTAGGGCACAATAAATCATCTTCTTCTATCTCAAGCTGATCAAAGGATTATTAACAGGGATCGATACAGTGGAATGAGTGAATGTGCAGGCAATAGTTCCAATTATTTCCGTTCGGAAAATCCATTCCTTTGGATACTTGTTCCTCTCTATTTCCCATTCTATTGAATCTAGTGTTCCATCTGTTTCCTTTGAAATTGGGAACTTTATAGTTGATGTTAATTCTATCCTATTTGCTTCAATGGAACTTTTTGGGCAAAATCCATCATCTTCTTTAAATCTAAAGCTGATCAAAGGATTTTTAACAGGAATCCTATACAGTGGAATGAGTGAATGTGCTGGCAATAGTTCCAGGTATTTCCTTTGGGAAAATACATTCCTTTGGATACTTGTTCCTCTCTATTTCCCATTCTATTGAGTCTAGTTTTCCCTTTGTTTCCTTTTCATTTAGGAACATTATAATTGATGATCATTTTCTCATATTGGCTTCAATGGAACATTTTGGGCAAATCCCTCTTGTTCTTTATATCAAAAGATGATCAAAGGATTTTTAACAGGAATCCTATACAGTGGAATGAGTCAATTTGCAGGCAAAATTTCCAGTTATTTCCTTTGGGAAAATTCATTCCTTTGGATACTTGTTCCACTCTATTTCCCATTCTATTGAGTCTAGTGTTCCTCTTGTTTCCTTTTCATTGGGTAATTTATAGTTGATGTTAATTCTCTCCTATTTGCTTCAATGGAACTTTTTGGGCAAAATCCATCATCTTCTTTGTACCTAAAGCTGATCAAAGGATTCTTAACAGGAATCCTATACAGTGGAATGAGTGAATATGCAGGCAATTGTTCCAGTTATTTCCTTTCGGAAAATCCATTCCTTTGGATACTTGTTCCTCTCTATTTGTCATTCTACTGTGTCTAATGTTCCTCTTGTTTCCTCTTTAATTGGGAACTTTATAGTTGATGATAATTCTCTCCTATTAGCTTCAATGGAACTTTCTGGGCAATATCCATCATCTTCTTCATATCTAAAGCTGATCAAAGGGTTCTTAAGAGGGATCGATACAGTGGAATGAGTGAATGTGCTGGCAATAATTCAAGTTATTTCCTTAGGGAAAATCCATTCCTTTGGATACTTGTTCCTCTCTATTTCCCATTCTACTGCGTCTAGTTTTCCCATTATTTCCTCTTCAATTGGGAAATTTATAGTTGATGATAATTCTCTCCTATTAGCTTCAATGGAACATTTTGGGCACAATACATCATCTTCTTCATATCTAAAGGTGATCAAAGGATTCTTAACACGGATCTATACAGTGGAATGAGTGAATGTGCAGGCAATAATTCCAGTTATTTCCTTTCGTAAAATCCATTCCTTTGGATACTTGTTCCTCTCTATTTCCCATTCTACTGAGTCTAAGGTTCCTCTTGTTTCCTCTTCAATTGGGAACTTTATAGTTGATGATATTTCTCTCCTATTGGCTTCAATGGAACATTTTGGGCAAAACGCTCATGTTCTTTATATCTAAATATGATCAAAGGATTCTTAACAGGAATCCTATACAGTGGAATGAGTGAATATGCAGGCAATAGTGCCAGTTATTTCCTTTCGGAAAATCCATTCCTTTGGTTACTTGTTCCTCTGTATTTTCCATTGTACAGTGTCTAATGTTCCTCTTGTTTCCTCTTCATTGGGTAAGTTATAGTTGATGATAATTCTCTCCTATTAGCTTCAATGGAACATTTTGCGCACAATACATCATCTTCTTCATATCTAAAGCTGATCAAAGGGTTCTTAAGAGGGATCGATACAGTGGAATGAGTGAATGTGCTGGCAATAGTTCCAGTTATTTCCTTTGGGAAAATACATTCCTTTGGATACTTGTTCCTCTCTATTTCCCATTCTATTGAGTCTAGTTTTCCCTTTGTTTCCTTTTCATTTAGGAACATTATAATTGATGATCATTTTCTCATATTGGCTTCAATGGAACATTTTGGGCAAATCCCTCTTGTTCTTTATATCAAAAGATGATCAAAGGATTTTTAACAGGAATCCTATACAGTGGAATGAGTCAATGTGCAGGCAAAATTTCCAGTTATTTCCTTTGGGAAAATTCATTCCTTTGGATACTTGTTCCTCTCTATTTCCCATTCTATTGAGTCTAGTGTTCCTCTTGTTTTCTTTTCATTGGGTAATTTATAGTTGATGTTAATTCTCTCCTATTTGCTTCAATGGAACTTTTTGGGCAAAATCCATCATCTTCTTTGTACCTAAAGCTGATCAAAGGATTCTTAACAGGAATCCTATACAGTGGAATGAGTGAATATGCAGGCAATAGTTCCAGTTATTTCCTTTCGGAAAATCCATTCCTTTGGATACTTGTTCCTCTCTATTTGTCATTCTACTGTGTCTAATGTTCCTCTTGTTTCCTCTTTAATTGGGAACTTTATAGTTGATGATAATTCTCTCCTATTAGCTTCCATGGAACTTTCTGGGCAATATCCATCATCTTCTTCATATCTAAAGGTGATCAAAGGATTCTTAACAGGAATCCTATACAGTGGAATGAGTGAATGTGCAGGCAATAATTCAAGTTATTTCCTTAGGGAAAATCCATTCCTTTGGATACTTGTTCCACTCTATTTCCCATTCTATTGAGTCTTGTGTTCCTCTTGTTTCCTCTTCAATTGGGAACTTTATAGTTGATGATAATTCCCTAGTATTAGCTTCAATGGAACATTTTGGGCAAAATCCATCATCTTCTTCATATCTAAAGCTGATCAAAGGATTCTTAACACGGATCTATACAGTGGAATGAGTGAATGTGCAGGCAATAATTCCAGTTATTTCCTTTCGGAAAATCCATTCCTTTGGATACTTGTTCCTCTCTATTTCCCATTCTACTGCGTCTAGTTTTCCCATTATTTCCTCTTCAATTGGGAACTTTATAGTTGATGATAATTCTCTCCTATTGGCTTCAATGGAACATTTTGGGCAAAACGCTCATGTTCTTTATATCTAAATATGATCAAAGGATTCTTAACAGGAATCCTATACAGTAGAATGAGTGAATATGCAGGCAATAGTGCCAGTTATTTCCTTTCGGAAAATCCCTTCCTTTGGATACTTGTTCCTCTGTATTTTCCATTGTACTGTGTCTAATGTTCCTCTTGTTTCCTCTTCATTGGGTAAGTTATAGTTGATGATAATTCTCTCCTATTAGCTTCAATGGAACATTTTGCGCACAATACATCATCTTCTTCATATCTAAAGCTGATCAAAGGGTTCTTAAGAGGGATCGATACAGTGGAATGAGTGAATGTGCTGGCAATAGTTCCAGGTATTTCCTTTGGGAAAATACATTCCTTTGGATACTTGTTCCTCTCTATTTCCCATTCTATTGAGTCTAGTTTTCCCTTTGTTTCCTTTTCATTTAGGAACATTATATGTGATGATCATTTTCTCATATTGGCTTCAATGGAACATTTTGGGCAAATCCCTCTTGTTCTTTATATCAAAAGATGATCAAAGCATTTTTAACAGGAATCCTATACAGTGGAATGAGTCAATTTGCAGGCAAAATTTCCAGTTATTTCCTTTGGGAAAATTCATTCCTTTGGATACTTGTTCCACTCTATTTCCCATTCTATTGAGTCTAGTGTTCCTCTTGTTTCCTTTTCATTGGGTAATTTATAGTTGATGTTAATTCTCTCCTATTTGCTTCAATGGAACTTTTTGGGCAAAATCCATCATCTTCTTTGTACCTAAAGCTGATCAAAGGATTCTTAACAGGAATCCTATACAGTGGAATGAGTGAATATGCAGGCAATTGTTCCAGTTATTTCCTTTCGGAAAATCCATTCCTTTGGATACTTGTTCCTCTCTATTTGTCATTCTACTGTGTCTAATGTTCCTCTTGTTTCCTCTTTAATTGGGAACTTTATAGTTGATGATAATTCTCTCCTATTAGCTTCAATGGAACTTTCTGGGCAATATCCATCATCTTCTTCATATCTAAAGCTGATCAAAGGGTTCTTAAGAGGGATCGATACAGTGGAATGAGTGAATGTGCTGGCAATAATTCAAGTTATTTCCTTAGGGAAAATCCATTCCTTTGGATACTTGTTCCTCTCTATTTCCCATTCTACTGCGTCTAGTTTTCCCATTATTTCCTCTTCAATTGGGAAATTTATAGTTGATGATAATTCTCTCCTATTAGCTTCAATGGAACATTTTGGGCACAATACATCATCTTCTTCATATCTAAAGGTGATCAAAGGATTCTTAACACGGATCTATACAGTGGAATGAGTGAATGTGCAGGCAATAATTCCAGTTATTTCCTTTCGTAAAATCCATTCCTTTGGATACTTGTTCCTCTCTATTTCCCATTCTACTGAGTCTAAGGTTCCTCTTGTTTCCTCTTCAATTGGGAACTTTATAGTTGATGATATTTCTCTCCTATTGGCTTCAATGGAACATTTTGGGCAAAACGCTCATGTTCTTTATATCTAAATATGATCAAAGGATTCTTAACAGGAATCCTATACAGTGGAATGAGTGAATATGCAGGCAATAGTGCCAGTTATTTCCTTTCGGAAAATCCATTCCTTTGGATACTTGTTCCTCTGTATTTTCCATTGTACAGTGTCTAATGTTCCTCTTGTTTCCTCTTCATTGGGTAAGTTATAGTTGATGATAATTCTCTCCTATTAGCTTCAATGGAACATTTTGCGCACAATACATCATCTTCTTCATATCTAAAGCTGATCAAAGGGTTCTTAAGAGGGATCGATACAGTGGAATGAGTGAATGTGCTGGCAATAGTTCCAGTTATTTCCTTTGGGAAAATACATTCCTTTGGATACTTGTTCCTCTCTATTTCCCATTCTATTGAGTCTAGTTTTCCCTTTGTTTCCTTTTCATTTAGGAACATTATAATTGATGATCATTTTCTCATATTGGCTTCAATGGAACATTTTGGGCAAATCCCTCTTGTTCTTTATATCAAAAGATGATCAAAGGATTTTTAACAGGAATCCTATACAGTGGAATGAGTCAATGTGCAGGCAAAATTTCCAGTTATTTCCTTTGGGAAAATTCATTCCTTTGGATACTTGTTCCTCTCTATTTCCCATTCTATTGAGTCTAGTGTTCCTCTTGTTTTCTTTTCATTGGGTAATTTATAGTTGATGTTAATTCTCTCCTATTTGCTTCAATGGAACTTTTTGGGCAAAATCCATCATCTTCTTTGTACCTAAAGCTGATCAAAGGATTCTTAACAGGAATCCTATACAGTGGAATGAGTGAATATGCAGGCAATAGTTCCAGTTATTTCCTTTCGGAAAATCCATTCCTTTGGATACTTGTTCCTCTCTATTTGTCATTCTACTGTGTCTAATGTTCCTCTTGTTTCCTCTTTAATTGGGAACTTTATAGTTGATGATAATTCTCTCCTATTAGCTTCCATGGAACTTTCTGGGCAATATCCATCATCTTCTTCATATCTAAAGGTGATCAAAGGATTCTTAACAGGAATCCTATACAGTGGAATGAGTGAATGTGCAGGCAATAATTCAAGTTATTTCCTTAGGGAAAATCCATTCCTTTGGATACTTGTTCCACTCTATTTCCCATTCTATTGAGTCTTGTGTTCCTCTTGTTTCCTCTTCAATTGGGAACTTTATAGTTGATGATAATTCCCTAGTATTAGCTTCAATGGAACATTTTGGGCAAAATCCATCATCTTCTTCATATCTAAAGCTGATCAAAGGATTCTTAACACGGATCTATACAGTGGAATGAGTGAATGTGCAGGCAATAATTCCAGTTATTTCCTTTCGGAAAATCCATTCCTTTGGATACTTGTTCCTCTCTATTTCCCATTCTACTGCGTCTAGTTTTCCCATTATTTCCTCTTCAATTGGGAACTTTATAGTTGATGATAATTCTCTCCTATTGGCTTCAATGGAACATTTTGGGCAAAACGCTCATGTTCTTTATATCTAAATATGATCAAAGGATTCTTAACAGGAATCCTATACAGTGGAATGAGTGAATATGCAGGCAATAGTGCCAGTTATTTCCTTTCGGAAAATCCCTTCCTTTGGATACTTGTTCCTCTGTATTTTCCATTGTACTGTGTCTAATGTTCCTCTTGTTTCCTCTTCATTGGGTAAGTTATAGTTGATGATAATTCTCTCCTATTAGCTTCAATGGAACATTTTGCGCACAATACATCATCTTCTTCATATCTAAAGCTGATCAAAGGGTTCTTAAGAGGGATCGATACAGTGGAATGAGTGAATGTGCTGGCAATAGTTCCAGGTATTTCCTTTGGGAAAATACATTCCTTTGGATACTTGTTCCTCTCTATTTCCCATTCTATTGAGTCTAGTTTTCCCTTTGTTTCCTTTTCATTTAGGAACATTATATGTGATGATCATTTTCTCATATTGGCTTCAATGGAACATTTTGGGCAAATCCCTCTTGTTCTTTATATCAAAAGATGATCAAAGGATTTTTAACAGGAATCCTATACAGTGGAATGAGTCAATTTGCAGGCAAAATTTCCAGTTATTTCCTTTGGGAAAATTCATTCCTTTGGATACTTGTTCCACTCTATTTCCCATTCTATTGAGTCTAGTGTTCCTCTTGTTTCCTTTTCATTGGGTAATTTATAGTTGATGTTAATTGTCTCCTATTTGCTTCAATGGAACTTTTTGGGCAAAATCCATCATCTTCTTTGTACCTAAAGCTGATCAAAGGATTCTTAACAGGAATCCTATACAGTGGAATGAGTGAATATGCAGGCAATTGTTCCAGTTATTTCCTTTCGGAAAATCCATTCCTTTGGATACTTGTTCCTCTCTATTTGTCATTCTACTGTGTCTAATGTTCCTCTTGTTTCCTCTTTAATTGGGAACTTTATAGTTGATGATAATTCTCTCCTATTAGCTTCAATGGAACTTTCTGGGCAATATCCATCATCTTCTTCATATCTAAAGCTGATCAAAGGGTTCTTAAGAGGGATCGATACAGTGGAATGAGTGAATGTGCTGGCAATAATTCAAGTTATTTCCTTAGGGAAAATCCATTCCTTTGGATACTTGTTCCTCTCTATTTCCCATTCTACTGCGTCTAGTTTTCCCATTATTTCCTCTTCAATTGGGAAATTTATAGTTGATGATAATTCTCTCCTATTAGCTTCAATGGAACATTTTGGGCACAATACATCATCTTCTTCATATCTAAAGGTGATCAAAGGATTCTTAACACGGATCTATACAGTGGAATGAGTGAATGTGCAGGCAATAATTCCAGTTATTTCCTTTCGTAAAATCCATTCCTTTGGATACTTGTTCCTCTCTATTTCCCATTCTACTGAGTCTAAGGTTCCTCTTGTTTCCTCTTCAATTGGGAACTTTATAGTTGATGATATTTCTCTCCTATTGGCTTCAATGGAACATTTTGGGCAAAACGCTCATGTTCTTTATATCTAAATATGATCAAAGGATTCTTAACAGGAATCCTATACAGTGGAATGAGTGAATATGCAGGCAATAGTGCCAGTTATTTCCTTTCGGAAAATCCATTCCTTTGGATACTTGTTCCTCTGTATTTTCCATTGTACAGTGTCTAATGTTCCTCTTGTTTCCTCTTCATTGGGTAAGTTATAGTTGATGATAATTCTCTCCTATTAGCTTCAATGGAACATTTTGCGCACAATACATCATCTTCTTCATATCTAAAGCTGATCAAAGGGTTCTTAAGAGGGATCGATACAGTGGAATGAGTGAATGTGCTGGCAATAGTTCCAGTTATTTCCTTTGGGAAAATACATTCCTTTGGATACTTGTTCCTCTCTATTTCCCATTCTATTGAGTCTAGTTTTCCCTTTGTTTCCTTTTCATTTAGGAACATTATAATTGATGATCATTTTCTCATATTGGCTTCAATGGAACATTTTGGGCAAATCCCTCTTGTTCTTTATATCAAAAGATGATCAAAGGATTTTTAACAGGAATCCTATACAGTGGAATGAGTCAATGTGCAGGCAAAATTTCCAGTTATTTCCTTTGGGAAAATTCATTCCTTTGGATACTTGTTCCTCTCTATTTCCCATTCTATTGAGTCTAGTGTTCCTCTTGTTTTCTTTTCATTGGGTAATTTATAGTTGATGTTAATTCTCTCCTATTTGCTTCAATGGAACTTTTTGGGCAAAATCCATCATCTTCTTTGTACCTAAAGCTGATCAAAGGATTCTTAACAGGAATCCTATACAGTGGAATGAGTGAATATGCAGGCAATAGTTCCAGTTATTTCCTTTCGGAAAATCCATTCCTTTGGATACTTGTTCCTCTCTATTTGTCATTCTACTGTGTCTAATGTTCCTCTTGTTTCCTCTTTAATTGGGAACTTTATAGTTGATGATAATTCTCTCCTATTAGCTTCCATGGAACTTTCTGGGCAATATCCATCATCTTCTTCATATCTAAAGGTGATCAAAGGATTCTTAACAGGAATCCTATACAGTGGAATGAGTGAATGTGCAGGCAATAATTCAAGTTATTTCCTTAGGGAAAATCCATTCCTTTGGATACTTGTTCCACTCTATTTCCCATTCTATTGAGTCTTGTGTTCCTCTTGTTTCCTCTTCAATTGGGAACTTTATAGTTGATGATAATTCCCTAGTATTAGCTTCAATGGAACATTTTGGGCAAAATCCATCATCTTCTTCATATCTAAAGCTGATCAAAGGATTCTTAACACGGATCTATACAGTGGAATGAGTGAATGTGCAGGCAATAATTCCAGTTATTTCCTTTCGGAAAATCCATTCCTTTGGATACTTGTTCCTCTCTATTTCCCATTCTACTGCGTCTAGTTTTCCCATTATTTCCTCTTCAATTGGGAACTTTATAGTTGATGATAATTCTCTCCTATTGGCTTCAATGGAACATTTTGGGCAAAACGCTCATGTTCTTTATATCTAAATATGATCAAAGGATTCTTAACAGGAATCCTATACAGTGGAATGAGTGAATATGCAGGCAATAGTGCCAGTTATTTCCTTTCGGAAAATCCCTTCCTTTGGATACTTGTTCCTCTGTATTTTCCATTGTACTGTGTCTAATGTTCCTCTTGTTTCCTCTTCATTGGGTAAGTTATAGTTGATGATAATTCTCTCCTATTAGCTTCAATGGAACATTTTGCGCACAATACATCATCTTCTTCATATCTAAAGCTGATCAAAGGGTTCTTAAGAGGGATCGATACAGTGGAATGAGTGAATGTGCTGGCAATAGTTCCAGGTATTTCCTTTGGGAAAATACATTCCTTTGGATACTTGTTCCTCTCTATTTCCCATTCTATTGAGTCTAGTTTTCCCTTTGTTTCCTTTTCATTTAGGAACATTATATGTGATGATCATTTTCTCATATTGGCTTCAATGGAACATTTTGGGCAAATCCCTCTTGTTCTTTATATCAAAAGATGATCAAAGCATTTTTAACAGGAATCCTATACAGTGGAATGAGTCAATTTGCAGGCAAAATTTCCAGTTATTTCCTTTGGGAAAATTCATTCCTTTGGATACTTGTTCCACTCTATTTCCCATTCTATTGAGTCTAGTGTTCCTCTTGTTTCCTTTTCATTGGGTAATTTATAGTTGATGTTAATTCTCTCCTATTTGCTTCAATGGAACTTTTTGGGCAAAATCCATCATCTTCTTTGTACCTAAAGCTGATCAAAGGATTCTTAACAGGAATCCTATACAGTGGAATGAGTGAATATGCAGGCAATTGTTCCAGTTATTTCCTTTCGGAAAATCCATTCCTTTGGATACTTGTTCCTCTCTATTTGTCATTCTACTGTGTCTAATGTTCCTCTTGTTTCCTCTTTAATTGGGAACTTTATAGTTGATGATAATTCTCTCCTATTAGCTTCAATGGAACTTTCTGGGCAATATCCATCATCTTCTTCATATCTAAAGCTGATCAAAGGGTTCTTAAGAGGGATCGATACAGTGGAATGAGTGAATGTGCTGGCAATAATTCAAGTTATTTCCTTAGGGAAAATCCATTCCTTTGGATACTTGTTCCTCTCTATTTCCCATTCTACTGCGTCTAGTTTTCCCATTATTTCCTCTTCAATTGGGAAATTTATAGTTGATGATAATTCTCTCCTATTAGCTTCAATGGAACATTTTGGGCACAATACATCATCTTCTTCATATCTAAAGGTGATCAAAGGATTCTTAACACGGATCTATACAGTGGAATGAGTGAATGTGCAGGCAATAATTCCAGTTATTTCCTTTCGTAAAATCCATTCCTTTGGATACTTGTTCCTCTCTATTTCCCATTCTACTGAGTCTAAGGTTCCTCTTGTTTCCTCTTCAATTGGGAACTTTATAGTTGATGATATTTCTCTCCTATTGGCTTCAATGGAACATTTTGGGCAAAACGCTCATGTTCTTTATATCTAAATATGATCAAAGGATTCTTAACAGGAATCCTATACAGTGGAATGAGTGAATATGCAGGCAATAGTGCCAGTTATTTCCTTTCGGAAAATCCATTCCTTTGGATACTTGTTCCTCTGTATTTTCCATTGTACAGTGTCTAATGTTCCTCTTGTTTCCTCTTCATTGGGTAAGTTATAGTTGATGATAATTCTCTCCTATTAGCTTCAATGGAACATTTTGCGCACAATACATCATCTTCTTCATATCTAAAGCTGATCAAAGGGTTCTTAAGAGGGATCGATACAGTGGAATGAGTGAATGTGCTGGCAATAGTTCCAGTTATTTCCTTTGGGAAAATACATTCCTTTGGATACTTGTTCCTCTCTATTTCCCATTCTATTGAGTCTAGTTTTCCCTTTGTTTCCTTTTCATTTAGGAACATTATAATTGATGATCATTTTCTCATATTGGCTTCAATGGAACATTTTGGGCAAATCCCTCTTGTTCTTTATATCAAAAGATGATCAAAGGATTTTTAACAGGAATCCTATACAGTGGAATGAGTCAATGTGCAGGCAAAATTTCCAGTTATTTCCTTTGGGAAAATTCATTCCTTTGGATACTTGTTCCTCTCTATTTCCCATTCTATTGAGTCTAGTGTTCCTCTTGTTTTCTTTTCATTGGGTAATTTATAGTTGATGTTAATTCTCTCCTATTTGCTTCAATGGAACTTTTTGGGCAAAATCCATCATCTTCTTTGTACCTAAAGCTGATCAAAGGATTCTTAACAGGAATCCTATACAGTGGAATGAGTGAATATGCAGGCAATAGTTCCAGTTATTTCCTTTCGGAAAATCCATTCCTTTGGATACTTGTTCCTCTCTATTTGTCATTCTACTGTGTCTAATGTTCCTCTTGTTTCCTCTTTAATTGGGAACTTTATAGTTGATGATAATTCTCTCCTATTAGCTTCCATGGAACTTTCTGGGCAATATCCATCATCTTCTTCATATCTAAAGGTGATCAAAGGATTCTTAACAGGAATCCTATACAGTGGAATGAGTGAATGTGCAGGCAATAATTCAAGTTATTTCCTTAGGGAAAATCCATTCCTTTGGATACTTGTTCCACTCTATTTCCCATTCTATTGAGTCTTGTGTTCCTCTTGTTTCCTCTTCAATTGGGAACTTTATAGTTGATGATAATTCCCTAGTATTAGCTTCAATGGAACATTTTGGGCAAAATCCATCATCTTCTTCATATCTAAAGCTGATCAAAGGATTCTTAACACGGATCTATACAGTGGAATGAGTGAATGTGCAGGCAATAATTCCAGTTATTTCCTTTCGGAAAATCCATTCCTTTGGATACTTGTTCCTCTCTATTTCCCATTCTACTGCGTCTAGTTTTCCCATTATTTCCTCTTCAATTGGGAACTTTATAGTTGATGATAATTCTCTCCTATTGGCTTCAATGGAACATTTTGGGCAAAACGCTCATGTTCTTTATATCTAAATATGATCAAAGGATTCTTAACAGGAATCCTATACAGTGGAATGAGTGAATATGCAGGCAATAGTGCCAGTTATTTCCTTTCGGAAAATCCCTTCCTTTGGATACTTGTTCCTCTGTATTTTCCATTGTACTGTGTCTAATGTTCCTCTTGTTTCCTCTTCATTGGGTAAGTTATAGTTGATGATAATTCTCTCCTATTAGCTTCAATGGAACATTTTGCGCACAATACATCATCTTCTTCATATCTAAAGCTGATCAAAGGGTTCTTAAGAGGGATCGATACAGTGGAATGAGTGAATGTGCTGGCAATAGTTCCAGGTATTTCCTTTGGGAAAATACATTCCTTTGGATACTTGTTCCTCTCTATTTCCCATTCTATTGAGTCTAGTTTTCCCTTTGTTTCCTTTTCATTTAGGAACATTATATGTGATGATCATTTTCTCATATTGGCTTCAATGGAACATTTTGGGCAAATCCCTCTTGTTCTTTATATCAAAAGATGATCAAAGGATTTTTAACAGGAATCCTATACAGTGGAATGAGTCAATTTGCAGGCAAAATTTCCAGTTATTTCCTTTGGGAAAATTCATTCCTTTGGATACTTGTTCCACTCTATTTCCCATTCTATTGAGTCTAGTGTTCCTCTTGTTTCCTTTTCATTGGGTAATTTATAGTTGATGTTAATTCTCTCCTATTTGCTTCAATGGAACTTTTTGGGCAAAATCCATCATCTTCTTTGTACCTAAAGCTGATCAAAGGATTCTTAACAGGAATCCTATACAGTGGAATGAGTGAATATGCAGGCAATTGTTCCAGTTATTTCCTTTCGGAAAATCCATTCCTTTGGATACTTGTTCCTCTCTATTTGTCATTCTACTGTGTCTAATGTTCCTCTTGTTTCCTCTTTAATTGGGAACTTTATAGTTGATGATAATTCTCTCCTATTAGCTTCAATGGAACTTTCTGGGCAATATCCATCATCTTCTTCATATCTAAAGCTGATCAAAGGGTTCTTAAGAGGGATCGATACAGTGGAATGAGTGAATGTGCTGGCAATAATTCAAGTTATTTCCTTAGGGAAAATCCATTCCTTTGGATACTTGTTCCTCTCTATTTCCCATTCTACTGCGTCTAGTTTTCCCATTATTTCCTCTTCAATTGGGAAATTTATAGTTGATGATAATTCTCTCCTATTAGCTTCAATGGAACATTTTGGGCACAATACATCATCTTCTTCATATCTAAAGGTGATCAAAGGATTCTTAACACGGATCTATACAGTGGAATGAGTGAATGTGCAGGCAATAATTCCAGTTATTTCCTTTCGTAAAATCCATTCCTTTGGATACTTGTTCCTCTCTATTTCCCATTCTACTGAGTCTAAGGTTCCTCTTGTTTCCTCTTCAATTGGGAACTTTATAGTTGATGATATTTCTCTCCTATTGGCTTCAATGGAACATTTTGGGCAAAACGCTCATGTTCTTTATATCTAAATATGATCAAAGGATTCTTAACAGGAATCCTATACAGTGGAATGAGTGAATATGCAGGCAATAGTGCCAGTTATTTCCTTTCGGAAAATCCATTCCTTTGGATACTTGTTCCTCTGTATTTTCCATTGTACAGTGTCTAATGTTCCTCTTGTTTCCTCTTCATTGGGTAAGTTATAGTTGATGATAATTCTCTCCTATTAGCTTCAATGGAACATTTTGCGCACAATACATCATCTTCTTCATATCTAAAGCTGATCAAAGGGTTCTTAAGAGGGATCGATACAGTGGAATGAGTGAATGTGCTGGCAATAGTTCCAGTTATTTCCTTTGGGAAAATACATTCCTTTGGATACTTGTTCCTCTCTATTTCCCATTCTATTGAGTCTAGTTTTCCCTTTGTTTCCTTTTCATTTAGGAACATTATAATTGATGATCATTTTCTCATATTGGCTTCAATGGAACATTTTGGGCAAATCCCTCTTGTTCTTTATATCAAAAGATGATCAAAGGATTTTTAACAGGAATCCTATACAGTGGAATGAGTCAATGTGCAGGCAAAATTTCCAGTTATTTCCTTTGGGAAAATTCATTCCTTTGGATACTTGTTCCTCTCTATTTCCCATTCTATTGAGTCTAGTGTTCCTCTTGTTTTCTTTTCATTGGGTAATTTATAGTTGATGTTAATTCTCTCCTATTTGCTTCAATGGAACTTTTTGGGCAAAATCCATCATCTTCTTTGTACCTAAAGCTGATCAAAGGATTCTTAACAGGAATCCTATACAGTGGAATGAGTGAATATGCAGGCAATAGTTCCAGTTATTTCCTTTCGGAAAATCCATTCCTTTGGATACTTGTTCCTCTCTATTTGTCATTCTACTGTGTCTAATGTTCCTCTTGTTTCCTCTTTAATTGGGAACTTTATAGTTGATGATAATTCTCTCCTATTAGCTTCCATGGAACTTTCTGGGCAATATCCATCATCTTCTTCATATCTAAAGGTGATCAAAGGATTCTTAACAGGAATCCTATACAGTGGAATGAGTGAATGTGCAGGCAATAATTCAAGTTATTTCCTTAGGGAAAATCCATTCCTTTGGATACTTGTTCCACTCTATTTCCCATTCTATTGAGTCTTGTGTTCCTCTTGTTTCCTCTTCAATTGGGAACTTTATAGTTGATGATAATTCCCTAGTATTAGCTTCAATGGAACATTTTGGGCAAAATCCATCATCTTCTTCATATCTAAAGCTGATCAAAGGATTCTTAACACGGATCTATACAGTGGAATGAGTGAATGTGCAGGCAATAATTCCAGTTATTTCCTTTCGGAAAATCCATTCCTTTGGATACTTGTTCCTCTCTATTTCCCATTCTACTGCGTCTAGTTTTCCCATTATTTCCTCTTCAATTGGGAACTTTATAGTTGATGATAATTCTCTCCTATTGGCTTCAATGGAACATTTTGGGCAAAACGCTCATGTTCTTTATATCTAAATATGATCAAAGGATTCTTAACAGGAATCCTATACAGTGGAATGAGTGAATATGCAGGCAATAGTGCCAGTTATTTCCTTTCGGAAAATCCCTTCCTTTGGATACTTGTTCCTCTGTATTTTCCATTGTACTGTGTCTAATGTTCCTCTTGTTTCCTCTTCATTGGGTAAGTTATAGTTGATGATAATTCTCTCCTATTAGCTTCAATGGAACATTTTGCGCACAATACATCATCTTCTTCATATCTAAAGCTGATCAAAGGGTTCTTAAGAGGGATCGATACAGTGGAATGAGTGAATGTGCTGGCAATAGTTCCAGGTATTTCCTTTGGGAAAATACATTCCTTTGGATACTTGTTCCTCTCTATTTCCCATTCTATTGAGTCTAGTTTTCCCTTTGTTTCCTTTTCATTTAGGAACATTATATGTGATGATCATTTTCTCATATTGGCTTCAATGGAACATTTTGGGCAAATCCCTCTTGTTCTTTATATCAAAAGATGATCAAAGGATTTTTAACAGGAATCCTATACAGTGGAATGAGTCAATTTGCAGGCAAAATTTCCAGTTATTTCCTTTGGGAAAATTCATTCCTTTGGATACTTGTTCCACTCTATTTCCCATTCTATTGAGTCTAGTGTTCCTCTTGTTTCCTTTTCATTGGGTAATTTATAGTTGATGTTAATTCTCTCCTATTTGCTTCAATGGAACTTTTTGGGCAAAATCCATCATCTTCTTTGTACCTAAAGCTGATCAAAGGATTCTTAACAGGAATCCTATACAGTGGAATGAGTGAATATGCAGGCAATTGTTCCAGTTATTTCCTTTCGGAAAATCCATTCCTTTGGATACTTGTTCCTCTCTATTTGTCATTCTACTGTGTCTAATGTTCCTCTTGTTTCCTCTTTAATTGGGAACTTTATAGTTGATGATAATTCTCTCCTATTAGCTTCAATGGAACTTTCTGGGCAATATCCATCATCTTCTTCATATCTAAAGCTGATCAAAGGGTTCTTAAGAGGGATCGATACAGTGGAATGAGTGAATGTGCTGGCAATAATTCAAGTTATTTCCTTAGGGAAAATCCATTCCTTTGGATACTTGTTCCTCTCTATTTCCCATTCTACTGCGTCTAGTTTTCCCATTATTTCCTCTTCAATTGGGAAATTTATAGTTGATGATAATTCTCTCCTATTAGCTTCAATGGAACATTTTGGGCACAATACATCATCTTCTTCATATCTAAAGGTGATCAAAGGATTCTTAACACGGATCTATACAGTGGAATGAGTGAATGTGCAGGCAATAATTCCAGTTATTTCCTTTCGTAAAATCCATTCCTTTGGATACTTGTTCCTCTCTATTTCCCATTCTACTGAGTCTAAGGTTCCTCTTGTTTCCTCTTCAATTGGGAACTTTATAGTTGATGATATTTCTCTCCTATTGGCTTCAATGGAACATTTTGGGCAAAACGCTCATGTTCTTTATATCTAAATATGATCAAAGGATTCTTAACAGGAATCCTATACAGTGGAATGAGTGAATATGCAGGCAATAGTGCCAGTTATTTCCTTTCGGAAAATCCATTCCTTTGGATACTTGTTCCTCTGTATTTGTCATTCTACTGTGTCTAATGTTCCTCTTGTATCCTCTTTAATTGGGAACTTTATAGTTGATGATAATTCTCTTCTATTAGCTTCAATGGAACTTTCTGGGCAATATCCATCATCTTCTTCGTATCTAAAGCTGATCAAAGGATTCTTAACAGGAATCCTATACAGTGGAATGAGTGAATATGCAGGCAATAGTTCCAGTTATTTTCTTTCGGAAAATCCATTCCTTTGGATACTTGTTCCTCTCTATTTGCCATTCTACTGTGTTTAATGTTCCTCTTGTTTCCTCTTCAATTGGGTACTTTATAGTTGATGATAATTCTCTCCTATTAGCTTCAATGGAACTTTCTGGGAAATATCCATCATCTTCTTCATATCTAAAGCTGATCAAAGGATTCTTAACAGGGATCGATACAGTGGAATAAGTGAATGTGCAGGCAATAATTCCAGTTATTTCTTTTGGGAAAATCCATTCCTTTGAATACTTGTTCCTCTCTATTTCCCATTCTATTGAGTATAGTTTTCCCTTTGTTTCCTTTTCAATTAGGAACATTATAGTTGGTGATAATTCCCTCCTATTGGCTTCAATGGAACATTTTGGGCAAAATCCATCATCTTCTTCATATGTAAAGCTGATCAAAGGATTCTTAACAGGAATCCTATACAGTGGAATGAGTCAATGTGCAGGCAAAAGTTCCAGTTATTTGTTTTGGGAAAATCCATTCCTTTGGATACTTGTTCCTCTCTATTTGTCATTCTACTGTGTCTAATGTTCCTCTTGTTTCCTCTTTAATTGGGAACTTTATAGTTGATGATAATTCTCTCCTATTAGCTTCAATGGAACTTTCTGGGCAATATCCATCATCTTCTTCATATCTAAAGCTGATCAAAGGGTTCTTAAGAGGGATCGATACAGTGGAATGAGTGAATGTGCTGGCAATAATTCAAGTTATTTCCTTAGGGAAAATCCATTCCTTTGGATACTTGTTCCTCTCTATTTCCCATTCTACTGCGTCTAGTTTTCCCATTATTTCCTCTTCAATTGGGAAATTTATAGTTGATGATAATTCTCTCCTATTAGCTTCAATGGAACATTTTGGGCACAATACATCATCTTCTTCATATCTAAAGGTGATCAAAGGATTCTTAACACGGATCTATACAGTGGAATGAGTGAATGTGCAGGCAATAATTCCAGTTATTTCCTTTCGTAAAATCCATTCCTTTGGATACTTGTTCCTCTCTATTTCCCATTCTACTGAGTCTAAAGTTCCTCTTGTTTCCTCTTCAATTGGGAACTTTATAGTTGATGATATTTCTCTCCTATTGGCTTCAATGGAACATTTTGGGCAAAACGCTCATGTTCTTTATATCTAAATATGATCAAAGGATTCTTAACAGGAATCCTATACAGTGGAATGAGTGAATATGCAGGCAATAGTGCCAGTTATTTCCTTTCGGAAAATCCATTCCTTTGGATACTTGTTCCTCTGTATTTTCCATTGTACAGTGTCTAATGTTCCTCTTGTTTCCTCTTCATTGGGTAAGTTATAGTTGATGATAATTCTCTCCTATTAGCTTCAATGGAACATTTTGCGCACAATACATCATCTTCTTCATATCTAAAGCTGATCAAAGGGTTCTTAAGAGGGATCGATACAGTGGAATGAGTGAATGTGCTGGCAATAGTTCCAGTTATTTCCTTTGGGAAAATACATTCCTTTGGATACTTGTTCCTCTCTATTTCCCATTCTATTGAGTCTAGTTTTCCCTTTGTTTCCTTTTCATTTAGGAACATTATAATTGATGATCATTTTCTCATATTGGCTTCAATGGAACATTTTGGGCAAATCCCTCTTGTTCTTTATATCAAAAGATGATCAAAGGATTTTTAACAGGAATCCTATACAGTGGAATGAGTCAATGTGCAGGCAAAATTTCCAGTTATTTCCTTTGGGAAAATTCATTCCTTTGGATACTTGTTCCTCTCTATTTCCCATTCTATTGAGTCTAGTGTTCCTCTTGTTTTCTTTTCATTGGGTAATTTATAGTTGATGTTAATTCTCTCCTATTTGCTTCAATGGAACTTTTTGGGCAAAATCCATCATCTTCTTTGTACCTAAAGCTGATCAAAGGATTCTTAACAGGAATCCTATACAGTGGAATGAGTGAATATGCAGGCAATAGTTCCAGTTATTTCCTTTCGGAAAATCCATTCCTTTGGATACTTGTTCCTCTCTATTTGTCATTCTACTGTGTCTAATGTTCCTCTTGTTTCCTCTTTAATTGGGAACTTTATAGTTGATGATAATTCTCTCCTATTAGCTTCCATGGAACTTTCTGGGCAATATCCATCATCTTCTTCATATCTAAAGGTGATCAAAGGATTCTTAACAGGAATCCTATACAGTGGAATGAGTGAATGTGCAGGCAATAATTCAAGTTATTTCCTTAGGGAAAATCCATTCCTTTGGATACTTGTTCCACTCTATTTCCCATTCTATTGAGTCTTGTGTTCCTCTTGTTTCCTCTTCAATTGGGAACTTTATAGTTGATGATAATTCCCTAGTATTAGCTTCAATGGAACATTTTGGGCAAAATCCATCATCTTCTTCATATCTAAAGCTGATCAAAGGATTCTTAACACGGATCTATACAGTGGAATGAGTGAATGTGCAGGCAATAATTCCAGTTATTTCCTTTCGGAAAATCCATTCCTTTGGATACTTGTTCCTCTCTATTTCCCATTCTACTGCGTCTAGTTTTCCCATTATTTCCTCTTCAATTGGGAACTTTATAGTTGATGATAATTCTCTCCTATTGGCTTCAATGGAACATTTTGGGCAAAACGCTCATGTTCTTTATATCTAAATATGATCAAAGGATTCTTAACAGGAATCCTATACAGTGGAATGAGTGAATATGCAGGCAATAGTGCCAGTTATTTCCTTTCGGAAAATCCCTTCCTTTGGATACTTGTTCCTCTGTATTTTCCATTGTACTGTGTCTAATGTTCCTCTTGTTTCCTCTTCATTGGGTAAGTTATAGTTGATGATAATTCTCTCCTATTAGCTTCAATGGAACATTTTGCGCACAATACATCATCTTCTTCATATCTAAAGCTGATCAAAGGGTTCTTAAGAGGGATCGATACAGTGGAATGAGTGAATGTGCTGGCAATAGTTCCAGGTATTTCCTTTGGGAAAATCCATTCCTTTGAATACTTGTTCCTCTCTATTTCCCATTCTATTGAGTCTAGTTTTCCCTTTGTTTCCTTTTCATTTAGGAACATTATATGTGATGATCATTTTCTCATATTGGCTTCAATGGAACATTTTGGGCAAATCCCTCTTGTTCTTTATATCAAAAGATGATCAAAGCATTTTTAACAGGAATCCTATACAGTGGAATGAGTCAATGTGCAGGCAAAATTTCCAGTTATTTCCTTTGGGAAAATTCATTCCTTTGGATACTTGTTCCTCTCTATTTCCCATTCTATTGAGTCTAGTGTTCCTCTTGTTTCCTTTTCATTGGGTAATTTATAGTTGATGTTAATTCTCTCCTATTTGCTTCAATGGAACTTTTTGGGCAAAATCCATCATCTTCTTTGTACCTAAAGCTGATCAAAGGATTCTTAACAGGAATCCTATACAGTGGAATGAGTGAATATGCAGGCAATTGTTCCAGTTATTTCCTTTCGGAAAATCCATTCCTTTGGATACTTGTTCCTCTCTATTTGTCATTCTACTGTGTCTAATGTTCCTCTTGTATCCTCTTTAATTGGGAACTTTATAGTTGATGATAATTCTCTTCTATTAGCTTCAATGGAACTTTCTGGGCAATATCCATCATCTTCTTCATATCTAAAGCTGATCAAAGGATTCTTAACAGGAATCCTATACAGTGGAATGAGTGAATATGCAGGCAATAGTTCCAGTTATTTTCTTTCGGAAAATCCATTCCTTTGGATACTTGTTCCTCTCTATTTGCCATTCTACTGTGTTTAATGTTCCTCTTGTTTCCTCTTCAATTGGGTACTTTATAGTTGATGATAATTCTCTCCTATTAGCTTCAATGGAACTTTCTGGGAAATATCCATCATCTTCTTCATATCTAAAGCTGATCAAAGGATTCTTAACAGGGATCGATACAGTGGAATAAGTGAATGTGCAGGCAATAATTCCAGTTATTTCTTTTGGGAAAATCCATTCCTTTGAATACTTGTTCCTCTCTATTTCCCATTCTATTGAGTATAGTTTTCCCTTTGTTTCCTTTTCAATTAGGAACATTATAGTTGGTGATAATTCCCTCCTATTGGCTTCAATGGAACATTTTGGGCAAAATCCATCATCTTCTTCATATGTAAAGCTGATCAAATAATTCTTAACAGGAATCCTATACAGTGGAATGAGTCAATGTGCAGGCAAAAGTTCCAGTTATTTGTTTTGGGAAAATCCATTCCTTTGGATACTTGTTCCTCTCTATTTGTCATTCTACTGTGTCTAATGTTCCTCTTGTTTCCTCTTTAATTGGGAACTTTATAGTTGATGATAATTCTCTCCTATTAGCTTCAATGGAACTTTCTGGGCAATATCCATCATCTTCTTCATATCTAAAGCTGATCAAAGGGTTCTTAAGAGGGATCGATACAGTGGAATGAGTGAATGTGCTGGCAATAATTCAAGTTATTTCCTTAGGGAAAATCCATTCCTTTGGATACTTGTTCCTCTCTATTTCCCATTCTACTGCGTCTAGTTTTCCCATTATTTCCTCTTCAATTGGGAAATTTATAGTTGATGATAATTCTCTCCTATTAGCTTCAATGGAACATTTTGGGCACAATACATCATCTTCTTCATATCTAAAGGTGATCAAAGGATTCTTAACACGGATCTATACAGTGGAATGAGTGAATGTGCAGGCAATAATTCCAGTTATTTCCTTTCGTAAAATCCATTCCTTTGGATACTTGTTCCTCTCTATTTCCCATTCTACTGAGTCTAAAGTTCCTCTTGTTTCCTCTTCAATTGGGAACTTTATAGTTGATGATATTTCTCTCCTATTGGCTTCAATGGAACATTTTGGGCAAAACGCTCATGTTCTTTATATCTAAATATGATCAAAGGATTCTTAACAGGAATCCTATACAGTGGAATGAGTGAATATGCAGGCAATAGTGCCAGTTATTTCCTTTCGGAAAATCCATTCCTTTGGATACTTGTTCCTCTGTATTTTCCATTGTACAGTGTCTAATGTTCCTCTTGTTTCCTCTTCATTGGGTAAGTTATAGTTGATGATAATTCTCTCCTATTAGCTTCAATGGAACATTTTGCGCACAATACATCATCTTCTTCATATCTAAAGCTGATCAAAGGGTTCTTAAGAGGGATCGATACAGTGGAATGAGTGAATGTGCTGGCAATAGTTCCAGTTATTTCCTTTGGGAAAATACATTCCTTTGGATACTTGTTCCTCTCTATTTCCCATTCTATTGAGTCTAGTTTTCCCTTTGTTTCCTTTTCATTTAGGAACATTATAATTGATGATCATTTTCTCATATTGGCTTCAATGGAACATTTTGGGCAAATCCCTCTTGTTCTTTATATCAAAAGATGATCAAAGGATTTTTAACAGGAATCCTATACAGTGGAATGAGTCAATGTGCAGGCAAAATTTCCAGTTATTTCCTTTGGGAAAATTCATTCCTTTGGATACTTGTTCCTCTCTATTTCCCATTCTATTGAGTCTAGTGTTCCTCTTGTTTTCTTTTCATTGGGTAATTTATAGTTGATGTTAATTCTCTCCTATTTGCTTCAATGGAACTTTTTGGGCAAAATCCATCATCTTCTTTGTACCTAAAGCTGATCAAAGGATTCTTAACAGGAATCCTATACAGTGGAATGAGTGAATATGCAGGCAATAGTTCCAGTTATTTCCTTTCGGAAAATCCATTCCTTTGGATACTTGTTCCTCTCTATTTGTCATTCTACTGTGTCTAATGTTCCTCTTGTTTCCTCTTTAATTGGGAACTTTATAGTTGATGATAATTCTCTCCTATTAGCTTCCATGGAACTTTCTGGGCAATATCCATCATCTTCTTCATATCTAAAGGTGATCAAAGGATTCTTAACAGGAATCCTATACAGTGGAATGAGTGAATGTGCAGGCAATAATTCAAGTTATTTCCTTAGGGAAAATCCATTCCTTTGGATACTTGTTCCACTCTATTTCCCATTCTATTGAGTCTTGTGTTCCTCTTGTTTCCTCTTCAATTGGGAACTTTATAGTTGATGATAATTCCCTAGTATTAGCTTCAATGGAACATTTTGGGCAAAATCCATCATCTTCTTCATATCTAAAGCTGATCAAAGGATTCTTAACACGGATCTATACAGTGGAATGAGTGAATGTGCAGGCAATAATTCCAGTTATTTCCTTTCGGAAAATCCATTCCTTTGGATACTTGTTCCTCTCTATTTCCCATTCTACTGCGTCTAGTTTTCCCATTATTTCCTCTTCAATTGGGAACTTTATAGTTGATGATAATTCTCTCCTATTGGCTTCAATGGAACATTTTGGGCAAAACGCTCATGTTCTTTATATCTAAATATGATCAAAGGATTCTTAACAGGAATCCTATACAGTGGAATGAGTGAATATGCAGGCAATAGTGCCAGTTATTTCCTTTCGGAAAATCCCTTCCTTTGGATACTTGTTCCTCTGTATTTTCCATTGTACTGTGTCTAATGTTCCTCTTGTTTCCTCTTCATTGGGTAAGTTATAGTTGATGATAATTCTCTCCTATTAGCTTCAATGGAACATTTTGCGCACAATACATCATCTTCTTCATATCTAAAGCTGATCAAAGGGTTCTTAAGAGGGATCGATACAGTGGAATGAGTGAATGTGCTGGCAATAGTTCCAGGTATTTCCTTTGGGAAAATCCATTCCTTTGAATACTTGTTCCTCTCTATTTCCCATTCTATTGAGTCTAGTTTTCCCTTTGTTTCCTTTTCATTTAGGAACATTATATGTGATGATCATTTTCTCATATTGGCTTCAATGGAACATTTTGGGCAAATCCCTCTTGTTCTTTATATCAAAAGATGATCAAAGCATTTTTAACAGGAATCCTATACAGTGGAATGAGTCAATGTGCAGGCAAAATTTCCAGTTATTTCCTTTGGGAAAATTCATTCCTTTGGATACTTGTTCCTCTCTATTTCCCATTCTATTGAGTCTAGTGTTCCTCTTGTTTCCTTTTCATTGGGTAATTTATAGTTGATGTTAATTCTCTCCTATTTGCTTCAATGGAACTTTTTGGGCAAAATCCATCATCTTCTTTGTACCTAAAGCTGATCAAAGGATTCTTAACAGGAATCCTATACAGTGGAATGAGTGAATATGCAGGCAATTGTTCCAGTTATTTCCTTTCGGAAAATCCATTCCTTTGGATACTTGTTCCTCTCTATTTGTCATTCTACTGTGTCTAATGTTCCTCTTGTATCCTCTTTAATTGGGAACTTTATAGTTGATGATAATTCTCTTCTATTAGCTTCAATGGAACTTTCTGGGCAATATCCATCATCTTCTTCATATCTAAAGCTGATCAAAGGATTCTTAACAGGAATCCTATACAGTGGAATGAGTGAATATGCAGGCAATAGTTCCAGTTATTTTCTTTCGGAAAATCCATTCCTTTGGATACTTGTTCCTCTCTATTTGCCATTCTACTGTGTTTAATGTTCCTCTTGTTTCCTCTTCAATTGGGTACTTTATAGTTGATGATAATTCTCTCCTATTAGCTTCAATGGAACTTTCTGGGAAATATCCATCATCTTCTTCATATCTAAAGCTGATCAAAGGATTCTTAACAGGGATCGATACAGTGGAATAAGTGAATGTGCAGGCAATAATTCCAGTTATTTCTTTTGGGAAAATCCATTCCTTTGAATACTTGTTCCTCTCTATTTCCCATTCTATTGAGTATAGTTTTCCCTTTGTTTCCTTTTCAATTAGGAACATTATAGTTGGTGATAATTCCCTCCTATTGGCTTCAATGGAACATTTTGGGCAAAATCCATCATCTTCTTCATATGTAAAGCTGATCAAATAATTCTTAACAGGAATCCTATACAGTGGAATGAGTCAATGTGCAGGCAAAAGTTCCAGTTATTTGTTTTGGGAAAATCCATTCCTTTGGATACTTGTTCCTCTCTATTTCCCATTCTACTGAGTCTAATGTTCCTCTTGTTTCCTCTTCAATTGGGAATTTTATAGTTGATGATAATTCTCTCCTATTAGCTTCAATGGAACATTGTGGGCAAAATCCATCATCTTCTTCAAATCCAAAGCTGATCAAAGGATTCTTAACAGGAATCTTATACAGTGGAATTAGTGAATGTTCAGGGAATAATTCCAGTTATTTCCTTCGGGAAAATGCATTCCTTTGGATACTTGTTCCTCTATATTTCCCATTCTATTGAGTCCTGTGTTCCTCTTCTTTCCTCTTCAATTGTGAACTTTATAATTGATGATAATTCTCTCCTATTAGCTTCAATGGAACATTTTGGGCAAAATCCATCATCTTCTTCATATCTAAACCTGATCAAAGGATTCTTAACAGGGATCGATACAGTGGAATGAGTGAATGTGCAGGCAATAGTTCCAGTTATTTCCTTTAGGAAAATCCTTTCCTTTGGATACTTGTTCCTCTCTATTTCCCATTCTATTGAGTCTACTGTTCTGGATGTTTCCTCTTCAATTGGGAACTTTATAGTTGATGATAATTCTCTCCTATTTGCTTCAGTGGAACTTTTTGGCCAAAATCCATCTTCTTCTTTAAACCTAAAGCTGATCAAAGGATTCTTAACAGGAATCCTATACAGTGGAATGAGTGAACATTCCTTTACATTCCTATACAGAGGAATGAATGAACATTCCTTTGAATACTTGTTCCTCTCTATTTCCCATTCCATTGAGTATAGTTTTCCCTTTATTTTCTTTTCAATTAAGAACATTATAGTTGGTGATAATTCTCTCCTATTGGCTTCAATGGAACATTTTGGGCAAATCCCTCTTGTTCTTTATATCAAAAGATGATCAAAGTTTTCTTAACAGGAATCCTATACAGTGGAATGAGTCAATGTGCAGGCAAAATTTCCAGTTATTTATTTAGGGAAAATCCATTCGTTTGGATACTTGTTCCTCTCTATTTCCCATTCTATTGAGTCTAGTGTTCCTCTTTTTTCCTTTTCATTGGGTAATTTATAGTTGATGTTAATTCTCTCCTATTTGCTTCAATGGAACTTTTTGGGCAAAATCCATCATCTTCTTTGTACCTAAAGCTGATCAAAGGATTCTTAACAGGAATCCTATAGAGTGGAATGAGTGAATATGCAGGCAATAGTTCCAGTTATTTCCTTTTGGAAAATGCATTCCTTTGGATACTTGTTCCTCTCTATTTGCCATTCTACTGTGTCTAATGTTCCTCTTGTTTCCTCTTCAATTGGGAACTTTATTGTTGATGATAATTCTCTCCTATTAGCTTCAATGGAACTTTCTGGGCAAAATCCATCATCTTCTTCATATCTAAAGCTGATCAAAGGATTCTTAACAGGAATCCTATACAGTGGAATTAGTGAATGTTCAGGGAATAGTTCCAGTTATTTCCTTTCGGAAAATCCATTCCTTTGGATACTTGTTCCTCTCTATTTCCCATTCTATTGAGTCTAGTGTTCCTCTTGTTTCCTCTTCATTGGGTAATTTATAGTTGATGTTAATTCTCTCCTATTTGCTTCAATGGAAATTTTTGGGCAAAATCCATCATCTTCTTTGTACCTAAAGCTGATCAAAGTATTCTTAACAGGAATCCTATACAGTGGAATGAGTGAATATGCAGGCAATAGTTACAGTTATTTCCTTTCGGAAAATCCATTCCTTTGGATACTTGTTCCTCTCTATTTGCCATTCTACTGTGTCTAATGTTCCTCTTGTTTCCTCTTCAATTGGGAACTTTATAGTTGATGATAATTCTCACCTATTAGCTTCATTGGAACTTTCTGGGCAATATCCATCATCTTCTTCATATCTAAAGCTGATCAAAGGATTCTTAATAGGGATCAATACAGTGGAACGAGTGAATGTTCAGGGTATACTTCCAGTTATTTCCTTTCGGAAAATCCATTCCTTTGGATACTTGTTCCTCTCTATTTCCTATTCTATTGAGTCTAGTTTTCCCATTGTTTCCTCTTAAATTGGTAAATTTATAGTTGATGTTAATTCTCTCCTATATGCTTCAATGGAACTTAGTGGGCAAAATCCATCATCTTTATACCTAAAGCTGACCAAAGGATTCTTTTTTTTTTTTTTTTTTTTTTTTTTTTTTTTTTAGTGGAATAATCTTTTTTTTTTATTATTATATATATATTTTATAATATTATCCCTTGTATTCATTTTTCCAAATTGCCCCCCCTCCCTCTATTCCCTCCCCCCGACGACAGGCAATACCATACATTTTACATGTGTTACAATATAGTCTAAGTACAATACATGTGTGTGAATATCATTTTCTTGTTGCACAATAAACATTAGAATCCGAAGGTACATGCAACCTGGGCAGACAGATATTAGTGCTAACAATTTACATTCCCCTCCCAGTGTTTCTTCTCTGGGTGTAGCTACCTCTGTCCATCATTGATCAACTGGAAGTGAGTTGGATCTTCTTTATGTTGAAGATTTCCACTTCCATCAGAATACATCCTCATACAGTATTGTTGTTGAAGTATACAGTGATCTTCTGGTTCTGCTCATTTCACTCAGCATCAGTTGACCTAAGTCTCTCCAGGCCTCTCTGTATTCCTCCTGCTGGTCATTTCTTACAGAGCAATAATATTCCATAACCTTCATATACCACAATTTACCCAACCATTCTCCAACTGATGGACATCCATTCATCTTCCAGTTTCTAGCTACAACAAAAAGAGCTGCCACAAACATTTTGGCAAATATATGTCTCTTTCCGCTCTTTAGTATTTCTTTGGGATATAATCCCAGTAGTAGCGCTGCTGGGTCAAAGGGTATGCACAGTTTGATAACTTTTTGGGCATAATTCCAGATTGCTCTCCAGAATGGCTGGATTCTTTCACAACTCCACCAGCAATGTATCAGTGTCCCAATTTCCCCACATCCCCTCCAACCTTTGTCATTATTTGTTCCTGTCATCTTAGCCAATCTGACAGGTGTGTAGTGGTATCTCAGAGTGGTCTTAATTTGCATTTCTCTGATCAGTAGTGATTTGGAACACTCTTTCATGTGAGTGGATATAGTTTCAATTTCTTCCTCTGAGAATTGTCTGTTCATATCCTTTGACCATTTATCAATTGGAGAATGGTTCGGTTTCTTATAAATTATGGTCAGTTCTCTATATATTTTGGAAATGAGACCTTTGTCAGAACCTTTGTTTTTAAAAATATTTTCCCAATTTGTTACTTCCCTTCTAATCTTGTTTGCATTAGTATTATTTGTACAGAAACTTTTTAGTTTGATGTAATCAAAATCTTCTATTTTGTGATCAATAATGATCTCTAGTTCTCCTCTGGTCATAAATTCCTTCCTCCTCCACAAGTCTGAGAGGTAGATTATCCTCTGTTCCTCTAATCTATTTATTATCTCCCTCTTTATGCCTAAATCATGGACCCATTTTGATCTTATCTTGGTATATGGTGTTAAGTGTGGATCCATATCTAATTTCTGCCATACTAATTTCCAGTTTTCCCAACAGTTTTTTCCGAATAATGAATTTTTATCCCTAATGTTGGAATCTTTGGGTTTGTCAAAGATTAGATTGCTATAGATGTACCCTTTTTTGTCCTTTGTATCTAATCTGTTCCACTGATCTACCGGTCTATTTCTTAGCCAATACCAAATGGTTTTGGTGACTGCTGCTATATAATATAGCTTTAGATCAGGTACACTTAGACCACCTTCCTCTGAGTTTTTTTTCATTAGTTCCCTTGCAATTCTTGACCTTTTATTCTTCCATATGAATTTTGTTGTTATTTTTTCTAGGTCATTAAAATAGTTTCTTGGGAGTCTGATTGGTATAGCACTAAATAAATAGATTAGTTTGGGGAGTATTGTCATCTTTATTATATTCGCTCGGCCTATCCAAGAGCACTGAATGTCTTTCCAATTATTTAAATCTGATTTTATTTTTGTGGCAAGTGTTTTGTAATTTTTCTCATATAATTCCTGACTTTTCTTTGGTAGATGGATTCCCAAATATTTTATACTCTCAACATTTGTTTGGAATGGAATTTCTCTTTGTATCTCTTGCTGTTGCATTTTGTTAGTGATATATAAAAATGCCGAGGATTTATGTGGATTTATTTTGTATCCTGCCACTTTGCTGAAATTTTGAATTATTTCTAGTAGCTTTTTAGCAGAGTCTTTGGGGTTCTCTAAGTATACCATCATGTCATCTGCAAAAAGTGATAGTTTAATTTCCTCATTTCCTACTCTAATTCCTTGAATCTCTTTCTCGGCTCTTATTGCCGAGGCTAGCGTTTCTAGTACTATATTGAATAGTAATGGTGATAGTGGGCAACCTTGTTTCACTCCTGATCTTACTGGGAAAGGTTGCAGTTTATTTCTATTGCATATTATGCTTACTGACGGTCTTAAATATATACTCCTGATTATTCTAAGGAATAATCCATTTATTCCTATACTCTCAAGAGTTTTTAGTAGGAATGGATGTTGGATTTTGTCAAATGCTTTTTCTGCATCTATTGAGATGATCATATGGTTCTTATTAATTTGATTATTAATATGGTCAATTATATTAATAGTTTTCCTAATATTAAACCAGCCCTGCATTCCTGGAATAAATCCTACTTGATCATAGTGTATTATCTTGGAGATGATTTTCTGAAGTCTTTTTGCTAATATCTTATTTAAGATTTTAGCATCAATATTCATTAAGGAGATTGGTCTATAATTTTCTTTCTCAGTTTTCGATCTACCAGGTTTAGGTATCAGTACCATGTCTGTGTCATAAAAGGAATTTGGTAGGATTCCTTCATCCCCTATTTTTTCAAATAATTTATATAACATTGGGGCTAATTGTTCTTTAAATGTTTGGTAGAATTCACATGTGAATCCATCTGGCCCTGGGGATTTTTTCCTGGGGAGTTGATTAATAGCTTGTTCTATTTCTTTTTCTGAAATGGGACTATTTAAGCAATTTATCTCCTCCTCTGTTAATCTAGGGAGCCTATATTTTTGGAGGAAGTCATCCATTTCACTTAAGTTATCAAATTTATTGGCATAAAGTTGGGCAAAGTAACTCCTTATTATTTCTCTAATTTCCTCTTCATTGGTGGAAAGATCCCCCTTTTCATTTGTAAGACTATCAATTTGATTTTCCTCTTTCTTTTTTTTGATCAAATTTACCAAAGGTTTATCTATTTTATTGGCTTTTTCATAAAACCAACTCTTGGTTTTATTTATTAATTCAATAGTTTTTTTACTTTCAATTTTATTGATTTCTCCTTTTAATTTTTGTATTTCGAGTTTAATTTTTGGTTGGGGGTTTACAATTTGGTCTTTTTCTAGCCTTTTAAGTTGTAAGCCCAATTCGTTAATCTTCTCTTTCTCAATTTTCTTCAAATAAGCCTCTAAAGATATAAAATTTCCCCTTATTACCGCTTTAGCTGCATCCCAAAGATTTTGATATGATGTCTCATCATTATCATTATCTTGGGTGAAATTATTAATTGTTTCTATAATTTGCTCTTTCACCCAGTCATTCTTTAAGATGAGATTATTCAGTTTCCAATTACTTTTTGGTCTATTTACCCCTAACTTTTTACTGAATATAGCTTTTATTGCATTGTGATCTGAGAAGAAGGCATTTATTATTTCTGCCTTCCTACATTTAATTTTGAGATCTTTATGTCCTAGTATATGGTCAATTTTTGTATAGGATCCATGAACTGCTGAGAAGAAAGTATATTCCTTCCTATTGCCATTCAGTTTTCTCCAAAGGTCTATCATACCTAGTTTTTCTAATGTTCTATTTACTTTTTTAATTTCTTTCTTGTTTGTTTTGTGGTTTGATCTGTCTAAATCTGAGAGTGCAAGGTTGAGATCTCCCACTATTATAGTTTTACTGTCTATTTCTTCTTGCAGTTCTCCTAACTTTTCCTTTAGAAAGTTAGATGCTATACCACTTGGTGCATATATGTTTAGTATTGATATGGCTTCATTATTTATGCTACCTTTCAGCAGGATATAGTTTCCTTCCTTATCTTTTTTAACAAGATCTACTTCTGCTTTTGCTTGATCTGAGATAAGGATAGCTACCCCTGCTTTTTTGGCTTTACCTGAAGCATAATAGGCTCTGTTCCAACCTTTTACCTTTACTCTGTATGTATCTCCCTGCTTTAAGTGTGTTTCCTGTAGGCAACATATTGTAGGGTTCTGCTTTTTGATCCAATCTACTATCCGTCTCCGTTTGATGGGATCGTTCATCCCATTTACATTTACAGTTAAAATTACTAATTCTGTATTTCCTGCCATCGTATTATCCCCAGCTTATGCTTTTTTTCCTTTGACCCCCCTGATCCCCCTCCCCGATATTTAATTTACAGACCCCCCTTTTGCCGCGCAACCCTCCCTCTTTTTTTTTTGGATCCCTCCCCCCTCCCTCCAAGTCCCTTCACTTATTCTCCTTTTCCTTTTCCCTTTTCCTCTCCCCCCTTTTAATGAGGTGAGAGAAAATTCTCTGAAAAACAAATATGTTAATTATTTACTCTTTGAGCCTCTTCTGATGAGAGTAAGATTCACACAATGATTCTCCCCCTCACTAAGTTCCCTCAGATATGGTGTATTTTCTATGTCTCTTCCTGGGATGTAGTTTCCCTCTTTTTATCACTCCTTCCCCTTTTTCTGAACCGACCTCCTTCCCTTTACTACACCCCCCTTTTTTTCTTTTATATCAGTAAAATCAAATTATCCTTGAGTATTTTTTATATACCCACAACAGAGTTACAGTTCTCAAGGGTTCTGTGTACCTTTTTCTGTTTCTCTTCAGTCTTGTGGATGTAGATCAAATTTTTTGTTTAAGTCTGGTTTTTTTCTTAGAAACATATAGAATTCCTCTGTTTCATTGAATGACCATCTTCTTCCATGGAAAAAGATGCTAAACTTAGCTGGGTAGTTCATTCTTGGTTGCAGTCCTTGATCTTTTGCCTTTCGGAATATCAGGTTCCAGGCCCTTCTATCTTTTAATGTGGAGGCAGCCATGATCAATGGATTCTTAACAGGAATCCTATACAGTGGAATAAGTGAATGTGCAGGCAATAATTCCAGTTATTTCTTTTGGGAAAATCCATTCCTTTGAATACTTGTTCCTCTCTATTTCCCATTCTATTGAGTATAGTTTTCCCTTTGTTTCCTTTTCAATTAGGAACATTATAGTTGGTGATAATTCCCTCCTATTGGCTTCAATGGAACATTTTGGGCAAAATCCATCATCTTCTTCATATGTAAAGCTGATCAAATAATTCTTAACAGGAATCCTATACAGTGGAATGAGTCAATGTGCAGGCAAAAGTTCCAGTTATTTGTTTTGGGAAAATCCATTCCTTTGGATACTTGTTCCTCTCTATTTCCCATTCTACTGAGTCTAATGTTCCTCTTGTTTCCTCTTCAATTGGGAATTTTATAGTTGATGATAATTCTCTCCTATTAGCTTCAATGGAACATTGTGGGCAAAATCCATCATCTTCTTCAAATCTAAAGCTGATCAAAGGATTCTTAACATGAATCTTATACAGTGGAATTAGTGAATGTTCAGGGAATAATTCCAGTTATTTCCTTCGGGAAAATGCATTCCTTTGGATACTTGTTCCTCTATATTTCCCATTCTATTGAGTCCTGTGTTCCTCTTCTTTCCTCTTCAATTGTGAACTTTATAATTGATGATAATTCTCTCCTATTAGCTTCAATGGAACATTTTGGGCAAAATCCATCATCTTCTTCATATCTAAACCTGATCAAAGGATTCTTAACAGGGATCGATACAGTGGAATGAGTGAATGTGCAGGCAATAGTTCCAGTTATTTCCTTTAGGAAAATCCTTTCCTTTGGATACTTGTTCCTCTCTATTTCCCATTCTATTGAGTCTACTGTTCTGGATGTTTCCTCTTCAATTGGGAACTTTATAGTTGATGATAATTCTCTCCTATTTGCTTCAGTGGAACTTTTTGGCCAAAATCCATCTTCTTCTTTAAACCTAAAGCTGATCAAAGGATTCTTAACAGGAATCCTATACAGTGGAATGAGTGAACATTCCTTTACATTCCTATACAGAGGAATGAATGAACATTCCTTTGAATACTTGTTCCTCTCTATTTCCCATTCCATTGAGTATAGTTTTCCCTTTATTTTCTTTTCAATTAAGAACATTATAGTTGGTGATAATTCTCTCCTATTGGCTTCAATGGAACATTTTGGGCAAATCCCTCTTGTTCTTTATATCAAAAGATGATCAAAGTTTTCTTAACAGGAATCCTATACAGTGGAATGAGTCAATGTGCAGGCAAAATTTCCAGTTATTTCCTTTGGGAAAATCCATTCCTTTGGATACTTGTTCCTCTCTATTTCCCATTCTATTGAGTCTAGTGTTCCTCTTTTTTCCTTTTCATTGGGTAATTTATAGTTGATGTTAATTCTCTCCTATTTGCTTCAATGCAACTTTTTGGGCAAAATCCATCATCTTCTTTGTACCTAAAGCTGATCAAAGGATTCTTAACAGGAATCCTATAGAGTGGAATGAGTGAATATGCAGGCAATAGTTCCAGTTATTTCCTTTTGGAAAATGCATTCCTTTGGATACTTGTTCCTCTCTATTTGCCATTCTACTGTGTCTAATGTTCCTCTTGTTTCCTCTTCAATTGGGAACTTTATTGTTGATGATAATTCTCTCCTATTAGCTTCAATGGAACTTTCTGGGCAAAATCCATCATCTTCTTCATATCTAAAGCTGATCAAAGGATTCTTAACAGGGATCGATACAGTGGAAAGAGTGAATGTGCAGGCAATAGTTCCAGTTATTTCCTTTAGGAAAATCCATTCCTTTGGATACTTGTTCCTCTATATTTCCCATTCAATTGAGTCCTGTGTTCCTCTTGTTTCCTCTTCAATTGGGAACTTTATAGTTGATGATAATTCTCTCCTATTTGCTTCAGTGGAACTTTTTGGCCAAAATCCATCATCTTCTTTAAACCTAAAGCTGATCAAAGGATTCTTAACAGGAATCCTATACAGTGGAATGAGTGAATATGCAGGCTATAGTTCCAGTTATTTCCTTTGGGAAAGTCCATTCCTTTGAATACTTGTTCCTCTCTATTACCCCTTCTATTGAGTCTAGTTTTCCCTTTGTTTCCTTTGCACTTAGGAACATTATAATTGATGATAATTTTCTCCTATTGGCTTCAATGGAACATTTTGGGCAAAACGCTCATGTTCTTTATATCTAAAGATGATCATAGGATTCTTAACAGGATTACTATACAGTGGAATGAGTGAATATGCAGACAATAGTTCCAGTTATTTCCTTTCGGAAAATCCATTCCTTTGGATACTTGTTCCTCTCTATTTCTCATTCTATTGAGTCTAGTGTTCCTCTTGTTTCTTCTTCAATTGGGTAATTTATAGTTGATGTTAATTCTCTCCTATCTTTTTCAATGGAACTTTTTGGGCAAAATCCATCATCTTCTTCATATCTAAAGCTGATCAAAGGATTCTTAACAGGAATCCTATACAGTGGAATGAATGAATGTTCAGGGAATAGTTCCAGTTATTTCCTTTAGGAAAATCCTTTCCTTTGGATACTTGTTCCTCTCTATTTCCCATTCTATTGAGTCTACTGTTCTTGATGTTTCCTCTTCAATTGGGAACTTTATAGTTGATGATAATGCTCTCCTATTGGCTTCAATGGAACTTTTTGGGCAAAATCCATCATGTTCTGTATGCCTAAAGCTGATCAAAGGATTCTTAACAGGAATCCTATACGGTGGAATGAGTGAATGTTCAGGCAATAGTTCCAGTTATTTCTTTTACGAAAATCCATTCCTTTGAATACTTGTTCCTCTCTATTTCCCATTCCATTGAGTATAGTTTTCCCTTTATTTTCTTTTCAATTAAGAACATTATAGTTGGTGATAATTCTCTCCTATTGACTTCAATGGAAAATTTTAGGCAAAATCCATCATCTTCTTCATATCTAAAGCTGATCAAAGGATTCTTAACAGGAATCCTATACAGTGGAATTAGTGAATGTTCAGGGAATAGTTCCAGTTATTTCCTTTGGGAAAATGCATTCCTTTGGATACTTGTTCCTCTATATTTCCCATTCTATTGAGTCCTGTGTTCTTCTTCTTTCCTCTTCAATTGGGAACTTTATAATTGATGATAATTCTCTCCTATTAGCTTCAATGGAACATTTTGGGCAAAATCCATCATCTTCTTCATATCTAAACCTGATCAAAGGATTCTTAACAGGGATCGATACAGTGGAATGAGTGAATGTGCAGGCAATAGTTCCAGTTATTTCCTTTGGGAAAATCCATTCCTTTGGATACTTGTTCCTCTCTATTTCCCATTCAATTGAGTCTATTTTTCCCATTGTTTCCTCTTCAATTGGGAACTTTATAGTTGATGATAATTCTCTCCTATTTGCTTCAATGTAACATTTTGGGCAAAATCCATCATCTTCTTCATATCTAAAGCTGATCAAAGGATTCTTAACCGGAATCCTATACAGTGGAATGAGTCAATGTGCAGGCAAAAATTCCAGTTATTTGATTTGGGAAAATCCATTCCTTTGGATGCTTGTTCCTCTCTATTTCCCATTCTACTGAGTCTAATGTTCCTCTTGTTTCCTCTTCAATGCGGAATTTTATAGTTGATGATACTTCTCTCCTATTAGATTCAATGGAACATTTTGGGCAAAATCCATCATCTTCTTCATATCTAAAGCTGATCAAAGGATTCTTAACAGGGATCGATACAGTGGAATGAGTTAATGTGCAGGCAATAGTTCCAGTTATTTCCTTTAGGAAAATCCATTCCTTTGGATACTTGTTCCTCTCTATTTCCTATTCTACTGAGTCCTGTGTTTTTCTTCTTTCCTCTTCAATTAGGAACTTTATAATTGATGTTAATCCTCTACTATTTGCTTCAATGGAACTTTTTGGGCAAAATCCATCACCTTTATACCTAAAGCTGATCAAAGGATTCTTAACAGCAATCATATACAGTGGAATGAGTGAATATGCAGGCAATAGGTCCAGTTATTTCCTTTGGGAAAATTCATTTTTTTGGATACTTGTTTTTCTCTATTTCCCATTCTATTGAATCTAGTGTTCCTCCTGTTTCCTTTGAAATTGGGAACTTTATAGTTGATGTTAATTCTATCCTATTTGCTTCAAGGGAACTTTTTGGGCAAAATCCATCATCTTCTTTAAATCTAAAGCTGATCAAAGGATTCTTAACAGGAATCCTATACAGTGGAATGAGTGAATGTGCAGGCAACAGTTCCAGTTATTTCCTTTGGGAAAATCCATTCCTTTGAATACTTGTTCCTATCAATTTCCCCTTCTTTTGAGTCTAGTTTTCCGTTTGTTTCCTTTGCATTTAGGAACATTATAATTGATGATCATTTTCTCATATTGGCTTCAATTGAACATTTTGGGGAAAACCTTCTTGTTCTTTATATCAAAAGATGATCAAAGGATTCTTAACAGGAATCCTATATAGTGGAATGAGTCAATGTGCAGACAAAAGTTCCAGTTATTTCCTTTGGGAAAATCCATTCCTTTGGATACTTGTTCCTCTCTATTTCCCATTCTATTGAGTCTAGTTTTCCCATTGTTTCCTCTTCAATTGGTAAATTTACAGTTGATGTTAATTCTCTCCTATTTGCTTCAATGGAACTTTCTGGGCAAAATCCATCATCTTTATACCTAAAGCTGATCAAAGGATTCTTAACAGCAATCTTATACAGTGGAATGAGTGAATATGCAGGCAATAGATCCAGTTATTTCCTTTGGGAAAATCCATTCCTTTGGATACTTGTTCCTCTATATTTCCCATTCAATTGAGTCCTGTGTTCCTCTTGTTTCCTCTTCAATTGGGAACTTTATAGTTGATGATAATTCTCTCCTATTTGCTTCAGTGGAACTTTTTGGCCAAAATCCATCATCTTCTTTAAACCTAAAGCTGATCAAAGGATTCTTAACAGGAATCCTATACAGTGAAATGAGTGAATATGCAGACAATAGTTCCAGTTATTTCTTTTGGGAAAGTCCATTCCTTTGAATACTTGTTCCTCTCTATTACCCCTTCTATTGAGTCTAGTTTTCCCTTTGTTTCCTTTGCACTTAGGAACATTATAATTGATGATAATTTTCTCCTATTGGCTTCAATGGAACATTTTGGGAAAAACGCTCATGTTGTTTATATCTAAAGATGATCATAGGATTCTTAACAGGATTACTATACAGTGGAATGAGTGAATATGCAGACAATAGTTCCAGTTATTTCCTTTCGGAAAATCTATTCCTTTGGATCCTTGTTCCTCTCTATTTCTCATTCTATTGAGTCTAGTGTTCCTCTTGTTTCTTCTTCAATTGGGTAATTTATAGTTGATGTTAATTCTCTCCTATCTTTTTCAATGGAACTTTTTGGGCAAAATCCATCATCTTCATATCTAAAGCTGATCAAAGGATTCTTAACAGGAATCCTATACAGTGGAATGAGTGAATGTTCAGGATATAGTTCCAGTTATTTCCTTTAGGAAAATCCTTTCCTTTGGATACTTGTTCCTCTCTATTTCCCATTCTATTGAGTCTAGTGTTCTTGATGTTTCCTCTTCAATTGGGAACTTTATAGTTGATGATAATGCTCTCCTATTGGCTTCAATGGAACTTTTTGGGCAAAATCCATCATCTTCTGTATGCCTAAAGCTGATCAAAGGATTCTTAACAGGAATCCTATACAGTGGAATGAGTGAATGTTCAGGCAATAGTTCCAGTTATTTCCTTTGGGAAAATCCATTCCTTTGAATACTTGTTCCTCTATATTTCCCATTCAATTGAGTCCTGTGTTCCTCTTGTTTCCTCTTCAATTGGGAACTTTATAGTTGATGATAATTCTCTCCTATTTGCTTCAGTGGAACTTTTTGGCCAAAATCCATCATCTTCTTTAAACCTAAAGCTGATCAAAGGATTCTTAACAGGAATCTTATACAGGTGAATGAGTGAATATGCAGGCAATAGTTACAGTTATTTCTTTTGGGAAAATCCATTCCTTTGAATACTTGTTCCTCTCTATTTCCCATTCTATTGAGTATACTTTTCCCTTTGTTTCCTTTTCAATTAGGAACATTATAGTTGGTGATAATTCTCTCCTATTGGCTTCAATGGAACATTTTGGGCAAAATCCATCATCTTCTTCATATCTAAAGCTGATCAAAGGGTTCTGAACAAGAATCCTATACAGTGGATCGAGTCACTGTGCAGGCAAAAGTTCCAGTTATTTATTTAGGGAAAATCCATTCCTTTGGATACTTGTTCCTCTCTATTTCCCATTCTACTGCGTCTAATGTTCCTCTTGTTTCCTCTTCAATTGGGAATTTTATAGTTGATGATACTTTTCTCCTATTAGCTTCAATGGAACATTTTGCGCAAAATCCATCATCTTCTTGAAATCTAAAGCTGATCAAAGGATTCTTAACAGGGATCGATACGGTGGTATGAGTGAATGTGCAGGCAATAGTTCCAGTTATTTCCTTTGGGAAAATCCATTCCTTTGGATACTTGTTCCTCTCTATTTCCTATTCTATTGAGTCCTGTGTTCCTCTTCTTTCCTCTTCAATTGGGAACTTTATAGTTGATGTTAATCCTCTCCTATTTGCTTCAATGGAACTTTTTGGGCAAAACGCTCATATTCTTTATATCTAAAGCTGATCAAAGGATTCTTAACAGGAATCTTATACAGTGGAATGAGTGAATGTGCAGACAATAGTTCCAGTTATTTCCTTTGGGAAAATCCATTCCTTTCGATACTTGTTCCTATCTATTTCCCCTTCTTTTGAGTCTAGTTTTCCCTTTGTTTCCTTTGCATTTAGGAACATTATAATTGATGATCATTTTCTCATATTGGCTTCAATTGAACATTTTGGGCAAAACCCTCTTGTTCTTTATATCAAAAGATGATCAAAGGATTCTTAACAGGAATCCTATATAGTGGAATGAGTCAATGTGCAGCCAAAAGTTCCAGTTATTTCCTTTGGGAACATCCATTCCTTTGGATACTTGTTCCTCTCTATTTCCCATTCTACTGAGTCTAGTGTTCCTGTTGTTTCCTCTTCAATTGGGTAATATATAGTTGATGGTAATTCTCTCCCATCTTCTTCAATGGAACTTTTAGGGCAAAATCCATCATCTTCTTCATATCTAAAGCTGATCAAAGGATTATTAACAGGAATCCTATACAGTGGAATTAGTGAATGTTCAGGGAATACTTCCAGCTATTTCCTTTGGGAAAATCCATTCCTTTGGATACTTGTTCCTCTCTATTTCCCATTCTACTGAGTCTATTTTTCCCATTGTTGCCTCTTCAATTGGGAACTTTACAGTTGATGATAATTCTCTCCTATTAGCTTCAATGTAACATTTTGGGAAAAATCATTCATTTGTTTCATATCTAAAGCTTATCAAAGGATTCTTAACAGGATTCGATACAGTGGAATGAGTGAATGTGCAGGCAATAGTTCCAGTTATTTCCTTTGGGAAAATCCATTCCTTTCGATACTTGTTCCTATCTATTTCCCCTTCTTTTGAGTCTAGTTTTCCCTTTGTTTCCTTTGCATTTAGGAACATTATAATTGATGATCATTTTCTCATACTGGCTTCAATTGAACATTTTGGGCAAAACCCTCTTGTTCTTTATATCAAAAGATGATCAAAGGATTCTTAACAGGAATCCTATATAGTGGAATGAGTCAATGTGCAGCGAAAAGTTCCAGTTATTTCCTTTGGGAACATCCATTCCTTTGGATACTTGTTCCTCTCTATTTCCCATTCTATTGAGTCTAGTGTTCTTGATGTTTCCTCTTCAATTGGGAACTTTATAGTTGATGTTAATTCTCTCCTATTTGCTTCAATGGAACTTTTTGGGCAAAATCCATCATCTTCTGTATGCCTAAAGCTGATCAAAGGATTCTTAACAGGAATCCTATACAGTGGAATGAGTGAATGTTCAGGCAATAGTTCCAATTATTTCTTTTGGGAAAATCCATTCCTTTGAATTCTTGTTCCTCTCTATTTCCCATTCTATTGAGTATAGTTTTCCCTTTATTTCATTTTCAATTAAGAACATTACAGTTGGTGATAATTCTCTCCTATTGGCTTCATTGGAAAATTTTGGGCAAAATCCATCATCTTCTTCATATCTAAAGCTGATCAAAGGATTCTTAACAGGAATCCTATATAGTGGAATGAGTCAATGTGCAGGCAAAAGTTCCTGTTATTTCTTTTGGGAAAATGCATTCCTTTGGATACTTGTTCCTCTCTATTTCCCATTCTATTGAGTCCTGTGTTCCTCTTGTTTCCTCTTCAATTGGATCCTTTATAGTTGATGATAATTCTCTCCTATTAGCTTCTATGGAACTTTTTGGGCAAAATCCATCATCTTGTTCATATCTAAAGCTGATCAAAGAATTCTTAATAGGGATCGATACAGTGGAATGAGTGAATGTGCAGGCAATAGTTCAAGTTATTAACTTAGGGAAAATCCATTCCTTTGGATCCTTGTTCCTCTCTATTTCCCATTCTATTGAATCTAGTGTTCCTCCAGTTTCCTCTTCAATTGGGAACTTTATAGTTGATGTTAATTCTCTCCTATTTGCTTCAATGGAACTTTTTGGGCAAAATCCATCATCTTCTTCATATCTAAAGCAGATCAAAGGATTCTTAACAGGAATCCTATACAGTGGAATGAGTCAATGTGCAGGCAAAAGTTCCTGTTATTTCTTTGGGGAAAATCCATTCCTTTGGATACTTTTTCCTCTCTATTTCCAATTCTACAGAGTCTAATGTTCCTCTTGTTTCCTCTTCAATTGGGAATTTTATAGTTGATGTTAATTCTCTCCTATTTGCTTCAATGGAACTTTTTGGGCAAAATCCATCATCTTCTTCATATCTAAAGCAGATCAAAGGATTCTTAACAGGAATCCTATACAGTGGAATGAGTCAATGTTCAGGCAAAAGTTAAAGTTATTTCTTTGGGGAAAATCCATTCCTTTGGATACTTTTTCCTCTCTATTTCCAATTCTACTGAGTCTAATGTTCCTCTTGTTTCCTCTTCAATTGGGAAATTTATAGTTGATGTTAATTCTCTCCTATTTGCTTCAATGGAACTTTCTGGGCAAAATCCATCATCTTTTTTACCTAAAGCTGATCAAAGGATTCTTAACAGGAATCCTATACAGTGGAATGAGTGAATATGCAGGCAATAGGTCCAGTTATTTCCTTTGGGAAAATCCATTCCTTTGAATAATTGTTCCTCTCTATTTCCCCTTCTATTGAGTCGAGTTTTCCCATTGTTTCCTCTTCAATTGGTAAATTTATAGTTGATGTTAATTCACCCCTATTTGCTTCAATGGAACTTTCTGGGCAAAATCCATCATCTTCTTCATATCTAAACCTGATCAAAGGATTTTTAACAGGAATCCTATACAGTGGAATGAGTGAATATGCAGGCAATAGGTCCAGTTATTTCCTTTGGGAAAATCCATTCCTTTGAATAATTGTTCCTCTCTATTTCCCCTTCTATTGAGTCTAGTTTTCCCTTTGTTTCCTTTGAACTTAGGAACATTATAATTGATGATAATTTTCTCCTATTGGCTTCAATGGAATATTTTGGGCAAAACGCTCATGTTCTTTATATCTAAAGATGATCAAAGGATTCTTAACAGGTATCAATACAGTGGAATGAGTGAATGTGCAGGCCATAGGTCAAGTTATTTCCTTAGGGAAAATCCATTCCTTTGGATACTTGTTCCTCTCTGTTTCCCATTCTATTGAGTCTAGTGTTCCTCTTGTTTCCTCTTCAATTGGGTAATTTATAGTTGATGTTAATTCTCTCCTATCTTTTTCAATGGAACTTTTTGGGCAAAATCCATCATCTTCTTCATATCTAAAGCTGATCAAAGGATTCTTAACAGGGATCTATACAGTGGAATGAGTGAATGTGCAGGGAATAGTTCCAGTTATTTCCTTTAGGAAAATCCTTTCCTTTGGATACTTGTTCCTCTCTATTTCCCATTCTATTGAGTATAGTTCTCCCTTTGTTTCCTTTTCAATTAGGAACATTATAGTTGGTGATAATTCTCTCCTATTGGCTTCAATGGAATATTTTGGGCCAAATCCATCATCTTCTTCATATCTAAAGCTGATCAAAGGATTCTTAACCGGAATCCTATACAGTGGAATGAGTCAATGTGCAGGCAAAAGTTCCAGTTATTTGATTTGGGAAAATCCATTCCTTTGGATGCTTGTTCCTCTCTATTTCCCATTCTACTGAGTGTAATGTTCCTCTTGTTTCCTCTTCAATTGGGAATTTTATAGTTGATGATACTTCTCTCCTATTAGCTTCAATGGAACATTTTGGGCAAAATCCATCATCTTCTTCATATCTAAAGCTGATCAAAGGATTCTTAACAGGGATCGATACAGTGGGAATGAGTGAATGTGCAGGCAATAGTTCCAGTTATTTACTTTGGGAAAATCCATTCCTTTGGATACTTGTTCCTCTCTATTTCCTATTCTATTGAGTCCTGTGTTCCTCTTCTTTCCTCTTCAATTGGGAACTTTATAGTTGATGCTAATCCTCTCCTATTTGCTTCAATGGAACTTTTTGGGAAAAATCCTCATCTTTATACCTAAAGCTGATCAAAGGATTCTTAACAGCAATCCTATACAGTGGAATGAGTGAATATGCAGGCATTAGTTCAAGTTATTAACTTAGGGAAAATCCATTCCTTTGGATCCTTGTTCCTCTCTATTTCCCATTCTATTGAATCTAGTGTTCCTCCTGTTTCCTCTTCAATTGGGAACTTTATACTTGATGTTAATTCTCTCCTATTTGCTTCAATGGAACTTTTTGGGCAAAATCCATCATCTTCTTCATATCTAAAGCAGATCAAAGGATTCTTAACAGGAATCCTATACAGTGGAATGAGTCAATGTGCAGGCAAAAGTTCCAGTTATTTCTTTGGGGAAAATCCATTCCTTTGGATACTTTTTCCTCTCTATTTCCAATTCTACTGAGTCTAATGTTCCTCTTGTTTCCTCTTCAATTGGGAATTTTATAGTTGATGATAATTCTCTGCTATTAGCTTCAATGGAACATTGTGGGCAAAATCCATCATCTTCTTCAAATCTAAAGCTGATCAAAGGATTCTTAACAGGAATCCTATACAGTGGAATTAGTGAATGTTCAGGGAATAGTTCCAGTTATTTCCTTTGGGAAAATGCATTCCTTTGGATACTTGTTCCTCTCTATTTCCCATTCTATTGAGTATAGTTTTCCCTTTGTTTCCTTTTCAATTAGGAACATTATAGTTGGTGGTAATTCTCTCCTATTGGCTTCAATGGAATATTTTGGACAAAATCCATCATCTTCTTCATATCTAAAGCTGATCAAAGGATTCTTAACCGGAATCTTATACAGTGGAATGAGTCAATTTGCAGGCAAAAGTTCCAGTTATTTGATTTGGGAAAATCCATTCCTTTGGATGCTTGTTCCTCTCTATTTCCCATTCTACTGAGTGTAATGTTCCTCTTGTTTCCTCTTCAATTGGGAATTTTATAGTTGATGATACTTCTCTCCTATTAGCTTCAATGGAACATTTTGGGCAAAATCCATCATCTTCTTTATATCTAAAGCTGATCAAAGGATTCTTAACAGGAATCCTATACAGTGGAATGAGTCAATGTTCAGGCAAAAGTTAAAGTTATTTCTTTGGGGAAAATCCATTCCTTTGGATACTTTTTCCTCTCTATTTCCAATTCTACTGAGTCTAATGTTCCTCTTGTTTCCTCTTCAATTGGGAAATTTATAGTTGATGTTAATTCTCTCCTATTTGCTTCAATGGAACTTTCTGGGCAAAATCCATCATCTTTTTTACCTAAAGCTGATCAAAGGATTCTTAACAGGAATCCTATACAGTGGAATGAGTGAATATGCAGGCAATAGGTCCAGTTATTTCCTTTGGGAAAATCCATTCCTTTGAATAATTGTTCCTCTCTATTTCCCCTTCTATTGAGTCGAGTTTTCCCATTGTTTCCTCTTCAATTGGTAAATTTATAGTTGATGTTAATTCACCCCTATTTGCTTCAATGGAACTTTCTGGGCAAAATCCATCATCTTCTTCATATCTAAACCTGATCAAAGGATTTTTAACAGGAATCCTATACAGTGGAATGAGTGAATATGCAGGCAATAGGTCCAGTTATTTCCTTTGGGAAAATCCATTCCTTTGAATAATTGTTCCTCTCTATTTCCCCTTCTATTGAGTCTAGTTTTCCCTTTGTTTCCTTTGAACTTAGGAACATTATAATTGATGATAATTTTCTCATATTGGCTTCAATGGAATATTTTGGGCAAAACGCTCATGTTCTTTATATCTAAAGATGATCAAAGGATTCTTAACAGGTATCAATACAGTGGAATGAGTGAATGTGCAGGCCATAGGTCAAGTTATTTCCTTAGGGAAAATCCATTCCTTTGGATACTTGTTCCTCTCTGTTTCCCATTCTATTGAGTCTAGTGTTCCTCTTGTTTCCTCTTCAATTGGGTAATTTATAGTTGATGTTAATTCTCTCCTATTTTGCTTCAATGGAACTTTTTGGGCAAAATCCATCATCTTCTTCATATCTAAAGCTGATCAAAAGATTCTTAACAGGGATCTATACAGTGGAATGAGTGAATGTGCAGGGAATAGTTCCAGTTATTTCCTTTAGGAAAATCCTTTCCTTTGGATACTTGTTCCTCTCTATTTCCCATTCTATTGAGTATAGTTCTCCCTTTGTTTCCTTTTCAATTAGGAACATTATAGTTGGTGATAATTCTCTCCTATTGGCTTCAATGGAATATTTTGGGCCAAATCCATCATCTTCTTCATATCTAAAGCTGATCAAAGGATTCTTAACCGGAATCCTATACAGTGAAATGAGTCAATGTGCAGGCAAAAGTTCCAGTTATTTGATTTGGGAAAATCCATTCCTTTGGATGCTTGTTCCTCTCTATTTCCCATTCTACTGAGTGTAATGTTCCTCTTGTTTCCTCTTCAATTGGGAATTTTATAGTTGATGATACTTCTCTCCTATTAGCTTCAATGGAACATTTTGGGCAAAATCCATCATCTTCTTCATATCTAAAGCTGATCAAAGGATTCTTAACAGGGATCGATACAGTGGGAATGAGTGAATGTGCAGGCAATAGTTCCAGTTATTTCCTTTGGGAAAATCCATTCCTTTGGATACTTGTTCCTCTCTATTTCCTATTCTATTGAGTCCTGTGTTCCTCTTCTTTCCTCTTCAATTGGGAACTTTATAGTTGATGCTAATCCTCTCCTATTTGCTTCAATGGAATTTTTTGGGCAAAATTCCATCATCTTTATACCTAAAGCTGATCAAAGGATTCTTAACAGCAATCCTATACAGTGGAATGAGTGAATATGCAGGCATTAGTTCAAGTTATTAACTTAGGGAAAATCCATTCCTTTGGATCCTTGTTCCTCTCTATTTCCCATTCTATTGAATCTAGTGTTCCTCCTGTTTCCTCTTCAATTGGGAACTTTATACTTGATGTTAATTCTCTCCTATTTGCTTCAATGGAACTTTTTGGGCAAAATCCATCATCTTCTTCATATCTAAAGCAGATCAAAGGATTCTTAACAGGAATCCTATACAGTGGAATGAGTCAATGTGCAGGCAAAAGTTCCAGTTATTTCTTTGGGGAAAATCCATTCCTTTGGATACTTTTTCCTCTCTATTTCAAATTCTACTGAGTCTAATGTTCCTCTTGTTTCCTCTTCAATTGGGAATTTTATAGTTGATGATAATTCTCTGCTATTAGCTTCAATGGAACATTGTGGGCAAAATCCATCATCTTCTTTAAATCTAAAGCTGATCAAAGGATTCTTAACAGGAATCCTATACAGTGGAATTAGTGAATGTTCAGGGAATAGTTCCAGTTATTTCCTTTGGGAAAATGCATTCCTTTGGATACTTGTTCCTCTCTATTTCCCATTCTATTGAGTATAGTTTTCCCTTTGTTTCCTTTTCAATTAGGAACATTATAGTTGGTGGTAATTCTCTCCTATTGGCTTCAATGGAATATTTTGGACAAAATCCATCATCTTCTTCATATCTAAAGCTGATCAAAGGATTCTTAACCGGAATCTTATACAGTGGAATGAGTCAATTTGCAGGCAAAAGTTCCAGTTATTTGATTTGGGAAAATCCATTCCTTTGGATGCTTGTTCCTCTCTATTTCCCATTCTACTGAGTGTAATGTTCCTCTTGTTTCCTCTTCAATTGGGAATTTTATAGTTGATGATACTTCTCTCCTATTAGCTTCAATGGAACATTTTGGGCAAAATCCATCATCTTCTTTATATCTAAAGCTGATCAAAGGATTCTTAACAGGGATCGATACAGTGGAATAAGTTAATGTGCAGGCAATAGTTCCAGTTATTTCCTTTGGGAAAATCCATTCCTTTGGATACTTGTTCCTCTCTATTTCCTATTCTATTGAGTCCTGTGTTCCTCTTCTTTCCTCTTCAATTGGGAACTTTATAGTTGATGCTAATCCTCTCCTATTTGCTTCAATGGAACTTTTTGGGAAAAATCCATCATCTTTATACCTAAAGCTGATCAAAGGATTCTTAACAGCAATCCTATACAGTGGAATGAGTGAATATGCAGGCAATAGTTCCAGTTATTTCCTTTGGGAAAATCCATTCCTTTGGATACTTGTTCCTCTCTATTTCCCATTCTATTGAATCTAGTGTTCCATCTGTTTCCTTTGAAATTGGGAACTTTATAGTTGATGTTAATTCTATCCTATTTGCTTCAATGGAACTTTTTGGGCAAAATCCATCATCTTCTTTAAATCTAAAGCTGATCAAAGGATTTTTAACAGGAATCCTATACAGTGGAATGAGTGAATGTGTAGGCAATAGTTCCAGTTATTTCTTTTGGGAAAATCCATTCCTTTGAAAACTTGTTCCTCTCTATTTCCCATTCTATTGAGTATACTTTTCCCTTTGTTTCCTTTTCAATTAGGAACATTATAGTTGGTGATAATTCTCTCCTATTGGCTTCAATGGAACATTTTGTGCAAAATCCATCATCTTCTTGAAATCTAAAGCTGATCAAAGGATTTTTAACAGGAATCCTATACAGTGGAATGAGTGAATGTGTAGGCAATAGTTCCAGTTATTTCTTTTGGGAAAATCCATTCCTTTGAAAACTTGTTCCTCTCTATTTCCCATTCTACTGCGTCTAATGTTCCTCTTGTTTCCTCTTCAATTGGGAATTTTATAGTTGATGATACTTTTCTCCTATTAGCTTCAATGGAACATTTTGTGCAAAATCCATCATCTTCTTGAAATCTAAAGCTGATCAAAGGATTCTTAACAGGGATCCGATACAGTGGAATGAGTGAATGTGCAGGCAATAGTTCCAGTTATTTCCTTTGGGAAAATCCATTCCTTTGGATACTTGTTCCTCTCTATTTCCTATTCTATTGAGTCCTGTGTTCCTCTTTCTTCCTCTTCAATTGGGAACTTTATAGTTGATGTTAATCCTCTCCTATTTGCTTCATTGGAACTTTTTGGACAAAACGCTCATATTCTTTATATCTAAAGCTGATCAAAGGATTCTTAACAGGAATCTTATACAGTGGAATGAGTGAATGTGCAGGCAATAGTTCCAGTTATTTCCTTTGGGAAAATCCATTCCTTTCGATACTTGTTCCTATCTATTTCCCCTTCTTTTGAGTCTAGTTTTCCCTTTGTTTCCTTTGCATTTAGGAACATTATAATTGATGATCATTTTCTCATATTGGCTTCAATTGAACATTTTGGGCAAAACCCTCTTGTTCTTTATATCAAAAGATGATCAAAGGATTCTTAACAGGAATCCTATATAGTGGAATGAGTCAATGTGCAGCCAAAAGTTCCAGTTATTTCCTTTGGGAACATCCATTCCTTTGGATACTTGTTCCTCTCTATTTCCCATTCTACTGAGTCTAGTGTTCCTGTTGTTTCCTCTTCAATTGGGTAATATATAGTTGATGGTAATTCTCTCCCATCTTCTTCAATGGAACTTTTAGGGCAAAATCCATCATCTTCTTCATATCTAAAGCTGATCAAAGGATTATTAACAGGAATCCTATACAGTGGAATTAGTGAATGTTCAGGGAATACTTCCAGCTATTTCCTTTGGGAAAATCCATTCCTTTGGATACTTGTTCCTCTCTATTTCCCATTCTACTGAGTCTATTTTTCCCATTGTTGCCTCTTCAATTGGGAACTTTACAGTTGATGATAATTCTCTCCTATTAGCTTCAATGTAACATTTTGGGAAAAATCATTCATTTGTTTCATATCTAAAGCTTATCAAAGGATTCTTAACAGGATCGATACAGTGGAATGAGTGAATGTGCAGGCAATAGTTCCAGTTATTTCCTTTGGGAAAATGCATTCCTTTGGATACTTGTTCCTCACCATTTCCTATTTTATTGAGTCCTGTGTACCTCTTGTTTCCTCTTCAATTGGGAACTTTATAGTTGATGATAATTCTCTCCTATTAGCTTCAATGGAACATTTTGGGCAAAATCCATCATCTTCTTCATATCTAAAGCTGATCAAAGGATTCTTAACAGGGATCGATACAGTGGAATGAATGAATGGCAGGCAAAAGTTCCAGTTATTTCCTTTGGGAAAATCCATTCCTTTGAATACTTGTTCCTATCTATTTCCCCTTCTTTTGAGTCTAGTTTTCCCTTTGTTTCCTTTGCATTTAGGAAAATTATAATTGATGATAATTCTGTCCTATTGGCTTCAATGGAACTTTTTGGGCAAAATACATCATCTTCTTTATACCTAAAGCAGATGAAAGAATTCTTAAGAGGAATCCTATACGATGGAATGAGTCAATTTGCAGGCAATAGTTCCAGTTATTTCCTTGGGGAAAATCCATTCCTTTGGATACTTGCTCCTCTCTATTTCCCATTCTATTGAGTCTAGTGTTCCTGATCTTTCCTTTTCAATTGGGAACTTTATAGTTGATGTTAATTATCTCTATTTGCTTCAACTGGAACTTTCTGTACAAGATGCATTATGTTCTGTATATCTAAAGCTGATCAAAGGATTCTTAACAGGTATACTATACAATGGAATGAGTGAATGTGCAGGCAATAGTTCCAGTTATTTCCTTTAGGAAAATCCTTTCCTTTGGATACTTGTTCCTCTCTATTTCCCATTCCATTGGGAATAGTGTTCTTGATGTTTCCTCTTCAATTGGGAACTTTATAGTTGATGTTAATTCTCTCCTATTGGCTTCAATGGAACATTTTGGGCAAAATCCATCATCTTCTTCATATCTAAAGCTGATCAAAGGATTCTTAACAGGAATCCTATACAGTGGAATTAGTGAATGTTCAGGGAATAGTTCCAGTTATTTCCCTTGGGAAAATGCATTCCTTTGGATACTTGTTCCTCTCTATTTCCCATTCTACTGAGTCCTAGTGTTCCTCTTGTTTCCTCTTCAATTGGGAACTTTATAGTTGATGATAATTCTCTCCTATTAGCTTCAATGGAACACTTTGGGCAAATTCCATCATCTTCTTCATATCTAAAACTGATCAAAGGATTCTTAACAGGGATCTATACAGTGGAATGACTGAATGTGCAGGCAATAGTTCCAGTTATTTCCTTATGGGAAAATCCATTCCTTTGGATACTTGTTCCTCTCTATTTCCCATTCTATTGAGTATAGTTCTCCCTTTGTTTCCTTTTCAATTAGGAACATTATAGTTGGTGATAATTCTCTCCTATTGGCTTCAATGGAATATTTTGGGCCAAATCCATCATCTTCTTCATATCTAAAGCTGATCAAAGGATTCTTAACCGGAATCCTATACAGTGGAATGAGTCAATGTGCAGGCAAAAGTTCCAGCTATTTGATTTGGGAAAATCCATTCCTTTGGATGCTTGTTCCTCTCTATTTCCCATTCTACTGAGTGTAATGTTCCTCTTGTTTCCTCTTCAATTGGGAATTTTATAGTTGATGATACTTCTCTCCTATTAGCTTCAATGGAACATTTTGGGCAAAATCCATCATCTTCTTCATATCTAAAGCTGATCAAAGGATTCTTAACAGGGATCGATACAGTGGGAATGAGTGAATGTGCAGGCAATAGTTCCAGTTATTTCCTTTGGGAAAATCCATTCCTTTGGATACATGTTCCTCTCTATTTCCTATTCTATTGAGTCCTGTGTTCCTCTTCTTTCCTCTTCAATTGGGAACTTTATAGTTGATGCTAATCCTCTCCTATTTGCTTCAATGGAACTTTTTGGGAAAAATTCCTCATCTTTATACCTAAAGCTGATCAAAGGATTCTTAACAGCAATCCTATACAGTGGAATGAGTGAATATGCAGGCATTAGTTCAAGTTATTAGCTTAGGGAAAATCCATTCCTTTGGATCCTTGTTCCTCTCTATTTCCCATTCTATTGAATCTAGTGTTCCTCCTGTTTCCTCTTCAATTGGGAACTTTATACTTGATGTTAATTCTCTCCTATTTGCTTCAATGGAACTTTTTGGGCAAAATCCATCATCTTCTTCATATCTAAAGCAGATCAAAGGATTCTTAACAGGAATCCTATACAGTGGAATGAGTCAATGTGCAGGCAAAAGTTCCAGTTATTTCTTTGGGGAAAATCCATTCCTTTGGATACTTTTTCCTCTCTATTTCCAATTCTACAGAGTCTAATGTTCCTCTTGTTTCCTCTTCAATTGGGAATTTTATAGTTGATGATAATTCTCTGCTATTAGCTTCAATGGAACATTGTGGGCAAAATCCATCATCTTCTTTAAATCTAAAGCTGATCAAAGGATTCTTAACAGGAATCCTATACAGTGGAATTAGTGAATGTTCAGGGAATAGTTCCAGTTATTTCCTTTGGGAAAATGCATTCCTTTGGATACTTGTTCCTCTCTATTTCCCATTCTATTGAGTATAGTTTTCCCTTTGTTTCCTTTTCAATTAGGAACATTATAGTTGGTGGTAATTCTCTCCTATTGGCTTCAATGGAATATTTTGGACAAAATCCATCATCTTCTTCATATCTAAAGCTGATCAAAGGATTCTTAACCGGAATCTTATACGGTGGAATGAGTCAATTTGCAGGCAAAAGTTCCAGTTATTTGATTTGGGAAAATCCATTCCTTTGGATGCTTGTTCCTATCTATTTCCCATTCTACTGAGTGTAATGTTCCTCTTGTTTCCTCTTCAATTGGGAATTTTATAGTTGATGATACTTCTCTCCTATTAGCTTCAATGGAACATTTTGGGCAAAATCCATCATGTTCTTTATATCTAAAGCTGATCAAAGGATTCTTAACAGGGATCTAGTGGAATAAGTTAATGTGCAGGCAATAGTTCCAGTTATTTCCTTTGGGAAAATCCATTCCTTTGGATACTTGTTCCTCTCTATTTCCTATTCTATTGAGTCCTGTGTTCCTCTTCTTTCCTCTTCAATTGGGAACTTTATAGTTGATGCTAATCCTCTCCTATTTGCTTCAATGGAACTTTTTGGGAAAAATCCATCATCTTTATACCTAAAGCTGATCAAAGGATTCTTAACAGCAATCCTATACAGTGGAATGAGTGAATATGCAGGCAATAGTTCCAGTTATTTCCTTTGGGAAAATCCATTCCTTTGGATACTTGTTCCTCTCTATTTCCCATTCTATTGAATCTAGTGTTCCATCTGTTTCCTTTGAAATTGGGAACTTTATAGTTGATGTTAATTCTCTCCTATTTGCTTCAATGGAACTTTTTGGGCAAAATCCATCATCTTCTTTAAATCTAAAGCTGATCAAAGGATTTTTAACAGGAATCCTATACAGTGGAATGAGTGAATGTGTAGGCAATAGTTCCAGTTATTTCTTTTGGGAAAATCCATTCCTTTGAAAACTTGTTCCTCTCTATTTCCCATTCTATTGAGTATACTTTTCCCTTTGTTTCCTTTTCAATTAGGAACATTATAGTTGGTGATAATTCTCTCCTATTGGCTTCAATGGAACATTTTGGGCAAAATCCATCATCTTCTTCATATCTAAAGCTGATCAAAGGATTCTTAACAAGAATCCTATACAGTGGAATGAGTCACTGTGCAGGCAAAAGTTCCAGTTATTTATTTTGGGAAAATCCATTCCTTTGGATACTTGTTCCTCTCTATTTCCCATTCTACTGCGTCTAATGTTCCTCTTGTTTCCTCTTCAATTGGGAATTTTATAGTTGATGATACTTTTCTCCTATTAGCTTCAATGGAACATTTTGCGCAAAATCCATCATCTTCTTGAAATCTAAAGCTGATCAAAGGATTCTTAACAGGGATCGATACAGTGGAATGAGTGAATGTGCAGGCAATAGTTCCAGTTATTTCCTTTGGGAAAATCCATTCCTTTGGATACTTGTTCCTCTCTATTTCCTATTCTATTGAGTCCTTTGTTCCTCTTCTGTCCTCTTCAATTGGGAACTTTATAGTTGATGTTAATCCTCTCCTATTTGCTTCAATGGAACTTTTTGGGCAAAACGCTCATATTCTTTATATCTAAAGCTGATCAAAGGATTCTTAACAGGAATCTTATACAGTGGAATGAGTGAATGTGCAGGCAATAGTTCCAGTTATTTCCTTTAAGAAAATCCATTCCTTTCGATACTTGTTCCTATCTATTTCCCCTTCTTTTGAGTCTAGTTTTCCCTTTGTTTCCTTTGCATTTAGGAACATTATAATTGATGATCATTTTCTCATACTGGCTTCAATTGAACATTTTGGGCAAAACCCTCTTGTTCTTTATATCAAAAGATGATCAAAGGATTCTTAACAGGAATCCTATATAGTAGAATGAGTCAATGTGCAGCGAAAAGTTCCAGTTATTTCCTTTGGGAACATCCATTCCTTTGGATACTTGTTCCTCTCTATTTCCCATTCTATTGAGTCTAGTGTTCTTTGTTTCCTCTTCAATTGGGAACTTTATAGTTGATGTTAATTCTCTCCTATTTGCTTCAATGGAACTTTTTGGGCAAAATCCATCATCTTCTGTATGCCTAAAGCTGATCAAAGGATTCTTAACAGGAATCCTATACAGTGGAATGAGTGAATGTTCAGGCAATAGTTCCAATTATTTCTTTTGGGAAAATCCATTCCTTTGAATTCTTGTTCCTCTCTATTTCCCATTCTATTGAGTATAGTTTTCCCTTTATTTCATTTTCAATTAAGAACATTACAGTTGGTGATAATTCTCTCCTATTGGCTTCATTGGAAAATTTTGGGCAAAATCCATCATCTTCTTCATATCTAAAGCTGATCAAAGGATTCTTAACAGGAATCCTATACAGTGGAATGAGTCAATGTGCAGGCAAAAGTTCCTGTTATTTCTTTTGGGAAAATGCATTCCTTTGGATACTTGTTCCTCTCTATTTCCCATTCTATTGAGTCCTGTGTTCCTCTTGTTTCCTCTTCAATTGGATCCTTTATAGTTGATGATAATTCTCTCCTATTAGCTTCTATGGAACTTTTTGGGCAAAATCCATCATCTTGTTCATATCTAAAGCTGATCAAAGGATTCTTAATAGGGATCGATACAGTGGAATGAGTGAATGTGCAGGCAATAGTTCAAGTTATTAACTTAGGGAAAATCCATTCCTTTGGATCCTTGTTCCTCTCTATTTCCCATTCTATTGAATCTAGTGTTCCTCCTGTTTCCTCTTCAATTGGGAACTTTATAGTTGATGTTAATTCTCTCCTATTTGCTTCAATGGAACTTTTTGGGCAAAATCCATCATCTTCTTCATATCTAAAGCAGATCAAAGGATTCTTAACAGGAATCCTATACAGTGGAATGAGTCAATGTGCAGGCAAAAGTTCCTGTTATTTCTTTGGGGAAAATCCATTCCTTTGGATACTTTTTCCTCTCTATTTCCAATTCTACAGAGTCTAATGTTCCTCTTGTTTCCTCTTCAATTGGGAATTTTATAGTTGATGTTAATTCTCTCCTATTTGCTTCAATGGAACTTTTTGGGCAAAATCCATCATCTTCTTCATATCTAAAGCAGATCAAAGGATTCTTAACAGGAATCCTATACAGTGGAATGAGTCAATGTTCAGGCAAAAGTTAAAGTTATTTCTTTGGGGAAAACCCATTCCTTTGGATACTTTTTCCTCTCTATTTCCAATTCTACTGAGTCTAGTGTTCCCTTGTTTCCTCTTCAATTGGGAAATTTATAGTTGATGTTAATTCTCTCCTATTTGCTTCAATGGAACTTTCTGGGCAAAATCCATCATCTTTTTTACCTAAAGCTGATCAAAGGATTCTTAACAGGAATCCTATACAGTGGAATGAGTGAATATGCAGGCAATAGGTCCAGTTATTTCCTTTGGGAAAATCCATTCCTTTGAATAATTGTTCCTCTCTATTTCCCCTTCTATTGAGTCGAGTTTTCCCATTGTTTCCTCTTCAATTGGTAAATTTATAGTTGATGTTAATTCACCCCTATTTGCTTCAATGGAACATTTCTGGGCAAAATCCATCATCTTCTTCATATCTAAACCTGATCAAAGGATTTTTAACAGGAATCCTATACAGTGGAATGAGTGAATATGCAGGCAATAGGTCCAGTTATTTCCTTTGGGAAAATCCATTCCTTTGAATAATTGTTCCTCTCTATTTCCCCTTCTATTGAGTCTAGTTTTCCCTTTGTTTCCTTTGAACTTAGGAACATTATAATTGATGATAATTTTCTCCTATTGGCTTCAATGGAATATTTTGGGCAAAACGCTCATGTTCTTTATATCTAAAGATGATCAAAGGATTCTTAACAGGTATCAATACAGTGGAATGAGTGAATGTGCAGGCCATAGGTCAAGTTATTTCCTTAGGGAAAATCCATTCCTTTGGATACTTGTTCCTCTCTGTTTCCCATTCTATTGAGTCTAGTGTTCCTCTTGTTTCCTCTTCAATTGGGTAATTTATAGTTGATGTTAATTCTCTCCTATCTTTTTCAATGGAACTTTTTGGGCAAAATCCATCATCTTCTTCATATCTAAAGCTGATCAAAGGATTCTTAACAGGGATCTATACAGTGGAATGAGTGAATGTGCAGGGAATAGTTCCAGTTATTTCCTTTAGGAAAATCCTTTCCTTTGGATACTTGTTCCTCTCTATTTCCCATTCTATTGAGTATAGTTCTCCCTTTGTTTCCTTTTCAATTAGGAACATTATAGTTGGTGATAATTCTCTCCTATTGGCTTCAATGGAATATTTTGGGCCAAATCCATCATCTTCTTCATATCTAAAGCTGATCAAAGGATTCTTAACCGGAATCCTATACAGTGGAATGAGTCAATGTGCAGGCAAAAGTTCCAGTTATTTGATTTGGGAAAATCCATTCCTTTGGATGCTTGTTCCTCTCTATTTCCCATTCTACTGAGTGTAATGTTCCTCTTGTTTCCTCTTCAATTGGGAATTTTATAGTTGATGATACTTCTCTCCTATTAGCTTCAATGGAACATTTTGGGCAAAATCCATCATCTTCTTCATATCTAAAGCTGATCAAAGGATTCTTAACAGGGATCGATACAGTGGGAATGAGTGAATGTGCAGGCAATAGTTCCAGTTATTTACTTTGGGAAAATCCATTCCTTTGGATACTTGTTCCTCTCTATTTCCTATTCTATTGAGTCCTGTGTTCCTCTTCTTTCCTCTTCAATTGGGAACTTTATAGTTGATGCTAATCCTCTCCTATTTGCTTCAATGGAACTTTTTGGGAAAAATCCTCATCTTCTTTATACCTAAAGCTGATCAAAGGATTCTTAACAGCAATCCTATACAGTGGAATGAGTGAATATGCAGGCATTAGTTCAAGTTATTAACTTAGGGAAAATCCATTCCTTTGGATCCTTGTTCCTCTCTATTTCCCATTCTATTGAATCTAGTGTTCCTCCTGTTTCCTCTTCAATTGGGAACTTTATACTTGATGTTAATTCTCTCCTATTTGCTTCAATGGAACTTTTTGGGCAAAATCCATCATCTTCTTCATATCTAAAGCAGATCAAAGGATTCTTAACAGGAATCCTATACAGTGGAATGAGTCAATGTGCAGGCAAAAGTTCCAGTTATTTCTTTGGGGAAAATCCATTCCTTTGGATACTTTTTCCTCTCTATTTCCAATTCTACTGAGTCTAATGTTCCTCTTGTTTCCTCTTCAATTGGGAATTTTATAGTTGATGATAATTCTCTGCTATTAGCTTCAATGGAACATTGTGGGCAAAATCCATCATCTTCTTCAAATCTAAAGCTGATCAAAGGATTCTTAACAGGAATCCTATACAGTGGAATTAGTGAATGTTCAGGGAATAGTTCCAGTTATTTCCTTTGGGAAAATGCATTCCTTTGGATACTTGTTCCTCTCTATTTCCCATTCTATTGAGTATAGTTTTCCCTTTGTTTCCTTTTCAATTAGGAACATTATAGTTGGTGGTAATTCTCTCCTATTGGCTTCAATGGAATATTTTGGACAAAATCCATCATCTTCTTCATATCTAAAGCTGATCAAAGGATTCTTAACCCTAATCTTATACAGTGGAATGAGTCAATTTGCAGGCAAAAGTTCCAGTTATTTGATTTGGGAAAATCCATTCCTTTGGATGCTTGTTCCTCTCTATTTCCCATTCTACTGAGTGTAATGTTCCTCTTGTTTCCTCTTCAATTGGGAATTTTATAGTTGATGATACTTCTCTCCTATTAGCTTCAATGGAACATTTTGGGCAAAATCCATCATCTTCTTTATATCTAAAGCTGATCAAAGGATTCTTAACAGGGATAGATACAGTGGAATAAGTTAATGTGCAGGCAATAGTTCCAGTTATTTCCTTTGGGAATATCCATTCCTTTGGATACTTGTTCCTCTCTATTTCCTATTCTATTGAGTCCTGTGTTCCTCTTCTTTCCTCTTCAATTGGGAACTTTATAGTTGATGCTAATCCTCTCCTATTTGCTTCAATGGAACTTTTTGGGAAAAATCCATCATCTTTATACCTAAAGCTGATCAAAGGATTCTTAACAGCAATCCTATACAGTGGAATGAGTGAATATGCAGGCAATAGTTCCAGTTATTTCCTTTGGGAAAATCCATTCCTTTGGATACTTGTTCCTCTCTATTTCCCATTCTATTGAGTATAGTTCTCCCTTTGTTTCCTTTTCAATTAGGAACATTATAGTTGGTGATAATTCTCTCCTATTGGCTTCAATGGAATATTTTGGGCCAAATCCATTATCTTCTTCATATCTAAAGCTGATCAAAGGATTCTTAACCGGAATCCTATACAGTGGAATGAGTCACTGTGCAGGCAAAAGTTCCAGTTATTTATTTTGGGAAAATCCATTCCTTTGGATGCTTGTTCCTCTCTATTTCCCATTCTACTGAGTGTAATGTTCCTCTTGTTTCCTCTTCAATTGGGAATTTTATAGTTGATGATACTTTTCTCCTATTAGCTTCAATGGAACATTTTGGGCAAAATCCATCATCTTCTTCATATCTAAAGCTGATCAAAGGATTCTTAACAGGGATCGATACAGTGGGAATGAGTGAATGTGCAGGCAATAGTTCCAGTTATTTACTTTGGGAAAATCCATTCCTTTGGATACTTGTTCCTCTCTATTTCCTATTCTATTGAGTCCTGTGTTCCTCTTCTTTCCTCTTCAATTGGGAACTTTATAGTTGATGCTAATCCTCTCCTATTTGCTTCAATGGAACTTTTTGGGAAAAATTCCTCATCTTTATACCTAAAGCTGATCAAAGGATTCTTAACAGCAATCCTATACAGTGGAATGAGTGAATATGCAGGCATTAGTTCAAGTTATTAACTTAGGGAAAATCCATTCCTTTGGATCCTTGTTCCTCTCTATTTCCCATTCTATTGAATCTAGTGTTCCTCCTGTTTCCTCTTCAATTGGGAACTTTATACTTGATGTTAATTCTCTCCTATTTGCTTCAATGGAACTTTTTGGGCAAAATCCATCATCTTCTTCATATCTAAATCAGATCAAAGGATTCTTAACAGGAATCCTATACAGTGGAATGAGTCAATGTGCAGGCAAAAGTTCCAGTTATTTCTTTGGGGAAAATCCATTCCTTTGGATACTTTTTCCTCTCTATTTCCAATTCTACTGAGTCTAATGTTCCTCTTGTTTCCTCTTCAATTGGGAATTTTATAGTTGATGATAATTCTCTGCTATTAGCTTCAATGGAACATTGTGGGCAAAATCCATCATCTTCTTCAAATCTAAAGCTGATCAAAGGATTCTTAACAGGAATCCTATACAGTGGAATTAGTGAATGTTCAGGGAATAGTTCCAGTTATTTCCTTTGGGAAAATGCATTCCTTTGGATACTTGTTCCTCTCTATTTCCCATTCTATTGAGTATAGTTTTCCCTTTGTTTCCTTTTCAATTAGGAACATTATAGTTGGTGGTAATTCTCTCCTATTGGCTTCAATGGAATATTTTGGACAAAATCCATCATCTTCTTCATATCTAAAGCTGATCAAAGGATTCTTAACCGGAATCTTATACAGTGGAATGAGTCAATTTGCAGGCAAAAGTTCCAGTTATTTGATTTGGGAAAATCCATTCCTTTGGATGCTTGTTCCTCTCTATTTCCCATTCTACTGAGTGTAATGTTCCTCTTGTTTCCTCTTCAATTGGGAATTTTATAGTTGATGATACTTCTCTCCTATTAGCTTCAATGGAACATTTTGGGCAAAATCCATCATCTTTATACCTAAAGCTGATCAAAGGATTCATAACAGCAATCCTATACAGTGGAATGAGTGAATATGCAGGCAATAGTTCCAGTTATTTCCTTTGGGAAAATCCATTCCTTTGGATACTTGTTCCTCTCTATTTCCCATTCTATTGAATCTAGTGTTCCATCTGTTTCCTTTGAAATTGGGAACTTTATCGTTGATGTTAATTCTATCCTATTTGCTTCAATGGAACTTTTTGGGCAAAATCCATCATCTTCTTTAAATCTAAAGCTGATCAAAGGATTTTTAACAGGAATCCTATACAGTGGAATGAGTGAATGTGTAGGCAATAGTTCCAGTTATTTCTTTTGGGAAAATCCATTCCTTTGAAAACTTGTTCCTCTCTATTTCCCATTCTATTGAGTATACTTTTCCCTTTGTTTCCTTTTCAATTAGGAACATTATAGTTGGTGATAATTCTCTCCTATTGGCTTCAATGGAACATTTTGGGCAAAATCCATCATCTTCTTCATATCTAAAGTTGATCAAAGGATTCTTAACAAGAATCCTATACAGTGGAATGAGTCACTGTGCAGGCAAAAGTTCCAGTTATTTATTTTGGGAAAATCCATTCCTTTGGATACTTGTTCCTCTCTATTTCCTATTCTACTGCGTCTAATGTTCCTCTTGTTTCCTCTTCAATTGGGAATTTTATAGTTGATACTTTTCTCCTATTAGCTTCAATGGAACATTTTGCGCAAAATCCATCATCTTCTTGAAATCTAAAGCTGATCAAAGGATTCTTAACAGGGATCGATACAGTGGAATGAGTGAATGTGCAGGCAATAGTTCCAGTTATTTCCTTTGGGAAAATCCATTCCTTTGGATACTTGTTCCTCTCTATTTCCTATTCTATTGAGTCCTGTGTTCCTCTTCTGTCCTCTTCAATTGGGAACTTTATAGTTGATGTTAATCCTCTCCTATTTGCTTCAATGGAACTTTTTGGGCAAAACGCTCATATTCTTTATATCTAAAGCTGATCAAAGGATTCTTAACAGGAATCCTATACAGTGGAATGAGTGAATGTGCAGGCAATAGTTCCAGTTATTTCCTTTGGGAAAATCCATTCCTTTCGATACTTGTTCCTATCTATTTCCCCTTCTTTTGAGTCTAGTTTTCCCTTTGTTTCCTTTGCATTTAGGAACATTATAGTTGATGATCATTTTCTCATACTGGCTTCAATTGAACATTTTGGGCAAAACCCTCTTGTTCTTTATATCAAAAGATGATCAAAGGATTCTTAACAGGAATCCTATATAGTGGAATGAGTCAATGTGCAGCCAAAAGTTCCAGTTATTTCCTTTGGGAACATCCATTCCTTTGGATACTTGTTCCTCTCTATTTCCCATTCTATTGAGTCTAGTGTTCTTGATGTTTCCTCTTCAATTGGGAACTTTATAGTTGATGTTAATTCTCTCCTATTTGCTTCAATGGAACTTTTTGGGCAAAATCCATCATCTTCTGTATGCCTAAAGCTGATCAAAGGATTCTTAACAGGAATCCTATACAGTGGAATGAGTGAATGTTCAGGCAATAGTTCCAATTATTTCTTTTGGGAAAATCCATTCCTTTGAATTCTTGTTCCTCTCTATTTCCCATTCTATTGAGTATAGTTTTCCCTTTATTTCATTTTCAATTAAGAACATTACAGTTGGTGATAATTCTCTCCTATTGGCTCCATTGGAAAATTTTGGGCAAAATCCATCATCTTCTTCATATCTAAAGCTGATCAAAGGATTCTTAACAGGAATCCTATACAGTGGAATTAGTGAATGTTCAGGGAATAGTTCCAGTTATTTCCTTTGGGAAAATGCATTCCTTTGGATACTTGTTCCTCTCTATTTCCCATTCTATTGAGTATAGTTTTCCCTTTGTTTCCTTTTCAATTAGGAACATTATAGTTGGTGGTAATTCTCTCCTATTGGCTTCAATGGAATATTTTGGCAAAATCCATCATCTTCTTCATATCTAAAGCTGATCAAAGGATTCTTAACCGGAATCTCATACAGTGGAATGAGTCAATTTGCAGGCAAAAGTTCCAGTTATTTGATTTGGGAAAATCCATTCCTTTGGATGCTTGTTCCTCTCTATTTCCCATTCTACTGAGTGTAATGTTCCTCTTGTTTCCTCTTCAATTGGGAATTTTATAGTTGATGATACTTCTCTCCTATTAGCTTCAATGGAACATTTTGGGCAAAATCCATCATCTTCTTTATATCTAAAGCTGATCAAAGGATTCTTAACAGGGATCGATACAGTGGAATAAGTTAATGTGCAGGCAATAGTTCCAGTTATTTCCTTTGGGAAAATCCATTCCTTTGGATACTTGTTCCTCTCTATTTCCTATTCTATTGAGTCCTGTGTTCCTCTTCTTTCCTCTTCAATTGGGAACTTTATAGTTGATGCTAATCCTCTCCTATTTGCTTCAATGGAACTTTTTGGGAAAAATCCATCATCTTTATACCTAAAGCTGATCAAAGGATTCATAACAGCAATCCTATACAGTGGAATGAGTGAATATGCAGGCAATAGTTCCAGTTATTTCCTTTGGGAAAATCCATTCCTTTGGATACTTGTTCCTCTCTATTTCCCATTCTATTGAATCTAGTGTTCCTCTGTTTCCTTTGAAATTGGGAACTTTATAGTTGATGTTAATTCTATCCTATTTGCTTCAATGGAACTTTTTGGGCAAAATCCATCATCTTCTTTAAATCTAAAGCTGATCAAAGGATTTTTAACAGGAATCCTATACAGTGGAATGAGTGAATGTGTAGGCAATAGTTCCAGTTATTTCTTTTGGGAAAATCCATTCCTTTGAAAACTTGTTCCTCTCTATTTCCCATTCTATTGAGTATACTTTTCCCTTTGTTTCCTTTTCAATTAGGAACATTATAGTTGGTGATAATTCTCTCCTATTGGCTTCAATGGAACATTTTGGGCAAAATCCATCATCTTCTTCATATCTAAAGCTGATCAAAGGATTCTTAACAAGAATCCTATACAGTGGAATGAGTCACTGTGCAGGCAAAAGTTCCAGTTATTTATTTTGGGAAAATCCATTCCTTTGGATACTTGTTCCTCTCTATTTCCCATTCTCCTGCGTCTAATGTTCCTCTTGTTTCCTCTTCAATTGGGAATTTTATAGTTGATACTTTTCTCCTATTAGCTTCAATGGAACATTTTGCGCAAAATCCATCATCTTCTTGAAATCTAAAGCTGATCAAAGGATTCTTAACAGGGATCGATACAGTGGAATGAGTGAATGTGCAGGCAATAGTTCCAGTTATTTCCTTTGGGAAAATCCATTCCTTTGGATACTTGTTCCTCTCTATTTCCTATTCTATTGAGTCCTGTGTTCCTCTTCTGTCCTCTTCAATTGGGAACTTTATAGTTGATGTTAATCCTCTCCTATTTGCTTCAATGGAACTTTTTGGGCAAAACGCTCATATTCTTTATATCTAAAGCTGATCAAAGGATTCTTAACAGGAATCCTATACAGTGGAATGAGTGAATGTGCAGGCAATAGTTCCAGTTATTTCCTTTGGGAAAATCCATTCCTTTCGATACTTGTTCCTATCTATTTCCCCTTCTTTTGAGTCTAGTTTTCCCTTTGTTTCCTTTGCATTTAGGAACATTATAATTGATGATCATTTTCTCATACTGGCTTCAATTGAACATTTTGGGCAAAAACCTCTTGTTCTTTATATCAAAAGATGATCAAAGGATTCTTAACAGGAATCCTATATAGTGGAATGAGTCAATGTGCAGCCAAAAGTTCCAGTTATTTCCTTTGGGAACATCCATTCCTTTGGATACTTGTTCCTCTCTATTTCCCATTCTATTGAGTCTAGTGTTCTTGATGTTTCCTCTTCAATTGGGAACTTTATAGTTGATGTTAATTCTCTCCTATTTGCTTCAATGGAACTTTTTGGGCAAAATCCATCATCTTCTGTATGCCTAAAGCTGATCAAAGGATTCTTAACAGGAATCCTATACAGTGGAATGAGTGAATGTTCAGGCAATAGTTCCAATTATTTCTTTTGGGAAAATCCATTCCTTTGAATTCTTGTTCCTCTCTATTTCCCATTCTATTGAGTATAGTTTTCCCTTTATTTCATTTTCAATTAAGAACATTACAGTTGGTGATAATTCTCTCCTATTGGCTCCATTGGAAAATTTTGGGCAAAATCCATCATCTTCTTCATATCTAAAGCTGATCAAAGGATTCTTAACAGGAATCCTATACAGTGGAATGAGTCAATGTGCAGGCAAAAGTTCCTGTTATTTCTTTTGGGAAAATGCATTCCTTTGGATACTTGTTCCTCTCTATTTCCCATTCTATTGAGTCCTGTGTTCCTCTTGTTTCCTCTTCAATTGGATCCTTTATAGTTGATGATAATTCTCTCCTATTAGCTTCTATGGAACTTTTTGGGCAAAATCCATCATCTTGTTCATATCTAAAGCTGATCAAAGGATTCTTAATAGGGATCGATACAGTGGAATGAGTGAATGTGCAGGCAATAGTTCAAGTTATTAACTTAGGGAAAATCCATTCCTTTGGATCCTTGTTCCTCTCTATTTCCCATTCTATTGAATCTAGTGTTCCTCCTGTTTCCTCTTCAATTGGGAACTTTATAGTTGATGTTAATTCTCTCCTATTTGCTTCAATGGAACTTTTTGGGCAAAATCCATCATCTTCTTCATATCTAAAGCAGATCAAAGGATTCTTAACAGGAATCCTATACAGTGGAATGAGTCAATGTGCAGGCAAAAGTTCCTGTTATTTCTTTGGGGAAAATCCATTCCTTTGGATACTTTTTCCTCTCTATTTCCAATTCTACAGAGTCTAATGTTCCTCTTGTTTCCTCTTCAATTGGGAATTTTATAGTTGATGTTAATTCTCTCCTATTTGCTTCAATGGAACTTTTTGGGCAAAATCCATCATCTTCTTCATATCTAAAGCAGATCAAAGGATTCTTAACAGGAATCCTATACAGTGGAATGAGTCAATGTTCAGGCAAAAGTTAAAGTTATTTCTTTGGGGAAAATCCATTCCTTTGGATACTTTTTCCTCTCTATTTCCAATTCTACTGAGTCTAATGTTCCTCTTGTTTCCTCTTCAATTGGGAAATTTATAGTTGATGTTAATTCTCTCCTATTTGCTTCAATGGAACTTTCTGGGCAAAATCCATCATCTTTTTTACCTAAAGCTGATCAAAGGATTCTTAACAGGAATCCTATACAGTGGAATGAGTGAATATGCAGGCAATAGGTCCAGTTATTTCCTTTGGGAAAATCCATTCCTTTGAATAATTGTTCCTCTCTATTTCCCCTTCTATTGAGTCGAGTTTTCCCATTGTTTCCTCTTCAATTGGTAAATTTATAGTTGATGTTAATTCTCCCCTATTTGCTTCAATGGAATTTTCTGGGCAAAATCCATCATCTTCTTCATATCTAAACCTGATCAAAGGATTTTTAACAGGAATCCTATACAGTGGAATGAGTGAATATGCAGGCAATAGGTCCAGTTATTTCCTTTGGGAAAATCCATTCCTTTGAATAATTGTTCCTCTCTATTTCCCCTTCTATTGAGTCTAGTTTTCCCTTTGTTTCCTTTGAACTTAGGAACATTATAATTGATGATAATTTTCTCCTATTGGCTTCAATGGAATATTTTGGGCAAAACGCTCATGTTCTTTATATCTAAAGATGATCAAAGGATTCTTAACAGGTATCAATACAGTGGAATGAGTGAATGTGCAGGCCATAGGTCAAGTTATTTCCTTAGGGAAAATCCATTCTTTTGGATACTTGTTCCTCTCTGTTTCCCATTCTATTGAGTCTAGTGTTCCTCTTGTTTCCTCTTCAATTGGGTAATTTATAGTTGATGTTAATTCTCTCCTATCTTTTTCAATGGAACTTTTTGGGCAAAATCCATCATCTTCTTCATATCTAAAGCTGATCAAAGGATTCTTAACAGGGATCTATACAGTGGAATGAGTGAATGTGCAGGGAATAGTTCCAGTTATTTCCTTTAGGAAAATCCTTTCCTTTGGATACTTGTTCCTCTCTATTTCCCATTCTATTGAGTATAGTTCTCCCTTTGTTTCCTTTTCAATTAGGAACATTATAGTTGGTGATAATTCTCTCCTATTGGCTTCAATGGAACTTTTTGGGCAAAATCCATCATCTTCTTCATATCTAAAGCAGATCAAAGGATTCTTAACAGGAATCCTATACAGTGGAATGAGTCAATGTGCAGGCAAAAGTTCCAGTTATTTCTTTGGGGAAAATCCATTCCTTTGGATACTTTTTCCTCTCTATTTCCAATTCTACTGAGTCTAATGTTCCTCTTGTTTCCTCTTCAATTGGGAATTTTATAGTTGATGATAATTCTCTGCTATTAGCTTCAATGGAACATTGTGGGCAAAATCCATCATCTTCTTCAAATCTAAAGCTGATCAAAGGATTCTTAACAGGAATCCTATACAGTGGAATTAGTGAATGTTCAGGGAATAGTTCCAGTTATTTCCTTTAGGAAAATCCTTTCCTTTGGATACTTGTTCCTCTCTATTTCCCATTCTATTGAGTCTAGTGTTCTTGATGTTTCCTCTACAATTGGCAACTTTATAGTTGATGTTAATTCTCTCCTATTTGCTTCAATGGAACTTTTTGGGCAAAATCCATCATCTTCTGTATGCCTAAAGCTGATCAAAGGATTCTTAACAGGAATCCTATACAGTGGAATGAGTGAATGTTCAGGCAATAGTTCCAATTATTTCTTTTGGGAAAATCCATTCCTTTGAATTCTTGTTCCTCTCTATTTCCCATTCTATTGAGTATAGTTTTCCCTTTATTTCATTTTCAATTAAGAACATTACAGTTGGTGATAATTCTCTCCTATTGGCTTCATTGGAAAATTTTGGGCAAAATCCATCATCTTCTTCATATCTAAAGCTGATCAAAGGATTCTTAACAGGAATCCTATACAGTGGAATGAGTCAATGTGCAGGCAAAAGTTCCTGTTATTTCTTTTGGGAAAATGCATTCCTTTGGATACTTGTTCCTCTCTATTTCCCATTCTATTGAGTCCTGTGTTCCTCTTGTTTCCTCTACAATTGGGAACTTTATAGTTGATGATAATTCTCTCCTATTAGCATCAATGGAACTTTTTGGTCAAAATCCATCATCTTCTTCATATCTAAAGCTGATCAAAGGATTCTTAACAGGGATCGATACAGTGGAATGAGTGAATGTGCAGGCAATAGTTCAAGTTATTAACTTAGGGAAAATCCATTCCTTTGGATCCTTGTTCTTCTCTATTTCCCATTCTATTGAATCTAGTGTTCCTCCTGTTTCCTCTTCAATTGGGAACTTTATAGTTGATGTTAATTCTCTCCTATTTGCTTCAATGGAACTTTTTGGGCAAAATCCATCATCTTCTTCATATCTAAAGCAGATCAAAGGATTCTTAACAGGAATCCTATACAGTGGAATGAGTCAATGTGCAGGCAAAAGTTCCAGTTATTTCTTTGGGGAAAATCCATTCCTTTGGATACTTTTTCCTCTCTATTTCCAATTCTACTGAGTCTAATGTTCCTCTTGTTTCCTCTTCAATTGGGAATTTTATAGTTGAGGATAATTCTCTCCTATTAGCTTCAATGGAACATTGTGGGCAAAATCCATCATCTTCTTAAAATCTAAAGCTGATCAAAGGATTCTTAACAGGAATCCTATACAGTGGAATGAGTCAATGTTCAGGAAATAGTTCCAGTTATTTCCTTTGGGAAAACGCATTCCTTTGGATACTTGTTCCTCTATATTTCCCATTCTATTGAGTCCTGTTCTCCTCTTCTTTCCTCTTCAATTGGGAACTTTATAGTTGATGATAATTCTCTCCCATTAGCTTCAATGGAACATTTTGGGCAAAATCCATCATCTTTTTACCTAAAGCTGATCAAAGGATTCTTAACAGCAATCCTATACAGTGGAATGAGTGAATATGCAGGCAATAGGTCCAGTTATTTCCTTTGGGAAAATCCATTCCTTTGAATAATTGTTCCTCTCTATTTCCCCTTCTATTGAGTCGAGTTTTCCCATTGTTTCCTCTTCAATTGGTAAATTTATAGTTGATGTTAATTCTCTCCTATTTGCTTCAATGGAACATTTTGGGCAAAATCCATCATCTTTTTACCTAAAGCTGATCAAAGGATTCTTAACAGCAATCCTATACAGTGGAATGAGTGAATATGCAGGCAATAGGTCCAGTTATTTCCTTTGGGAAAATCCATTCCTTTGAATAATTGTTCCTCTCTATTTCCCCTTCTATTGAGTCGAGTTTTCCCATTGTTTCCTCTTCAATTGGTAAATTTATAGTTGATGTTAATTCTCTCCTATTTGCTTCAATGGAACGTTCTGGGCAAAATCCATCATCTTTTTACCTAAAGCTGATCAAAGGATTTTTAACAGCAATCCTATACAGTGGAATGAGTGAATATGCAGGCAATAGGTCCAGTTATTTCCTTTGGGAAAATCCATTCCTTTGAATAATTGTTCCTCTCTATTTCCCCTTCTATTGAGTCTAGTTTTCCCTTTGTTTCCTTTGAACTTAGGAACATTATAATTGATGATAATTTTCTCCTATTGGCTTCAATGGAACATTGTGGGCAAAATCCATCATCTTCTTCAAATCTAAAGCTGATCAAAGGATTCTTAAGAGGAATCCTATACAGTGGAATTAGTGAATGTTCAGGGAATAGTTCCAGTTATTTCCTTTGGGAAAATGCATTCCTTTTGATACTTGTTCCTCTCTATTTCCCATTCTATTGAGTCCTGTTCTCCTCTTCTTTCCTCTTCAGTTGGGAACTTTATAGATGATGATAATTCTCTCCTATTAGCTTCAATGGAACATTTTGGGCAAAATCCATCATGTTCTTCATATCTAAACCTGATCAAAGGATTCTTAACAGGAATCCTATACAGTGGAATGAGTGAATATGCACGCAATAGTTCCAGTTATTTCCTTTAGGAAAATCCTTTCCTTTGGATACTTGTTCCTCTCTATTTCCCATTCTATTGAGTCTAGTGTTCTTGATTTTTCCTCTTAAATTGGGAACTTTATAGTTGATGTTAATTCTCTCCTATTTGCTTCAATGGAACTTTTTGGGCAAAATATCATCTTCTGTATGCCTAAAGCTGATCAAAGGATTCTTAACAGGAATCCTATACAGTGGAATGAGTGAATGTTCAGGCAATAGTTCCAATTATTTCTTTTGGGAAAATCCATTCTTTGAATACTTGTTCCTCTCTATTTCCCATTCTATTGAGTATAGTTTTCCCTTTATTTCGTTTTCAATTAAGAACATTATAGTTGGTGATAATTCTCTCCTATTGGCTTCATTGGAAAATTTTGGGCAAAATCCATCATCTTCTTCATATCTAAAGCTGATCAAAGGATTCTTAACAGGAATCCTATACAGTGGAATGAGTCAATGTGCAGGCAAAAGTTCCTGTTATTTCTTTTGGTAAAATGCATTCCTTTGGATACTTGTTCCTCTCTATTTCCCATTCTATTGAGTCCTGTGTTCCTCTTGTTTCCTCTACAATTGGGAACTTTATAGTTGATGATAATTCTCTTCCTGTTAGCGTCAATGGAACTTTTTGGGCAAAATCCATCATCTTCTTCATATCTAAAGCTGATCAAAGGATTCTTAACAGGGATCGATACAGTGGAATGAGTGAATGTGCAGGCCATAGTTCAAGTTATTTCCTTAGGGAAAATCCATTCCTTGGGATACTTGTTCCTCTCTATTTCCCATTCTACTGAGTCTAGTTTTCCCATTGTTTCCTCTTCAATTGGGACCTTTATAATTGTTGATAATTCTCTCCTATTGGCTTCAATGGAACATTTTGGGCAAAATCCATCATTTTCTTCATATCTAAAGCTGATCAAAGGATTCTTAACAGGAATCTTATTCAGTGGAATGAGTCAATGTGCAGGAAAGAGTTCCAGGTATTTCCTTTTCGAAAATCTATTCTTTTGGATGCTTCTTCCTCTCTATTTCCAATTCTATTGATTCTAGTGTTCCTCTTGTTTCCCCTTCAATATGGTAATTTATAATTGATGTTAATTCTCTCCTATTATCTTCAGTGCAACATTTTGGGCAAAATCCATCACCTTTTTTATATCTAAAGCTATTCAAAGGATTCTTAACAGGGATCGATACATTGGAATGAGTGAATATGCAGGCAATAGTTCCAGTTATTTCCTTTGGGAAAATCCCTTCCTTTGGATAATTGTTCCTCTCTATTTCCAATTCTATTGAGTCTAGTGTTCTTGTTTCCTCTTCAATTGGGTAATTTATATTTGATGGTAATTCTCTCCTATTAGCTTCAATGGAACATTTTGGACAAAATCCATCATCTCCTTTATATCTAAAGCTGATCAAAGAATTCTGAACAGGGATCGATACAGTGGAATGAGTGAATGTTCAGGCAAAAGTTTCAGTTATTTCCTTGGGGAAAATCCATTTCTTTGGATACTTGTTCTTCTCTATTTTCTATTTTATTGTGTCTAGTTTTCCCTTTCTTTCCTTTGCATTTAGGAAAATTATAGTTGAGGATAATTCTCTCCTATTGGCTTCAATGTAACTTTTTGGTCAAAATCCATCATCTTATTTATACCTAAAGCTGATCAAAGGATTCTTAAGAGGAATCCTATACAGTGGAATGAGTCAATGTGCAGGCAATAGTTCCAGTTATTTCCTTTAGGAAAATCCATTCATTTGGATACTTGTTCCTCTCTATTTCCCATTCTATTGAGTCTAGTGTTCCTGATGTTTCCTTTTCAATTGGGAACTTTATAGTTGATGTTAATGCTCTCCTATTTGCTTCAACTGGACTTTCTGTACAAGATGCATTATGTTCTGTATATCTAAAGCTGATCAAAGTATTCTTAAGAGGAATCCTATACAGTGGAATGAGTCAATGTCCAGGAAATAGTTCCAGGTATTTCCTTTTGGAAAATCTATTCCTTTGGATACTTGTTCCTCTCTATTTCCAATTCTATTGAATCTAGTGTTCCTATTCTTTCCCCTTCAGTATGGTAATTTATAGTTGATGTTAATTCTCTCCTATTTGCTTCAACTGGACTTTCTGTACAAGATGCATTATATTCTGTATATCTAAAGCTGATCAAAGGATTCTTAACAGGAATCTTATACAGAGGAATGAGTTAATGTGCAGGCAATAGTTCCAGTTATTTCCTTTGGGAAAATCCATTCCTTTGGATACTTGTTCCTCTCTATTTCCAATTCTATTGAGTCTAGTGTTCCTGTTTTTTCCTTTTCAATGGGCAACTTTATATGTGATGTTAATTCTCTCCTATTTGCTTCAATGGATATTTTTGGGCAATATCCATCATCTTCTTTATACCTAAAGCTGACCAAAGGATTCTTAACAGTAATCCTATACAATGGAATGAGTGAATGTACAGGCAACAGTTCCAGTTATTTCCTTGGGGAAAATCCATTCCTTTGGATACTTGTTCCTCTCTATTTCCCATTTTATTGAGTCTAGTTTTCCTGATGTTTCCATTTCAATTGGGAACTTTATAGTGGATGTTAATTCTCTATTTGCTTCAACTGGACTTTCTGTACAAGATGCTTTATGTTTTGTATATCTAAAGCTGATCAAAGGATTCTTAACAGGAATCCTATACAGTGGAATGAATGAATGTGCAGGCAATAGTTCCAGTTATTTCCTTGGGGAAAATCCTTTCCTTTGGATACTTGTTCCTCTCTATTTCCCATTCTATTGAGTCTAGTGTTCTTGATTTTTCCTCTTAAATTGGGAACTTTATAGTTGATGTTAATTCTCTCCTATTTGCTTCAATGGAACTTTTTGGGCAAAATATCATCTTCTGTATGTCTAAAGCTGATCAAAGGATTCTTAACAGGAATCCTATACAGTGGAATGAGTGAATGTTCAGGCAATAGTTCCAATTATTTCTTTTGGGAAAATCCATTCTTTGAATACTTGTTCCTCTCTATTTCCCATTCCATTGAGTATAGTTTTCCCTTTATTTCGTTTTCAATTAAGAACATTATAGTTGGTGATAATTCTCTCCTATTGGCTTCATTGGAAAATTTTGGGCAAAATCCATCATCTTCTTCATATCTAAAGCTGATCAAAGGATTCTTAACAGGAATCCTATACAGTGGAATGAGTCAATGTGCAGGCAAAAGTTCCTGTTATTTCTTTTGGTAAAATGCATTCCTTTGGATACTTGTTCCTCTCTATTTCCCATTCTATTGAGTCCTGTGTTCCTCTTGTTTCCTCTACAATTGGGAACTTTATAGTTGATGATAATTCTCTCCTGTTAGCGTCAATGGAACTTTTTGGGCAAAATCCATCATCTTCTTCATATCTAAAGCTGATCAAAGGATTCTTAACAGGGATCGATACAGTGGAATGAGTGAATGTGCAGGCCATAGTTCAAGTTATTTCCTTAGGGAAAATCCATTCCTTGGGATACTTGTTCCTCTCTATTTCCCATTCTACTGAGTCTAGTGTTCCTCTTGTTTCCTCTTCAATTGGGTAATTTATAGTTGATGTTAATTCTCTCCTATCTTTTTCAATGGAACTTTTTGGGCAAAATCCATCATCTTCTTCATATCTAAAGCTGATCAATGGATTCTTACCAGGAATCCTATACAGTGGAATGAGTGAATGTTCAGGAAATAGTTCCAGCTATTTCCTTTGGGAAAATCCATTCCTTTGGATACTTGTTCCTCTCTATTTCCCATTCTACTGAGTCTAGTTTTCCCATTGTTTCCTCTTCAATTGGGACCTTTATAATTGTTGATAATTCTCTCCTATTGGCTTCAATGGAACATTTTGGGCAAAATCCATCATTTTCTTCATATCTAAAGCTGATCAAAGGATTCTTAACAGGAATCTTATTCAGTGGACTGAGTCAATGTCCAGGAAAGAGTTCCAGGTATTTCCTTTTCGAAAATCTATTCTTTTGGATGCTTCTTCCTCTCTATTTCCAATTCTATTGATTCTAGTGTTCCTCTTGTTTCCCCTTCAATATGGTAATTTATAATTGATGTTAATTCTCTCCTATTATCTTCAGTGCAACATTTTGGGCAAAATCCATCACCTTTTTTATATCTAAAGCTATTCAAAGGATTCTTAACAGGGATCGATACATTGGAATGAGTGAATATGCAGGCAATAGTTCCAGTTATTTCCTTTGGGAAAATCCCTTCCTTTGGATAATTGTTCCTCTCTATTTCCAATTCTATTGAGTCTAGTGTTCTTCTTGTTTCCTCTTCAATTGGGTAATTTATATTTGATGGTAATTCTCTCCTATTAGCTTCAATGGAACATTTTGGACAAAATCCATCATCTCCTTTATATCTAAAGCTGATCAAAGAATTCTGAACAGGGATCGATACAGTGGAATGAGTGAATGTTCAGGCAAAAGTTTCAGTTATTTCCTTGGGGAAAATCCATTTCTTTGGATACTTGTTCTTCTCTATTTTCTATTTTATTGTGTCTAGTTTTCCCTTTCTTTCCTTTGCATTTAGGAAAATTATAGTTGAGGATAATTCTCTCCTATTGGCTTCAATGTAACTTTTTGGTCAAAATCCATCATCTTATTTATACCTAAAGCTGATCAAAGGATTCTTAAGAGGAATCCTATACAGTGGAATGAGTCAATGTGCAGGCAATAGTTCCAGTTATTTCCTTTAGGAAAATCCATTCATTTGGATACTTGTTCCTCTCTATTTCCCATTCTATTGAGTCTAGTGTTCCTGATGTTTCCTTTTCAATTGGGAACTTTATAGTTGATGTTAATGCTCGCCTATTTGCTTCAACTGGACTTTCTGTACAAGATGCATTATGTTCTGTATATCTAAAGCTGATCAAAGTATTCTTAAGAGGAATCCTATACAGTGGAATGAGTCAATGTCCAGGAAATAGTTCCAGGTATTTCCTTTTGGAAAATCTATTCCTTTGGATACTTGTTCCTCTCTATTTCCAATTCTATTGAATCTAGTGTTCCTATTCTTTCCCCTTCAGTATGGTAATTTATAGTTGATGTTAATTCTCTCCTATTTGCTTCAACTGGACTTTCTGTACAAGATGCATTATATTCTGTATATCTAAAGCTGATCAAAGGATTCTTAACAGGAATCTTATACAGAGGAATGAGTTAATGTGCAGGCAATAGTTCCAGTTATTTCCTTTGGGAAAATCCATTCCTTTGGATACTTGTTCCTCTCTATTTCCAATTCTATTGAGTCTAGTGTTCCTGTTTTTTCCTTTTCAATGGGCAACTTTATATGTGATGTTAATTCTCTCCTATTTGCTTCAATGGATATTTTTGGGCAAAATCCATCATCTTCTTTATACCTAAAGCTGACCAAAGGATTCTTAACAGTAATCCTATACAATGGAATGAGTGAATGTACAGGCAACAGTTCCAGTTATTTCCTTGGGGAAAATCCATTCCTTTGGATACTTGTTCCTCTCTATTTCCCATTTTATTGAGTCTAGTTTTCCTGATGTTTCCATTTCAATTGGGAACTTTATAGTGGATGTTAATTCTCTATTTGCTTCAACTGGACTTTCTGTACAAGATGCTTTATGTTTTGTATATCTAAAGCTGATCAAAGGATTCTTAACAGGAATCCTATACAGTGGAATGAATGAATGTGCAGGCAATAGTTCCAGTTATTTCCTTGGGGAAAATCCATTCCTTTGGATACTTGTTCTTCTCTATTTCCCATTCTATTGAGTCTAGTGTTCTTGTTGTTTCCTTTTCAATGGGCAACTTTATATGTGATGTTAATTCTCTCCTATTTGCTTCAATGGAACTTTGTGGGCTAAATCCATCATCTTCTTTATACCTAAAGCTGATCAAAGGATTCTTTTTTTTCCCTGATAATCTCCTTTTCCCTTCTTCTTTCTTTTTTTATTTTTTTTTAAATTTTTATTTCATTTTATAATTATAACATTTTTTGACAGTACATATGCATGGGTAATTTTTTACATTATCCCTTGCACTTACTTCTATTCAGATTTTTTCCCTTCCTCCCCCAACCCCCTCCCCCTGATGGCAAGCAGTCTTATATATGTTAAATATATTACAGTATATTCATGATACAATATATGTGTGTAGAACTGAATTTTTTGTTGCACAGGAAGAATTGGATTCAGAAGGTAAAAATAACAATTTACATTCATTTCCCAGTGTTCCTTTTCTGGATGTAGCTGGTTCTGTCCATCACTTATCAATTGGAATTGGATTAGCTCTTCTCTAAGTTGAAGAAATCCACTTCCATCAGCATACATCCTCGTACAGTATCATTGTTGAAGTGTATAATGATCTTCTGGTTCTGCTCGTTTCACTCAGCATCAGTTGATGTAAGTCTCTCCAAGCCTCTCTGTATTTCTCCTGTAGGTCATTTCTTATAGAACAATAATATTCCATAACATTCATATACCATAGTTTACCCAACCATTCTCCAATTGATGGACATCCATTCATCTTCCAGTTTCTAGCCACTATGAAAAGGGCTGCCACAAACATTTTGGCACATACAGGACCCTTTCCCTTCTTTAGTAGTTCCTTGGGGTATAAGCCCAGTAGTAGTATGGCTGGGTCAAAGGGTATGCACATTTTGATAACTTTTTGGGCATAATTCCAGATGGCTCTCCAGAATGGTTGGATTCTTTCACAACTCCACCAACAATGCATCAGTGTCCCAGTTTTCCCACAGCCCCTCCAACATTCATCGTTATTTGTTCCTGTCATCTTAGCCAATCTGACAGGTGTGTAATTTTACCTCTGAGTTGTCTTAATTTGCATTTCTCTGATCAGTAGTGATTTGGAACACTCTTTCATATGAGTGGAAATAGTTTTAATTTCATCATCTGAAAATTGTCTGTTCATATCCTTTGACCATTTATCAATTGGAGAATGGCTTGATTTCTTATAAATTAAAGTCAATTCTCTGTATATTTTGGAGATGAGGCCTTTATCAGAACCTTTAACTGTAAAATTTTTTCCCAATTTGTTACTTCCCTTCTAATCTTGTTTGCATTAGTTTTGTTTGTGCAGAAACTTTTTAATTTGGTGTAATCAAAATGTTCTATTTTGTGATCAATAATGGTTTCTAGTTCTCCCTTGGACACAAACTCCTTCCTCCTCCACAAGTCTGAGAGGCAAACCATCCCATGTTCCTCCAATTTATTTATGATTTCGTTCTTTATGCCTAAATCTTGGACCCATTTTGATCTTATCTTAGTATGTGGTGTTATATGTGGGTCCATGCCTAGTTTCTGCCATACTAATTTCCAGTTTTCCCAGCAGTTTTTGTCAAATAATGAATTCTTATCCCAAAATTTGCGATCTTTGGATTTGTCAAAGATTAGATTGCTATTTTTATTCACTATCTTGCCCTGTGAACCTAACCTATGCCACTGATCAACTATTCTATTTCTTAGCCAATACCAAATGGTTTTGGTTACTGTTGCTTTATAATATAGCTTTAAATCAGGTACACTTAGACCACCTTCCTCTGACTTTTTTTTCATTAGTTCCCTTGCAATTCTCGACCTTTTATTCTTCCATATGAATTTTGTTGTTATTTTTTCTAGGTCATTAAAATAGTTTCTTGGGAGTCTGATTGGTATAGCACTAAATAAATAGATTAGTTTGGGGAGTATTGTCATCTTTATTATATTCGCTCGGCCTATCCAAGAACACTGAATGTCTTTCCAATTATTTAAATCTGACTTTATTTTTGTGGCAAGTGTTTTGTAATTTTGCTCATATAATTCCTGACTCTCCTTTGGTAGATATATTCCCAAATATTTTATACTATCGACTGTTATTTTGAATGGAATTTCTCTTTGTATCTCTTGCTGTTGGATTGTGTTGGTAATGTATAAAAATCCTGAGGATTTATGTGGATTTATTTTGTATCCTGCAACTTTGCTAAAATTCTGAATTATTTCTAATAGCTTTTTAGCAGAGTCTTTGGGGTTCTCTAAGTATACCATCATGTCATCTGTGAAAAGTGACAATTTGATTTCTTCATTTCCTACTCTAATTCCTTGGATCTCTTTCTCGGCTCTTATTGCCGAGGTTAGAGTTTCTAGTACTATATTGAATGGTAATGGTGATAGTGGGCAACCTTGTTTCACTCCTGATCTTACAGGGAAAGGTTCTAGTTTATCACCATTACATATGATGTTTACTGAAGGTTTTAAATATATTCCCCTTATTATTTTAAGGAATAGTCCATTTATTCCTATACTCTCAAGCGTTTTTAGTAGGAATGGATGTTGGATTTTATCAAATGCCTTTTCTGCATCTATTGAGATGATCATATGGTTTTTATTAATTTGATTGTTAATATGGTCAATTATACTAATAGTTTTCCTAATATTAAACCAGCCCTGCATTCCTGGTATAAATCCCACTTAGTCATAGTGTATTATCCTGGGGATGATTTTCTGAAGTCTATTTGCTAATATCTTATTTAAGATTTTAGCATCAATATTCATTAAGGAAATTGGTCTATAGTTTTCTTTCTCAGTTTTCGATCTACCTGGTTTAGGTATCAGTACCATGTCTGCGTCATAGAAGGAATTTGGTAGGACTCCTTCAATCCCTATTTTTTCAAATAGTTTACATAGCATTGGACTTAGTTGTTCTTTAAATGTTTGGTAGAATTCACCTGTAAATCCATCTGGTCCTGGGGACTTTTCTTAGGAAGTTGGTTAATAGCTTGGTCTATTTCTTTTTCTGAGATGGGACTATTTAGACTACTTACTTCTTCCTCTGTTAATCTGGGCAAGGTATATTTTTGAAGGTATTCTTCCATTTCATTTAAGTTATCGAATTTATCGGCATAAAGTTGAGCAAAGTAGCTCCTAACTATTGTTCTAATTTCCTCTTCATTAGTGGTGAGTTCACCCTTTTCATTTTCAAGACTATCAATTTGCTTTTTCTCTTTCCTTTTTTTAATCAGGTTTACTAAGGGTTTGTCTATTTTGTTGGTTTTTTCATAAAACCAACTCTTAGTTTTATTAATTAATTCAATAGTTTTTTTACTTTCAATTTTATTAATCTCACCTTTTATTTTTTGAATTTCAAGTTTTGTGTTTGTCTGGGGGTTTTTAATTTGTTCCTTTTCTAGCAATTTTAGTTGTAAGCCCAATTCGTTGGCCCTCTCTTTCTCTATTTTATGCAAGTAGGCCTGTAGAGATATAAAACTTCCCCTTATTACTGCTTTGGCTGTATCCCACACATTTTGGTAGGATGTCTCATTATTGTCATTTTCTTGGGTGAAGTTATTAATTATGTCTATGATTTGCTGTTTTACCCAATCATTCTTTAGTATAAGATTATTTAGTTTCCAATTATTTTTTGGTCTATTTTCTCCTGGCTTTTTATTAAATGTTATTTTGATTGCATTATGGTCTGAAAAGGATGCATTTACTATTTCTGCCTTACTGCATTTGATTTTGAGGTTTTTATGCCCTAGTATATGATCAATTTTTGTATAGGTTCCACGAACTGCTAAGAAGAAAGTATATTCCTTTCTGTCTCCATTTACCTTTCGCCAAAGATCTATCATATCAAACTTTTCTACTATTCTATTTACCTCTTTGACTTCTTTCTTATTTATTTTGTGGTTTGATTTATCTAATTCTGAGAGTGCAAGGTTGAGATCTCCCGCTATTATAGTTTTGCTATCTATTTCCTCTTGCAGCTCTCTTAATTTCTCTTTTAAGAATTTAGATGCTGCACCACTTGGTGCATACATGTTTAATATTGATACTGCTTCACTATTGATGCTTCCCTTTAGCAGGATATAATGCCCTTCCTTATCTCTTTTAATTAGATCAATTTTTGTTTTTGCTTGATCTAAGATGAGGATGGCTACTCCTGCTTTTTTGGTTTTGCCTGAAGCATAATAGATTCTGCTCCACCCTTTTACTTTTAGTTTGAATGTCTCACCCTGTTTCAGGTGTGTTTCCTGTAAACAACATATAGTAGGATTCTGACTTTTAATCCAGTCTGCTAACTGCTTCCTCTTTATGAGGCAGTTTGCCCCACTCACATTTATGGTTAGAAGGACTAATTCTATATTGCTTGCCATCCTATTAACCCCTTCTTATGCTTTTCCCCTTTCCTTCCCTTTTACCCTCCTATCCAGTATTAAACTGGTGAACACCACTTGCTTTTCACAGCCCTCCCTTTTTAGGATCCCTCCCCCACCTTAAAGATCCTCCCCTTATTTTAACCCTATTCCTCACAATTTCTGTATTCCCTTCCCCTTAGCTTACTCCTTCCCTTTCACTTTTCAATGAAGTGGAAGAAGTTTCACCATAAATCGAATATGTCTATTGATACACGCTATGTTCATCTCCCTCCTTTCTTTCTCTCAGATATAATAGGTTACCTTTGCCCCTTCATGAGATGTAGTACCACCACTTTACACTTTTTTATGATATAATCTCCTTTCCACAACTAGTTTCTAAGACAAATTGTACATATGTTCTTTACATATTTTTTTGACAGAAGTATAGTTCTCAAGATTTCTTTTTACCTTTTTAGAAATCTCTTGAGTTCTGTATTTGAAGATCAAACCTTTTATGTAGGGCTGGTTTTTTCATCAAAAATAGATGGAATTCATTTATTTCGTTAAATGTCCATCTTCTTCCCTGGAAAACGATGCTCATTCTTGCTGGGTAAGTTATTCTTGACTGCATACCAAGTTCCTTAGTCTTTCTGAATATCATGTTCCAGGCCCTGCGTTCTTTTAATGTGGACGCTGCTAGATCCTGGGTTATCCTTATTGTGGATCCTCCATAGCTTCCAATATCTTTTCCTTTGTTTGATGGTTCTTGAACTTGGCCACTATATTTCTTGGCGTTTTGATTTTAGGGTCCCTTTCAGTAGGTGATCGATGAATTTTTTCAATGTCTATTTTACCCTCTGTTTCCAAAACGTCTGGGCAGTTCTCTTTGATAATTTCCTCAAAAATGGTGTCCAAGCTCTTTTTTTCCTCCCATTTTTCAGGGAGTCCGATTATTCTCAAATTGTCTCTCCTGGATCTGTTTTCCAGGTCTGTTGTCTTTCTGGTAAGGTACTTGACAGTCTTTTCAATTGTTTCATTTCTCTGGTTTTGTTTGACTCCCTCTTGGTTTCTCCTTGAGTCATTCATTTCTACTTGTTCCAGTCTAATTTTCAATGATGTATTTTCTTCACTCACTTTTTTTATATCTCTTTGTAATTGTCCAATTGAGTTTTTATCTTCTATGGAATTTTTTTCCATTTTATCCATTTTATTTTTTAGAGAGCTGATTTCTTTTTCCAGCTCACTAATCTTGTTTTCCTTGGAGTTGTTTATCTTTTCCAGCTCACTAATCCTGTTTTCCTTGGAGGTGTTTACCTTTTCCAGCTCACTAATCTTGTTTCTCAATGATTTGATTTCATTATCAACTCTGCCTTTGAATGCATGGGATGACTTCTCCAGGCTCTCTTGCCAAGCTTCCCTTTCCTTTTCCCATTTCTCTTCCAGCTCTCTTGTGAGAGCCTTTTTGATTTCCTCTATGAGGTTCTTTTGTATTGAGGAGCAGCTTATATCCCTCCCAGGGGATACATCTGGGGACAGTCTGTTCCTAGTCTCCTCAGCATTTGAAGTCTGCTCCCTCTCCACACAGAAAAGCGGTTAGAGGCCTTTTGAATTTTTTGTTCATTTTGTCAGAGAAAGAATCAAAGAAAACAAACTGACAAGAGAAACAATTGGTCTGTTTTGCGGGGGATGGGGCTGGATGGTATTAATGGGCTTCCTCCACAGACCGGGGGTAGGGCAGCAGAGAGCCACCAACAGAACAGCAATGACTGTACTGAGTCTGCGCTCTGAGGCTCCGAGAACGCACCGAGTCAGTCCAGGTGGGGGTTGGGGGTGGCCGGGCTCTGAGAGACTCTGGCTTTCCGGGGATTTAATCTTCACCTCCGGTGTTTACACCCTCTCCACCGCTCCTGGCTTGCTGCCAAGACGGAGCATCCACACTGGGGCAAAAGGCCATTCACAGAAACAGCAGAGATCACACCCCATCCCCTCCGGTCTGAGCTGTGTGAGCTGCCTGTCCCGCTCTGGCTGTCTGCCCTCAGTCTGCGCCCAGTCTGATTGACCCTCCCCCGAGCAAACACAGACCGTTTCTGGCCACTTTCAAGGATGTCTTCTCTTGGTGATAATTTGTGGATTTCTTTCTCGGTCAAGCATTAAGTCAGAGGCTTGTCATAAAGTAAGTTCTGAGAGAAAATGAGGAGCTCAAGCAGGTGTCTGCCTCCACGCCACCAGCTTGGCCAGAAGTCCTGATCAAAGGATTCTTTACAAGAATCCTAAACAGTGGAATGAGTGAATGTGCAGGCAATAATTCCAGTTATTTCCTTTGGGAAAATCCATTCCTTTGGATACTTGTTCCTCTCTATTTAACATTTTATTGAGTCTAGTTTTCCCTTTGTTTCCTTTGCATTCAGGAACATTATATTTGATGATAATTCTCTCCTATTGGATTCAATGGAACATTTTGGGTAAAATCCATCATCTTCTTTATATCTAAAGCTGATCAAAGGATTCTTAACAGGAATCCTATACAGAGGACTGAGTCAATGACCAGGAAATAGTTCCAGGTATTTCCTTTTGGAAAATCTATTTTTTTGGATACTTGTTCCTCTCTATTTCCAATTCTATTGAGTCTAGTGTTCCTCTTGTTTCCCCTTCAATATGGAAATTTAGAGTTGATGTTAATTCTCTCCTATTGGCTTCAGTGCAACATTTTGGGCAAAATCCATCATCATTTTTATATCTAAAGCTATTCAAAGGATTCTTAACAGGGATCGATACAGTGGAATGAGTGAATATGCAGGCAATAGTTCCAGTTATTACTCCCTGAAAGAATTCATCAATCACCTCTGGAAAGAGATCCTACAAGGAAAATCCCAAGGAGCATTGCTGCAAAAATCCAATCTAAAGGCAAAAATACTGCAAGCAAGGAGAAACAGTCAGGATTACCCAGGACCTGGTAGCTTGTACAATAAAGGATCAGAGGACCTGCAATACCATATTCCGGAAAGCAAAGGAGCTGGGGTTACAATCCAGGATTAACGAGGAGACTCAGCATCATCTTTCAGGGGGGAAGGTGGATCTCCACTGAAGTCAAGACTTTCAGTCCTTTCTACTGAAAAAACCAGAATGAAACAGGAAATTTAACCTGCAAACACAGAACTCAAGAGAACTAAAGGAAGGTTTAACAGGGGGAAATATGTATATTTAAAAGTTAAACTGTTTACATCCCTAAATGGAAGAGCTATATCTGTAACTCTTGCAAACTGTATCTGACACTGGGACAGATAGAGGGGAGCATCACAGGGACTGGGGATGTGATTGTGAATGAACTCTGATGTGATCACATCAAAGAAAAAGACATTAAGGGGTGGGAAAAGGTTTCTACTGGAGAACTTTCTTCTTTGGAGAACTGCGGTTTCTTTCACATTTCACTATATTTCTCATACTTGCTGTTCTTAATTATACATTATAATATCCCATTCCATTCATGTACCATCAATAATTTTCCTAGTTTCCTATCAGTAGACAATTAGTTTGCTTCAATATCTTTTCTCAATGTCTGCTTGCTAGGTGCTAAAAAGGATTAGAATACTGAGCTGGCAGTCAAGAAAAGTGACTTTGCCCAATTCAAATCTGGCCTCAAACATGTACTAGCTGTGGGACCCTGTGCAAGTGATTTAATCCTATTTGTCTCAGTTATCTCACTTATAAAAGAAACTGGCAAAAAATGGTAAACTGCTTCAGTACTATAAGAAAGCTCCAAGTGAGGTCACAAAAAGGTGGGGAAACCTGAAATGACTCAACAAGAAAAGACAGCATAAAGTAGCCATGAAAGGCTACATGTGTGTGTGTGTGTGTGTGTGTGTGTGTGTGTGCGCGCGCGTGTGTTTTGTAACACTTTCAGGGTATATTCTTAATGTCTGATTTATGATGTCAAAAAGTATTACATTTGTAAATTTTGTCTTTTTAAGTGAGCAACTTATTTATTTCTTCTTCTGTTCATCTCACAGTGTGTAATTTTGTAGATATTCGTCCATTTCCTTTAGGTTGTCAAATTCATTGGCATGAAGTTGGACAAAGTAACTCCTAATTATTGCTCTAATTTCCTCTTCATTGGTGAACATTCTCCCTTTTCATTTTTTGGACTAACTATTGGATTTTCCTCTTTCCTTTTTTAAATCAAATTAACTAAAAGTTTATGTATTTTGTTGGGGTTTTTCCTTTAAATTTTATTGAACTGCACCACTTGGTGCGTATATGTGTAATATTAGAATGGCTAATACTGTATTGCTTGCCATGCTGTTAACCCCTGCTTATGCTTTTCTCCTTTCCTTCCCTCTTACCGCTCTACCCAGTATTAAACTTATGAACACCACTTGCTTTTCACAGCCCTCCCTTTTTAGTATCCCTCCCCCACCTTAAAGTTCCTCCCCTTATTTTAACCCTATTCCTCACAATTTCTGTATTCCCTTCCTCTTAGCTTACTCCTTCCCTCTCACTTTTCAATGAAGTGGAAGAAGTTTCACTATAAATCAAATATGCCTATTGATACACACTATGTTCATCTCCCTCCTTTCTTTCTCTCAGATATAATAGGTTAGCTTTGCCTCTTCATGAGATGTAGTACCACCACTTTATACTTTTTTATGACATAATTTCCTTTCCACCTCTAGTTTCAAGGACAAATTATACATATGTTCTTTACATATTTTTTACATAGTGACATATAGTTCTCAAGATTTCTTTTTCCCTTTTTAGAAATCTCTTGAGTTCTGTATTGGAAGATCAAACATTTTATGTAGGTCTGGTTTTTTCATCAAGAGTAGATGGAATTCATTTATTTCTTTAAAATTCCATCTTCTTCCCAGGAAAATGATGCTCATTTTTACTGGGTAAGGTATTCTTGGCTGCATACTAAGTTCCTTAGCCTTGTGGAACATGATGTTCAAGGCTTTTCGTTCTTTTAATGTGGACGCTGTGAGATCCTGGGTTATCCTTATTGTGGCTCCCCTATATCTGAATTGCTTTTTGCTTGCAGCTTCCAATATTTTTTCCTTCGTCTGATGGTTTTTGAACTTGGCCACTGTATTTCTTGGTGTTTTGATTTTAGGGTCCCTTTCAGTATGCTGACAGAAGTGGATATCTTCAAAATAGAGAAGAGCTAATCCAATTCCAATTGATTAATGATGGCCAGAATCAGCTGCTTCCAGAAAAGGAACACTGGGAAATGAGTGTAAACTGTTATTTTTACCTTCTGAATCCAATTCTTCCTGTGCAACAAGAAATTCGGTTCTACACACATATATTGTATCTAGAATATACTGTAATATATTTAACATGTATAAGACTGCCTGCCATCTGGGGGAGGGGGTTGGGTGAGGAAGGGAAAAAATCTGAATACAAGTAAGTGCAAGGGATAATGCTGTAAAAAATTACCCATGCATATGTACTGTCAAAAAAAAAAAAGTTATAATTATAAAATTAAATTAAATTAAATAAATAAGAAAAAAAATAAAATAAAATGTACTACAAGTTAAGAACCAGAGATATAAAGAAAAAGCAGCAAGAGTCCCTACCTTCAAAGAACTTATTTTTTTTAAAAAAGGGAAGACAGGGGGCAGAGCCAAGATGGTGGAGAAGATACAGGAGATTTTATAAGCTCCCTTCTTCCCTCATTACCAATTAGTCAAATCAGCCTCAAAAATAACGCTGGACTGATAGAAACCACAAGGACTGGAAGCAAGACTTACCAGCTGAAGAGAATCTGGATTTTCAACAGAAAAGGTCAGTTCCCAGGGGAGGAAAAAAAAAGAAGAGGCCAGCACAGATGGTTGGAAGGTAGCACACTGAGCTGATCTAGCTGGGGAGGGCTCTGGAACCAGAGAAGCCACTGAGATAGAAGAATCTGGCACAGGCTTTTCGCTCTTCTCTACTTATAAAACAGCAGTTCAGAAGAGAAATCAAGCCACTTTAAAACGTAAAGCCAGATACTAGAACCACCCCAATCTGGAAGTGACTCAATAGATCTTGGCACTGTGGGTGTGGCCGACGTAGGCTGTCTGGGGCCTCACCTCGGGGTAGTTAAGAGATTGAAAAGCCAGTGGTAACTCATAGTGCCTTGCTCGGCTGGAGGCTGTGGAACTCAGCCATGGAAGTCCCAGAGAAGCTGACCCTTTGAAATAGGGACCGTGGTTTCTGGGCAGACACTTCCAGTTTGAGCGCAGGGGCTTTTCACGTCACCTGCTGCTGACATCCACGCTCCACCGGGATGCATAGGCAGGGCTTTGTGTCGCCTTTACTGCTCAGTCTTAAACCTCAGGAAAGTCGCTAGGACACACAGCGCCCTCAAAGCACAGCCCTGCTAATCACCTCGGAGGCACTTCCAGGGAGGGGGAGGGGAACTCTCTCCCAGAGCTCTCTCTTAGCTCAGGCCCAGGAGCCGCTGCATGCATCTGGTCTGGGAGGAAGCTGGTAAAGAAATAAATAAATAAACTTCTTACCCCAGGGACAGACCCCAAAAGATTTTTTAACTGTGAGCAAAAAGCCAAGAAGAATGATCGATTCTTTCTACACAGAGAAAGAGCGGGTATCCAACCCCGAGGAAGTTAACAGCAGAGAATCAGCAGATAACACTCCAAAGGGCAATGATACCTGCCCCCCATAGCATAACTCTATCCTAGAAGAGACTATTAAAAAATTAAGAGAGTTTGAAGAAAAATGGGGAAAGGACAGAGAAGCTATGATAGAGAATAACAACGTTCTGAAATTGGAGTTGGAAAAAATAAAGAATTCACAGGAGATTCAGGGAAACAAAATTTGTGAATTAGAAAAGGTTAAAAAATCACAGGAAAGTAGGATTTCTGAATTGGAAAAGATAAAAAAAGTCTCCAGAAAATAGGATTTCTGAATTAGAAAAAGAAAATAATTCTCTAAAAATAATAAATTAGGGAAATGAAAAAAATTCAATAGAGAAAAATAATTCATTTAAAAAAAATTAGGCATTTACAAAAAGGACTAAAAATTGTGAATGAAGAAAATATCTCCTTAAAATTCAGGACAGAACAAATAGAAATGAATGATTCATTGAGAACCCAAGAATCAGTCAAACAAAACAAAACAAAACAAAAAAAAAAAAAAAAGAAAAGCTGGAGAATAACGTCAAATACTTACTGGGAAAACCTATAGACCTGGAAAAGAGATCTAGGAGAGATAATCTGAGGATCATTGGACTTCCCGAAAACTATGACCAAAAAAAGAGCCTAGATTGTATTTTACAGGAAATCATTAAAGAAAACTGACCAGAGATAATAGAAATAGAAGGGAAAATAGACGTCGAAAGAATTCATCAAACTCCTTCTGAAATAGACCCTAAAAAAAGAACACCACGCAATATTGTGGCTAAGCTGAAGAATTACCACAAAAAGGAGAAAAACTTGCAAGCAGCTAGAAAAAAACAATTTAAATACCAAGGTGCCACAATAAGGGTCACTCAAGATCTGGCTGCCTCCACATTAAAAGATCGCAGGGCCGGGAACCTGATAATTCCAAAAGGCAAAAGATCAAGGATTGCAACCAAGAATAAACTACCCAGCTAAGTTTAGCATTTTTTTCCATGGAAAAAGATGGTCATTCAATGAAATAGAGGAATTCCATATGCTTCTAAGAAAAAAACCAGACTTAAACAAAAAATTTGATCTACATCCACAAGACTGAAGAGAAACAGAAAAAGGTACACAGAACCCTTGAGAACTGTGTCTCTGTTGTAGATATATAGAAAGTCCGCAGGGATAATTTGATTTTACTGATATAAAAAGGGGGGTGTAGTAAAGGGAAGGGGGTAGTATCAGAAAAAGGGGAAGGAGTGATAAAAATAGGGAAACTACATCTCAGGAAGAAGCATAGAAAATATACCATATCTCAGGAAATTTATAGAGGGGGAGAAACATTGTGTGAATCTGACTCTCATCAGAAGAGGCTCAAAGAGTAAATAATTGATATATTTGTTTTTCCGAGAATTCTCTCTCACCTCATTAAAAGGGGGAAGATGAAAAGGGAAAAGGAAAAGGAAAATATAGTGGAAAGGATTCAGGGGGGTCAAGGGAAAAAGCATAATCTGGGGATAATATGATGGCAGGAAATACAGAATTAGAAATTTTAACTGTAAATGTGAATGGGATGAACGCTCCCATCAAACGGAGACGGATACCAGACTGTATCAAAAATCAGAACCCTACAATATCTTGTTTATAGGAAACACACTTAAACAGGGAGATACATACAGAGTAAAGATAAAAGGTTGGAGCAGAATCTATTAGACTTCAGGTAAAGCCAAAAAAGCAGGGGTAGCTATCCTTATCTCAGATCAAGCAAAAGCAGAAGTTGATCTAATTAAAAGAGATAAGAAAGGAAACTATATCCTGCTAAAAGGTAGCATAAATAATAATGCCATATCAATACTAAACATATATGCACCAAGTGGTATAGCATCTCACTTTCTAAAGGAAAAGTTAAGAGAACTGCAAGAATAAATAGACAGTAAAACGATAATAGTGGGAGATCTCAACCTTGCACTCTCAGATTTAGACAAATCAAACCACAAAACAAATGAGAAAGAAATTTAAAAAGTAAATAGAACATTAGAAAAACTAGGTATGATAGACCTTGGGAGAAAACTGAATGGCAATAGGAAGGAATATACTTTCTTCTCAGCAGTTCATGGATCCTATACAAAAATTGACCATATATCAGGACATAAAGATCTCAAAATTAAATATTGGAAGGCAGAAATAATAAATGCCTTCTTCTCAGATCACAATGCAATAAAAACTACATTCGGTAAGAAGTTAGGGGTAAATAGACCAAAAAGTAATTGGAAACTGAATAATCTCATCTAAAAGAATGACTGGGTGAAAGAGCAAATTATAGAAACAATTAATAATTTCACCCAAGATAATGACAATGATAAGACATCATACCAAAATCTATGGGATGCAGCTAAAGCAGTAATAAGGGGAAATTTTATATCTTTAGAGGCTTATTTGAAGAAAATAGAGAAAGAGAAGATTAACGAATTGGGCTTGCAACTTAAAAGGCTAGAAAAAGACCAAATTAAAAACCCCCAACCAAAAATTAAACTTGAAATACAAAAATTAAAAGGAGAAATCAATAATATTGAAAGTAAAAAAAAACTATTGAATTAATAAATAAAACCAAGAGTTGGTTTTATGAAAAAGCCAATAAAACAGATTAACCTTTGATAAATCTGATCAGAAAAAGGAAAGAGGAAAATCAAATTGTTAGTCTTACAAATGAAAAGGGGGATCTTTCCACCAATGAAGAGGAAATTAGAGAAATAATGAGTTACTTTGCCCAACTTTATGCCAATAAATTTGATAAATTAAGTGAAATGGATGACTTTCTCCAAAAATATAGGCTTCCTAGATTAACAGAGGAGGAGACAAATTGCTTAAATAGTCCCATTTCAGAAAAAGCAATAGAACAAGCTATTAATCAGCTCCCAGGAAAAAATCCCCAGGACCAGATGGATTTATATGTGAATTCTACCAAATATTTAAAGAACAATTAGCCCCAATGCTATATAAACTATTTGAAAAATAGGGGATGAAGGAGTCCTACCAAACTCCTTTTATGACACAGACATGGTACTGATACCTAATCCAGGTAGATTGAAAACTGAGAAAGAAAATTATAGACCAATTTCCTTAATGAATATTGATGCTAAGATCTTAAATTAGATATTAGCAAAAAGACTTCAGAAAATCATCCCCAGGATAATACACTATGATCAAGTTAGATTTATTCCAGGAATGCAGGGCTGGTTTAATATTAGGAAAACTATTAGTATAATTGACCATATTAATAATCAAATTAATAAAAACCATATGATCATCTCAATAGATGCAGAAAAAGCATTTGACAAAATCCAACATCCATTCCTGTTATAAACGCTTGAGAGTATAGGAATAAATGGACTATTCCTTAGAATAATCAGGAGCATACATTTACGATAGTCAGTCAGCATAATATGCAATAGAAATAAACTGGAACCTTTCCCAGTAAAATCAGGAGTGAAACAAGTTTGCCCACTATCACCATTGCTATTCAATATAGTACTAGAAACGCTAGCCTCGGCAATAAGAGCCAAGAAAGAGATTCAAGGAATTAGAGAAGGAAATGAGGAAATCATACTATCACTCTTTGCAGGTGACATGATGGTATACTTAGAGAACCCCAAAGACTCTGCTAAAAAGCTATTACAAATAATTCAGAATTTCAGCAAAGTGGCAGGATACAAAATAAATCCACATAAATCCTCAGCATTTTTATATATCACCAACAAAATGCAACAGCAAGAGATACAAAGAGAAATTCCATTCCAAACAAATGTTGAGAGTATAAAGTATTTGGGAATCCATCTACCAAAGAATAGTCAGGAATTATAAGAGAAAAATTACAAAACACTTGCCACAAAAATAAAGTCGATTTAAATAATTGGAAAGACATTCAGTGCTCTTGGATAGGCCGAGCGAATATAATAAAGATGACAATACTCCCCAAACTAATCTATTTGTTTAGTGCTATACTAATCAGACTACTAAGAAACTATTTTAATGACGTATAAAAAATAACAACAAAATTCATATGAAAGAATAAAAGGTCGAGAATTGCAAGGGAGCTAATGAAAAAAAAGTCAGAGGAATGCGGTCTAAGTGTACCTGAACTAAAGCTATATTATATAGCAGCAGTCACCAAAACCATTTGGTATTGGCTAAGAAATAGACCAGTAGATTAGTGGAACAGATTAGATACAAAAAACAAAAAAGGGTACATCTATAGCAATCTAATCTTTGACAAACCCAAAGATACCAACATTAGGTATAAAAATGCATTATTTGCAAAAAACTGTTGAGAAAACTGGAAATTAATATGGCAGAAATTGGATATGGATTCACACTTAACACCATATACCAAGATAAGATCAAAATGGGTCCATGATTTCGGCATAAAGAATGAGATAATAAATAGATTAGAGAAAGAGAAAATAGTCTACCTCTCAGACCTATGGAGGAGGAAGGAATTTATGACCAGAGGAGAACTAGAGATCATTGTTAATCACAAAATAGAAGATTTTGATTACATCAAACTAAAAAGTTTCTGTACAAACAATACTAAAGCAAACAAGATTAGAAGGGAAGTAATAAATTGGGAAAATATTTTTAAATTTAAAGGTTCTGACAAAGGTCTCATTTCCAAAATATAGAGAACTGACCCTAATTTATAAGAAATCAAACCATTCTCCAATTGATAAATGGTCAAAGGATATGAACAGACAATTCTCAGATGATGAAATTGAAACTATATCCACTCATATGAAAGAGTGTTCCAAATCACTATTGATCAGAGAAATGCAAATTAAGACAACTCTGAGATACCACTACACACCTGTCAGATTGGGTAAGATGACAGGAACAAATAATGATGAATGTTGGAGAGGATGTGGGAAAACTGGGACACTAATACATTGTTGGTTTCACAACAGTGAAAGAATCCAGCCATTCTGGAGAGCAATTTGGAACTATGCCCAAAAAGTTATCAAACTCTGCATACTCTTTGACCCAGCAATGTTGTTATTAGGCTTATATCCCAAAGAAATGCTTAAGAGCGGAAAGGGACCTATATGTGCCAAAATGTTTGTGGCAGTTCTTTTTGTAGTAGGTAGAAACTGGAAGATGAATGGATGTCCATCAATTGGAGAATGGTTGGGTAAATTATGGTATATGAAGGTTATGGAATATTATTGCTCTGTAAGAAATGACCAGCAGGAGGAATACAGAGAGGCTTGGAGAGACTTACATCAACTGATGCTGAGTGAAATGAATAGAACCAGAAGATCTCTGTACACTTCAATGTTGTATGAAGATGTATTCTAATGGAAGTGGATATCTTCCACATAAAGAAGATCCAACTCACTTCCAGTTGATCAATGATGGACAGAAATAACTACACCCAGAGAAGGAACACTGGGAAGTGGATGTAAATTGTTAGCACTACTGTCTATCTACCCAGGTTACTTATACCTTCGGAATCTAATACTTAATGTGCAACAAGAATATGGTATTTACACACATATATTGTATCTAAGTCATATTATAACATATGTAAAATGTACGGGATTGCCTGTCATCAAGGGGAGGGAGTAGAGGGAGGGGGGATAATTTGGAAAAATGTATACAAGGGATAATATTATTAAAAAAATTACTCATGCAAAAAAAAAAAGGAAGACAAAGTATATGCCAAAAGGCACATAAACAATAAATAAATTTAAGAAAAGGCAGCTAGGTGGTGCAGAGAAGTAGGCTTGGAATTGAGATAGCTTGAATTCAAATCCAGCCTCAGATACTTACTAGTTCTACCCTGGACAGATTACATAATACTGTTTACCTCAGTGTCCCCATCTGTCAAAAGACCTGGAGAAGGAAATGGCAAACCACTCCCATATCTTTTCCAAAAAACACATCCAAGTCAAATGGAATCATAAAGAATTGGACCTGATTGAACCTACTGAAAAATATTTGTTTTCAGATAATCTTAAAGAAGAAACCATTAGCATCTGGCAGGGTAAACATAGGACTTCTTCCATAAACTGATATTTTTGCCTTAGATTTAAAGTGAGTCAGGAATTAAAAGAGATGGAGGTTAGAAGAGAGGATATTCCACGAAAAGGAGATAATTATTGACAAGGTTCAGAGATAAAAGATGGAATTTTCTCTCTCTCTGTGTGTGTGTGTGTGTGTGTGTGTGTGTGTGTGTGTGTGTCAGAATGATGCTCACCCACAGAAATAACTAATTTTACAATAACCTATTGTCTTGCACCAGGAAGAGAAATTGCATGCTGTTATTTTTTTAAAAATTATACTTTTTATTTACCAGATATATGCATGGGTAATTTTACAGAATTGATAACTGCCAAACCTTTTGTTCCAATTTTGCCCCTCTTAACCGCCATTCTCTCTCCCAGATGGCAGGTAGACCAATATATGTTTAATATGTTAAAGTATCAATTAAATACAATATAATTCCATGCTGTTATTATCTATTCCAGAGCACCAAAGTAAAGCTGCTTTTGTGTTATATGTGCTTTCCAATGGTACAGAAATAAATATCCTAGACTGGAGGAAAGTAGAACAGTTAAATCATGCCCTTTTATTTTTAACCCATATAGTTTTGTGAATCATATTGGGAGAAAAAAAATCAGAGCCAAAGGGAACAACCATGGGAGAGAGAAAAAAAATAAAAGAGAATAAAGAAGTGAATAGAGCTGTTGTTTACATTCAGTCTCCTTAGTTCTTTTTCTGGATGCAGAAGATATCTCCTCTTCAAAGACCATTGGGATTTCTTGGGATCACTGAAACTCTGGGACGAACCAAGTCTTTCATAGTTGATCATTGAACATTGTTGCTGGTATTGTGTATATAATGTGTTCCTGGTTCTGCATGTTTCACTCAAAATCAGTTCATGCACATCTTTCCAGATCTGGACTTTCTTTATGAAAGGAAGCACGGAGCCAGGACGCCCAGAGGATAAAGGTAGAGAAAGAAAAGTAATTTGAAAGAGGACAAGAAAGACTGCAAGTGTTTGAAGGGTTAAGGACTGTTAGAACAGGAGTTTATAGCTGATCTTCAGGAACTAAGTCTACTGAGTAAGAACTCCATTTTGTCAAACATGAGAAGTTTTGGGTTCTTGGAGGCAATCAGGGTAGAACGACTTGCTAGCAAGTATCTTAGGTCAGATCTGAACCCAGGTCCTCCTGATTTCAGGTGTGCTACCCTCTTCACTTCACCACGTAGTGTCCCATGAGAACAGTTTTCCTGTTAACAGGGCTCGGCTGTTCAAGGAACAGCAAGTTAGCCAGTATAGATAGAACATGCCCATAAAGGGAAGGGTTCCTAAGAACTCAGGTTTGTGTTCCCACAACATATTTCAGGGATCACAAAGAGTCACCAAAGATTGAAAGGACTGAACACTATGAGCAGTACCACAATACCTTAATCTGCCTTTTCTTTAACTTCCTCTTGTCCCCACTTTTCTTCCTGTTTCCTTGTTAAGTGAAATGGAATTCTGTACCTAGTTGCATATGTGTGAATTTTCCTTCCTTTGAGCATTTTGGAGGAGAATGAGGTTGAAGTGTCACTTGTTCCCCATTCTTCTTGCTTGCAAAGATGTTCACTTATTCTCTTTGACAATAGAAGCAATAAGCACCAGTACAGTTATGATCCCCACTGGAAATCTTCTATTTGAAGTGTTTTTCTCTTGCACCTGGACTCTCTGACCTTTGGCAATGATGTTCCTGAAAGTTTTAAGTTGAGGGGATTTCTTTGATGATGTGATCAGTGGATTCTTTCTTTTTCTACTTTATTTACCCTTTGGTTCTATGAGATCTGGACATTTTTCTTTTGATGGTATGTGGACATGGTCTGTCTAGACTCCTTTTTCTGTCTGTTTTTTTTTTCTCATGGCATTTCACTACTCTGAAGCTTTGGTTTCTTCTAAAATCTATTTTCCAAGTCATTATTTTCTATTATATCCTTGACATTTTCTTCTGTTTTTAGCCGGCTAGCTATGAAATGTCCAACACAACCACAGAAAGGAAATAGTGAGCCCCTGAGGCCCAGAATAAGAAATGGGACTTGGCCACGTCTACCCAGCATGGGAAGGAAGCTGGCAACACCAGCCCCTAAACGCAAAAGAACTCCACTTGGAGACTCAAAGGGTGAAATAAGTTGCTCTCTGATTCAAAAGGCTCTCTTGGAAGAATTCAAAAAGGATACTAGAAGAAAATAGAAAAATAGGGAAAGGGATTGAAAGCTAGGGAAAAGGAAATGCAAAAATTGTCTGAAGCAAATCACTCATTAAAAAATAAATTTGGTAAAATGGAAAAAGAAAGCAACTCCTTGAAAAACAGAATTGGTGAAATGAAAACCGAGAACAATTCCCCCAAAATAGAATTGGTGAAATGGGAAAAAAATCCAATGAATAAAACATCTCCCTTAAAACTTTTATTGACCAAATGCAAAACAAGGTGGAAAAAAATGCTAAACCAAGAAAATAAGTGACTAAAAATTAAAATTTAACAAATGTGAGTGCCTCAACGAGACACAAAGAAACCATCAAACAACACCAAAAAAAAAGAAGGAAATGTATAATCCCTCATCTGAAAAACAACTGACCTAGAAAAAAGATCCAGGAGAGACAATCTAAGAATTATTGGACTACCTGAAAACCATGTTAAAGAAAAGAGCTTAGACAGCATCTTTCTGGAAATCATCAAGGAAATCTACCCTGAAGTCCTTGAACCAGAGGGTAAAATAGTGATAGAAAGAATCCACCTATCCCCTCCTAAAAGAGACTCTAAAATGAAAACTCCAAGGAAGACTGTACTTAAATTCTAGAATTATCTGATTAAGAAGAAAATACTGCAAGTAGCTAGAAAGAAATAATTCAATTATCGAGGAAACAAAATCAGCAAATAAAATATTCTGAAATGAAAAAGAACTTGGTTTGCTGCTAAAAATCAACTGTTCAGCAAGTAAAATGGTGTAAACAACATGTCATGAAGAGGCCCAAAAGATCTATTACAATTGAGGGAAAGAAGGGAGGGGGATGAGCATTCTGTGAATCTTAGTCTCATCTATTTGACTCAAAGAGAGAATATCATACATATTATGCATCACAAAGAAACTTGTCTCATCCTATAGGGAAATAGGAGAGAAATGGAAAAGAGAAAAAAGAGTGTGGGGGGTGAGGGGTAATAGAAGGAAAAACAGAAGTAGAAGGGGAAAGGGTTTAGAAGTGGGGAAGGGGCTATTAAAGGGGAGAGCTGATTGAGGAAAGTGGTGATCAGAATGAAAACACTGGGGAGGAGGGAAAGGGCAAAAGGAAAGCAAAATCTTGGGGAAAAGGAGATAGATTAGATTTCTGCATTAGGATGGAAGCCTGAACTCACCCAGCTAAGGGGAGAAAAGGTCAGAAGTGAGTGGGGACTTCCCAGTTAGGGTCTATAATAATCCAGTGTTTGCAGCTTGTGCTTTCCCCTGCTGTACTGACACAGCAGTCTTCTGGAGCTCTGTCTCCTGAGATCATAATGAATTGTTTTTGCTTTTCTGCCCTGAGCACCTCTGATGCCAATTGGGGTAGGGAGGAGGATTTTTGAGAAAAACAATTAAGGGTGGGGGCAGCTAGGTGGGGCAGTGGATAAAATATAGTTTCTGAAGGCAGGAAGATCTGATTTCAAATCTGGCCTCAGACACTTGATACTTCTTAGCTGTGTGACCCTGACCAAGTCCTTTAATCCCAATTGCCTCAGCAAAACAAACAAAAAAAGACAAAATAAATTAGGGGTACTAATCCATCTCACACAATGTCAAACTTAAAAAATGATTCAATTAAAAGAGAAATCTACATTATACTTAGGTATATAAAATTGTTTTAGAGGTCATTGTTATGAATGTCTATATGTACACATGTGTACATATGTATGTAAGTATATGCATCTGATCATTTTCTGTATACATACATGGGTTCATGAATGTGTTATATCCAGAAACACATTGTGTGTACATAAAAATATATGTGCTTAACTGAAACCTGCCTGGAAGATATATAGGGGAAGAAAGGGGAAAAAAGATAAAATTACAATTTTCTCAATATTCCTCCATCTTGCTTACATCACCATACTTCCTGCCAGAAGTTTGGGTAAATACCTCCTAATCATTGCTTTAATTTCTTTGTCATGGGTGGTGAATTCCCCCCTTTCATTTTTTTAATTAAACCTTTTTAATTTTCAAAAGATATACATTGATAATTTTTCAACATTAACCCTTGAAAAAGCCTGTGTTCCAATTTTCCCCCTTGTCCCCACCTCTTCCTTTAGATAATAATCCAATATACATTAAATCCAATATAGGCATACATATTATGCAATTATCTTGCTGCACAAAAAAAAAATGAAATCAAAAAGAAACAAATGAGAAATAAAATGCAAACAACAAGGAGAGTGAGAATGCTATGTTGTGATCTGCACTCAGTTTCCACAATGCTCTCTCTGGGCATAGATGGTTCTCTTCAACACAAAGTCACTGGAAATGCTCTGAATCACCTCATAATTGTGAAGTGCCATGTCCATCAGAATTCATCATTGTATACTCTTGCTGTTGCCATGTACAATGATCTCCTGGTTCTGTTCATTTCACTTAGCATCAGTTCATGTAACTCTCTCCAGGCCTTTCTGAAATCAACCTGCTGATGGCTTCTTATGGAACATTAATATTCCATACAATTCATATACCGTAACATATCTGGGCGTTCTGTAACTTAGGGGCAGCCACTCAATGTCCAGTTTCTTGCAAATACAAAACATTGTTGCACATATGGGTCCCTTTCCCTCTTTTAGGATCTCTAGGACATAGAAGCCCAGAACAAAACCTTCTGAATCAAAGGGTATACACAATTTTTTGTATAGATCCAAATTGCTCTCTATGCCCTTTTATTTTTGATGTTGATTTTTTTCTTTCCTTTTTCTTGTCAAATTAGCCAAAGTTTTATCTGTTTTGTTGCTTTTTCCCATAAAGCCAACTCTTAGCTTTACTCATTAATTAGTTCATTTGTTTTCTAATTTTCACATTAAGCTCTCCTTGAGATTTCTAATTTGATATTTAATTGGGACTTTTACTTTTTTTCCTCACTTGCTTAGTTGCATGTCCATGTCATTGATGTCCTCTATTTTGTTCACATACCTATTTGGAGAGAAAAAAATTTGCCTTAAGAACTCACTATTTTGGCTGCAGATTGTAATTCTCTTGGTGGAATTATGGAATGTTTCTGTAATTTGTTGTTTCATCCACTCATTTAGCATTAGATTCAACCATTCTGGAGAGCAATTTGGATCCTTGCAGAAAGGGCTATCAAATTGCACATACCTTGAGAAATGGCAATTGCCTTACGGGGGGGTGGGGAGTCTGTATGCCAAAGAAATTTTAGGGGAGGGAAAAGGACCCTGTGCCAAGTTGTAGTTGTTCTTTTTTATAATAGAAACTGGAAAATCGGTAGATGCCCATCAATTGGAGAGTGGCTGAACAAGATGTGACAATATATGAAGGTAAAGGAATGTTAGCATTACATAAGAAATGATGAAAAAGCTCATTTCAGAAAGGCCTGGAAAGATTCACACAAACTGCTGCTGAGTGGAACAATCAGAAGGAAGAATACTTTGTACAAAATAACAGCAAGAATTTGTATTGATCAGCTAGGAAAGAATTGCTTCTCAGTGCTTTAGTGATCCAAGCAATCCCGATTGAAGATGGCATTTGCTGTCCAAAGTCTTTCACAAAAAGAACTACAGAGAAAGAATGTAAAACTCCATATGCTATGTTTTTGTTTCACTCTCTCTCTCATGATTATTCCCTTTTGCTCTGATTTGTCTTTCCCAAAATGATTCATAAAAGCAATGCTTATAAAAAGTAAATTTACTAAACACTACAAAAAATTTAAAATTAAAATTTTATTCAATTTTTAATGTATAAGATCATTGTCCAAACAGGACAGCCAATACCTATGCTGTTTAGGGCATCCAGTGAGCCAGAGACCTGGGGACCAAGTCTGACTGAAACTACATGTCCAATTAGCAATTCTTGATTCTCAATTTACCATCTTTGTGAACAGGATCCTGGACTGGTGTTCGCAATTTTCCTTTATAAGGGGCTGAGCCTCTTCCTGGGTCTTTGGCTGGAGTGCCTAAAGCCTGTGCAGGCAAGTGCTGCAGCCTGAGGCAAGAGAAGGCTGAGAGGGGTGGGGTGGTCATTGGTCAGCTCAGAGACTGGCTTCTTCCAGGGTTGGGACTGCCAAGGCCAGCCCACCTGCTGGCATCACAGTGAATGCTGGAGCTTTATGTTGGGCATCTGTTCTCTCAGGTTTTCAAGGGAAATGGGGGGAGATCAACTGGGGAAGAGGAGCGCCCTGGCCCATCTGTGGAACTTTCTTGCCAGGTGGTGGAACCACATCTGCAGAGGTCACACATTCAGACTACATTTTGAGGGTGATTGTTGCCTTTTTTGGGGGGAGGATCTTTTTCCAAAGATGGCACAATGCCTTCCATTCGGCATGTTGGCATTCTTCTAGGTTTTGGGGTGAAGTCTCTGGAGGACACACATTCATCCTAGGAGGGGTTAAGGTGGGTCACCTTGTCTGTTTTTTTGTTGTTGTTGTTAATTTTTTTCTTTTTTACCCAATACGTGATGAAGAGTTGAGGTCGATTGAGGAAGAGGAACGCCTTGGCCCATTGGTAGTAGCTTCTGCCAGGCAGTGGGGCCCATTCTGTGGAGGGTAGACATTTAGCCTGGTGGTCGAGTTAATTTAGTTTTTTTTCACACCACGGGCTATGTGAGCAAGTCAAATACCAGTGAGGTCCTCCAGGGTCTGTTGGCAGAGCGTTCTACCAAGTGGCAGGTCCAAGTCTGTGGATGAAGGAGGCAACATATGAGCAAAGGAGAAGGAATTAGGAAACAAGGAAGGATGTGAATGGCAAAAATAGGAAGAATACTTTGTACGAAATAACAAGAATTTGTGACAGATAGGAGAGAATTTGTTCTTCCTAGTGCTTTAGTGATCCAAAGCAATCCTAATAGTCTTTGGACAGAAAATGCCCTCTGCATTAAAAAAAAATGAGAAAAAAAATGTAACACCATGGATTGTGGTCACTTTGTTTTTTTTTTTTCTCTCTTCCATGGTTGTTCCTTTTGCTTTGCTTTTTCTCTCCAAACACGATTCATAAAGCAAAGTATATTCTAAATCAATACATTTATTAACCCTCCCACCAAATGAAAATTCTATTTTATTGAGCAAAAAATAGGACAATCAAAGTAGTATAACAATATAGGACAATATAAGGCAACAATAGAAAGGTCATGTTTGTGCCAAAATGATTGGGGCAGCCCTTTTTTAGTGGTCAGAAAATGGAAATTGAATGGATGTCCAACAATCAGAGAATGGTTGGATAAATTATGGTTTATGAATATTATGGAATATTATAGTTCTATAAGAAATGACCAGCAGCATGAATACAGAGAGGCTTTCAAAGACTTACATAAACTGATCCTAAGTAAAGTGAGCAGAACTAGAAGACCATTATACCCTTCAACAATAATTCTGTAGGAGGATGTATTCTGATGGAAGTGGCTATCTTGGACAAAGAGAAGATCTAATTCATTTCCAATTCATCAATGATGGACAGAATCAGCTACACCCAGAGAAGGAACACTGGGAAATGAGTGTAACCTGTTTACATTTTTTTGTTTTTCTTCCCAAGTTATTTTTACCTTCTGCATCCAATTCTTGTGCAACAAGAGAACTGTACGGTTCTGCTCACATACATTGTATCTGCGATATAGTATAACATAGTAAACCTGTACAAAACCGCCTGCCTTCTAGGGGAGGGGGTGGAGGGAGGGAAGGGAAAAGTCAGAACAGAAGCGAGTGCAAGGGATAATGTTGTAAAAAAACAATAGCAAGGTCAATACTTTTTGCCACCAATATGCTTGGCATCCAATCAACCAGAGAGCCAGAGAGCCAGAGATTCAGGGACCAAGGCTGGCTTTATCTTTTAAAAAAATTTATCATATAGCTTTTTATTTACAAAACATATGCTTGGGTAATTTTTCTAATCTAATTAAAATTATTTTGTGATCAATAATGATCTCTAGTTTTTTTTTTTTTTTGGTCATAAATTCCTTCCTTGTGCATAGTTCTGAGAGGTAAATTATCCTATGCTGTTCCAAATTTGTTTATATCATTCTTATTTCCAGATCATGAACCCATTAGGACCTTAGCTTGGTATATGGTGTTAGGTGTGGGTCAATGACTAGTTTCTGCCATCCTAGTTTCCAATTTTCCCCGCAGTTTTTTTCATATAGTGAATTCTTATCCCAAAAGCTGGGGTCAAACACAAGATTGCTATAGTAGTTGACTATTTTGTTCTGTGAACCTAATTTTTTCCACTGATCAATGACTCTTTTTCCTATCTAGTACGAAATGGTATTGATGGTCTAGCTGTTCCAGATCTTTGTCAAACACTAGATTGCTATAGTCATTAACTAATTTGTTCTGTGAACTTAACCTATTCCGTTGATAACTGCTCTTTTTCCTATCTAGTACCAAATGGTTTGAATGGCCTAGCTGTATGACATCTAAAGCTACATTATAAAGCAGAGGTCACCTTCAATTATTTTTTAATTGATTCCCTTGAAATTGACCTTTTGCTCTTACAGATTAATTTTTTTTTGGGCAGGGGTCAGTAAAATAGGTTGAGAATTTGTCATAGCACTAAATAAATAGGTGTATTTGGGTACCCAGTCTTGGGTAGTCTTGTCACCTTTATTACTTTTGCTGCCCCTATCCAATAGCCCTTTATATTTTTCCAATATAGATAGATAGATAGATAGATATCTATATCCATAGATAGATAGATAGATAGATAGATAGATAGATAGATACATATAGATAGATAGTGCCCTTCCTTATTCCTTTTAATTAGACATATTTTTACTTTTGCTTGATCTGAAGTCAGGATGGTTACCCCTGCTTTTTTGTACTTCACCTGAAGCATAATAGATTCTGCTCCAGCCTTTTACTTTTCTGCTGTATGTATCATTCTGCTTTAAATGTGTTTCTTTTAAACAATGTATTATAGAAGCCAGTCTGCTATCCATTTACCTTTTATTGAGAGAGTTCACCCCATTCACATTTATGGTTAAAACTGTATTTCCTTGCCATCTTATTCCCCAAATTATACTTTTCTCTTTCCTTTTCCCCTTTCCCTCCTTCCCCAGTATTTTTCTTAGGAGCACTACTTGCCTCAACCAGCCATCTTCCTTTAGAGTCCCTCCCCCTTTCTTATACCTTTGCTTAGTATTTCTGTTTCCCCTTCTATTTAGTTTCCCCCTTTCCCCTTTTGCTTTTCCCCTACCCCACTTTGCTGTATTGTGAGAGAAGTTTCTCGGGAAACCAAATATTTGTAATATTTTCTCTTTGAGCCAAATCTGTCCAGAGTAAGATTCACAAAACATTCATCCCCTTCCCTGCTTTCCCTCATTTATAATAGGTTTTCGCTGCTTCGTCTTGAGATTTAATTTCCATCATTTTCCCTCCACTTTTCTCTTTTTTCCAAGTATAATGCCCTTCTCACCTCTAGTTTTTTTTTTATTTTTTTTATTGGAACAGTAATATGAAATTATACATATGCTCTCTATGTATACCCATAACAGAATTATACTTTTTAAGTGCTCTGCTTACCTTTTTATGCTTCTTCTAATTTCAATAATTGGATTTTCAATATTTGTTTAGCTCTGGTCTTTTCATCAGCAATGAATGCAAGTCACCCTGATTCACTGAATGTCCATCTCTTCCCTGAAAGAAAATCTCAGTTTAGAGGAGTAATTTATTCTTGGCTGCATTCCATTTACCTTTACCTTTCAGAATATCAGATCCCAGGTCCTTCTATCCTTTAAGGGGGAAGCCTTTAGGTCCTCGGTATAATCCTTATTGTGGTTCTTCGGTATTTTTTTTCTCGCTGCTTGTGTTATATTTTCCTGATTGTTCTAAAATGTAGCCAAGATATTCCTTGAAGTTTTCCTTTGGGGTTCTTTTTCAGGAGATGTTTGGTGAATTCTTTCAATGTCTATTTTACCTTCTGATTCTGATTTCCTGAAAAATAGTGTCTGGGCTCTTTATCCATCATGGTTTTTAGAAAGTCCAATAATCTTAGACTCTCTCTCCAAGATTTATTTTTCCAGGTCAGTTGCTTTCCCAATTAGGAAAAAGCGTTTGAAATCTGTTCCCTTTTTACAGAAAAGCCATTTTCAGTCAAAGTTCTTACTGTTTTTTTTATTTATTTTGTTTTTTAAAGTTGAGGTCTGTTTTACCAGTAAGGGGGAGTTTGTCCAAACTTTGTCTGCAAGTGCCAGCAGCTGCAGAGGATCATTATTTTCTAACTGTTGGGTACTGGGTGGGCATGGCCTGGTGGCATGACATTCTGGCATTTGGGGCTTCAGTATTTACCTTTGGTGAGGAATTGTTTTCTGACTTCTCTCCTGAAGTACTGGGGTCCAGGAAACCTGTGTTTTGTCCTCCATCTTGGCTCTGCCATGCAAGCAGGGCTGGCTTCAATTGGGAGGTGGGCAGGGTGAGTCTCTAGGCTCTGAGGACTTGGAGGAGTTTTTTGTGGGAACAGCAGGCAGGGGAGGGTAAAGGAAGCTAGAGAGAGGAGGGGGGGCTCCCTGTTTCCCCTGGCCTTGCAGGGCAGACAATGATTTCGGATCCTGGCTCTCTATGGAGCCAACATGTTTTTCCTTGTCCAGTGGCAAGATTTTGCCAGAAGGCCTGCTTAAGAGGTGTGTCTTGGCCCTTTTGTAGAAACTTCTCATCTCCAGAGGAGCCAGCTCCTTGAGGGCGGCTCTCTTTACTGGACTGCCTGCCCTGGGTTTTGTTGCGTCCTGCTACCATATGGGCACAATCTGGTTAGATGTGATGCCCATTGCAGACTTGGCCCCTTGGCAGAAGCAGTTGTTACTGAGGGATGTTAAATCTTGGGTAGGACTGTTTTCCCTTGTGCTTGGTGGATCTTGTTCCACCACAGGGGGTATTAACCTAGGGAATAAGGGTCCCTGTGGGGAGGGGCTTCGGCCATCTGATGGAGGGGCCAAGTCTGTGGATGAAAAAGGCAAAATATGAGCAAAGGGGAAGGAATCAGAAGACAAGAGGGAGGCTGGCAAAGACAGCAGCAGTACAGGGAGCAGAGATGGACACAGATACCTGGCCTTTGGCTTTGAGCTAGACCCTTCTCCAACTGGCTGTTGCTTGTGCTGTCCCACCTTTCTCACTTAGGGAAGGCCAAGGGACAACTTCCTTACTTTTGTCAGGGGTAGAAAATCCTTTCCAAAAATGACTACTCTGAGATCCCTCATAGAAAAGCAGAATTATTAGAATCTGGAGAAGCGGACCCCATCCTGGTGTGTGAGCCAGATTCACAGCAGGACAGAGCCGCTCCCTTGAAAATGTTCACAACCTTTATACATTTCAGACAAAGAACCTCCAAAATCCCACCCTCCACAGGTTGTGATTGGTCATGCAAATATGCTCCTTCCCCCCCCCCCCAAATTTGGTCAGTGGAATGCAGCCAAGGAGGTGATTTCCAGCCTCTTCTTCTTTGGACAATGGAATGCAGCCTAGGCCTTCATGTGAATGGGGCCTATAGGTCTGGTTTACATTAGCTAGCAGTCTGTGATCAATATGTGCTTAGTCTGTAACTTCTTCACCATATCTTACTCCTCACACTTTCAGTTTTCCTAGTCAACCACTGATTGGTGCAGATTTGTTTCCATGGAGACTGGGAGGTACCCCAGGCTTTTGTATCCACCCCACCCCCAGGGTTTAGTCCAGGGTCTCACCACAGTAGAAAATGAATGTTTTTTGTTATTCTTTCTCCTAAACTCTGTGCACTCTGGCTTCTCTCCTCCTCATTCAGATGAGTTTTACTCATTGAAATGCAGTGACTGATAACCTCTGTAGTGCAAAAGCTGAAAGAGCCCTGTCTAATTCTCCTCCTTCAGCATCTCTCTGGCAGAATTTTTGGGAGTGACTGCCTTTTCTTCTCCCTCTCTTTTCAGAGTTTTCCCGATTCTGCCATCTCTGGGTATTTTACTGACTTGTGTGTCCTGCTTGGCTCTTTGACTGGATCTTTATTCATGTCATGGACCCGGGGAGGACCCCCCTTATGCCTGTGTCACCAGTCATCTATGTCCTGGAAACTGATGAGGCCCAATTGTCATCTCTAAGCAAAACACTCCCAGCTATGTTGATGGGGCTGGAGTCTACCTTCTCAGCTGTGCTCCCCAATTCCCATATATTTCTGTTGCCCATGTTGAATCTGAGCCAATTTGCAGCTGAAAATCCATGTGTCCAAAGCACATTGCATAATCTTGGTCCCCCAAACTCTCCCCTTGTCTGAAATTCTCTACTCCGGGCACCCAGCTTTGCAGGATCAGTCATCCCCTACCCTTTTCTCTTACTTTGCCCACATTTCATCCATTAGGTTCTGCAGGTTCTAAGCCCTTCTTCTACGACTCTCCTCCCCCAGAGGCTTGCTTTCCTTTAGTCTCCTTGCCATCAACCTCATGACCCTGTAAACCTCTTTCCTACAGGACTCCAGCTGTTCTATTAGGATTATGCATTCTCATGTGACTGTCTATATACTCTGTATTTTTTTGGTGGATTCTAGTTTATGTATTTGTTGTCCTCCCATTTAAAATGAAGTTTGGGCATCTTAAACAAGTATTGCTAAATCTTCATTGATTGATTCTCACCCTTGGGAATTGTCCTGTTTCTTTCCCTGTTCAGTTGCAGATTTCATTGAGGGAAAAGATGTCAACCAAACTGCTATAATTTCTTTTTACAACCACTATCCCATCCACCCAACTAAAGAAGTAGCTGTCCCATAAGGCCCTAACGTAGCACAGCCCAGGCACTGCTTTTCAAGCAGTAAGCAGAACCCTCTCCAACACAATGGATGATAGTGATCAATTCTTTCAGATTGTTTCCCAATTTCCTCCTTTCTCCTTTTCATTTTGCCTCCATACTCATCATTAAAATAAATGGAAGGAAGGCAACTGAGAGACTCCTTGTGTAACCACAGGAATAATTACAGAGGATGAATGATTATGGCAAAGTGTCTGTATGTCAAAAGAATTTATCTCCAAAGGTAAAATCCACTTATTGGCTGTGATTTCAGGTGGCATTTTTAAAATATAGGATGGGTAGTTTCTCTCACATAGCTCCAATCACAAAATGTGAATGTAGTTGAGATATTCTTTGACTTACAACAGGCAATAACATGTATACTTTAATACTGCAACAAGGATTAGAGAATAAAAGAGATTATTCTCAAGGCTGGGATGAGAACCGATGCACTAATGAGCCTGAGAGATGCACAGGATGTTGTGAAAACAAAGAACAAAAAGCAAAATTCTGTTATTAAATATTTTCTTGAAAAGGAAATTGTTATGTCTTTTGAATTCTCCCTGTTATTCTGGTGGGATTTGACAATATTTTTTGTTATTTCAATGGTTTTTCTGCTTTCCAGTTAAGTTTTTTTTTTTTTGTTTGTTTGTTTTGTTTTTAATTTGGAAGTGAAGTTAATGAATTGAAAAGAAATACACCTACCTGGACACCTCTCCTCCTGAAGGGACCACTGTCCTCAACATGAGTGTAATTACTTAGGCTGCTCCAGAAGCTGCACAAGGTAGCCACAGGGCCACAAATTCCCCAGACCTCGCTGTGGGGAAAGCTTGGACAGTTTTGGACAGTAGTTAGAAACAGTTACTGACCAACAGTTATGAACCATTTGGAAAACTGCCCATGGGTTTCAGAACATTCTAGGACAGTGGTCCTCAAACTGAGGGGGGCCAGTTCACTGTCCCTGAGACTGTGGGAGGGCCGGACTATAGTAAAAACAAAAGCTCACACTCTGTCTCCGCCACTCAGCCCAGTTGCCATAACCCCGTGGGCAGCATAAATGTCCTCAGGGGGCTGCTTCTGGCCTGCTCTAGCGTTACTCAATATTTCACATCGCCAGTCTCTCCTAATTCCCAGGACGTCAGAAAGCCTCAGGCCACAGACCTTTGCAGTAACAACTAATTACCTGGCTGCCTCCTCTGCGGCTTTCAGAGATCTCTAGGTACAATTTTTTGAATCCTAGTTTAATATCCGGTAGCTTGCTCAAGGAACAGCCATGTGCAAACTCAAAGTCTTTATTATCCTTGCTCACATAATGCCCTGACCTGTTAACTCCCAAGTGAATGTGTGGTCTGTGAGAGAACCACGTGTTCACTGTCAAGCTCCTTACCTCTCTTGCCTATTCATCAGCTTGGCTCAACTACCCCCAGAATAAAGAGACTGAAGAGATTGACCCATTGCTAGAATGGTCTTAAAAAGGTTCTGTGCCGTCTCCAACACAGCCAATCAGAGAGGGAGCCATCTGCTGTTAGGAAGCCTACCCATGGGACAGCTCCTAGCCACAGAAAATTGCTTCTGGACCACTCAAACCTCCTGTTGCGCCATGCTGGCCCATTTAAAGGACCCTTACACAAAGGTGTATCTAATTCGTTAGGTTTTTTCATAAAATTAACTCTTAGTTTTATTAGTTCAATAGCTTCCTGAGTTTCATTTTTATTAATCTCTCCCTGGAGTTTCAGAATGTCTAATTTGACATTGAATTGTGGGTTTTAATTTCTTCTTTTCTTGTTCTCTTCCTAGCTTCTTTAGTTGCATACCCAAGTCATTGATCTCCTCTTTATTTGATTCACACAGCTATTTAGAGACATAAAGTATGGCCTAAGAACTCCCAGCTTTGGATGCATATTTCACAGGTTTTAGGATGTTGTTTCATTATGGTAATTCTCTTGGATGAAATCCACATTACTCTGATTTGTTGTTTGACCCACCCATTTTTTAGAATTGGATTTAAACATTCTGGAGAGCAATTTGGAACTAGGCAGAAAGGCTCTAAAACTTTACATACCCTTTGACCCAACTGTTCTGTACCCCAAGGTAATCAGAGAGGAGGCTAAAGGACCCACACGTGCAAAATTGTTTATAGCAGCTCCTTTTTGTGGTAGCAAAGAACTGGAAAATCAGTAGATGTGCATTAGATGGGGAATGATTGAAAAAGATGTGGTGGTCTATGAAAGTGAGAGAATATTAGGATTAGACAAAATTGGTGAACAAGCTGATTTTAGAAAAGCCTGGAAAGATTTACACAAACTGATGCTGAGTGGAACAAGCAGAAGGAAGAATAGTGTACACAAAATAACAGCAAGAATTTGTGATGATCAGCTAGGAAAAAATTGGTTTGTCTCAGTCCTTTAGTGATCAACAGCAGTCCAGATAGACTTTGGACAGAAAATGCCATCTGCATTCAAAAAAAGAACAAAGGAAAAAGAATGTAAAGCAACATATGCCATGTGCACTTGTTCTTTTTTTTTTTTCTCTGTCCCATGGTTATTCCCTTTTGCTCTGATTTTCTTGTCTCAACATGATTCATAAAGCAATGCTTATTAAATAATTTATGAAACATTGAAAATAATTTAAATTTAATTCAATTTTTAATTTTTAAGACACAGTCCAACCAGGACAGCCAATACATTTTCCATTTAGGGCATCCAGTGATCCAGAGATCACTGCAATAGAAATAAACTGGAACCTTTCCCAGTAAGATCAGGAGTGAAACAAGGTTGCCCACTATCACCATTACTATTCAATATAGTACTAGAAACTCTAGCCTTGGCAATAAGAGCCGAGAAAGAGATTCAAGGAATTAGAGTAGGAAATGAAGAAATCAAATTGTCACTTTTCGCAGATGACATGATGGTATACTTAGAGAACCCCAAAGACTCTGCTAAAAAAGCTATTAGAAATAATTCAGAATTTTAGCAAAGTCGCAGGATACAAAATAAATCCTCATAAATCCTCAGGATTTTGTTCTGTCAGATCTTAACATATTTCCTAAGGAATAGCTCTTTAGTCTCAAAAATTGGGTCTGATTGCTCTGGGGTCATTAGCCCAGGGTAAGCATGGCCAAACAATAATTCATAAGGACACAGACCAATGTCCTATGAGGCTTTGTCCTAATTCTCAGCAAAGCAAGAGGAAGGCACTTAGTCCAAGGTAACTGAGTTTCTAATGTTAACCCTGTAAGTTGGGGTTTTTTTTTTGTTTGTTTTTTTATTTCCTGATTCATCCTTTCCACTTTTCCTTAGGAAGGATAGTGTCATGGAGTATGAAACTGCCAAGATATTTTAAGGCCTTAACTAAAGCTTGTAGCAGTTTGGCTGTAAAGTGTGTACCCCGGTCTGAATCAGTGTGTTCCACCATCTCATATCTTGAAATTATTTGTTCAAGGAGGACCTTCACTACAGTAGGGGCCGTAGCCTGACAGAGGGGAAAAGCCTCCACCCAAGAGGTCAGATGGTCCGCTATGACCAGCAGACATCTGAGACGTCCCACAGGGGGCAGTTCGGTGAAGTCCATTTGTATACTCTGAAAAGGTCTAATGCCAGGGCTTCTTCCGCTCAATGGGGCTCACTGAAGGGCCGCTCTGTTTGTCCTTCGACAGACAATGCAGCCATCCGTTACCTGAAGAGCCAATGTGTATAATCCAGGGTCGACAAACATAGTGCATATAGTATCACACTTATTCTGGACTGCCTAGGTGCAGGTATTGGATCACCTGTCTCATGACTGCTTTGGTCAGTACCTCTCTTCCACTGGGGAGAAACCAACGTCCCTTTGAACCTCCTGGGTCCCTGAAGCCTGGAGTCTCTGTTTCTCCTCCGGGGTATAGGATGGTGGAGGTAAATGTTGAGGCAGGGCCGGTATTAACACCATCATTTCCTCAGGAGTAACAGAATCTCCTTCCCCAGCTAACTTGGCTTCTTCCATCACCAAACCGTTTCCTGTAGCGAGCTGTTGTCTCTAGAAGCTGCCGGATCGCTCTCTGGGAAGAAGAGATCTGCTGTGTCTACTCAAATCTTTAAGACAGATTCTTCTTCCTGTAGTGAACCGTTGTCTCCAGGCAGTTGCTGTTAACTCTTGTCCTTAGAAGTGACTTCCCTTCCTGCAGAGAGCCCCGTCAGGCCTGATGTAATGCAGAGAGTCTTTCTCTTGAATCCTGGCTCTGAATCTCCTCCAACTCTTATCCTTCTTCAGGCCGATCTGCTCTGTGCGCCCAGTGCTGTCTCTTTTTATCCTCCCAGAGAATGGGCGTGGGATAATGCAAGGGCTTCTGGGAAGAACCACCCCAGCCAATGAGCTTGCCCCCTCTATCAAGTCAACCTGAGTTCTCACCTTGTAATTGTCCAGAAAACCTGAATTCTCACCTTGTCACCATCCAGACAACCCCAGTTCTCACCTAGTAATCCCAACATCTCCCCCTTTCTTTTGATTTAGAACATAGGACAGTCATGACCTTGAAACATAAATCCATCAATATGGGAAGTATTACAGATAATTACATAAATTACATAAGCACATAGTAACATAGTAACATAACACATGCTAGAAGTATATAACATAATCATAATCATAAATTGAAAATTTATAAATGTCCATAAGTCCATTGTCCATTATTCTCATCTTGTGTGAGGAAGTCCAATGATTCCTGCTGGTTTTTAAGTTCTTTAACAGTCTTCTTATTATCCATGCTCTTTCAGTGTCAGATGTTTCTTAGATCTTCTCCTTTATTTTGAGGTCTTTCTCTTTTTCTGTCTCTCTCTGATGGACAAGGCGAATATGACTCGTTGACACCCATCTGATTCCTTCTCCTGCTGAAGAAATACAAGCAAACCCTCTCCCCCAGGCAGTTAATCTATCTAATTACCTTCTATTTACCACTTTCTAAAGCTCTTCTCATCATCTGGCAATTACATTGGAATTGTTTGCACTGGACACAGCCCTGTTGGTTTAAAAGGCCTGTATTCTCCCCAAGTGTAATCCATTTTTGCAATCTGATTGCCTTTTGACTCACTTATCAGGCAATCCCTTTCTGCCATGTGATTGCTTTTCTGCTGATTGATTAAATCAGAGTCCTGGCCTTCTAAAGGTTCTTTGGGTGTAACATCAGCTGCCATCATGCCCCAAGTCTTTTTTGCCTGGGGCGCTGGACCTGGGCCCCTCATCCTGTTTCCCTGAAATAATCTACACTCTGATGCCCAATGGAGTCCTCTATTGCATTTTGGACATGGTGTTTTAGGTCTTCTTTCACCCTGTCTTCTCACTGTATCTCCATACCTACACTGAGCTCTTAGATGTCGAATTTTTCCACATTGAAAACATCGCCGAGTTTCTCTAGAAGTCCCTTGCCAGGAGGGACCCTGTCTTTCCACATTCATCATTGTCCGGGTGTAAAAAGCATTTGTTCCCACTGTAGCACAACGTCTTATGATCTCCTCTAAAGGAGCATCTTTGTCTAATCCCCATATAATTCTTTTGCAAATCTCATTGGCATTTTCCTTAGCCAGATGTCTGGTCATTATTTCTGTAGCTGAATTTTCTCCAATAGTTCTTTTGACAGCAGTTTGCAAACGTCCCACAAAATCTGCAAAAGGTTCATTGGGACCTTGCTGTATTTTAGTGAAAGTCTCTCCACGATCTTTCTGTCCAGGAAGGACACCCCAAGCTTTTATTGCAGCCTTAGCAATTTGCTCATATATTGTCATGGTATAATTAATCTGTTCCGAATTCTCTCCATACTGACCTTCACCAGCTAAGTGCTCAAAAGTGAATTGTGTGTTAACTCCTATTTCCAAATTGCATCTGACTTGAATTTTACATAATTCATGAAATTCCGCAAGCCATAATAAATTTTCTCCAGGTTCCAGACATGTCCTTGCTATGGATTTCCAATCATTCGGGGTTAGGACTTCATAAGACAAACCATCTAGTAACATTTTGACATAAGCTGATGTAGCCCCATAAAGGGTACAACCTTTTTTCAAATCCTTAATTTTATTCAAATCTAAAGGTGCATATCTTCTCCTTTTTTTACCTACAGAGTCAGTATTTTCAATCACAGGATATGCATGTATAAAATCACTTATATCCTGTCCTTCTCTCTTAGCTTTAACCAATGCTTTTTCTAATCTTGTCATAGGCTTAGGCTTCTTCACAGGCAATTCTGTTTGTGTTTCTGCCTCTTCCCCTCTTTCTTCCTCCATCTCTGAAGGTGGGGTTGATGCGGGCCTGTCAATAATCTGTTCTCTAGGCAGGGTTGAAGCTTCTTCAAGAGAATCATACCATAATTCCTCATTTAAATCCTCTTGCTCTAGGGAAAGATCTTGATCTTTCCTTTTTTCCTCACACTTCCTCCTCTGTTCATTTTTAGAACTTTTCCTTCTCCTACAACTTGCTTGATAGTTTAAGGCTAATTGAACTATGTTGTAGATATAAAATACTTCTGCAGAAATTGAACGAGGCCCATTTTTTGCTTGAAATTCTTTCATTTCATATCCCACTAGCTTCCATTTATCTACATCTATCTTTTCTTCCTCTAAGAACCAAGGGGATGTGCGTCTTAATGCAGCCAAGAGTTTAGCAATCTGTACCCAGGTTACAAGTAAACTCTGCTCCTCAATTATCTTGATTATACTCTCTATAGTACCACTCCTGAATGGAGCTGAGGTTGCGTCTGGGGCTGAGGTTGAGTCGGCTGAGGTCCAGGGATTGAATATAGCTAACATCTGCCCCATTTCAGCTATAAGAGATTCCTGGTTTAGCCCTTAACAAGTTAAGTTCCTTATTTATCTATTAGCACCCTCACTTAATCTTTAACAAAGTTTCCTCGTTACTCACGGTTCTGGGTCAGAGAGACTGAGATCTAGATTGGAAGCTTTTCCACTGGAATCAGGACTGTGTCTGTCCCTGTTCAGGCGCCAAACTGCAAAGGTCTGGTCTAGCTCCTCTTGTCAGGATAAGTAAAAGTCCTTGCCCCACGTGTGGACGCCAATTGTAGCGAGCTGTCGTCTCTAGAAGCTGCCGGATCGCTCTCTGGGAAGAGATCTGCTGTGTCTACTCAAATCTTTAAGACAGATTCTTCTTCCTGTAGTGAACCGTTGTCTCCAGGCAGTTGCTGTTAACTCTTGTCCTTAGAAGTGACTTCCCTTCCTGCAGAGAGCCCCGTCAGGCCTGATGTAATGCAGAGAGTCTTTCTCTTGAATCCTGGCTCTGAATCTCCTCCAACTCTTATCCTTCTTCAGGCCGATCTGCTCTGTGCGCCCAGTGCTGTCTCTTTTTATCCTCCCAGAGAATGGGCGTGGGATAATGCAAGGGCTTCTGGGAAGAACCACCCCAGCAAATGAGCTTGCCCCCTCTATCAAGTCAACCTGAGTTCTCACCTTGTAATTGTCCAGAAAACCTGAATTCTCACCTTGTCACCATCCAGACAACCCCAGTTCTCACCTAGTAATCCCAACAGTTTCCCTTGGCTTTGAAGGAATTTCCTGCTCAGTGTTTTATCACTTGAACAACAGCTAAAAATTTAGGTGTCATCAGATTAGTCAGTACCTCAGTCACCAAGGCTTCATGTGCCAGTCCCTTATGTTTGCTCTTGACCATGCCTTGTTCTTCCCAGGTGCTTCCAAAAATGTGTACCGCTCCCCAGGCATACTTGGAGTCAGTGTAGTTAGTTCCACTCCTTTCACCCGATTCTTTAATGCATGATGGAGAATAAACAATTCACAAGTCTGGGCTGACAAGTTATTAGGTAAGACTCCTGATTTAATGACCCATAACCCATCCCCATCAACAATAGCCCAAACATTGTGTCTTCTTCCCTCCACCACTCTGGAGGATCCATCTATGAACCATCAGGCCCCTGTTAGCAGTGCTCCCTGACTTTTGTTTGTAAGTCCACCACATTAAGACAATCGGGCTCTAACTGCATATCCTCTCTGGGGGAGGCAGAAAGGAAACTAGCTGGGTTTGGATTCAAATATTGCGATAATACTAAATCATCTTTTTTCTAATAAGATTGCTTCATATTTTAGTATTCTCGAATCAGTTAACCATCTTCCTGCCCTCTGATTTAAAATGGATTGAACCTGATGAGGAAAATTCACTATAAGACTTTCCCCAAATGTCAGTTTTCTGTTCTCTTCCACTAGTACAACTGTTCAGCTACTGCCTGTAAGCATGTGGGCCAACCTCTTGCCACAGGGTCTAACAATTTGACAGAAAAGCTGCAGGATATCTCTGCCCTCCTTATTTGTGCTAAAACTCCTAAGGCCACTCCTTGTTCAGTATTAATAGATGGAAGCGTTTCTTTAGAGATGGCAATATTAACACAGGGGCTGATAGTAAAGCCTTCCTCAAACTCCCAAACCTTTCCTGTGTTTCCTGTAAGATTCCATTCTATTTGATTAGGTTTTTTCTTATAAATATAAAGATTTAGATAACAATGCATATTCATTAATCTAAATCCTACAACATCCTACCAATCCCAGGAATTTCCTAAATTCCTTTTTCATCCTGGGTCTGGTCATCTGCAGCATTCCCTCAATCTGGATCGTATCCAATCTCTTCTGTAGCTCACTTATCATCAGTGTCCTAAATACTAAAGTTCCCGTTCTACATATTGGAATTTTTCTTGGGATACTTTCAACCCCTTCTGGTCCAGAAAATTAAGCAGGTCAATGGTCGTTTGTGTCTCTCTTTCTCCCAGTTATGAACAAATCATCCACATACTGTAATATTTTAATTCCCTGCTAAGAATATTCAAAGTCCCTCCAATATCCTTTGCAAGGCTTGCCCAAACAAATTGGCTGACTCTGTATACCTTTATGGGAGTACCAATTCTTGACATTCACCGCCACAATCCTTGTGTCCTAATTTTTTTCACCGTCTCTTACGTAACTACAATAGGGATATTAGATTGAGTGGAAAGCAATAATACAAAACAAAAATGAGGTTTTTTGAATTTCATTGCAGCCCTAATGACATGATTTGACTACCACTCCTCCAAATCATAAACTCTCTCTATGACATCTCTTATCTAACTTTTTATATTTAGGTCATCATTGTGTAACAATATACTCAAAATTGCTCCAGGGCCCAGGTCAGCTGTAGTGTAATGATTCTCTTTCTTTTCTGCTAAGGCCTGTCTCTCCTCTAGATCCAGAAACCCATCAATTAGGTGCAGTAATAGGGGAGTCTGGCTTCTGGAAAGAGAGATTAGATTCTTTTTTATGAATTAACTTTAACTTCCCATCTTTGTTCCAGAGTCCCAGAGAGAATCATGTAAAAATTAAGTCTGGCTTATGGTTGTGTTCTCCCAAAGAGAAGACAGAGAAAAATTTTCAAGTGTCGACTAATTCCTTGCACACAAAAACCTGTTAAAAGCCAAAAAACAAGACATAAGCAAAAATAACCCATAACAACTTTTATTTGTTATTTTATAATTAGAAATTTTTTGACAGTATACATGCATGAATAATTTATTTTTATATCATTTTCCCTTGTAATCATTTTTCCCATAACAACTTTTACATACTTTCAGGAGACTGGTATTAAAAATAGCATTTCTCATAGGAAGTCCAGAGATAGACTTACTCATTACTTATGGCAGAGCTTTGAAGGATGAAGGAGAAAACACAGAAGTTCTCTCTCTTTCTGACTAATGCAGCACCCTATCGCTCTGCCACTGTCATGGGGTCTGTCCATCTACGATTTATTGCATCATACCAAAGCTCCAGGCCCCTCAGACTAGAACCATACACATTGTGGGTGTTTCCTTGATTTAGAGACTAAGTCATTATCTTATTATTGTAGAGCCTTTCTTAGGTATTAATGAATGACAGTTCATTCAACTAAATATTGTAGTTTGGACAATGGACATTTAAAATCGGGTTTCTTTTATGAGTTCTTAGAATTATCTCTTTTGACCAATAAGGAAACTCAGATTATCTTCATATTCTTGGTCCTTCACAACAGGTCCCTAACCTCCTTTTCCAAACTTTTCCATTCCATTCTGTACTCTATGATTGTCAAACTGTCCTTTTTGTTCTCACATAGGAACTGTAACATCTGCTTTGCATTGGCTTAGAATCTCTTCTATCATCAAGTCATGCCTTCCAAAACAAAACTTTCTATCTTTCAAAGCAATCTCAATAAACTTGGGATAGAAAGTTCACTTCTTTTTTCTGTTTCTTTTCCCTCCCATGGTTTTTCCCACTTGTTCTCCTTTTTCTTTCCCAGTTCCATTCTAAATTTCAACATCCATTAATATGTATATCTGTGTGTGTGTGTGTGTGGGTATACATACATACACGCATGTAGATAGACATATGGATGGATTGATATACACAAAAACAAAAAGCCATGAAACTATCATCCAAAGTCAGCTATTTGTGCTGAGTCAAACAGGGGAGACTCCTTTTTAAAAACTCTGCTTTTAACTTTGAATATGAGCCAGGTAGCCTATATCAGATGGTGATGGCACATGCTCACTAATTGGCTTTCTTCATTGAAAATCTGAATTAATCAATAAATGAAGCAGGACTAACCCCCCATCTCCTCATTTGAAATGTGAAGTATACAAAGTGGTCTTTTAGGTGGACATTGCTCAGCCTTTCCCTAAAAAGCAGAGCACAGATTGAATTCAGTGTATATTATCTTGAAGTATTAATAAATTCCTTTTGTCTTATTTTCTGAGTTTGCTGTATTTGATTAGGACTTCAAGGCTTAATCTAGATTTCTTTCATGATTCTGGTAAGTCTAGCCAGGATATTGGGGGCGTGGCTCTTTGCCCATGTGGCTCTCTCCAAGAATCTACTCTGATTTTGCCACAAACATTTAGCTCTTTGTAAAGTGCCAGATCAGAGTAGATTAGTCTGAGAAGGAAAATGGTTAGAGATTGAAATTTCCCAAACTTTGGAAAGATAAAGACAAATAATTTTGCAACTCAACGTTCGATGTTTCCTCCTCATTTGTGCATGAAGAAATGGAAACTGCAAAGAGGTAAATGAGTATAGTTCTTCCCCAATGTTAGCTATCCTAGGAACAAAACATTAAGAGATGGAGTGAATGGAGGAAGTGAAAAAAATGTCCCTGGCAGCAACCCAGTATCAGTATGCACCCCAGTGAGGAGCAAGCTGACCCTGCAGAATGATCTTGTAGAGACAGAGCTATCCTGTACTGAATTCTACTGCTACCTTATACAATCTGAGGGTTCAGCTACAGACATTGACTTCCCGAGGCTATCTTATGGGAAGCAGAAAGCCTTGAAGACCAGTTGACTTATGACATTCCCAATTAGCATAGTTAGGACACCATTTCCATAAAAGGTGTAACCTTCCTCCTTGTTCCCCATTGTTCCCCGCCTTATGGCTTAATAACTGTGCTTGACCTTGAGTGATTTGAGTGGAAATTCATACTAAATTCCATACTTCCATAACTTTCCATTCTGCCATACTGCAGAAACTAGGCATGGACCCACACTTAACACCACATACTAAGAGAAGATCAAAATGGGTCCATGATTTAGGCAGAAAGAATGAGATCATCAATAAATTAGAGGAACATAGTATAATTTAACTCTCAGACTTGTGGAGGAGGAAGGAATTTGTGACCAAACGAGAAGTAGAGATCATTATTGAACATAAAATAGAAAATGTTGATGACATCCAACTAAAAAAGTCTTTGTACAAACAAAACTAATGCAAACAAGATTATAAGGGAAGCAAGGAACCGGGAAAACATTTTTACAGTCAAAAGTTCTGATAAAGGCCTCATCTCTAAAATGTAGAGAGAATGGACTCTAGTTTATAAGAAATCAAGCCATTCTCCAATCGATAAATGGTCAGATATGAATAGACAACTCTCAGATGAAGAAATTGAATCTATTTATAGCAATATGAAAAGAAGCTCCAAGTTATTATTCATCACAGAAATGCAAATGAAGACAATTCTGAGATACCACTATATACCTCTCAGATTGGCGAGAATGACAGGGAGAGATAATGCCCAATGTTGGAGAGGATGTGGGAAAACGGCGTCACTGATGCATTGTTGGTGGAGTTGTGAATACATCCAGCCATTCTGGAGAGCAATCTGGAATTATACCCAAAAAGTTATCAAAATGTGCATACCAGTTGACCCAGCAGTGCTACTACTGGGCTTATATCCCAAGGAAATACTAAAGAAGGAAAAGGGACCTGGATGTGCCAAAGTGTTTGTGGCGGCTTTTTTGGTAGTGACTAGAAAGTGGAAAATGAATAGATGCCCATCAATTGGAGATTGGTTGGGTGAATTATGATTCATGAATGTTATGGAATATTATTGTTGTGTAAGAAATGACCAGCAGGATGAATACAGAGAGCCTTGGAGAGACTTACATCAACTGATGCTGAGTGAAATGAGCAGAACTGGGAGATCATTATACACTTTAACAACAATACTGTAGGAGGATGTGTTCTGATGGAAGTGGATATCCTCGACAAAGAGAAGATCTAACTCAGATCCAATTGACCAATGATGGAGAGAATCCGCTACACACGGAGAAGGAACATTGGGAAATGAGTGTAAAGTGTTTGCATTTTTTTCCCCCAGGTTACTTTTACCTTCTGAATCCAATTCTTTCTTTGCAACAACAACAAAAAATTCGGTTCTGCACACATATATTGTATCTAGGATATACTATAACATATGTAATATGTATGGGAATGCCTGCCATCTAGGGGAGGTGCTGGGGGAAGGAGGGGAAAATTCGAAACAGAAGGGAGTGCAAGTGAAAATGTTGTAAAAAATGACCCATGCATATAATACTGTCAAATATATTATAATTATAAAATTAATGAAAAAAGAAAGGATTCAGCAGAATTTGGTTGCTTAGGTAAGTGAGAAGCAAAGTCACCTAAGTTGAAATGATTCAAGTAAGAGAGAAATCTACATTATACTTGGGTATATAAAATTGTTTTAGATGTCATTGTTGTGAATGTCTATATGAACACATGTGTACATATGTATGTATATATAGATGCATATGATCATTTTCTATATACATACATGGGTTCATGAATGTGTTATATCCCGAAACATATTGTGTGTACATAAAAATATATGTGCTGAACTGAAAACCTGCATGGCAGATATATAGGGGAAGAAAGGGGGAAAAAAGATAAAATTACAATTTTCTCAATATTCCTCCATCTCGCTTACATCACCAGACTTCCTGCCAGAAGGTTGGGTAAATAGCTCCTAATCATTGCTTTAGTTTCTTTGTCATGGGTGGTGAATTCCCCCCTTTCATTATTTTTTATTAAAGCTTTTTAATTTTCAAAAGATATACATTGATAATTTTTCAGCATTAACCCTTGCAAAAGCCTGTGTTCCAATTATTCCCCCTTGTCCCCACCTCTTCCTTTAGATAATAATCCAATATACATTAAATCCAATATAGGCATACATATCATGCAATTATCTTGCTGCACAAGCAAAATGAAATCAAAAAGAAACAAATGAGAAATAAAATGCAAACAACAAGGAGAGCGAGAATGCTATGTTGTGATCTGCACTCAGTTTCCACAATGCTCTCTCTGGGCATAGATGGTTCTCTTCAACACAAAGTCACTGGAAATCCTCTGAATCATCTTATTGTGAAGTGCCATGTCCATCAGAATTGATCATTGTATACTCTTGCTGTTGCCATGTACAATGATCTCCTGGTTCTATTCATTTCACTTAGCATCAGTTCATGTGACTCTCTCCAGGCTTCTCTGAAATCATCCTGCTGATGGCTTCTTATGGAACATTAATATTCCATACAATTCATATACCGTAACATATCTGGGCATTCTGTAACGAAGGGGCAGCCACTCAGTGTCCAGTTTCTTGCAAATAACAAAACATTGTTGCACATATGGGTCCCTTTCCCTCTTTTAGGATCTCTAGGACATAGAAGCCCAGAACAAACCAGGCTGAATCAAAGGGTATGCACAATTTGACAGCCCTTTGGGCATCTCTCCCAATTGCTCTCTCTGCCCTTTTATTTTCAGTGTTGGTGATTTGCTTTTTCTTTCCTTTTTCTTGTCAAATTAACCAAAGTTTTATCTGTTTTGTCGCTTTTTCCCTCTTAGCTTTACTCATTAGTTCATTTACTTATTTTGGTTAATTACTCATTTACTTAGCTTTACTCATAAGTTCATTAGTTTTCTTATTTTCACATTTATTAATCTCTCCTTGGGATTTCTAATTTGATATTTAATTGGGACTTTAATTTCTTTTCTTTTTTTTTTCCTCGCTTGCCTAGTTGCATGTCCATGTCATTGATGTCCTCTTTAATTTTTTCACATACTTATTTGAAGAGAAAAAAATTTGCTTTAAGAATTCACTATTTTGGCTGCATTATCTCATAGGTTTTCATACATTGTTTCATGATTGTCATTCTCTTGGTAGAATTATGGAATGTTTCTGTAATTTGTTGTTTCATCCACTCATTTTTTAGCATTCGATTCAACCATTCTGGAGAGCAATTTGGATCCTTGCAGAAAGGGCTATCAAACTGCACATACCTTTAGAAATGGCAATTGCCTTACAGGGTCTGTATTCCAAAAAAATTATAGGGGAGGGAAAAGGACCCTGTGCCAAGTTGTTTGTAATTGTTCTTTTTATGATAGAAACTGGAAATTTGGTAGATGCCCATCAATTGGAGAATGGCTGAACAAGATGTGACGGTATATGAAGGTTATCATTATATGAATGACGGTATATGAATGTTAGCATTATATAAGAAATCATGAACAAGCTCATTTTAGAAAGGCCTGGAAAGACTCACACAAACTGATGCTGTGTGGAACAATCAGAAGGAAGAATACTTTGTACAAAATAACAGCAAGAATTTGTATTGACCAGCTAGGAAAAAATTGCTTCTTCTCAGTGCTTTGGTGAACCAAGGAATCCCAATAGACTTTGAACTGCAAATGCCATCCGCATTCACAAAAAGAACTACAGAAAAAGAATGTAAAACACCATATGCTATGTTTTTCTTTCACTCTCTCTCTCTCTCTCATGATTATTCCCTTTTGCTCTGATTTGTCTTTCCCAACATGATTCATAAAAGCAATGCTTTTTAAAAGTAAATTTACTAAACACTACAAAAATTTAAAATTAAAATTTTATTCAATATTTAATGTATAATACAGGACAGCCAATAACTATGCTGTTTAGGGCATCCAATGAGCCAGAGACCTGGGGACCAAGTCTGACTGAAACTACATGTACAATTAGTAATTATTGATTCTCAATATATCATCTTTGTGGACAGGACACCCTGGACTGGTGTTCGCAATTTTCCTTTATAGTTGGCTGAGCCTTTTCCTGGGACCTTTGGCTGGAGTGCCTAAAGCCTGTGGCAGGCAGGTGCTGCAGCCTGAGGGAAGAGGGGGCTAGGAGGGGTGGGGTGGTCATTGGTCAGCCCAGAGACCGGCTTCTTCCAGGGGTCGGGATTGCCAAGGCCGGCCTAGCTGCTGGCATCACAGTGAATCCTGGAGGTTTATGTTGGGCATCTGTTCCCTCAGGTTTTCAAGGGAAATGGGGGGAGATCAATTGGGGAAGAGGAGTACCCTGACCCATCTGTGGAGCATTCTTGCCAGGTGGTGGAACCACATCTGCAGAGGTCACACATTCAGACTGGATGTTGAGGGTGATTGGTGTCTTTTGGGGGGGGAGCGTCTCTTTGCAAAGATGGCACAATGCCTTCCATTCGCCCTGTTGGTATTCTTCTAGGTGTTGGGGTGAAGTCTCTGGAGGGCACACATTCATCCTAGGACGGGTTAAGGTGGGTCAGCTTGTCTGTTTTTTGTTTTTGTTTTTGTTTTTGTTTTTGTTTTGTTTTGTTTTGTTTTACCCAATATGTGATGATGAGTTGAGGTCGATTGAAGAGGAACGCCTTTGACCCACTGGTGGAAGCTTCTGCCAGGCAGTGGGACCGATTCTGTGGAGGGTAGACATTTAGACTGGTGGTTGAGTTAATTTAGTTTTCTTTTCCACACCATGGGCTATGTGGGGAGGTCAACTCGGGGTGAGGTCCTCCAGGGCCCGTTGGCAGAGCCTTCTGCCAAGTGGTACGTCCAAGTCTGTGGATGAAGGAGGCAACATATGAGCAAAGGGGAAGGAATTAAGAAACAGAGAAGGATGTGGGTGGCAAAAATAGGAAGAATACTTTGTAGGAAATAACAGCAAGAATTTGTGACAGATAGGAGAGAATTGGTTCTTCCTAGCGCTTTAGTGATCCAAAGCAATCCTAATAAGACTTGACAGAAAATGCCCTCTGAATTAAAAAAAAAAAGAGAAGAAAATGTAACACACCATGTACTTTGTTCACTTTTTCTCTCTCCCTCTCTCTTCCATGGTTATTACATTTGCTTTGTTTTTTTCTCTCCAAACACGATTCTGAAAGCAAAATGTATTCTAAATTAATACATTTATTAACCCCCCCCATCAAATGAAAATTCTATTTTATTGTCCAAATAATAGGACTTTCAAGGTAGGAGAACAATATAGGACAATATACGACAACAACAGGAAGGTCATATTTGTGCCAAAATGTTTGTGGCAGCCCTTTTTCTAGTGGCCAGAGACTGGAAATGGAATGGATGTCCAAGATTCGGAGAATGGTTGGGTAAATTATGGTTTGTGAATATTATGGAATATTATGATTCTGTAAGAAATGACCAGCAGGAAGAATACAGAGAGGCTTGGAAAGACTTACAGGAACTGATGCTAAGTGAAATGAGCACAACCACTAGCTCATTATATACTTCAACAACAATACTTAGGAGGATGTATTCTGATGGACGTGGATATCTTGACAAAGAGAAGATCTCATTCAGTTCCACTTCATCCATGATGGACAGAATCGGCTATACCCAGAGAAGGAACACGGGGAAATGAGTGTGACCTATTTTCATTTCTTGTTTTTCTTCCCAGGTTATTTTTACCTTCTGAATCCAATTCTTCTTGTGCAACAAGAGAACTGTACGGTTCTGCAATATACTATAACATAGTAAACCTGTATAAACCTGCCTGCCTTGTAGGGGAGGGGGTGGAGAGAGGGAAGGCAAAAGTCAGAACAGAAGTGAGTGCTAGGAATAATGTTGTAAAGAAATTACCCAACAATCGCAAGGCCAATACTTTTGGCCACCAATACCCTTGGCAACCAATCAACCAGAGAGCCAGAGGGTCAGAGAACCAGAGACTCAGGGACCAAGGCTGGCTTTATCTGGCTTTATCTTTAAAAAATAATTAAAACTTTCTGTTTATTAAACATATGCTTGGGTAATTTTTCAACAAAGTGTTATGTACCAAATTATCCCCTTTCCCCCCCCACTCCTTCCCTTAGGTGGCAGGTACTCTAATACATGTTGAAAAGCTTAAAATATATATAGTTAAACAGTTAGCTTGTTGTACAAGAAAAAATCAGACTCAGAAGGAGAAAAACCCGAAAGACAACAAAATGCAAGCAAACAGAAAGAGTAAGAATGCTATGTTATGGTCCACACTCAGTTCCCATGGTCCTCTCTGTGGGGGTAGATGGCTCTCTACATCACTGAAAAATTTTAATTGGTTTGAATCATAATCATTGTTGAAGAGAGATTCTATCCAACAGAATTGATCATCCTCTAGTCCTGTGGCATGTTATAATGATCTCCTGGTTCTGCTCTTTTCACTTAGCTTAGTCTCTCCAGGCCTCTCTGAAATAAATTATTCAGCCACTCTCCAAATCATTGGCATCCATTCAGTTTCCAGTTTCTTGCCACTACAAAAAGGGCTGCCACAAACATTTTTGCACATGTGGGGTCTCTTTTCCTCTGCTGAGATCTCTTTGGGATATAAACACAGTAGAAACACTGCTAGGTCAAAGGGTATGCAGTTTGATAACTTTTTGAGCATAGTTCCAAACTGCTCTTCAGAATATTTGGATGTGTTCACTATTCCACCAGCAATGCATCCGCATCCCAGTTTTCCCACATCCCCTCCAACATTCATCATTATCATTTCTTGTCAATCTGACAGCTGTATAGGGGTAGCTCAGAATTTCTCTTTATTTGCATTTCTCTGTTCCAAGTGATTTGGAGCATCTTTTCATATGACTACAAATCGTTTCAATATCTTCATCTGAAAAATGTCTGTCCATATCCTTTCACATTTATCAATTGGAGAATGGCTTAACTTCTTATGAAGTTGAATCCATTCTCTATATATTTGAGAAATGAGGCGTTTATCAGATCCTTTGAACGTAAAAATGTTTTCCCCATTTATTGCTTCTTTTCTAATCTTGTCCACATTTGTTTTGTTTGTACAAAAACTTTTTAACTTAATCTAATGAAAATTATTTGTTTTGTGATCAATAATGATTTCTAGTTCTTCTTTGCTCATAAATTCCTTCCTCGTGCACAGTACTGAGAGGTAAATTCTCCTATGCTCTTCCAAATTTGTTTATTATATCATTCTTATTTCCAGATCATGAACCCATTTGGACCTTAACTTGGTATATGGTGTTAGGTGTGGGTCAATGAAGAGTTTCTGCCATCCTCGTTTTCCATTTTCCTAGCAGTTTTTGTCAAATAGTGAATTCTTATCCCAAATGCTGGGGTCAAACACTAGATTGCTATAGTAATTGACTATTTTGTTCTGTGAATCTAACTTATTCCACTGATCAATGGATCTTTTTCCTATCTAGTACCAAATGGTTTTGATGGTCTAGCTGTACCAGATCTCTGTCAAACACTACATTGCTATAGTCATTAACTATTTTGTCCTATAAACTTTACCTATTCCATTGATCACTGCTCTTTTTCCTATCTAGCACCAAATGGTTTGGATGGCCTAGCTGTATGACATCTAAAGCTACATTATAAAGCAGAGGTCACCTTCATTTTTTTTAAATAAATTCCTTTAAAATTCTTGACCTTTTGCTCTTACAGATGAATTTTGTTAATTTTTTTTTGGGGGGGGTCAGTAAAATAGTTTGAGAGTTTGGTATAGTGCTAAATAAAATAGGTGTATTTGGGGACCCAGTCTTGGGTAGTTTTGTCATCTTTATTATTTTTGCTGCCCCTATCCAATAGCATTATATATTTTTCCAATTGGTTAGATCAGTTTTGTAGTACTGTTCATATAGTTCCTGACTGTCTTTTGGCAGATAAGATTTTCAGATAAATGGAATTTATCTTTGTATCTCCCATTGTTGGATTTTATCAGTGATGTATAAAAGTGCTGATGATTTATGTGGATTTATTTTGTATCCTGCAACATTGCTATAGTGGTGGAATATTTCTAATAGCTTTATACTAGATTCTCTAGAGTTCTCTATATCATCATATCATCTGCAAAGAGTGATCATTTGGTTTCCTCATTAAATAACCTCTGTCCTCTCTTATTGCCAAAGCTAGCATTTTGAATACAATATTAAATAGTAATGGTGATAGAGGGGGAAAACTTGTTTCACCCCTGATGTTACTGGGAATGGTACCAGTTTATCCTCATTACATATGAGGCTTGCTGATGGTTTTAAATCGATGCTACTGACTATTTTTAGGAAATGTCCAATTATTCCTGTGCTCTCAAGTGTTTTTATGAGGAATGGATGTTAGATTTTATTATCTGTTGCGATAATCATATGGTTTTAATTTGGTTTTTGCTATTGTCAATCATGGTTCCTAATATTGAACCAGACCTATATTCAGGTATAAAATCCTACTTGGTCATAGTATATTATCCTGGGAATTAATGTCTCATATTTGACTTAAGATTTTTGCATCAATATTCATTAGATAGAGTGGTCTATATTTTTTTTTTCTGTTTTCGTCCTCCCTAGTTGAGGTATCAGTACTATGGCTGTGTCATCAAAGAATTTTGGTAGGAGTCCTTCATTGCCTAGTTTTCAAATACTTTAGTATTGGAGTTGTATTCTTGAAAATCCATCTGGTCCTGGGATTTTGCGTAGAGAGTTGATTAACAGCTTGTTCTATTTCTCTTTCTAAAATGCCATTATTTAAGTAACTTATTTACTCTTCTGTTAATCTGGGCATTCTATATTTTTGGACATATTTCTCCTTTGCGCTTTTGGGCAAAATAACTACTAATTATCACTCTAATTGTCTCTTCATTGGTGGAAAGTTTTTTTCATCTTTGACACTAAAAATAATCAAAGTAACTAAAGGTCAATTTTTTTTCATAAAACCAACTCTTAGTTTTATTTATCTCTTTTATTTTTTACACTTTCAAATTTGGTATTTGGAGTTTTCTTTTTTGAATTAATTTTATAATTAAGGTTTTTTTTGGCAGTACATATGCATAGGTAATTTTTTTACTACATTATTCCTTGTACTCCCTCTATTCAGAATTTTTCCCCTCCTTCCCTCCATCCCCTCCCTTACATCTCAGGCAGTCCCATACATATTAAATATCTTACAGTATATCCCAGGTACAATATATATGTGCAGAACCGAATTTTGTTGTCGTTGTTGTTGTTGTTGCAAAGGAAGAATTGTATTCAGAAGGTAAAAATAATCTGAGAAGAAAAACAACAACAACAACAACAACAACAACAAAAATGCTTATAGTTTACACTCATTTCCCAATGTTCCTTTTCAGGGTGTAGCTGATTCTGTCCAATTATTTAAATCTGATTTTGTTTTTTTTTTTAAACTTTTTTTATTATATATTTTTGTAATATTATCCCTTGTATTCATTTTTCCAAATTATCCCCCCTCCCTCTAGTCTCTCCCCCCGATGACAGACAATCCCATACATTTTACATGTGTTACAATATAACCTAGATACAATACATGTGTGTAAATACCATTTTCTTGTTGCACAATAAGCATTAGATTCTGAAGGTACATGTAACCTGGGCAGACAGATATTAGTGCTAACAATTTACATTCATTTCCCAGTGTTTCTTCTCTGGGTGTAGCTACCTCTGTCCATCATTGATCAACTGGAAGTGAGTTGGATCTTCTTTATGTTGAAGATTTCCACTTCCATCAGAATACATCCTCATACAGTATTGTTGTTGAAGTGTATAATGATCTTCTGGTTCTGCTCATTTCACTCAGCATCAGTTGATGTAAGTCTCTCCAAGCCTCTCTGTATTCCTCCTGCTGGTCATTTCTTACAGAGCAATAATATTCCATAACCTTCCTATACCATAATTTGCCCAACCATTCTCCAACTGATGGACATCCATTCATCTTCCAGTTTCTATCTACAACAAAAAGAGCTGCCACAAACATTTTGGCACATATAGGTCTCTTTCCGCTCTTTAGTATTTCTTTGGGATATAAGCCCAGTAGTAGCACTGCTGGGTCAAAGGGTATGCACAGTTTGATAACTTTTGGGGCATAGTTCCAAATTGCTCTCCAGAATGGCTGGATTCTTTCACAACTCCACCAGCAATGTATTAGTGTCCCAGTTTTCCCACGTCCCCTCCAACATTCATCATTATTTGTTCCTGTCATCTTAGCTAATCTGACAGGTGTGTAGTGGTATCTCAGATTTGTCTTCATTTGCATTTCCCTGATCAGTAGTGATTTGGAACACTCTTTCATATGAGTGCATATAGTTTCAATTTCTTCTTCTGAGAATTGTCTGTTCATATCCTTTGACCATTGATCAATTGGAGAATGGTTCATTTTCTTATAAATTAGGTTCAGTTCTCTATATATTTTGAAAATGAGACCTTTGTCAGAAGCTTTGCTTTTAAAAATATTTTCCCAATTTGTTACTTCCCCTCTAATCTTGTTTACATTAGTATTGTTTATACAGAAAACTTTTTAGATTGATGTAATCAAAATCTTCTATTTTGTGATCAATAATGATCTCTAGTTCTCCTCTGGTCATAAATTCCTTGCTCCTCCACAAGTCTGAGAGGTAGACTATCCTCTGTTCCTCTAATCTATTTATTATCTCATTCTTTATGCCTAAATCATGGACCCATTTTGATCTTATCTTGGTATATGGTGTTAAGTGTGAATCCATATCTAATTTCTGCCATATTAATTTCCAGTTTTCCCAACAGTTTTTTCCAAATAATGAATTTTTATCCCTAATGTTGGTATCTTTGGGTTTGTCAAAGATTAGATTGCTATAGATGTCCCCTTCTTTGTCCTTTGTATCTAATCTGTTCCACTGATCTACCGGTCTATTTCTTAGCCAATACCAAATGGTTTTGGTGACTGCTGCTATATAATATAGCTTTAGATCAGGTACACTTAGACCACCTTCCTCTGAGTTTTTTTTCATTAGTTCCCTTGCAATTCTCGACCTTTTATTCTTCCATATGAATTTTGTTGTTATTTTTTCTTTTTCTAGGTCATTGAAATAGTTTCTTGTGAATCTGATTGGTATAGCACTAAATAAATAGATTAGTTTGGGGAGTATTGTCATCTTTATGATATCCGCTCGGCCTATCCAAGAGCACTGAATGTCTTTCCAATTATTTAAATATGACTATTTTTGTGGCAAGTGTATTGTAATTTTTCTCATATAATTCCTGACTATTCTTTGGTAGATGCATTCCCAAATATTTTATACACTCAACATTTGTTTGAAATGGAATTTCTCTGTGTATTTCTTGCTGTTGCATTTTGTTGGTGGTATATAAAAATGCTGAGGATTTATGTGGATTTATTTTGTATACTGCAACTTTGCTAAAGTTCGGAATTATTTGTAATAGCTTTTTAGCAGAGTCTTTGGGGTTCTCTAAGTATACCATCATGTCATCTGCAAAGAGTGATAATTTGATTTTCTCACGTCCTACTCTAATTCCTTGAATCTCTTTCTTGGCTCTTATTGCTGAGGCTAGCGTTTCTAGTACTATATTGAATAGGAATGGGGATAGTGGGCAACCTTGTTTCACTCCTGATCTTACAGGGAAAGGTTCCAGTTTATCGCCATTGCATATGATGGTTACTGACGGTTGTAAATATATGCTCCTTATTATTTTAAGGAATAGTCCATTTATTCCTATACTCTCAAGTGTTTTTAATAGGAATGGAAGTTGGATTTTATCAAATGCTGTTTCTGCATCTGTTGAGATGATCATATGGTTTTTTATTAATTTGATTATTAATATGGTCAATTATACCAATAGTTTTCCTAATATTAAACCAGCCCTGCATTCCTGGAATAAATCCTACTTGATCATAGTGTATTATCCTGGGGATGATTTTCAATATTCATTAAGGAGATTGGTCTATAGTTTTCTTTCTCAGTTTTCAATCTACCTGGTTTAGGTATCAGTAGCGTGCCTGTGTCATAAAAGGAATTTGGTAGGACTCCTTCCATCCCTATTTTTTCCAATAGTTTATATAGCATTGGAGTTAGGTGTTCTTTAAATGTTTGGTAGAATTCACATGTAAATCCATCTGGTCCTGGGGATTTTTTCTTAGGGAGTTGCTTAATAGCTTGTTCTATTTCTTTTTCTGAAATGGGACTATTTAGACTACATCCTTCTTCCTCAGTTAATCTGGGCAAGCTATATTTTTGAAGGTATTCTTCCATTTCGTTTAAGTTATCGAATTTATTGGTTCATAAAGTTGAGCAAAGTTCTAATTTCCTCTTCAATAGTGGTGAGTTCTCCCTTTTCATTTTCAAGACTAACAATTTACTTTTACTCTTTCCTTTTTTTGAATCAGATTTACTAAGGGTTTGTCTATTTTGTTGGTTTTTTCAACGAACCTACTCTTAGTTTTATTTTAATTAATTCAATCGTTTTTTTACTTTCAATTTTATTAATCTCACCTTTTCTTTTTAGAATTTCAAGTTTCGTGTGGGGGGGATTTTAATTTGTTCCTTTGCTAGCAATTTTAGTTGTAAGCCCAATTCGTTGACCCTCTCTTTCTCTATTTTATGCAAGTAGGCCTCTAGAGATATAAAACTTACCCTCATTGGCTGTATCCCACATATTTTGGTATGATGTCTCATGATTGTCATTTTCTTGGGGGAAGTTATGAATTATGTCTATGATTTGCTCTTTTACCCAGTCATTCTTTAATATGAGATTATTTCGTTTCCAATTAAGTTTTGGTCTATTTTCCCCTGGCTTTTTATTAAATGTATTAGATTAGATTAGAAGAGAAGTAACAAATTGGGAAAAAAATTTTTACAGTTAAAGGTTCTGATAAAGGCCTCATCTCCAAAACAGACAGAGAATTGACTTTAATTTATAAGAAATCAAGCCATTCTCCAATTGATAAATGGTCAAAGGATATGAACAGACAAGTTTCAGATGATGAAATTAAAACTATTTCTACTCATATGAAAGAGTGTTCCAAATCACTATTGATGAGGAAATGCAAATTAAGACAACTCTGAGATACCACTACACACCTGTCAGATTGGCTAAGATGACAGGAACAAATAATGATGAATGTTGGAGGGGCTGTGGGAAAACTGGGACTCTGATGCATTGTTGGTGGAGTTGTGAAAGAATCCAACTATTCTGGAGAGCAATCTGGAATTATGTCCAAAAAGTTATCAAAATGTGCATATCCTTTGACCCGGCAGTGCTACTACTGGGCTTATATCCCAAAGAAATACTAAAGAAGGGAAAGGGACCTGGATGTGCCAAAATGTTTGTGGCAGCCCTTTTTGTAGAGGCTAGAAATTGGAAAATGAATGGATGCCCATCAATTGGAGAATGGTTGGGTAAATTATGGTATATGAATGTTATGGAATCTTATTGTTCTATAAGAAATGACCAAAAAGGAGGAATACAGAGAGGCTTGGAGAGACTTACATCAACTGATGCTGAGTGAAACGAGCAGAATGAGGAGATCATTATACACTTCAACAATGATACTGTATCAAGATGTATTTTGATCGAAGTGGATATCCTTCAACATAGAGAAGAGCTAATTGAATTCCAATTGATCAATGATGGAGTTTTCAATTTGTTCTTTTTCTAGTTTTTAGTTGCAAGCCCAATTCACTAATCATCTCTTTCTCTATTTTATACAAGCAAGCATCTAGAGAGACAAATTTCCTTTTTATTACTGCTTTGGCTGTATCCCACAAATTTTGGTATGTTGTCTCACTGCTGTCATTCTCTTGGGTGAAATTGTTGATTGCGTCTAAGATTTGCTTTTTCATCCATTCACTTGATAGGATGAGATTATTTCGTTTGCTATAATTTGTTTGCCTTTCTCCTGGCCTTTTATTGAATAAAATTTTTATGGCATCATGATCTGAAAAGAAATTTGCATTTACTCTTTCTGCCTTTCTGTGTTCGTTTTGATGTTTTTAATGTCCTAATATATAATGAATTTTAGTTTAGGTTTCATAAACTGCAGAGAAGAAAGGAAGAAAAGTTTCCTCTTTTTCCAGTAAAATCCCCTTCCCACCTCTAGATTTTTTTGTTTTATTTTGTTTTGTTTTTATATTGGAATAGTAGTAATATGGAATTATACATGCACTCATTTTGTCTCCATTCAATTTTCTCAAAAGATCTATCGTACCTAACTTTTCTAGTATTCTATTTATCTCTTTAACTTCTTATTTTGTGGTTGATTTATCTAGTTCTGAGAGAGCAAGGTTGAGATTTCCCACATTATAGTTTTGCTGTCTATTTCTTCTTGCAGTTCTCTTAATTTCTCTTATAGGAATTTAAATGGTATACTGCTTGGTATATACATACATATATATATATATATATATATATATATATATACATATATGTTTAGTATTGGTATTGCTTCATCATCTATGGTACCCTTTAGCAAGATATAGTGCCCTTCCTTATTCCTTTTAATTAGATATATTTTTCCTTTTACTTGATATGAAGTCAGCATGGTTACCCCTGCTTTTTTGTACTTCACCTGAAGCATAATAGATTCTGCTCTAGCCTTTTACTGTTCCTCTGTATGTATCATTCTGCTTTAAATGTGTTTCTTTTAAACAATGTATTGTAGGATCCAGTCTGCTAGCCACTTACCTTTTATTGAGAGAGTTCACCCCATTCACATTTATGGTTAAAACTATTTCCTTGCCATCTTATTCCCCAAATTATACTTTTCTCTTTCCTTTTCCCCTTTCCCTCCTTCCCCAGTATTTTTCTTATGAGCACCACTTGCCTCAGCCAGCCCTCTTCCTTTAGAGTCCCTCCCCCTGTCTTCTACCTTTCCCTTAGTATTTCTGTTTCCCTTTCTATTTAGTTTCCCCCTTTCCCTTTTTGCTTTTCCCCTACCCCACTTTGCTGTAAGGTGAGAGAAGTTTCTCGGGGAAACCAAATATTTCTAATATTTTCTCTTTGAGCCAAATCTGACCAGAGTAAGATTCACACAATATTCATCCCCTCCCCGGCTTTCCCTCAATTATAATAGGTTTTCTTGCCTCTTCTTGAAATGTAATTTCCCTCATTTTCCCTCCACTTTCCTCTTTTTCCAGTATAATGCCCTTCCCAACTCTAGTTTTTTTTTTTTAATATTGGAACACTAATATGAAATTATACATGCACTCTCTATGTATACACATAACAGAATTATACTTCTCAAGTGCTGTTTACCTTTTTATGCTTCTCCTGATTTCAATATTTGGAGTTCAAATTTCTTGTTTAGCTTTGGTCTTTTCATCCGCAATGAAAGTAAGTCACCTATTTCACTGAATTTGCATCTTCTTCCCTGAAAGAAAATGTTCAGTTTAGAGGAGTAATTTATTCTTGGCTGCATTCCAAGTTCCTTTACCTTTCAGAATATCAGATTCCAGGTCCTTCTATCCTTTAAGGGGGAAGCTTTGAGGTCCTGGGTATAATCCTTATTGTGGTTCTTTGGTATTTTAATTTTGTTTTTTTTTTTCCCCGGCTGTTTGTGTTATTTTTTCCTGATCGTTCTAAAATGTAGCCAGGAGATTCCTTGGAGTTTTCCTTTGGGGGTCTGTTTCAGGAGATGTTTGGTGAATTCTTTCATTTTACCTTCTGATTCTGATTTCCTGAAAAATAGTGTCTGGGCTCTTTATCTATCATGGTTTTCAGAAAGTCCAATAATCTTAGACTCTCTCTCCAAGATTTATTTTTCCAGGTCAATTACTTTGACAATTAGTAAAAAATGTTTGAAATCTGTTCTTTTTTTCCAGAAAAGCTATTCCAAGTCAAAGTTCTTACTGTTTTTTTATTCATTTTGTTTTTGAAAGTTGAGATCTGCAATGATGGACAGAAACAACTACACCCAGAGAAGGAACACTGGGAATTGTATGTAAACTGTTAGCACTACTGTCTATGTACCCTGGTTACTTATACCTTCGGGATCTAATACTTAATGTGCAACAAGAAAATGGTATTTACACAAATATATTGCATCTAGGTTATACTATAACATATGTAAAATGTATGGGATTGCCTGTCATCAAGGGGAAGGAGTAGAGGGAGGGAGGGGATAATTTGGAAAAATGAATACAAGGGATAATGTTTAAAAAAAATTACTCATGCATATATACTGTCAAAAAATTATAAATAAAATTTAAAAAAAAAGAAAGTTGAGATCTGTTTAACCAGTAAGGGGGGGTTTGTCCAAACTTCCTCTGCAAGTGTCAGCAGCTGCACAGGATCAGTATTTCCTAACTGCTGGGTACTGTGTGGGCATGGCCTGGTGGCATGAGATTCTGTCATTTGGGGATTCACTATTTACCTTTGGGGAGGACTTGTTTTTTGACTTCTCTTCTGAAGTACTGGGCTTCCAGGAAACCTGTGTCTTCTCTTCCATCTTGGCTCTGCCCCACAAACTGTGGTTTCTTCAATTGGGAGATGGGCAGGGTGAGTGTCTTGTCTCTGAGGCCTTTGTTGGATTTTTTGTGGGAATAGCAGGCAGGGGAGGGTAAAGGAAGCTAGAGAGAGGAGGGGGGGCTCCCTGTTTCCCCTGGCATTGCAGGGCAGACAATGAATTTGGATCCTGGCTCTCTATGGAGCCAAGATGTTTGTCTTTGTCCAGTGGCAAGATTTTGCCAGAAGGCCTGCTTAAGAAGTGTGTCTTGGCCCTTTTGCAGAAACTTCTTCTCTCCAGAGGAGCCAGATGCTTCAAGGGGGCTCTCTTTCCCGGACTGGCTGCCCTGGATTTTGTTGCGTCCTGCTCCCATATGGGCACAATCTGGTTTGATGGGATGCCCATGGCAGACTTCGCCCCTTGGCAGAAGCAGTTGTTATTGAGGGACGTTAACTCTTGGGTAGGACTGTTTTCCCTAGTGTTTGGTGGATCCCGTTCCACCATAGGGGGCATTCCCCTAGGGCATAAGGGTCCCTGTGGGGAGGGGCTTCGGCCATCTGATGGTGGGGCCAAGTCTGTGGATGAAAAAGGCAAAATATGAGCAAAGGGGAAGGAATCAGAAGACAAGAGGGAGGCTGGCAAAGACAGCAGCAGTACAGGGAGCAGAGATGGACACAGATACCTGGCCTTTGGCTTTCAGCTGGACCCTTCTCCAACTGGCTGTTGCTTGTGCTGTCCCACCTTTCTCACTTAGGGAAGCCCAAGGGACAACTTCCTTACTTTTGTCAGGGGTAGAAAATCCTTTCCAAAAATGACTACTCTGAGATCCCTCATAGAAAAGCACAATTATTAGAATCTGGAGAAGCGGACCCCATCCTGGTGTGTGAGCCAGATTTAGAACAGGACAGAGCTGCTCCCTTGAAAATGTTCACAACCTTTATACATTTCAGATAAAGAACCTCCAAAATCCCACCCTCCACAGGTTGTGATTGGTCATGCAAATATGCTCCTTCCCCCCCCCCCCCAATTGGTCAGTGGAATGCAGCCAAGGAGGTTATTTCCAGTCTCTTCTTCTTTGGACAATGGAAGGCAGCCTAGGCCTTCATGTGAATGGGGCCTATAGGTCTGGTTTACATTAGCTAGCAGTCTCTGATCAATATGTGCTTAGTCTGTAACTTCTTCACCATATCTTACTCCTCACACTTTCAGTTTTCCTAGTCAACCACTGATTGGTGCAGATTTATTTCCATGGAGACTGGGAGGTACCCCAGGCTTTTGTATCTCACCACAGTAGAAAATCAATGTTTTTTGTTATTCTTTCTCCTAAACTCTGTGCACTCTGGCTTCTCTCCTCCTCATTCAGATGAGTTTTACTCATTGAAATGCAGTGACTGATAACTTCTGTAGTGCAAAAGCTGAAAGAGCCCTGTCTAATTCTCCTCCTTCAGCATCTCTCTGGCAGCATTTTTGGGAGTGACTGCCTTTTCTTCTCCCTCTCTTTTCAGAGTTTTCCAGATTCTGCCATCTCTGGGTTTTTTACTGACTTGTGTGTCCTGCTTGGCTCTTTGACTGGATCTTTATTCATGTCATGGACCCGGGGAGGACCCCTTTATGCCTGTGTCACCAGTCATCTATGTCCTGGAAACTGATGAGACCCAATTGTCATCTCTAAGCAAAACACTCCCAGCTATGTTGATGGGGCTGGAGTCTACCTCCTCAGCTGTGCTCCCCAATTCCCATATAATTCTGTTGCCCATGTTGAATCTGAGCCAATTTGCAGCTGAAAATCCATGTGTCCAAAGCACATTGCATAATCTTGGTCCCCCAAACTCTCCCCTTGTCTGAAATTCTCTACTCCGGGCACCCAGCTTTGCAGGATCAGTCATCCCCTACCCTTTTCTCTTACTTTGCCCACATTTCATCCATTAGGTTCTGCAAGTTCTAAGCCCTTCCTCTACGACTCTCCAACCCCAGAGGCTTGCTTTCCTTTAGTCTCCTTGCCATCAACCTCATGACCCTGTACACCTCTTTCCCACAGGACTCCAGCTGTTCTATTAGGATTATGCATTCTCATGTGACTGTCTCTGTACTCTGTATTGATCTGGTATGTTCTAGTTTAGGTTTTTTGTATTTGTGAAGCTTTTGTATCTTGAACAAGTATTGCTAATTGCTGGTTGACTGATTCTCACCAATAGGGACGATTCTATATCTTTTCCCCATAACGCTTCAGATGTTTCCTGGGGGAAAAAGGAGTCAAGAAATAAGTCCTACAAACTTTTATTGCCATCACTACCCCATCCACCCAACTAAAGGAGGAGCAGACCCACTAGGCCCTGATAGCTAAGGTAGCACAGCCCAGAGCTTGCTTTGCTGTGTTTACTCTGCTTGGGCAGTAAGTAAGGCAGCCTTAACACGATGCATGAAAGTGATCAATTCTTTCAGGTTCCTTTCCTGATTTCCCCCCTTCTCCAATCCATTTTGCCTCTCTCCTCATCATTAAAGGATCCGGAAGTGAGGCAACTGAGAGACTCCCTTGTATGACCACAGGAAAACTAAAAGGATGAAACATTATAGCCAAGTGTCTGTTAGTCAAAAAAAGGATGAATCTCTCAAGGTCAAGTTCATTTCTTGGTTGTGATTTCAGGTGGCATTTTGCTAATGGAAAGTGGGCAGCTCTTTCCAGACTTCTCAAATCACAAAATTTTGGGGGTAGTTCCAATAGTCTTTGATTTCACAACCACCGATGGACCTGTTGAGTTCATTAGCTCATTGGTTCCCATCCTGCACAAAGAATTCTCTCCTACTTGTATTCTCAAATCCACAAGAGACTGGATCCTAGTAGTGGGGAGAGTGTGGGTCAGAAGGGCCAGAAGGAGGGACTTGAAAGTGCTAACCTATAGTTGTGCCCTGAATAAGCCTGCCTTAACTCTTTCAGTGCCTTGAAGCAAACCAGCTCTCTGAAGAAGAAATGACTCCTGGGGGACCCCATTGCTGTGAGAAACAGATTTTTCATGCCTACATTTCATATCTACTCATAGGATGAACAACTGTGCCCACCCGTCCAATTTAAGAAAGTAATGAAATATATGAAAATGTTGAGATTGCGGAGAATTATTTGTGATGAATTAAAAATATGGTTTGAAGAAAGGTCAGATAGGCTCCCCCAGTTGTCAGAAGGTCACTTGTCAAAAAAAAGATCAGAACTGTTTCCACAAGTGTCCTGGGGTTCAGCTTGATCCACAAACTGGGTGGGGCTGGGGCTGGGGTGTTGCTTGGAAGCTCATTCTGTGCCATTAGGACCTGGAGGCAGCCTCAGATTGGCATCAAGAAGGAGAAAATAAGATGAAATACCAACTTTGTCCTCTGCACCGTGCTAAATGGCCTTTAAGGACACCTGTCATTTAATCCTCACAACAATCCTGGGAGCAAACAGGTGAAGTGACTTTGTCTCAGGGACACTCATTGAACTTCAGATCATCCTAACTTGCAGATGCATTTCTCCAAAGGCTGTACAGGATTTACTTGGATATAAGGGAATATAGGAGCTGATGAGGGATAAAACAAAAATCCATTTTGTCTTGGGGCTTTGTGTTAATCTCCCCAAAGTCTAGAGGAGAGGAGATATGAATGGTATCTCAGCTCTTCTCCCATTGAGGAGGGAAAAGAGAAGGAGCCTTTCCATCTCCTAGTGCGGGCATAACAAGTGTCTCTCACATTGATCTCTAGAGAGAATGTACTTCCAGAAAAACAGACGCCTCCCCAGAGATACAAACTCCCCCATTCCTCCTTCTACACATTTTCTGGTATCCCCACTCCCACCAAAAAGTTACCATAAAGCCTCTTACCTCCTGAGGAACAGGAAACAAGACCTCACCTTATGTGTCAATGTGCAGCTTATAAAGGGGTCTCTTCCACTCTCACTCTCTCCTCTTTTGCTCCTCTCCTTGCTCCTCTCTACTCTCTCTCCTCTGCTCTTTTATCTCCTCCTGCCTCCCTCCTCCGATGTTCTATAGATGTTCTATCTCCCTCTCCTCCTCCGATGTTCTATAAATGTTCTATCTCCCTCTCCTCCTCCGATGTTCTATAAATGTTCTATCTCCCTCTCCTCCTCCGATGTTCTATAAATGTTCTATCTCCCTCTCCTCCTCCGATGTTCTATAAATGTTCTATCTCCCTCTCCTCCTCCGATGTTCTATAAATGTTCTATCTCCCTCTCCTCCTCCGATGTTCTAGTGATGTTCTATCTCCCTCTCCTCCTCCTCCTCCTCTTTGTCCTCCTCCCTCCTCCGATGTTCTATCTCCCCCCCTCCTCCCCCCCTCCTCCTCCACCACTTCCTCCTCCGCCTCTCCTCTCCTCTCTACTCTGTCTTCTCTTTTTCTGAATCGGTTTGTCTCTCTCCCTCTCTCTGTCGCTCAACCGCTCACACTCTCACTCACTCTCGCAGTCATTCAACAGGACTGGTGACTCTCCTGGCCTTTTATCTTGGTAAGAGTGGGTGAGGTACAAGTGACATCACAAGTCACCATTTTTCCTTCATACCAGTCACCTCCCTCCAGTCACCTCTGTCATTTGTTCAGAAAGAGAAAGCTTGCTAGTATCCTGAACACAAGCCATGCTCTCCCTTCATGGGCTTTCAAACTATATATTTCCCAGTCATTCTCACTAAATATTTTTTGCCACTCTTACGCCTACATAGTATCTTTACCAAAGATTCAAAATATCTCTCAAAGCTAAACTTTTCAAATGCTGGTCTCTGTCTGATTGCCCATTCATTAATAAGGAATAATATTTTTGTGTCCAGGGTAGAGAGATAAGGGGAAATTCATATGCTTCTGTAGAAATTTTTTGATTCAGCTGTTTTCCTCTCGGATACATATCCAATCAAGGACAGATAATGTGGCTATCTTTATTGATCGGGCAACAAAATTGCCACCTTCCTCCTTTTCCTCTTCTCTGTCTTCCCTAACCCTTTTTTCTTCCTATTCAGTCACACCCTTGACTCTGATTATTAGGCACAGGGCTGGAGTTGTTGTACAGAGCTCAGAAATCAGGAAGTCCTCAGATCAAGTCCATGCTCCTATTTGACTAGCTGTGTGATCCTTAGGAAATCCTCCTCATCTCAGCCTGCCTCCGCTTCTTCAAATCCAAAGTGCCCTAGATTTGTGAGAATTCAATGAGAAGTCCTTGTAAAACATTTAGTATCATGCCTGATACATAGGAAGTGATTATGAAAGGCTTAGAGCTTTTGCTCCCTTAATTTCCATCTGCACTTCCATCAAGTGGGTTGCAATCCAACCCAAGCAGCTTGTTATCTCCTGAAAATCTCCCAATAGAAGGAGAGAGTTCATTAACTAATCTCATGGAGAATTTGGAAGGAGCAGAATAATCTCTTTGGTGGGGAGCAGCTCCTGCATTGGTCCTTTTCATCTTTTTGAGCCTCTCTGACTGAAGGCAACATTCCTATTCGTTGTGACATAGTCAGAGTCCTTTTGACCTTCCTCCCAGTCAGCCTAAGATTTCCCCTGGTCCTTTCTTCCCCTAGCTGTCTAGAAGTGCATTGGAGATCACCCATGAAAGAAGGCATTCAAAAGAAGGAGTAACAGGTCAAGGTGGCATTTCAGCAGGGCCTTGAAGGAAGACAGGAATTCAGGAGGAAGAGTTGAGGAAGGACAGTCTTTCAGGGATGAGGGACAACCAGGGCCAATGCACAGGATAAAGGAGAGGGAGGGTTTCATTTGAAAAGCAGCAAGGAGCCTAGTGTCACTCAATCACTGAGGATGGTGAGATGGGATAGAAGGTGCAAAGAGCCTGGAAAGAGGATAGGATGCGGATGGGCTAGTTTGGGTGGGCTTTGGGGGTTATTGTGGGCAATGTGATCTGATAGACCCTAGTTCTATTTCTGCCACTTCCTAGATCTATGCCCTTTGCAGGTACTGCAAAGCAGGGAGTTCCCTTTCCCTGGATTCCATAGTAAATGGAAGGGAATAAAGGTTAAGGAGACTGGAAAGGGGAGGGTGGTCATTGGTGAAGGCCTTGGAATGCTACACAAAATTCTCTCTTTGATCATACAGGGCATGGTCCGGTCTCTGAAGATTATTGAATTGGGGGTTGAGGGAAGGGACATGGATCTGTGTTTTGGGAAGATTAACTGCACAGTTGAGTGGAGGAAGGACTGCTATGAGGAGAAACAGCTATAGTTATAAGAGATGATGAGTATTTGCCCTATGGTAGTAACAATCATAGATGCCACAAGGATGTCTATAATGGAAATGTTCCAGTGCTAAAAACTGATGGTGTGGGGGATGTGAGGGTGGAGAGAGAGTGAGGATTCAACACTGCCATGGAGGCTTTGAGTCTGGTTACCTAGCAGGATCAGTGGCATCCTCAACAGTACTAGGAAAGTTTATAAGGTGGGAAGTTTTGTGAAGTAACCTTATAGTTTGAGTTTGGGGCATGTTAAAGGAATTAGAGTAGTTAATGAAAAAACAAAAGTATCACTGTCTTCAGATGATGGTATACTTGAGAATCCAAGAGAATAACCTAAAAATACTAGGACCAATGAACAGCTTTAGGAAAGTTGCAAGATACAAAATAACTCCACATAAATTATCAGCATTTCTATATGTCAGCAACAAAGTCTAGCACCAAAATATTCAAAAAGAAATTTCACTGAAGATCACTGTAGATCATATAAAATATTTGGGAGTTCACCTCCCAAGTCCAAGTCAGGAACTATATGAACGCAATGACAAAGCACTTACCATACACAGAAAGTCAGATCGAAACAATTGGAAGAATATCAAGTGCTCATGGGTAGGCTGAGCTAATACAATAAAAAGAATTCCATCTAAATTCACCTACTCATTCTGTTATTATACTCTACCAATCAAAATTCCAACAAAATATCGAGCTAGAAAAATAATAACAAACGTTCCTCTGGAAGAACAAAAGGTCAGGAATTTCAAGGGAATTGATGGGAAAAAAAATGAAAATGAAGGTGACCTAGCTTTCCAGATCTAACATGATATTATTAAGCAGCAATCACCAAAACCATTTGGTACTGGCTAAGAAACAGAGAAGCTGATCAGTGGATTAGGTTAGGGTCACATAAGAACAAAAATCAATAAAACAACTCCTTCAAAAGGAGGATTAAAAAAAAGATACACAGGATCAGAAAAAAGAGAGTAAAACAGTACAAACTCAAACCAGGCAAATGGAAGCTAATGACTTTGTGAGACAGCCACAATCAATCAAACTAATTAAAAAGAATGAAAACATGGAAGAAAATGTGAAATACCTTATTCACAAAATAGCTGACCTGGAAAAGAGATCCAGAAGAGACAATGTAAAAAGTATTGGCCTACCTGAAGGCCAAGAAAAGAAGAGAGCCTGGATAGCATTCTACAAGAGATCCTTAAGGAAAACTTGCCTGGTATTCCAGAAATGCAGGGGGAAATACTCCCTGAAAGAATTCATCAATCACCTCTGGAAAGAGATCCTACAAGGAAAATCCCAAGGAGCATTGCTGCAAAAATCCAATCTAAAGGCAAAAATACTGCAAGCAAGGAGAAACAGTCAGGATTACCCAGGACCTGGTAGCTTGTACAATAAAGGATCAGAGGACCTGCAATACCATATTCCGGAAAGCAAAGGAGCTGGGCTTACAATCCAGGATTAACGAGGAGACTCAGCATCATCTTTCAGGGGGGGAGGTGGATCTTCACTGAAGTCAAGACTTTCAGTCCTTTCTACTGAAAAAACTAGAATGAAACAGGAAATTTAACCTGCAAACACAGAACTCAAGAGAACTAAAGGAAGGTTAACAGGGGGAAATATATATATTTAAAAGTTAAACTGTTTACATCCCTAAATGGAAGAGCTATATCTGTAACTCTTGCAAACTGTATCTGACACTGGGACAGATAGAGGGGAGCATCACAGGGACTGGGGATGGGATTGTGAATGGACTCTGATGTGATCACATCAAAGAAAAAGGCATTAAGGGGTGGGAAAAGGTTTCTACTGGAGAATTTTCTTCTTTGGAGAACTGCGGTTTCTTTCACATTTCACTATATTTCTCATACTTGCTGTTCTTAATTATACATTATAATATCCCATTCCATTCATGTACCATCAATAATTTTCCTAGTTTCCTACCAGTAGACAATTAGTTTGCTTCAATATCTTTTCTCAATGTCTGCTTGCTAGGTGCTAAAAAGGATTAGAATACTGAGCTGGGAGTCAGGAAAAGTGACTTTGCCCAATTCAAATCTGGCCTCAAACATGTACTAGCTGTGTGACCCTGTGCAAGTGATTTAATTCTATTTGCCTCAGTTATCTCACTTATAAAAGAAACTGGCAAAAAATGGTAAACTGCTTCAGTACTATAAGAAAGCTCCAAGTGAGGTCACAAAGAGGCGGGGAAACCTGAAATGACTCAACAAGAAAAGACAGCATAAAGTAGCCTTGAAAGGCTTCACGTGTGTGTGTGCGTTTGTGTGTGTGTGTGTGTGTGTTTGCGTGTGTGTGTGTGTTTGCGTGTGTGTGTGTGTGTGTGTGTGCACACGTGTGTTTTGTAACACTTTCAGGGTATATTCTTAATGTCTGATTTATGATGTCAAAAAGTATTATATTTGTAAATTTTGTCTTTTTAAGTGGGCAACTAATTTATTTCTTCTTCTGTTCATCTCACAGTGTGTAATTTTGTAGATATTCGTCCATTTCCTTTAGGTTGTCAAATTCATTGGCATGAAGTTGGACAAAGTAACTCCTAATTATTGCTCTAATTTCCTCTTCATTGGTGAACATTCTCCCTTTTCATTTTTTGGACTAACTATTGGATTTTCCTCTTTCCTTTTTAAAATCAAATTAACTAAAGGTTTATGTATTTTGTTGGGGTTTTTCCTTTAAATTTTATTGAACTGCACCACTTGGTGCGTATATGTGTGATATTAGAATGGCTAATACTGTATTGCTTGCCATGCTGTTAACCCCTGCTTATGCTTTTCTCCTTTCCTTCCCTCTTACCGCTCTACCCAGTATTAAACTTATGAACACCACTTGCTTTTCACAGCCCTCCCTTTTTAGTATCCCTCCCCCACCTTAAAGTTCCTCCCCTTATTTTAACCCTATTCCTCACAATTTCTGTATTCCCTTCCTCTTAGCTTACTCCTTCCCTCTCACTTTTCAATGAAGTGGAAGAAGTTTCACTATAAATCAAATATGCCTATTGATACACACTATATTCATCTCCCTCCTTTCTTTCTCTCAGATATAATAGGTTAGCTTTGCCTCTTCATGAGATGTAGTACCACCACTTTATACTTTTTTATGACATAATTTCCTTTCCACCTCTAGTTTCAAGGACAAATTATACATATGTTCTTTACATATTTTTTACATAGTGACATATAGTTCTCAAGATTTCTTTTTACCTTTTTAGAAATCTCTTGAGTTCTGTATTGGAAGATCAAACATTTTATGTAGGTCTGGTTTTTTCATCAAGAGTAGATGGAATTCATTTATTTCTTTAAAATTCCATCTTCTTCCCAGGAAAATGATGCTCATTTTTACTGGGTAAGGTATTCTTGGCTGCATACTAAGTTCCTTAGCCTTGTGGAACATGATGTTCAAGGCTTTTCGTTCTTTTAATGTGGACGCTGTGAGATCCTGGGTTATCCTTATTGTGGCTCCCCTATATCTGAATTGCTTTTTGCTTGCAGCTTCCAATATTTTTTCCTTCGTCTGATGGTTTTTGAACTTGGCCACTGTATTTCTTGGTGTTTTGATTTTAGGGTCCCTTTCAGTATGCTGACAGAAGTGGATATCTTCAAAATAGAGAAGAGCTAATCCAATTCCAATTGATTAATGATGGCCAGAATCAGCTGCTTCCAGAAAAGGAACACTGGGAAATGAGTGTAAACTGTTATTTTTACCTTCTGAATCCAATTCTTCCTGTGCAACAAGAAATTCGGTTCTACACACATATATTGTATCTAGAATATACTGTAATATATTTAACATGTATAAGACTGCCTGCCATCTGGGGGAGGGGGTTGGGTGAGGAAGGGAAAAAATCTGAATACAAGTAAGTGCAAGGGATAATGCTGTAAAAAATTACCCATGCATATGTACTGTCAAAAAAAAAAGTTATAATTATAAAATTAAATTAAATTAAATAAATAAGAAAAAAAATAAAATAAAATGTACTACAAGTTAAGAACCAGAGATATAAAGAAAAAGCAGCAAGAATCCCTACCTTCAAAGAACTTATTTTTTTTAAAAAAGGGAAGACAGGGGGCAGAGCCAAGATGGTGGAGAAGATACAGGAGATTTTATAAGCTCCCTTCTTCCCTCATTACCAATTAGTCAAATCAGCCTCAAAAATAACGCTGGACTGATAGAAACCACAAGGACTGGAAGCAAGACTTACCAGCTGAAGAGAATCTGGATTTTCAACAGAAAAGGTCAGTTCCCAGGGGAGGAAAAAAAAAAGAAGAGGCCAGCACAGATGGTTGGAAGGTAGCACACTGAGCTGATCTAGCTGGGGAGGGCTCTGGAACCAGAGAAGCCACTGAGATAGAAGAATCTGGCACAGGCTTTTCGCTCTTCTCTACTTATAAAACAGCAGTTCAGAAGAGAAATCAAGCCACTTTAAAACGTAAAGCCAGATACTAGAACCACCCCAATCTGGAAGTGACTCAATAGATCTTGGCACTGTGGGTGTGGCCGACGTAGGCTGTCTGTGGCCTCACCTCGGGGTAGTTAAGAGATTGAAAAGCCAGTGGTAACTCATAGTGCCTTGCTCGGCTGGAGGCTGTGGAACTCAGCCATGGAAGTCCCAGAGAAGCTGACCCTTTGAAATAGGGACCGTGGTTTCTGGGCAGACACTTCCAGTTTGAGCGCAGGGGCTTTTCACGTCACCTGCTGCAGACATCCACTCCCCACCCGGACACATAGGCTGGGCTTCGTGCTGTCTTCACTATTCTAAGCCCTCGAAGCACAGCAGTGCTAATCACCTCTGAGGCACTTCCAGGGAGGGGGTTGGGAACTCTCTCCCAGAGCTCTATCTTAGCTCAGGCTCAGGAGCCGCTGCATCCATCCGGTCTGGGAGGAAGCTGGTAAAGAAGTAAATAATTTCCTACCCCAGGGACAGACCCCAAAACATTTTTTAAGTATGAGCAAAAAAGCTAGAAAAACTATAGATTCCTTCTATACAGAGAAAGAGCGGGTGTCCAACCCAGAGGAAGTTAACAGCAAAGATTCAGAAGATAACAACCTAAAGGGGAACGATTCCTGCCCCCCATCACATAACTCTCTCCTAGAAGAAGCTCTTAAAAAATTGAGGGAGATCGAAGAAAAATGGGGAAAAGAAAGGGAAGTTATGATAGAGAATAACAACGTCCTGAAATTGGAGTTGGAAAAAATAAAGAATTCACAGGAGATGCAGGGAAACAAAATTAGTGAATTAGAAAAGGTTAAAAAAACACAGGAAAGTAGGATTTCTGAATTGGAAAAGATAAAAAAGTCTCAAGAAAATAGAATTTCTGAATTGGAAAAAGAAAATAATTCTCAAAAAAAAATTAGGGAAATGGAAAAAAATTCAATAGAGCAAAATAATTCATTTAAAAACGAAATTGGGCATTTACAAAAAGAACTAAAAACTGTGAAAGAAGAAAATAACTCCTTAAAAGTCAGGATGGAACAAATAGAAATGAATGATTCACAGAGAACCCAAGAATCAGTCAAACAAAACAAAAAAAATGAGAAGCTGGAGAACAACGTCAAATACTTACTGGGAAAATCTATAGACCTGGAAAATAGATCTAGGAGAGATAATCTGAGGATTATTGGACTTCCAGAAAACTATGACCAAAAAAAGAGCCTAGATTCTATTTTACAGGAAATTATCAAAGAGAACTGTCCAGAGATAATAGAAACAGAAGGGAAAGTAGATGTGGAAAGAATTCATCGAACTCCTTCTGAAATAGACCCTAAAAAAAGAACACCACGGAATATTGTGGCTAAGCTGCAGAATTACCACACAAAGGAGAAAATCCTGCAAGCAGCTAGAAAAAAACAATTTAAATACCAAGGTGCCACAATAAGGGTCACCCAAGATCTGGCTGCCTCCACATTAAAAGATAGAAGGGCCTGGAACCTGATATTCCGTAAGGCAAAAGATCAAGGACTGCAACCAAGAATGAACTACCCAGCTAAGTTTAGCATCTTTTTCCATGGAAGAAGATGGTCATTCAATGAAATAGAGGAATTCTATATGTTTCTAAGAAAAAAACTAGACTTAAACAAAAAATTTGATCAACATCCACAAGACTGAAGAGAAACAGAAAAAGGTACACAGAACCCTTGAGAATTGTAACTCTGTTGTGGATATATAAAAAATACTCGAGGATAATTTGATTTTACTGATATAAAAGAAAAAATAAATTTGATAACTTAAGTGAAATGGATGACTTCCTCCAAAAATATAGGCTCCCTAGATTAACAGAGGAGGAGATAAATTGCTTAAATAGTCCCATTTCAGAAAAAGAAATAGAACAAGCTATTAATCAACTCCCCAGGAAAAAATCCCCAGGGCCAGATGGATTCACATGTGAATTCTAACAAACATTTAAAGAACAATTAGCCCCAATGTAATATAAATTATTTGAAAAAATAGGGGATGAAGGAGTCCTACCAAATTCCTTTTATGACACAGACATGGTACTGATACCTAAACCTGGTAGATCGAAAACTGAGAAAGAAAATTATAGACCAATCTCCTTAATGAATATTGATGCTAAAATCTTAAATAAGATATTAGCAAAAAGACTTCAGAAAATCATCTCCAAGATAATACACTATGATCAAGTAGGATTTATTCCAGGAATGCAGGGCTGGTTTAATATTAGGAAAACTATTAATATAATTGACCATATTAATAATCAAATTAATAAGAATCATATGATCATCTCAATAGATGCAGAAAAAGCATTTGACAAAATCCAACATCCATTCCTACTAAAAACTCTTGAGAGTATAGGAATAAATGGATTATTCCTTAGAATAATCAGGAGTATATATTTAAGACCGTCAGTAAGCATAATATGCAATACAAATAAACTGCAACCTTTCCCAGTAAGATCAGGAGTGAAACAAGGTTGCCCACTATCACCATTACTATTCAATATAGTACTAGAAACGCTAGCCTCGGCAATAAGAGCCGAGAAAGAGATTCAAGGAATTAGAGTAGGAAATGAGGAAATTAAACTATCACTTTTTGCAGATGACATGATGGTATACTTAGAGAACCCCAAAGACTCTGCTAAAAAGCTACTAGAAATAATTCAAAATTTCAGCAAAGTGGCAGGATACAAAATAAATCCACATAAATCCTCGGCATTTTTATATATCACTAACAAAATGCAACAGCAAGAGATACAAAGAGAAATTCCATTCCAAACAAATGTTGAGAGTATAAAATATTTGGGAATCCATCTACCAAAGAAAAGTCAGGAATTATATGAGAAAAATTACAAAACACTTGCCACAAAAATAAAATCAGATTTAAATAATTGGAAAGACATTCAGTGCTCTTGGATAGGCCGAGCGAATATAATAAAGATGACAATACTCCCCAAACTAATCTATTTATTTAGTGCTATACCAATCAGACTCCCAAGAAACTATTTTAATGACCTAGAAAAAATAACAACAAAATTCATATGGAATAATAAAAGGTCAAGAATTGCAAGGGAACTAATGAAAAAAAACTCAGAGGAAGGTGGTCTAAGTGTACCTGATCTAAAGCTATATTATATAGCAGCAGTCACCAAAACCATTTGGTATTGGCTAAGAAATAGACCGGTAGATCAGTGGAACAGATTAGATACAAAGGACAAAAAAGGGTACATCTATAGCAATCTAATCTTTGACAAACCCAAAGATTCCAACATTAGGGATAAAAATTCATTATTCGGAAAAAACTGTTGGGAAAACTGGAAATTAGTATGGCAGAAATTAGATATGGATCCACACTTAACACCATATACCAAGATAAGATCAAAATGGGTCCATGATTTAGGCATAAAGAGGGAGATAATAAATAGATTAGAGGAACAGAGGATAATCTACCTCTCAGACTTGTGGAGGAGGAAGGAATTTATGACCAGAGGAGAACTAGAGATCATTATTGATCACAAAATAGAAGATTTTGATTATATCAAACTAAAAAGTTTCTGTACAAATAATACTAATGCAAACAAGATTAGAAGGGAAGTAACAAATTGGGAAAATATTTTTAAAAACAAAGGTACTGACAAAGGTCTCATTTCCAAAATATATAGAGAACTGACCATAATTTATAAGAAACCGAACCATTCTCCAATTGATAAATGGTCAAAGGATATGAACAGACAATTCTCAGAGGAAGAAATTGAAACTATATCCACTCACATGAAAGAGTGTTCCAAATCACTACTGATCAGAGAAATGCAAATTAAGACCACTCTGAGATACCACTACACACCTGTCAGATTGGCTAAGATGACAGGAACAAATAATGACAAATGTTGGAGGGGATGTGGGGAAATTGGGACACTAATACATTGCTGGTGGAGTTGTGAAAGAATCCAGCCATTCTGGAGAGCAATCTGGAATTATGCCCAAAAAGTTATCAAACTGTGCATACCCTTTGACCCAGCAGTGCTACTACTGGGCTTATATCCCAAAGAAATACTAAAGAGCGGAAAGAGACATATATGTGCCAAAATGTTTGTGGCAGCTCTTTTTGTTGTAGCTAGAAACTGGAAGATGAATGGAAGTCCATCAGTTGGAGAATGGTTGGGTAAATTGTGGTATATGAAAGTTATGGAATATTATTGCTCTGTAAGAAATGACCAGCAGGAGGAATACAGAGAGGGTTGGAGAGACTTAAATCAACTGATGCTGAGTGAAATGAGCAGAACCAGAAGATCACTGTATACTTCAACAACAATACTGTATGAGGATGTATTCTGATGGAAGTGGAAATCTTCAACATAAAGAAGATCCAACTCACTTCCAGTTGATCAATGATGGACAGAGGTAGCTACACCCAGAGAAGAAACACTGGGAGGGGAATGTAAATTGTTAGCACTAATATCTGTCTGCCCAGGTTGCATGTACCTTCGGATTCTAATGTTTATTGTGCAACAAGAAAATGATATTCACACACATGTATTGTACTTAGACTATATTGTAACACATGTAAAATGTATGGTTTTGCCTGTCGTCGGGGGGAGGGAATAGAGGGAGGGGGGGGTAATTTGGAAAAATGAACACAAGGGATAATATTATAAAATATATATATATAATAAGAAAAAAAAATTGGGCATTTACAAAAAGGACTAAAAACTGTGAATGAAGAAAATATCTCCTTAAAATTCAGGACAGAACAAATAGAAATGAATGATTCATTGAGAACCCAAGAATCAGTTAAACAAAACAAAACAAAACAAAAAAAAAAAAAAAAAAAGAAAAGAAGAAAAGCTGGAGAATAACGTCAAATACTTACTGGGAAAACCTATAGACCTGGAAAAGAGATCTAGGAGAGATAATCTGAGGATCATTGGACTTCCCGAAAACTATGACCAAAAAAAGAGCCTAGATTGTATTTTACAGGAAATCATTAAAGAAAACTGACCAGAGATAATAGAAATAGAAGGGAAAATAGACGTCGAAAGCATTCATCAAACTCCTTCTGAAATAGACCCTAAAAAAAGAACACCACGCAATATTGTGGCTAAGCTGCAGAATTACCACAAAAAGGAGAAAAACTTGCAAGCAGCTAGAAAAAAACAATTTAAATACCAAGGTGCCACAATAAGGGTCACTCAAGATCTGGCTGCCTCCACATTAAAAGATCGCAGGGCCGGGAACCTGATAATTCCAAAAGGCAAAAGATCAAGGATTGCAACCAAGAATAAACTACCCAGCTAAGTTTAGCATTTTTTTCCATGGAAGAAGATGGTCATTCAATGAAATAGAGGAATTCTATATGCTTCTAAGAAAAAAACCAGACTTAAACAAAAAATTTGATCTACATCCACAAGACTGAAGAGAAACAGAAAAAGGTACACAGAACCCTTGAGAACTGTGTCTCTGTTGTAGATATATAGAAAGTCCGCAGGGATAATTTGATTTTACTGATATAAAAAGGGGGGTGTAGTAAAGGGAAGGGGGTAGTATCAGAAAAAGGGGAAGGAGTGATAAAAATAGGGAAACTACATCTCAGGAAGAAGCATAGAAAATATACCATATCTCAGGAAATTTATAGAGGGGGAGAAACATTGTGTGAATCTGACTCTCATCAGAAGAGGCTCAAAGAGTAAATAATTGATATATTTGTTTTTCCGAGAATTCTCTCTCACCTCATTAAAAGGGGGGAGATGAAAAGGGAAAAGGAAAAGGAAAATATAGTGGAAAGGATTCAGGGGGGTCAAGGGAAAAAGCATAATCTGGGGATAATATGATGGCAGGAAATACAGAATTAGAAATTTTAACTGTAAATGTGAATGGGATGAACGCTCCCATCAAACGGAGACGGATAGCAGACTGTATCAAAAATCAGAACCCTACAATATCTTGTTTATAGGAAACACACTTAAACAGGGAGATACATACAGAGTAAAGATAAAAGGTTGGAGCAGAATCTATTAGACTTCAGGTAAAGCCAAAAAAGCAGGGGTAGCTATCCTTATCTCAGATCAAGCAAAAGCAGAAGTTGATCTAATTAAAAGAGATAAGAAAGGAAACTATATCCTGCTAAAAGGTAGCATAAATAATGAAGCCATATCAATACTAAACATATATGCACCAAGTGGTATAGCATCTCACTTTCTAAAGGAAAAGTTAAGAGAACTGCAAGAATAAATAGACAGTAAAACTATAATAGTGGGAGATCTCAACCTTGCACTCTCAGATTTAGACAAATCAAACCACAAAACAAATGAGAAAGAAATTAAAAAAGTAAATAGAACATTAGAAAAACTAGGTATGATAGACCTTGGGAGAAAACTGAATGGCAATAAAAAGGAATATACTTTCTTCTCAGCAGTTCATGGATCCTATACAAAAATTGACCATATATCAGGACATAAAGATCTCAAAATTAAATATTGGAAGGCAGAAATAATAAATGCCTTCTTCTCAGATCACAATGCAATAAAAACTACATTCGGTAAGAAGTTAGGGGTAAATAGACCAAAAAGTAATTGGAAACTGAATAATCTCATCTAAAAGAATGACTGGGTGAAAGAGCAAATTATAGAAACAATTAATAATTTCACCCAAAATAATGACAATGATGAGACATCATACCAAAATCTATGGGATGCAGCTAAAGCAGTAATAAGGAGAAATTTTATATCTTTAGAGGTTATTTGAAGAAAATAAAGAGAAGATTAACGAATTGGGCTTGCAACTTAAAAGGCTAGAAAAAGACCAAATTAAAAACCCCCAACCAAAAATTAAACTTGAAATACAAAAATTAAAAGGAGAAATCAATAATATTGAAAGTAAAAAAAAACTATTGAATTAATAAATAAAACCAAGGGTTGGTTTTATGAAAAAGCCAATAAAACAGATTAACCTTTGATAAATCTGATCAGAAAAAGGAAAGAGGAAAATCAAATTGTTAGTCTTACAAATGAAAAGGGGGATCTTTCCACCAATGAAGAGGAAATTAGAGAAATAATGAGTTACTTTGCCCAACTTAATGCCAATAAATTTGATAACTTAAGTGAAATGGATGACTTTCTCCAAAAATATAGGCTTCCTAGATTAACAGAGGAGGAGACAAATTGCTTAAATAGTCCCATTTCAGAAAAAGCAATAGAACAAGCTATTAATCAGCTCCCAGGAAAAAATCCCCAGGACCAGATGGATTTATATGTGAATTCTACCAAATATTTAAAGAACAATTAGCCCCAATGCTATATAAACTATTTGAAAAATAGGGGATGAAGGAGTCCTACCAAACTCCTTTTATGACACAGACATGGTACTGATACCTAATCCAGGTAGATTGAAAACTGAGAAAGAAAATTATAGACCAATTTCCTTAATGAATATTGATGCTAAGATCTTAAATCAGATATTAGCAAAAAGACTTCAGAAAATCATCCCCAGGATAATACACTATGATCAAGTTAGATTTATTCCAGGAATGCAGGGCTGGTTTAATATTAGGAAAACTATTAGTATAATTGACCATATTAATAATCAAATTAATAAAAACCATATGATCATCTCAATAGATGCAGAAAAAGCATTTGACAAAATCCAACATCCATTCCTGTTATAAACGCTTGAGAGTATAGGAATAAATGGACTATTCCTTAGAATAATCAGGAGCATACATTTACGATAGTCAGTCAGCATAATATGCAATAGAAATAAACTGGAACCTTTCCCAGTAAAATCAGGAGTGAAACAAGTTTGCCCACTATCACCATTGCTATTCAATATAGTACTAGAAACGCTAGCCTCAGCAATAAGAGCCAAGAAAGAGATTCAAGGAATTAGAGAAGGAAATGAGGAAATCATACTATCACTCTTTGCAGGTGACATGATGGTATACTTAGAGAACCCCAAAGACTCTGCTAAAAAGCTATTACAAATAATTCAGAATTTCAGCAAAGTGGCAGGATACAAAATAAATCCACATAAATCCTCAGCATTTTTATATATCACCAACAAAATGCAACAGCAAGAGATACAAAGAGAAATTCCATTCCAAACAAATGTTGAGAGTATAAAGTATTTGGGAATCCATCTACCAAAGAATAGTCAGGAATTATAAGAGAAAAATTACAAAACACTTGCCACAAAAATAAAGTCGATTTAGATAATTGGAAAGACATTCAGTGCTCTTGGATAGGCCGAGCGAATATAATAAAGATGACAATACTCCCCAAACTAATCTATTTGTTTAGTGCTATACTAATCAGACTACTAAGAAACTATTTTAATGACGTATAAAAAATAACAACAAAATTCATATGAAAGAATAAAAGGTCAAGAATTGCAAGGGAGCTAATGAAAAAAAAGTCAGAGGAAGGCGGTCTAAGTGTACCTGAACTAAAGCTATAATATATAGCAGCAGTCACCAAAAGTATTTGGTATTGGCTAAGAAATAGACCAGTAGATCAGTGGAACAGATTAGATACAAAAAACAAAAAAGGGTACATCTATAGCAATCTAATCTTTGACAAACCCAAAGATACCAACATTAGGTATAAAAATTCATTATTTGCAAAAAACTGTTGAGAAAACTGGAAATTAATATGGCAGAAATTGGATATGGATTCACACTTAACACCATATACCAAGATAAGATCAAAATGGGTCCATGATTTCGGCATAAAGAATGAGATAATAAATAGATTAGAGAAAGAGAAAATAGTCTACCTCTCAGACCTATGGAGGAGGAAGGAATTTATGACCAGAGGAGAACTAGAGATCATTGTTAATCACAAAATAGAAGATTTTGATTACATCAAACTAAAAAGTTTCTGTACAAACAATACTAAAGCAAACAAGATTAGAAGGGAAGTAATAAATTGGGAAAATATTTTTAAATTTAAAGGTTCTGACAAAGGTCTCATTTCCAAAATATAGAGAACTGACCCTAATTTATAAGAAATCAAACCATTCTCCAATTGATAAATGGTCAAAGGATATGAACAGACAATTCTCAGATGATGAAATTGAAACTATATCCACTCATATGAAAGAGTGTTCCAAATCACTATTGATCAGAGAAATGCAAATTAAGACAACTCTGAGATACCACTACACACCTGTCAGATTGGGTAAGATGACAGGAACAAATAATGATGAATGTTGGAGAGGATGTGGGAAAACTGGGACACTAATACATTGTTGGTTTCACAACTGTGAAAGAATCCAGCCATTCTGGAGAGCAATTTGGAACTATGCCCAAAAAGTTATCAAACTCTGCATACTCTTTGACCCAGCAATGTTATTAGGCTTATATCCCAAAGAAATGCTTAAGAGCGGAAAGGGACCTATATGTGCCAAAATGTTTGTGGCAGCTCTTTTTGTAGTAGCTAGAAACTGGAAGATGAATGGATGTCCATCAATTGGAGAATGGTTGGGTAAATTATGGTATAGGAAGGTTATGGAATATTATTGCTCTGTAAGAAATGACCAGCAGGAGGAATACAGAGAGGCTTGGAGAGACTTACATCAACTGATGCTGAGTGAAATGAATAGAACCAGAAGATCTCTGTACACTTCAATGTTGTATGAAGATGTATTCTAATGGAAGTGGATATCTTCCACATAAAGAAGATCCAACTCACTTCCAGTTGATCAATGATGGACAGAAATAACTACACCCAGAGAAGGAACACTGGGAAGTGGATGTAAATTGTTAGCACTACTGTCTATCTACCCAGGTTACTTATACCTTCAGAATCTAATACTTAATGTGCAACAAGAATATGGTATTTACACACATATATTGTATCTAAGTCATATTATAACATATGTAAAATGTACGGGATTGCCTGTCATCAAGGGGAGGGAGTAGAGGGAGGGGGGATAATTGGAAAAATGTATACAAGGGATAATATTATTAAAAAAATTACTCATGCAAAAAAAAAAAAAAGGAAGACAATGTATATGCCAAAAGGCACATAAACAATAAATAAATTTAAGAAAAGGCAGCTAGGTGGTGCAGAGAAGTAGGCTTGGAATTGAGATAGCTTGAATTCAAATCCAGCCTCAGATACTTACTAGTTCTACCCTGGACAGATTACATAATACTGTTTACCTCAGTGTCCCCATCTGTCAAAAGACCTGGAGAAGGAAATGGCAAACCACTCCCATATCTTTTCCAAAAAACACATCCAAGTCAAATGGAATCATAAAGAATTGGACCTGATTGAACCTACTGAAAAATATTTATTTTCAGATAATCTTAAAGAAGAAACCATTAGCATCTGGCAGGGTAAACATAGGAATTCTTCCATAAACTGATATTTTTGCCTAGATTTAAAGTGAGTCAGGAATTAAAAGAGATGGAGGTTAGAAGAGAGGATGTTCCACGAAAAGGAGATAATTATTGACAAGGTTCAGAGATAAAAGATGGAATTTTCTCTCTCTCTCTCTCTCTCTGTGTGTGTGTGTGTGTGTGTGTGTGTGTCAGAATGATGCTCACCCACAGAAATAACTAATTTTACAATAACCTATTGTCTTGCACCAGGAAAGAAATTGCATGCTGTTATTTTTTTAAAAATTATACTTTTTATTTACCAGATATATGCATGGGTAATTTTACAGAATTGATAACTGCCAAACCTTTTGTTCCAATTTTGCCCCTCTTAACCGCCATTCTCTCTCCCAGATGGCAGGTAGACCAATATATGTTTAATATGTTAAAGTATCAATTAAATACAATATAATTCCATGCTGTTATTATCTATTCCAGAGCACCAAAGTAAAGCTGCTTTTGTGTTATATGTGCTTTCCAATGGTACAGAAATAAATATCCTAGACTGGAGGAAAGTAGAACAGTTAAATCATGCCCTTTTATTTTTAACCCATATAGTTTTGTGAATCATATTGGGAGAAAAAAAATCAGAGCCAAAGGGAACAACCATGGGAGAGAGAAAAAAAATAAAAGAGAATAAAGAAGTGAATAGAGCTGTTGTTTACATTCAGTCTCCTTAGTTCTTTTTCTGGATGCAGATGATATCTCCTCTTCAAAGACCATTGGGATTTCTTGGGATCACTGAAACTCTGGGACGAACCAAGTCTTTCGTAGTTGATCATTGAACATTGTTGCTGGTATTGTATATATAATGTGTTCCTGGTTCTGCATGTTTCACTCAAAATCAGTTCATGCACATCTTTCCAGATCTGGACTTTCTTTATGAAAGGAAGCACGGAGCCAGGACGCCCAGAGGATAAAGGTAGAGAAAGAAGAGTAATTTGAAAGAGGACAAGAAAGACTGCAAGTGTTTGAAGGGTTAAGGACTGTTAGAACAGGAGTTTATAGCTGATCTTCAGGAACTAAGTCTACTGAGTAAGAACTCCATTTTGTCAAACATGAGAAGTTTTGGGTTCTTGGAGGCAATCAGGGTAGAACGACTTGCTAGCAAGTATCTTAGGTCAGATCTGAACCCAGGTCCTCCTGATTTCAGGTGTGCTACCCTCTTCACTTCACCACGTAGTGTCCCATGAGAACAGTTTTCCTGTTAACAGGGCTCGGCTGTTCAAGGAACAGCAAGTTAGCCAGTATAGATAGAACATGCCCATAAAGGGAAGGGTTCCTAAGAACTCAGGTTTGTGTTCCCACAACATATTTCAGGGATCACAAAGAGTCACCAAAGATCGAAAGGACTGAACACTATGAGCAGTACCACAATACCTTAATCTGCCTTTTCTTTAACTTCCTCTTGTCCCCACTTTTCTTCATGTTGCCTTGTTAAGTGAAATGGAATTCTGTACCTAGTTGCATATGTGTGAATTTTCCTTCCTTTGAGCATTTTGGAGGAGAATGAGGTTGAAGTGTCACTTGTTCCCCATTCTTCTTGCTTGCAAAGATGTTCACTTATTCTCTTTGACAATAGAAGCAATAAGCACCAGTACAGTTATGATCCCCACTGGAAATCTTCTATTTGAAGTGTTTTTCTCTTGCACCTGGACTCTCTGACCTTTGGCAATGATGTTCCTGAAAGTTTTAAGTTGAGGGGATTTCTTTGATGATGTGATCAGTGGATTCTTTCTTTTTCTACTTTATTTACCCTTTGGTTCTACGAGATCTGGACATTTTTCTTTTGATGGTATGTGGACATGGTCTGTCTAGACTCCTTTTTCTGTCTGTTTTTTTTTTTTTTTTCTCATGGCATTTCACTACTCTGAAGCTTTGGTTTCTTCTAAAATCTATTTTTCAAGTCATTATTTTCTATTATATCCTTGACATTTTCTTCTGTTTTTAGCAGGCTAGCTATGAAATGTCCAACACAACCACAGAAAGGAAATAGTGAGCCCCTGAGGCCCAGAATAAGAAATGGGACTTGGCCACGTCTACCCAGCATGGGAAGGAAGCTGGCAACACCAGCCCCTAAACGCAAAAGAACTCCACTTGGAGCCTCAAAGGGTGAAATAAGTTGCTCTCTGATTCAAAAGGCTCTCTTGGAAGAATTCAAAAAGGATACTAGAAGAAAATAGAAAAATAGGGAAAGGGATTGAAAGCTAGGGAAAAGGAAATGCAAAAATTGTCTGAAGCAAATCACTCATTAAAAAATAAATTTGGTGAAATGGAAAAAGAAAGCAACTCCTTGAAAAACAGAATTGGTGAAATGAAAACCGAGAACAATTCCCCCAAAATAGAATTGGTGAAATGGGAAAAAAATCCAATGAATAAAACAACTCCCTTAAAACTTTTATTGACCAAATGCAAAACAAGGTGGAAAAAAATGCTAAACCAAGAAAATAAGTGACTAAAAATTAAAATTTAACAAATGTGAGTGCCTCAACGAGACACAAAGAAACCATCAAACAACACCAAAAAAAAAAGAAGGAAATGTATAATCCCTCATCTGAAAAACAACTGACCTAGAAAAAAGATCCAGGAGAGACAATCTAAGAATTATTGGACTACCTGAAAACCATGTTAAAGAAAAGAGCTTAGACAGCATCTTTCTGGAAATCATCAAGGAAATCTACCCTGAAGTCCTTGAACCAGAGGGTAAAATAGTGATAGAAAGAATCCACCTATCCCCTCCTAAAAGAGACTCTAAAATGAAAACTCCAAGGAAGACTGTACTTAAATTCTAGAATTATCTGATTAAGAAGAAAATACTGCAAGTAGCTAGAAAGAAATAATTCAATTATCGAGGAAACAAAATCAGCAAATAAAATATTCTGAAATGAAAAAGAACTTGGTTTGCTGCTAAAAATCAACTGTTCAGCAAGTAAAATGGTGTAAACAACATGACATGAAGAGGCCCAAAAGATCTATTACAATTGAGGGAAAGAAGGGAGGGGGATGAGCATTCTGTGAATCTTAGTCTCATCTATTTGACTCAAAGAGAGAATATCATACATATTATGCATCACAAAGAAACTTGTCTCACCCTATAGAGAAATAGGAGAGAAATGGAAAAGAGAAAAAAGAGTGTGGGGGGTGAGGGGTAATAGAAGGAAAAAGAGAAGTAGAAGGGCAAAGGGTTTAGAAGTGGGGAAGGGGCTATTAAAGGGGAGAGCTGATTGAGGAAAGTGGTGATCAGAATGAAAACACTGGGAAGGAGGGAAAGGGCAAAAGGAAAGCAAAATCTTGGGGAAAAGGAGATAGATTAGATTTCTGCATTAGGATGGAAGCCTGAACTCACCCAGCTAAGGGGAGAAAAGGTCAGAAGTGAGTGGGGACTTCCCAGTTAGGGTCTATAATAATCCAGTGTTTGCAGCTTGTGCTTTCCCCTGCTGTACTGACACAGCAGTCTTCTGGAGCTCTGTCTCCTGAGATCATAATGAATTGTTTTTGCTTTTCTGCCCTGAGCACCTCTGATGCCAATTGGGGTAGGGAGGAGGATTTTTGAGAAAAACAATTAAGGGTGGGGGCAGCTAGGTGGGGCAGTGGATAAAATATAGTTTCTGAAGGCAGGAAGATCTGATTTCAAATCTGGCCTCAGACACTTGATACTTCTTAGCTGTGTGACCCTGACCAAGTCCCTTAATCCCAATTGCCTCAGCAAAACAAACAAAAAAAGACAAAATAAATCAGGGGTACTAATCCTTCATCTCACACAATGTCAAACTTAAAAAATGATTCAATTAAAAGAGAAATCTACATTATACTTAGGTATATAAAATTGTTTTAGAGGTCATTGTTATGATTGTCTATATGAACACATGTGTACATATGTATGTAAGTATATGCATCTGATCATTTTCTGTATACATACATGGGCTCATGAATGTGTTATATCCAGAAACACATTGTGTGTACATAAAAATATATGTGCTTAACTGAAACCTGCCTGGAAGATATATAGGGGAAGAAAGGGGGAAAAAAGATAAAATTACAATTTTCTCAATATTCATCCATTTTGCTTACATCACCATACTTCCTGCCAGAAGTTTGGGTAAATACCTCCTAATCATTGCTTTAATTTCTTTGTCATGGGTGGTGAATTCCCCCCTTTCATTTTTTTAATTAAACCTTTTTAATTTTCAAAAGATATACATTGATAATTTTTCAACATTAACCCTTGCAAAAGCCTGTGTTCCAATTATTCCCCCTTGTCCCCACCTCTTCCTTTAGATAATAATCCAATATACATTTAATCCAATATAGGCATACATATTATGCAATTATCTTGCTGCACAAAAAAAAAATGAAATCAAAAAGAAACAAATGAGAAATAAAATGCAAACAACAAGGAGAGTGAGAATGCTATGTTGTGATCTGCACTCAGTTTCCACAATGCTCTCTCTGGGCATAGATGGTTCTCTTCAACACAAAGTCACTGGAAATGCTCTGAATCACCTCATAATTGTGAAGTGCCATGTCCATCAGAATTGATCATTGTAATCTCTTGCTGTTGCCATGTACAATGATCTCCTGGTTCTGTTCATTTCACTTAGCATCAGTTCATGTAACTCTCTCCAGGCCTTTCTGAAATCAACCTGCTGATGGCTTCTTATGGAACATTAATATTCCATACAATTCATATACCGTAACATATCTGGGCGTTCTGTAACTTAGGGGCAGCCACTCAATGTCCAGTTTCTTGCAAATACAAAACATTGTTGCACATATGGGTCCCTTTCCCTCTTTTAGGATCTCTAGGACATAGAAGCCCAGAACAAAACCTTCTGAATCAAAGGGTATACACAATTTTTTGCATAGATCCAAATTGCTCTCTATGCCCTTTTATTTTTGATGTTGATTTTTTTCTTTCCTTTTTCTTGTCAAATTAGCCAAAGTTTTATCTGTTTTGTTGCTTTTTCCCATAAAGCCAACTCTTAGCTTTACTCATTAATTAGTTCATTAGTTTTCTAATTTTCACATTAAGCTCTCCTTGAGATTTCTAATTTGATATTTAATTGGGACTTTTACTTTTTTTCCTTACTTGCTTAGTTGCATGTCCATGTCATTGATGTCCTCTATTTTTTTCACATACCTATTTGGAGAGAAAAAAATATGCCTTAAGAATTCACTATTTTGGCTGCAAATTGTAATTCTCTTGGTGGAATTATGGAATGTTTCTGTAATTTGTTGTTTCATCCACTCATTTAGCATTAGATTCAACCATTCTGGAGAGCAATTTGGATCCTTGCAGAAAGGGCTATCAAATTGCACATACCTTGAGAAATGGCAATTGCCTTACGGGGGGGTGGGGAGTCTGTATCCCAAAGAAATTATAGGGGAGGGAAAAGGACCCTGTGCCAAGTTGTAGTTGTTCTTTTTTATGATAGAAACTGGAAAATCGGTAGATGCCCATCAATTGGAGAGTGGCTGAACAAGATGTGACAATATATGAAGGTAAAGGAATGTTAGCATTACATAAGAAATGATGAAAAAGCTCATTTCAGAAAGGCCTGGAAAGATTCACACAAACTGATGCTGAGTGGAACAATCAGAAGGAAGAATACTTTGTACAAAATAACAGCAAGAATTTGTATTGATCAGCTAGGAAAGAATTGCTTCTCAGTGCTTTAGTGATCCAAGCAATCCCGATTGAAGATGGCATTTGCTGTCCAAAGTCTTTCACAAAAAGAACTACAGAGAAAGAATGTAAAACTCCATATGCTATGTTTTTCTTTCACTCACTCTCTCTCTCATGATTATTCCCTTTTGCTCTGATTTGTCTTTCCCAACATGATTCATAAAAGCAATGCTTATAAAAAGTAAATTTACTAAACACTACAAAAAATTTAAAATTAAAATTTTATTCAATTTTTAATGTATAAGATCATTGTCCAAACAGGACAGCCAATACCTATGCTGTTTAGGGCATCCAGTGAGCCAGAGACCTGGGGAAAAAGTCTGACTGAAACTACATGTACAATTAGCAATTCTTGATTCTCAATTTACCATCTTTGTGAACAGGATCCTGGACTGGTGTTCGCAATTTTCCTTTATAAGGGGCTGAGCCTCTTCCTGGGTCTTTGGCTGGAGTGCCTAAAGCCTGTGCAGGCAAGTGCTGCAGCCTGAGGCAAGAGAAGGCTGAGAGGGGTGGGGTGGTCATTGGTCAGCTCAGAGACTGGCTTCTTCCAGGGTTGGGACTGCCAAGGCCAGCCCACCTGCTGGCATCACAGTGAATGCTGGAGCTTTATGTCGGGCATCTGTTCTCTCAGGTTTTCAAGGGAAATGGGGGGAGATCAACTGGGGAAGAGGAGCGCCCTGGCCCATCTGTGGAACTTTCTTGCCAGGTGGAGAACCACATCTGCAGAGGTCACACATTCAGACTACATTTTGAGGGTGATTGGTGTCTTTTTTGGGGGGAGGATCTTTTTCCAAAGATGGCACAATGCCTTCCATTCGGCCTGTTGGCATTCTTCTAGGTTTTGGGGTGAAGTCTCTGGAGGACACACATTCATCCTAGGAGGGGTTAAGGTGGGTCACCTTGTCTGTTTTTTTGTTGTCGTTTTTAATTTTTTTTTTTTTACCCAATACGTGATGAAGAGTTGAGGTCGATTGAGGAAGAGGAACGCCTTGGCCCATTGGTGGTAGCTTCTGCCAGGCAGTGGGGCCCATCCTGTGGAGGGTAGACATTTAGCCTGGTGGTCGAGTTAATTTAGTTTTTTTTCACACCACGAGCTATGTGGGCAGGTCAAATACCAGTGAGGTCCTCCAGGGTCTGTTGGCAGAGCCTTCTACCAAGTGGCAGGTTCAAGTCTGTGGATGAAGGAGGCAACATATGAGCAAAGGAGAAGGAATTAGGAAACAGGGAAGGATGTGAGTGGCAAAAATAGGAAGAATACTTTGTACGAAATAACAAGAATTTGGGACAGATAGGAGAGAATTGGCTCTTCCTAGTGCTTTAGTGATCCAAAGCAATCCTAATAGTCTTTGGACAGAAAATGCCCTCTGCATTAAAAAAAAATGAGAAAAAAAATGTAACACCATGTATTGTGGTCACTTTTTTTTTCTCTCTTCCATGGTTGTTCCTTTTGCTTTGCTTTTTCTCTCCAAACACGATTCATAAAGCAAAGTATATTCTAAATCAATACATTTATTAACCCTCCCACCAAATGAAAATTCTATTTTATTGAGCAAAAAATAGGACAATCAAAGTAGTATAACAATATAGGACAATATAAGGCAACAATAGAAAGGTCATGCTTCTGCCAAAATGATTGGGGCAGCCCCTTTTTGTAGTGGTCAGAAAATGGAAATTGAATGGATGTCCAACAATCGGAGTATGGTTGGATAAATTATGGTTTATGAATATTATGGAATATTATAGTTCTATAAGAAATGACCAGCAGCATGAATACAGAGAGGCTTTGAAAGACTTACATAAACTGATCCTAAGTGAAGTGAGCAGAACTAGAAGACCATTATACCCTTCAACAATAATTCTGTAGGAGGATGTATTCTGATGGAAGTGGCTATCTTGGACAAAGAGAAGATCTAATTCAGTTCCAATTCATCAATGATGGACAGAATCAGCTACACCCAGAGAAGGAACACTGGGAAATGAGTGTAACCTGTTTACATTTTTTTGTTTTTCTTCCCAGGTTATTTTTACCTTCTGCATCCAATTCTTCTTGTGCAACAAGAGAACTGTACGGTTCTGCTCACATACATTGTATCTGCGATATAATATAACATAGTAAACCTGTACAAAACTGCCTGCCTTCTAGGGGAGGGGGTGGAGGGAGGGAAGGGAAAAGTCAGAACAGAAGCAAGTGCAAGGGATAATGTTGTAAAAAAACAATAGCAAGGTCAATACTTTTTGCCGCCAATATGCTTGGCATCCAATCAACCAGAGAGCCAGAGAGCCAGAGATTCAGGGACCAAGGCTGGCTTTATCTTTTAAAAAAAATTTATCATATAGCTTTTTATTTACAAAACATATGCTTGGGTAATTTTTCTAATCTAATTAAAATTATTTTGTGATCAATAATGATCTCTAGTTTTTTTTTTTTTTGGTCATAAATTCCTTCCTCATGCATAGTTCTGAGAGGTAAATTATCCTATGCTGTTCCAAATTTGTTTATATCATTCTTATTTCCAGATCATGAACCCATTAGGACCTTAGCTTGGTATATGGTGTTAGGTGTGGGTCAATGACTAGTTTCTGCCATCCTAGTTTCCAATTTTCCCCGCAGTTTTTGTCAAATAGTGAATTCTTATCCCAAAAGCTGGGGTCAAACACTAGATTGCTATAGTAGTTGACTATTTTGTTCTGTGAACCTAATTTATTCCACTGATCAATGACTCTTTTTCCTATCTAGTACGAAATGGTTTTGATGGTCTAGCTGTTCCAGATCTGTGTCAAACACTAGATTGCTATAGTCATTAACTAATTTGTTCTGTGAACTTAACCTATTCCGTTGATAACTGCTCTTTTTCCTATCTAGTACCAAATGGTTTGAATGGCCTAGCTATATGACATCTAAAGCTACATTATAAAGCAGAGGTCACCTTCAATTTTTTTTAATTGATTCCCTTGAAATTGACCTTTTGCTCTTACAGATTAATTTTTTTTTGGGCAGGGGTCAGTAAAATAGGTTGAGAGTTTGTCATAGCACTAAATAAATAGGTGTATTTGGGTACCCAGTCTTGGGTAGTCTTGTCACCTTTATTACTTTTGCTGCCCCTATCCAATAGCCCTTTATATTTTTCCAATATAGATAGATAGATAGATAGATAGATAGATAGATATATGCATAGATATATATAGATAGATAGATATAGATATAGATATAGATATAGATATATAGATATAGATATAGATATAGATATAGATATAGATATAGATATATAATGCCCTTCCTTATTCCTTTTAATTAGACATATTTTTACTTTTGCTTGATCTGAAGTCAGGATGGTTACCCCTGCTTTTTTGTACTTCACCTGAAGCATAATAGATTCTGCTCCAGCCTTTTACTTTTCCTCTGTATGTATCATTCTGCTTTAAATGTGTTTCTTTTAAACAATGTATTATAGAAGCCAGTCTGCTATCCATTTACCTTTTATTGAGAGAGTTCACCCCATTCACATTTATGGTTAAAACTGTATTTCCTTGCCATCTTATTCCCAAAATTATACTTTTCTCTTTCCTTTTCCCCTTTCCCTCCTTCCCCAGTATTTTTCTTAGGAGCACTACTTGCCTCAACCAGCCATCTTCCTTTAGAGTCCCTCCCCCTTTCTTACACCTTTGCTTAGTATTTCTGTTTCCCCTTCTATTTAGTTTCCCCCTTTCCCCTTTTGCTTTTCCCCTACCCCACTTTGCTGTAAGGTGAGAGAAGTTTCTCGGGGAAACCAAATATTTGTAATATTTTCTCTTTGAGCCAAATCTGTCCAGAGTAAGATTCACAAAACATTCATCCCCTTCCCTGCTTTCCCTCATTTATAAAAGGTTTTCGTTGCTTCGTCTTGAGATTTAATTTCCCTCATTTTCCCTCCACTTTTCTCTTTTTTCCAAGTATAATGCCCTTCTCACCTCTAGTTTTTTTTTTATTTTTTTTATTGGAACAGTAATATGAAATTATACATATACTCTCTATGTATACCCATAACAGAATTATACTTTTTAAGTGCTCTGCTTACCTTTTTATGCTTCTTCTGATTTCAATATTTGGATTTTCAATATTTCTTTAGCTCTGGTCTTTTCATCAGCAATGAATGCAAGTCACCCTGATTCACTGAATGTCCATCTATTCTCTGAAAGAAAATCTCAGTTTAGAGGAGTAATTTATTCTTGGCTGCATTCCATTTACCTTTACCTTTCAGAATATCAGATCCCAGGTCCTTCTATCCTTTAAGGGGGAAGCCTTTAGGTCCTCGGTATAATCCTTATTGTGGTTCTTCAGTTCATCATATCTTACTCCAAACACTCTCAGTTTTCCTTGTAAACCACTGATTGGTGCAGATTTGTTTCCATGGAGACTGGGAGGTCCCCCAGGTTTTTGTATCCACCCCACCCCCAGGGCTTAGTCCAGGGTCTCACCACAGTAGAAAATCAATGTTTTTTCTTATTCTTTCTCCTAAACTCTGTGCATTCTGGCTTCTCTCCTCCTCATTCAGATGAGTTTTACTCATTGAAATGCAGTGACTGATAACCTCTGTAGTGCAAAAGCTGAAAGAGCCCTGTCTAATTCTCCTCCTTCAGCATCTCTCTGGCAGCATTTTTGGGAGTGACTGCCTTTTCTTCTCCCTCTCTTTTCAGAGTTTTCCAGATTCTGCCATCTCTGGGTTTTTTACTGACTTGTGTGTCCTGCTTGGCTCTTTGACTGGATCTTTATTTATGTCATGGACCCTGGGGAGGACCCCCTTATGCCTGTGTCACCAGTCATCTATGTCCTGGAAACTGATGAAGCCCAATTGTCATCTCTAAGCAAAACACTCCCAGGTATGTTGATGAGGCTGGAGTCTACCTCCTCAGCTGTGCTCCCCAATTCCCATATATTTCTGTTTCCCATGTTGAATCTGAGCCAATTTGCAGCTGAAAATCCATGTGTCCAAAGCACATTGCATAATCTTGGTCCCCCAAACTCTCCCCTTGTCTGAAATTCTCTACTCCGGGCACCCAGCTTTGCAGGATCAGTCATCCCCTATCCTTTTCTCTTACTTTGCCCACATTTCATCCATTAGGTTCTGCAGGTTCTAAGCCCTTCCTCTACAACTCTCCTCCCCCAGAGGCTTGCTTTCCTTTAGTCTCCTTGCCATCAACCTCATGACCCTGTACACCTCTTTCCTACAGGACTCCAGCTGTTCTATTAGGATTATGCATTCTCATGTGACTGTCTCTGTACTCTGTATTTTTTTGGTGGATTCTAGTTTATGTTCCTCCCATTTAAAATGGAATTTGTGCATCTTAAACAAGTATTGCTAAATCTTTGTTGATTGATTCTCAGCCTTGGGAATTGTCCTGTTTCTTTCCCTGTTCAGTTGCAGATTTCATTGAGGGAAAAGATGTCAACCAAACTGCTATAATTCCTTATTACAACAACTATCCCATCCACCCAACTAAAGAAGTAGCTGTCCCATAAGTCCCTAACATAGCACAGCCCAGGCACTGCTTTTCAAGCAGTAAGCAGAACCCTCTCCAACACAATGGATGATAGTGATCAATTCTTTCAGATTGTTTCCCAATTTCCTCCTTTCTCCTTTTCATTTTGCCTCCATACTCATCATTAAAATAAATGGAAGGAAGGCAACTGAGACACTCCTTGTGTAACCACAGGAATAATTACAGAGGATGAATGATTATGGCAAAGTGTCTGTATGTCAAAAGAATTTATCTCCAAAGGTAAAATCCACTTATTGGCTGTGATTTCAGGTGGCATTTTTAAAATATAGGATGGGTAGTTTCTCTCACATAGCTCCAATCACAAAATGTGAATGTAGTTGAGATATTCTTTGACTTACAACAGGCAATAACATGTATACTTTAATACTGCAACAAGGATTAGAGAATAAAAGAGATTATTCTCAAGGCTGGGATGAGAACCGATGCACTAATGAGCCTGAGAGATGCACAGGATGTTGTGAAAACAAAGAACAAAAAGCAAAATTCTGTTATTAAATATTTTCTTGAAAAGGAAATTAATTGTTATGTCTTTTGAATTCTCCCTGTTATTCTGGTGGGATTTGACAATATTTTTTGTTATTTCAATGGTTTTTCTGCTTTCCAGTTAAGTTTTTTTGTTGTTGTTGTTTTTATTTTGGAAGTGAAGTTAATGAATTGAAAAGAAATACACCTACCTGGACACCTCTCCTCCTGAAGGGACCACTGTCCTCAACATGAGTGTAATTACTTAGGCTGCTCCAGAAGCTGCACAAGGTAGCCACAGGGCCACAAATTCCCCAGACCTCGCTGTGGGGAAAGCTTGGACAGTTTTGGACAGTAGTTAGAAACAGTTACTGACCAACAGTTATGAACCATTTGGAAAACTGCCCATGGGTTTCAGAACATTCTAGGACAGTGGTCCTCAAACTGAGGGGGGCCAGTTCACTGTCCCTGAGACTGTGGGAGGGCCGGACTATAGTAAAAACAAAAGCTCACACTCTGTCTCCGCCACTCAGCCCAGTTGCCACAACCCCGTGGGCAGCATAAATGTCCTCAGGGGGCTGCTTCTGGCCTGCTCTAGCGTTACTCAATATTTCACATCGCCAGTCTCTCCTAATTCCCAGGACGTCAGAAAGCCTCAGGCCACAGACCTTTGCAGTAACAACTAATTACCTGGCTGCCTCCTCTGCGGCTTTCAGAGATCTCTAGGTACAATTTTTTGAATCCTAGTTTAATATCCGGTAGCTTGCTCAAGGAACAGCCATGTGCAAACTCAAAGTCTTTATTATCCTTGCTCACATAATGCCCTGACCTGTTAACTCCCAAGTGAATGTGTGGTCTGTGAGAGAACCACGTGTTCACTGTCAAGCTCCTTACCTCTCTTGCCTATTCATCAGCTTGGCTCAACTACCCCCAGAATAAAGAGACTGAAGAGATTGACCCATTGCTAGAATGGTCTTAAAAAGGTTCTGTGCCGTCTCCCACACAGCCAATCAGAGAGGGAGCCATCTGCTGTTAGGAAGCCTACCCATGGGACAGCTCCTAGCCACAAAAAATTGCTTCTGGACCACTCAAACCTCCTGTTGCGCCATGCTGGCCCATTTAAAGGACCCTTACACAAAGGTGTATCTAATTCGTTAGGTTTTTTCATAAAATTAACTCTTAGTTTTATTAGTTCAATAGCTTCCTGAGTTTCATTTTTATTAATCTCTCCCTGGAGTTTCAGAATGTCTAATTTGACATTGAATTGTGGGTTTTAATTTCTTCTTTTCTTGTTCTCTTCCTAGCTTCTTTAGTTGTATAACCCAAGTCATTGATCTCCTCTTTATTTGATTCACACAGCTATTTAGAGACATAAAGTATGGCCTAAGAACTCCCAGCTTTGGATGCATATTTCACAGGTTTTAGGATGTTGTTTCATTATGGTAATTCTCTTGGATGAAATCCACATTACTCTGATTTGTTGTTTGACCCACCCATTTTTTAGAATTGGATTTAAAGATTCTGGAGAGCAATTTGGAACTAGGCAGAAAGGCTCTAAAACTTTACATACCCTTTGACCCAACTGTTCTGTACCCCAAGGTAATCAGAGAGGAGGCTAAAGGACCCACACGTGCAAAATTGTTTATAGCAGCTCCTTTTTGTGGTAGCAAAGAACTGGAAAATCAGTAGATGTGCATTAGATGGGGAATGATTGAAAAAGATGTGGTGGTCTATGAAGGTGAGAGAATATTAGGATTAGACAAATTGGTGAACAAGCTGATTTTAGAAAAGCCTGGAAAGATTTACACAAACTGATGCTGAGTGGAACAAGCAGAAGGAAGAATAGTGTACACAAAATAACAGCAAGAATTTGTGATGATCAGCTAGGAAAAAATTGGTTTGTCTCAGTCCTTTAGTGATCAACAGCAGTCCAGATAGACTTTGGACAGAAAATGCCATCTGCATTCAAAAAAAGAACAAAGGAAAAAGAATGTAAAGCAACATATGCCATGTGCACTTGTTCTTTTTTTTTTTTTTTCTCTGTCCCATGGTTATTCCCTTTTGCTCTGATTTTCTTGTCTCAACATGATTCATAAAGCAATGCTTATTAAATAATTTATGAAACATTGAAAATAATTTAAATTTAATTCAATTTTTAATTTTTAAGACACAGTCCAACCAGGACAGCCAATACATTTTCTATTTAGGGCATCCAGTGATCCAGAGACCTGAGGACCAAGGTTGGCTGGAACTTCACGTTCAATTGGCAATTCTTGCTTCTCAATTTGCAATCTTCATCTACCTGGTAAACAGGGTGGACTATTGTTCACAATTTTCCTCTGTATGAGCGGCTGAGGCATTTCTTCCTGGGGCCTTTGGCAGGAGTCCCTAAAGCCTGTGGCAGACAGGCGCTGCAGCCTGAGGGGAGAAGAGACTGACAGGGATGTGGTGGCTTCTTCTTTGACCTCTCATGGCAGTAAGGGGGGAGGTCATTCGTCAGCCCAGGTCTGGCCTCTTCCAAGGGTAGGGAGGACCCAGTCCGGAACAGCTGCTGGCACCATGGTCAATGCTGGAGATTTTTGAGAGGCATCTGTTCCCCCAAGTTTTCAGGGGAAATGATGAGAGATCGACTGGTGAAGAGGAGCGCCCTGGCCCTTAGTGCAGAGTTCTGCCAGGTGGGAGCCAAGTCTGTGCAGGGCAGACATTCAGCCTCGTGGTGGAGGTGGGTCAGGGTGTTTCCGGGAGCTTTATCCAAAAATGGTACCATGCAGTGATTTTAACTGGGGAAGAGGCTGCCTTGGCCCACTGGCAGAGGCTTCTGCTGGTCAGTGGCAATAAGTCTGTAGCGGGCATACGAGATGGTCAGAACAATAGTTACAGAGTCTCAGGATCACTAATATATCTTCCCTAAAGTTTAGTTAAGAAATATTATTATCTTTGCAGGCCAGAAGACTTTTACAATCATTGACAAAACAATAGCATTCTTAATCAGCGTATTTGGGATTATTACACCTACAAAAATTGACTTTTCAGGAGTTGCTCCAAATGATATAGAGAAAGAATTTATTAGAATCTCAGGAAGCACACTATCCTATGCTGTGGCCCCAAAAGGACAGTAAAGGTGCCCCCTTGGAGAGCCATTCCACTGATAGTATTCACAACTTTTATACTGTCAGAAAAAGAACCCCCCCAAATCCCATCCTCTGTGGAGGGTCACATAAATCTTTATTCCCCTATTTGGTCAGTGGAATGCAGTAGATGTATAGCTTTCTCACCAGTGTACTTCTTTGAATAACAGATCATCCTGAGGACCTTATCTAAAATCACATGCTTCATAACCTGAGCCCTTTAAGGCTTTAGATAACAGTCCCTGATCAATATGTGCTTAATCTATAAGTTCTTCATCTTTTCTCCCACTCAATCCCCCTTGTCATTCATAAAGATATATGTATATATTTCCTCATGAAGAGCTTACTTTGTGGTCAAATTCAATTAACATCTCTACACATTGCTTGTTCATCTCTTCCTGTGGATCATCTGCTGCTATGGCCTTCCATCCCTCTTTCTGTAAAATCATCATTTTAATGGCATCCTCTTTGGGTAAGATTCTTGCCAGTGATCTCCGAACTATTCTTGTTCCCAACTGAATTATGCAAGGCAAACACAGTGGCCACAGGATGATTCCACTTATAGGTATTAATCCATATCCCAACAGATGTTTCCTCCAGCTTCCACTGAACCACGACCCCCAGCCAGTACCAAAGGGAGATTTCCAAACCCTCACAGGCACATGTGCAATCTTAGGGATGGTTTTCATGATCTCCTTAACAATTTGCCCATTATCATCAATCTGCATACAGCAGGTGGACAAATTCAGTTTCCCACAGACCCCACCTTCCTGGGCTAGTAAATCGTCTAAGACTAGCCAATGTTGTAACACTGCTTCCCTTGTCTGAGTTGCCTGATCAGCCAGTGAGTCTAAGGCTTGAGCAGTTTAGTTAGCTATTACCTCTAGCACTGGATGTAGTCTCATCAACCAATTTAACACATATGTCAGCATTTGGTACCCCCAACTACCATCCTGGGCCCATGTTGCCGGTCAATATGCTTTTATAATTTCTCTCTGGAGGCCAGGCATCTCCCCACCCGTTGGCATCATTTGTCTGGGTCAAAGAAGTGTGAATGTGGGTTAGGGAGCAGTCCGCACTTCGTTTTTCCCTTTCCAAATTTTCACATAACCATATCTCCCATTGCCTGCCAACGCTTGATGAGAGAAAGGAAAATGAGGTCTAATTACACCTACATAACCAGCCCCAGTGCCATTTTTGGAAAAATGAGTATAAGCTGTCTGCCCACACATCCAGTAATGCCCCTTCAGGGCAGGATTATCTTCATTACAAAATATAAAAGGTCTGCTTGAACCTGGAAAATACCTGACATGCCAGTGACCTAAGGGCCTATCCAAAGATGACTTTCAACTCCCCATTGGCAGATGCAACCATTTTCCGCAGTTAGATCCTGATGGCTCCAGAAATTATTAAACCTTTTCCTAACAGTGTTTCTCTATTCTCCCACTGCCATTCCATTGAAGTGTGAGTTGAACCAGCTGCTATGCTATTGAAGGTTATCCATGTCCATATCTGGGGTCCCTCTGGGTCAGGGATTGAACAGGCAGGTGCCATTTTCATCACACATCCTTCACTACTATCAGAACATTGGATACAGAGCACGAACTACTGATCCGTCATAACAAGTTCCATCTATTCACATAGCTATGCAATCTGTGATAGCTCCCTTCTCCAGCCTGTGGGTAAATGTCCATGGGCATTCACTTTCTCCCATCCATGGCCCTGTACCACTCTGATTTGAGCAATATTCCCACAGGGTCCAGTGATGCTTTTCTTCTCCTGACCAGAAACCTGTTCCATTGTATATTACTGACCTGTTGTTCAAGATCCCAGGCCGGAGACAGGGGAACAGGAAGCCAGGGTCACCGTGTAAGTTGATCACGTCCCCCACATATCCAACAGCCAGTCAATCTAAAGCTAGTGGCTATTGTTTGGATCAGGGTTTGAAAGGTATTTTCATGCCCTAATGGTCCCGAGGTACCAGTACAAAGGGTGTACCCACATAAAATTACACATGCATATACAAGGCACAGTCTCCAAGCCTTTGGGTTTGGTTCACACCCCATTCTTCCTGATAGTATATAATATCCCTAATCCCTAACAATACAGTCCAACAAAATATAATATCTAATACAAACAAGAAAAGTCCCAAAAGAGTTCCCCAAATGAGACAAGTCAGAAAAATTTTACATGCACAATTCATCAGTCTTTGCTAAGCTGTAATTTCAGCCACACTTTCGGCGTTCCTGGATCAGTCTCTACTGCACACTTCTTTGGCGCCTCCACGGGACCTTTGACTCAAGTGTGATGTGCCCAACATTGCTCTTTGGTGCGTATCACCATAGCTGAAGTCAAGAGGATCTGGAAAGGCCCGTCCCCACTTGGAATCAGCTTGTCCCCTTTCCAGGAGCCAATCAGGACCCAATCTCCTGCTTTAAATGGGTGCATCACAAATCTTAAGGGGGGAGCCCGACTAATGAGACCTTCAATTGCAATGCTTTGAGAAGTTCTGTCAGATCTTAACATATTTCCTAAGGAATAGCTCTTTAGTCTCAAAAATTGGGTCTGATTGCTCTGGGGTCATTAGCCCAGGGTAAGCATGGCCAAACAATAATTCATAAGGGCACAGACCAATGTCTTATGAGGCTTTGTCCTAATTCTCAGCAAAGCAAGAGGAAGGCACTTAGTCCAAGGTAACTGAGTTTCTAATGTTAACCCTGTAAGTTGTTTTTTTTTTTTTTTTTTTTTTTATTTCCTGATTCATCCTTTCCACTTTTCCTTAGGAAGGATAGTGTCATGGAGTATGAAACTGCCAAGATATTTTAAGGCCTTAACTAAAGCTTGTAGCAGTTTGGCTGTAAAGTGTGTACCCCGGTCTGAATCAGTGCTTTCCACCATCTCATATCTTGAAATTATTTGTTCAAGGAGGACCTTCACTACAGTAGGGGCCGTAGCCTGACAGAGGGGAAAAGCCTCCACCCAAGAGGTCAGATGGTCCGCTATGACCAGCAGACATCTGAGACGTCCCACAGGGGGCAGTTCGGTGAAGTCCATTTGTATACTCTGAAAAGGTCTAATGCCAGGGCTTCTTCCGCTCAATGGGGCTCACTGAAGGGCCGCTCTGTTTGTCCTTCGACAGACAATGCAGCCATCCGTTACCTGAAGAGCCAATGTGTATAATCCAGGGTCGACAAACATAGTGCATATAGTATCACACTTATTCTGGACTGCCTAGGTGCAGGTATTGGATCACCTGTCTCATGACTGCTTTGGTCAGTACCTCTCTTCCACTGGGGAGAAACCAACGTCCCTTTGAACCTCCTGGGTCCCTGAAGCCTGGAGTCTCTGTTTCTCCTCCGGGGTATAGGATGGTGGAGGTAAATGTTGAGGCAGGGCCGGTATTAACACCATCATTTCCTCAGGAGTAACAGAATCTCCTTCCCCAGCTAACTTGGCTTCTTCCATCACCAAACCGTTTCCCTTGGCTTTGAAGGAATTTCCTGCTCAGTGTTTTATCACTTGAACAACAGCTAAAAATTTAGGTGTCATCAGATTAGTCAGTACCTCAGTCACCAAGGCTTCATGTGCCAGTCCCTTATCTTTGCTCTTGACCATGCCTTGTTCTTCCCAGGTGCTTCCAAAAATGTGTACCGTTCCCCAGGCATACTTGGAGTCAGTGTAGTTAGTTCGACTCCTTTCACCCGATTCTTTAATGCATGATGGAGAATAAACAATTCACAAGTCTGGGCTGACAAGTTATTAGGTAAGACCCCTGATTTAATGACCCATAACCCATCCCCATCAACAATAGCCCAAACATTGTGTCTTCTTCCCTCCACCACTCTGGAGGATCCATCTATGAACCATCAGGCTCCTGTTAGCAGTGCTCCCTGACTTTTGTTTGTAAGTCCACCACATTAAGACAATCGGGCTCTAACTGCATATCCTCTCTGGGGGAGGCAGAAAGGAAACTAGCTGGGTTTGGATTCAAATATTGCGATAATACTAAATCATCTTTTTTCTAATAAGATTGCTTCATATTTTAGTATTCTCGAATCAGTTAACCATCTTCCTGCCCTCTGATTTAAAATGGATTGAACCTGATGAGGAAAATTCACTATAAGACTTTCCCCAAAGGTCAGTTTTCTGTTCTCTTCCACTAGTACAACTGTTCAGCTACTGCCTGTAGGCATGTGCGCCAACCTCTTGCCACAGGATCTAACAATTTGACAGAAAAGCTGCAGGATATCTCTGCCCCCCTTATTTGTGCTAAAACTCCTAAGGCCACTCCTTGTTCAGTATTAATAGATGGAAGCGTTTCTTTAGAGATGGCAATATTAACACAGGGGCTGATAGTAAAGCCTTCCTCAAACTCCCAAACCTTTCCTGTGTTTCCTGTAAGATTCCATTCTATTTGATGAGGTTTTTTCTTATAAATATAAAGATTTAGATAACAATGCATATTCATTAATCCAAATCCTACAACATCCTACCAATCCCAGGAATTTCCTAAATTCCTTTTTCATCCTGGGTCTGGTCATCTGCAGCATTCCCTCAATCTGGATCGTATCCAATCTCTTCTGTAGCTCACTTATCATCAGTGTCCTAAATACTAAAGTTCCCGTTCTACATATTGGAATTTTTCTTGGGATACTCTCAACCCCTTCTGGTCCAGAAAATTAAGCAGGTCAATGGTCGTTTGTGTCTCTCTTTCTCCCAGTTATGAACAAATCATCCACATACTGTAATATTTTAATTCCCTGCTAAGAATATTCAAAGTCCCTCCAATATCCTTTGCAAGGCTTGCCCAAACAAATTGGCTGACTCTGTATACCTTTATGGGAGTACCAATTCTTGACATTCACCGCCACAATCCTTGTGTCCTAATTTTTTTCACCGTCTCTTACGTAACTACAATAGGGATATTAGATCGAGTGGAAAGCAATAATACAAAACAAAAATCAGGTTTTTTGAATTTCATTGCAGCCCTAATGACATGATTTGACTACCACTCCTCCAAATCATAAACTCTCTCTATGACATCTCTTATCTTACTTTTTATATTTAGGTCATCATTGTGTAACAATATACTCAAAATTGCTCCAGGGCCCAGGTCAGCTGTAGTGTAATGATTCTCTGTCTTTTCTGCTAAGGCCTCTCTCTCCTCTAGATCCAGAAACCCATCAAGTAGGTGCAGTAATAGGGGAGTCTGGCTTCTGAAAAGAGAGATTAGATTCTTTTTTATGAATTAACTTTAACTTCCCATCTTTGTTCCAGAGTCCCAGAGAGAATCATGTAAAAATTAAGTCTGGCTTATGGTTGTGTTCTCCCAAAGAGAAGACAGAGAAAAATTTTCAAGTGTCGACTAATTCCTTGCACACAAAAACCTGTTAAAAGCCAAAAAAAAAACCATAAGCAAAAATAACCCATAACAACTTTTATTTGTTATTTTATAATTAGAAATTTTTTGACAGTATACATGCATGAATAATTTATTTTTATATCATTTTCCCTTGTAATCATTTTTCCCATAACAACTTTTACATACTTTCAGGAGACTGGTATTAAAAATAGCATTTCTCATAGGAAGTCCAGAGATAGACTTACTCATTACTTATGGCAGAGCTTTGAAGGATGAAGGAGAAAACACAGAAGTTCTCTCTCTTTCTGACTAATGCAGCACCCTATCGCTCCGCCACTGTCATGGGGTCTGTCCATCTACGATTTATTGCATCATACCAAAGCTCCAGGCCCCTCAGACTAGAACCATACACATTGTGGGTGTTTCCCTGATTTAGAGACTAAGTCATTATCTTATTATTGTAGAGCCTTTCTTAGGTATTAATGAATGACAGTTCATTCAACTAAATATTGTAGTTTGGACAATGGACATTTAAAATCGGGTTTCTTTTATGAGTTCTTAGAATTATCTCTTTTGACCAATAAGGAAACTCAGATTATCTTCATATTCTTGGTCCTTCACAACAGGTCCCTAACCTCCTTTTCCAAACTTTTCCATTCCATTCTGTACTCTATGATTGTCAAACTGTCCTTTTTGTTCTCACATAGGAACTCTAACATCTGCTTTGCATTGGCTTAGAATCTCTTCTATCATCAAGTCATGCCTTCCAAAACAAAACTTTCTATCTTTCAAAGCAATCTCAATAAACTTGGGATAGAAAGTTCACTTCTTTTTTCTGTTTCTTTTCCCTCCCATGGTTTTTCCCACTTGTTCTCCTTTTTCTTTCCCAGTTCCATTCTAAATTTCAATATCCATTAATATGTATATCTGTGTGTGTGTGTGGGTATACATACATACACGCATGTAGATAGACATATGGATGGATTGATATACACAAAAACAAAAAGCCATGAAACTATCATCCAAAGTCAGCTATTTGTGCTGAGTCAAACAGGGGAGACTCCTTTTTAAAAACTTTGCTTTTAACTTTGAATATGAGCCAGGTAGCCTATATCAGATGGTGATGGCACATGCTCACTAATTGGCTTTCTTCATTGAAAATCTGAATTAATCAATAAATGAAGCAGGACTAACCCCCCATCTCCTCATTTGAAATGTGAAGTATACAAAGTGGTCTTTTAGGTGGACATTGCTCAGCCTTTCCCTAAAAAGCAGAGCACAGATTGAATTCAGTGTATATTATCTTGAAGTATTAATAAATTCCTTTTGTCTTATTTTCTGAGTTTGCTGTATTTGATTAGGACTTCAAGGCTTAATCTAGATTTCTTTTATGATTCTGGTAAGTCTAGCCAGGATATTGGGGGCGTGGCTCTTTGCCCATGTGGCTCTCTCCAAGAATCTACTCTGATTTTGCCACTAACATTTAGCTCTTTGTAAAGTGCCAGATCAGAGTAGATTAGTCTGAGAAGGAAAATGGTTAGAGATTGAAATTTCCCAAACTTTGGAAAGATAAAGACAAATAATTTTGCAACTCAACGTTCGATGTTTCCTCCTCATTTGTGCATGAAGAAATGGAAACTGCAAAGAGGCAAATGAGTATAGTTCTTCCCCAATGTTAGCTATCCTAGGAACAAAACATTAAGAGATGGAGTGAATGGAGGAAGTGAAAAAAATGTCCCTGGCAGCAACCCAGTATCAGTATGCACCCCAGTGAGGAGCAAGCTGACCCTGCAGAATGATCTTGTAGAGACAGAGCTATCCTGTACTGAATTCTACTGCTACCTTATACAATCTGAGGGTTCAGCTACAGACATTGACTTCCCGAGGCTATCTTATGGGAAGCAGAAAGCCTTGAAGACCAGTTGACTTATGACATTCCCAATTAGCATAGTTAGGACACCTTTTCCATAAAAGGTCTAACCTTCCTCCTTGTTCCCCATTGTTCCCCGCCTTATGGCTTAATAACTGTGCTTGACCTTGAGTGATTTGAGTGGAAATTCATACTAATTTCCATACTTCCATAACTTTCCATTCTGCCATACTGCAGAAACTAGGCATGGACCCACACTTAACACCACATACTAAGAGAAGATCAAAATGGGTCCATGATTTAGGCAGAAAGAATGAGATCATCAATAAATTAGAGGAACATAGTATAATTTAACTCTCAGACTTGTGGAGGAGGAAGGAATTTGTGACCAAACGAGAAGGAGAGATCATTATTGAACACAAAATAGAAAATGTTGATGACATCCAACTAAAAAAGTCTTTGTACAAACAAAACTAATGCAAACAAGATTATAAGGGAAGCAAGGAACCGGGAAAACATTTTTACAGTCAAAAGTTCTGATAAAGGCCTCATCTCTAAAATGTAGAGAGAATGGACTCTAGTTTACAAGAAATCAAGCCATTCTCCAATCGATAAATGGTCAGATATGAATAGACAACTCTCAGATGAAGAAATTGAATCTATTTCTAGCAATATGAAAAGATGCTCCAAGTTATTATTCATCACAGAAATGCAAATGAAGACAATTCTGAGATACCACTATATACCTCTCAGATTGGCGAGAATGACAGGGAGAGATAATGCCCAATGTTGGAGAGGATGTGGGAAAACGGCGTCACTGATGCCTTGTTGGTGGAGTTGTGAATACATCCAGCCATTCTGGAGAGCAATCTGGAATTATACCCAAAAAGTTATCAAAATGTGCATACCAGTTGACCCAGCAGTGCTACTACTGGGCTTATATCCCAAGGAAATACTAAAGAAGGAAAAGGGACCTGGATGTGCCAAAATGTTTGTGGCGGCTTTTTTGGTAGTGACTAGAAAGTGGAAAATGAATAGATGCCCATCAATTGGAGATTGGTTGGGTGAATTATGATTCATGAATGTTATGGAATATTATTGTTGTGTAAGAAATGACCAGCAGGATGAATACAGAGAGCCTTGGAGAGACTTACATCAACTGATGCTGAGTGAAATGAGCAAAACTGGGAGATCATTATACACTTTAACAGCAATACTGTAGGAGGATATGTTCTGATGGAAGTGGATATCCTCGACAAAGAGAAGATCTAACTCAGATCCAATTGACCAATGATGGAGAGAATCCGCGACACACGGAGAAGGAACACTGGGAAATGAGTGTAAAGTGTTTGCATTTTTTTCCCCCAGGTTACTTTTACCTTCTGAATCCAATTCTTTCTTTGCAACAACAACAAAAAATTCGGTTCTGCACACATATATTGTATCTAGGATATATTATAACATATGTAATATGTATGGGAATGCCTGCCATCTAGGGGAGGTGCTGGAGGGAAGGAGGGGAAAATTCGAAACAGAAGGGAGTGCAAGTGAAAATGTTGTAAAAATGACCCATTCATATAATACTGTCAAATATATAATAATTATAAAATTAATGAAAAAAGAAAGGATTCAGCAGAATTTGGTTGCTTAGGTAAGTGAGAAGTAAAGTCATCTAAGTTGAAATGATTCAAGTAAGAGAGAAATCTACATTATACTTGGGTATATAAAATTGTTTTAGATGTCATTGTTGTGAATGTCTATATGAACACATGTGTACATATGTATGTATATATAATATGCATATGATCATTTTCTATATACATACATGGGTTCATGAATGTGTTATATCCAGAAACATATTGTGTGTACATAAAAATATATGTGCTGAACTGAAAACCTGCATGGCAGATATATAGGGGAAGAAAGGGGGAAAAAAGATAAAATTACAATTTTCTCAATATTCCTCCATCTCGCTTACATCACCAGACTTCCTGCCAGAAGGTTGGGTAAATAGCTCCTAATCATTGCTTTAGTTTCTTTGTCATGGGTGGTGAATTCCCCCCTTTCATTATTTTTTATTAAAGCTTTTTAATTTTCAAAAGATATACATTGATAATTTTTCAGCATTAACCCTTGCAAAAGCCTGTGTTCCAATTATTCCCCCTTGTCCCCACCTCTTCCTGTAGATAATAATCCAATATACATTAAATCCAATATATGCATACATATCATGCAATTATCTTGCTGCACAAGAAAAATGAAATCAAAAAGAAACAAATGAGAAATAAAATGCAAACAACAAGGAGAGCGAGAATGCTATGTTGTGATCTGCACTCAGTTTCCACAATGCTCTCTCTGGGCATAGATGGTTCTCTTCAACACAAAGTCACTGGAAATCCTCTGAATCATCTTATTGTGAAGTGCCATGTCCATCAGAATTGATCATTGTATAGTCTTGCTGTTGCCATGTACAATGATCTCCTGGTTCTATTCATTTCACTTAGCATCAGTTCATGTGACTCTCTCCAGGCTTCTCTGAAATCATCCTGCTGATGGCTTCTTATGGAACATTAATATTCCATACAATTCATATACCGTAACATATCTGGGCGTTCTGTAACGAAGGGGCAGCCACTCAGTGTCCAGTTTCTTGCAAATACCAAACATTGTTGCACATATGGGTCCCTTTCCCTCTTTTAGGATCTCTAGGACATAGAAGCCCAGAACAAACCAGGCTGAATCAAAGGGTATGCACAATTTGACAGCCCTTTGGGCATCACTCCCAATTGCTCTCTATGCCCTTTTATTTTCAATGTTGGTGATTTGCTTTTTCTTTCCTTTTTCTTGTCAAATTAACCAAAGTTTTATCTGTTTTGTCGCTTTTTCCCTCTTAGCTTTACTCATTAGTTCATTTACTTATTTTGGTTAATTACTCATTTACTTAGCTTTACTCATTAGTTCATTAGTTTTCTTATTTTCACATTTATTAATCTCTCCTTGGGATTTCTAATTTGATATTTAATTGGGACTTTTAATTTCTTTTCTTTTTTTTTTCCTCGCTTGCCTAGTTGCATGTCCATGTCATTGATGTCCTCTTTAATTTTTTCACATACTTATTTGAAGAGAAAACAATTTGCTTTAAGAATTCACTATTTTGGCAGCATTATCTCATAGGTTTTCATACATTGTTTCATGATTGTCATTCTCTTGGTGGAATTATGGAATGTTTCTGTAATTTGTTGTTTCATCCACTCATTTTTTAGCATTCGATTCAACCATTCTGGAGAGCAATTTGGATCCTTGCAGAAAAGGCTATCAAACTGCACATACCTATAGAAATGGCAATTGCCTTACAGGGTCTGTATTCCAAAAAAATTATAGGGGAGGGAAAAGGACCCTGTGCCAAGTTGTTTGTAATTGTTCTTTTTATGATAGAAACTGGAAATTTGGTAGATGCCCATCAATTGGAGAATGGCTGAACAAGATGTGACGGTATATGAAGGTTATCATTATATGAATGACGGTATATGAATGTTAGCATTATATAAGAAATCATGAACAAGCTCATTTTAGAAAGGCCTGGAAAGACTCACACAAACTGATGCTGTGTGGAACAATCAGAAGGAAGAATACTTTGTACAAAATAACAGCAAGAATTTGTATTGATCAGCTAGGAAAAAATTGCTTCTTCTCAGTGCTTTGGTGATCCAAGGAATCCCAATAGACTTTGAACTGCAAATGCCATCCGCATTCACAAAAAGAACTACAGAAAAAGAATGTAAAACACCATATGCTATGTTTTTCTTTCACTCTCTCTCTCTCTCTCATGATTATTCCCTTTTGCTCTGATTTGTCTTTCCCAACATGATTCATAAAAGCAATGCTTATTAAAAGTAAATTTACTAAACACTACAAAAATTTAAAATTAAAATTTTATTCAATATTTAATGTATAATACAGGACAGCCAATAACTATGCTGTTTAGGGCATCCAATGAGCCAGAGACCTGGGGACCAAGTCTGACTGAAACTACATGTACAATTAGTAATTATTGATTCTCAATATATCATCTTTGTGAACAGGACCCTGGACTGGTGTTCGCAATTTTCCTTTATAGTTGGCTGAGCCTTTTCCTGGGACCTTTGGCTGGAGTGCCTAAAGCCTGTGGCAGGCAGGTGCTGCAGCCTGAGGGAAGAGGGGGCTAGGAGGGGTGGGGTGGTCATTGGTCAGCCCAGAGACCGGCTTCTTCCAGGGGTCGGGATTGCCAAGGCCGGCCTAGCTGCTGGCATCACAGTGAATCCTGGAGGTTTATGTTGGGCATCTGTTCCCTCAGGTTTTCAAGGGAAATGGGGGGAGATCAATTGGGGAAGAGGAGTGTCCTGACCCATCTGTGGAGCATTCTTGCCAGGTGGTGGAACCACATCTGCAGAGGTCACACATTCAGACTGGATGTTGAGGGTGATTGGTGTCTTTTGGGGGGGGAGCGTCTCTTTGCAAAGATGGCACAATGCCTTCCATTCGCCCTGTTGGTATTCTTCTAGGTGTTGGGGTGAAGTCTCTGGAGGGCACACATTCATCCTAGGACGGGTTAAGGTGGGTCAGCTTGTCTGGTTTTTGTTTTTGTTTTTGTTTTTGTTTTTGTTTTTGTTTTGTTTTGTTTTGTTTTGTTTTACCCAATATGTGATGATGAGTTGAGGTCGATTGAAGAGGAACGCCTTTGACCCACTGGTGGCAGCTTCTGCCAGGCAGTGGGACCGATTCTGTGGAGGGTAGATATTTAGACTGGTGGTTGAGTTAATTTAGTTTTCTTTTCCACACCATGGGCTATGTGGGGAGGTCAACTCGGGGTGAGGTCCTCCAGGGCCCGTTGGCAGAGCCTTCTGCCAAGTGGTACGTCCAAGTCTGTGGATGAAGGAGGCAACATATGAGCAAAGGGGAAGGAATTAAGAAACAGAGAAGGATGTGGGTGGCAAAAATAGGAAGAATACTTTGTAGGAAATAACAGCAAGAATTTGTGACAGATAGGAGAGAATTGGTTCTTCTTAGCTCTTTAGTGATCCAAAGCAATCCTAATAAGACTTGACAGAAAATGCCCTCTGAATTAAAAAAAAAATGAGAAGAAAATGTAACACACCATGTACTTTGTTCACTTTTTCTCTCTCCCTCTCTCTTCCATGGTTATTACATTTGCTTTGTTTTTTTCTCTCCAAACACGATTCATAAAGCAAAATGTATTCTAAATTAATACATTTATTAACCCCCCCCATCAAATGAAAATTCTATTTTATTGTCCAAATAATAGGACTTTCAAGGTAGGAGAACAATATAGGACAATATACGACAACAACAGGAAGGTCATATTTGTGCCAAAATGTTTGTGGCAGCCCTTTTTCTAGTGGCCAGAGACTGGAAATGGAATGGATGTCCAAGATTCGGAGAATGGTTGGGTAAATTATGGTTTGTGAATATTATGGAATATTATGATTCTGTAAGAAATGACCAGCAGGAAGAATACAGAGAGGCTTGGAAAGACTTACAGGAACTGATGCTAAGTGAAATGAGCACAACCACTAGCTCATAATATACTTCAACAACAATACTTAGGAGGATGTATTCTGATGGAAGTGGATATCTTGACAAAGAGAAGATCTCATTCAGTTCCACTTCATCCATGATGGACAGAATCGGCTATACCCAGAGAAGGAACACGGGGAAATGAGTGTGACCTATTTTCATTTCTTGTTTTTCTTCCCAGGTTATTTTTACCTTCTGAATCCAATTCTTCTTGTGCAACAAGAGAACTGTACGGTTCTGCAATATACTATAACATAGTAAACCTGTATAAACCTGCCTGCCTTGTAGGGGAGGGGGTGGAGAGAGGGAAGGCAAAAGTCAGAACAGAAGTGAGTGCAAGGAATAATGTTGTAAAGAAATTACCCAACAATCGCAAGGCCAATACTTTTGGCCGCCAATACCCTTGGCAACCAATCAACCAGAGAGCCAGAGGGTCAGAGAACCAGAGACTCAGGGACCAAGGCTGGCTTTATCTGGCTTTATCTTTAAAAAATAATTAAAACTTTCTGTTTATTAAACATATGCTTGGGTAATTTTTCAACAAAGTGTTATGTACCAAATTATCCCCTTTCCCCCCCCCACTCCTTCCCTTAGGTGGCAGGTACTCTAATACATGTTGAAAAGCTTAAAATATATATAGTTAAACAGTTAGCTTGTTGTACAAGAAAAAATCAGACTCAGAAGGAGAAAAACCCGAAAGACAACAAAATGCAAGCAAACAGAAAGAGTAAGAATGCTATGTTATGGTCCACACTCAGTTCCCATGGTCCTCTCTGTGAGGGTAGATGGCTCTCTACATCACTGAAAAATTTTAATTGGTTTGAATCATAATCATTGTTGAAGAGAGATTCTATCCAACAGAATTGATCATCCTCTAGTCCTGTGGCATGTTATAATGATCTCCTGGTTCTGCTCTTTTCACTTAGCTTAGTCTCTCCAGGCCTCTCTGAAATAAATTATTCAGCCACTCTCCAAATCATTGGCATCCATTCAGTTTCCAGTTTCTTGCCACTACAAAAAGGGCTGCCACAAACATTTTTGCACATGTGGGGTCTCTTTTCCTCTGCTGAGATCTCTTTGGGATATAAACACAGTAGAAACACTGCTAGGTCAAAGGGTATGCAGTTTGATAACTTTTTGAGCATAGTTCCAAAGTGTTCTTCAGAATATTTGGATGTGTTCACTATTCCACCAGCAATGCATCCGCATCCCAGTTTTCCCACATCCCCTCCAACATTCATCATTATCGTTTCTTGTCAATCTGACAGCTGTATACGGGTAGCTCAGAATTTCTCTTTATTTGCATTTCTCTGTTCCAAGTGATTTGGAGCATCTTTTCATATGACTACAAATCGTTTCAATATCTTCATCTGAAAAATGTCTGTCCATATCCTTTCACATTTATCAATTGGAGAATGGCTTAACTTCTTATGAAGTTGAATCCATTCTCTATATATTTGAGAAATGAGGCGTTTATCAGATCCTTTGAACGTAAAAATGTTTTCCCCATTTATTGCTTCTTTTCTAATCTTGTCCACATTTGTTTTGTTTGTACAAAAACTTTTTAACTTAATCTAATGAAAATTATTTATTTTGTGATCAATAATGATTTCTAGTTCTTCTTTGGTCATAAATTCCTTCCTCGTGCACAGTACTGAGAGGTAAATTCTCCTATGCTCTTCCAAATTTGTTTATTATAACATTCTTATTTCCAGATCATGAACCCATTTGGACCTTAACTTGGTATATGGTGTTAGGTGTGGGTCAATGAAGAGTTTCTGCCATCCTCGTTTTCCATTTTCCTAGCAGTTTTTGTCAAATAGTGAATTCTTATCCCAAATGCTGGGGTCAAACACTAGATTGCTATAGTAATTGACTATTTTGTTCTGTGAATCTAACTTATTCCACTGATCAATGGATCTTTTTCCAATCTAGTACCAAATAGTTTTGATGGTCTAGCTATACCAGATCTCTGTCAAACACTACATTGCTATAGTCATTAACTATTTTGTCCTATAAACTTTACCTATTCCATTGATCACTGCTCTTTTTCCTATCTAGCACCAAATGGTTTGGATGGCCTAGCTGTATGACATCTAAAGCTACATTATAAAGCAGCGGTCACCTTCATTTTTTTTAAATAGATTCCCTTAAAATTCTTGACCTTTTGCTCTTACAGATGAATTTTGTTAATTTTTTTTTTGGGGGGGGTCAGTAAAATAGTTTGAGAGTTTGGTATGGCGCTAAATAAAATAGGTGTATTTGGGGACCCAGTCTTGGGTAGTTTTGTCATCTTTATTATTTTTGCTGCCCCTATCCAATAGCATTTTATATTTTTCCAATTGGTTAGATCAGTTTTGTAGTACTGTTCATATAGTTCCTGACTCTCTTTTGGCAGATAAGATTTTCAGATAAATGGAATTTATCTTTGTATCTCCTATTGTTGGATTTTATCAGTGATGTATAAAAATGCTGATGATTTATGTGGATTTATTTTGTATCCTGCAACATTGCTATAGTGGTGGAATATTTCTAATAGCTTTAGACTAGATTCTCTAGAGTTCTCTATATCATCATATCATCTGCAAAGAGTGATCATTTGGTTTCCTCATTAAATAACCTCTGTCCTCTCTTATTGCCAAAGCTAGCATTTTGAATACAATATTAAATAGTAATGGTGATAGAGGGGGAAAACTTGTTTCACCCCTGATGTTACTGGGAATGGTACCAGTTTATCCTCATTACATATGAGGCTTGCTGATGGTTTTAAATAGATGCTACTGACTATTTTTAGGAAATGTCCAATTATTCCTGTGCTCTCAAGTGTTTTTATGAGGAATGGATGTTAGATTTTATTATCTGTTGCGATAATCATATGGTTTTAATTTGGTTATTGCTATTGTCAATCATGGTTCCTAATATTGAACCAGACCTATATTCAGGTATAAAATCCTACTTGGTCATAGTATATTATCCTGGGAATTAATGTCTCATATTTAACTTAAGATTTTTGCATCAATATTCATTAGATAGAGTGGTCTATATTTTTTTTTTCTGTTTTCGTCCTCCCTAGTTGAGGTATCAGTACTATGGCTGTGTCATCAAAGAATTTTGGTAGGAGTCCTTCATTGCCTAGTTTTCAAATACTTTAGTATTGGAGTTGTATTCTTGAAAATCCATCTGGTCCTGGGATTTTGCATAGAGAGTTGATTAACAGCTTGTTCTATTTCTCTTTCTAAAATGCCATTATTTAAGTAACTTATTTACTCTTCTGTTAATCTGGGCATTCTATATTTTTGGACATATTCCTCCTTTGCGCTTTTGGGCAAAATAACTACTAATTATCACTCTAATTGTCTCTTCATTGGTGGAAAGTTCTTTTCATCTTTGACACTAAAAATAATCAAAGTAACTAAAGGTCGATTTTTTTTCATAAAACCAACTCTTAGTTTTATTTATCTCTTTTATTTTTTACACTTTCAAATTTGGTATTTGGAGTTTTCTTTTTTGAATTAATTTTATAATTAAGGGTTTTTTTTGGCAGTACATATGCATAGGTAATTTTTTTTACTACATTATTCCTTGTACTCCCTCTATTCAGAATTTTTCCCCCTCCTTCCCTCCATCCCCTCCCTTACATCTCAGGCAGTCCCATACATATTAAATATCTTATAGTATATCCCAGGTACAATATATATGTGCAGAACCGAATTTTGTTGTCGTTGTTGTTGTTGTTGCAAAGGAAGAATTGTATTCAGAAGGTAAAAATAATCTGAGAAGAAAAACAACAACAACAACAACAACAACAACAAAAATGCTTATAGTTTACACTCATTTCCCAATGTTCCTTTTCAGGGTGTAGCTGATTCTGTCCAATTATTTAAATCTGATTTTGTTTTTTTTTTTTTAAACTTTTTTTTTATATATTTTTGTAATATTATCCCTTGTATTCATTTTTCCAAATTATCCCCCCTCCCTCTAGTCTCTCCCCCCGATGACAGACAATCCCATACATTTTACATGTGTTACAATATAACCTAGATACAATACATGTGTGTAAATACCATTTTCTTGTTGCACAATAAGCATTAGATTCTGAAGGTACATGTAACCTGGGCAGACAGATATTAGTGCTAACAATTTACATTCATTTCCCAGTGTTTCTTCTCTGGGTGTAGCTACCCCTGTCCATCATTGATCAACTGGAATTGAGTTGGCTCTTCTTTATGTTGAAGATTTCCACTTCCATCAGAATACATCCTCATACAGTATTGTTGTTGAAGTGTATAGTGATCTTCTGGTTCTGCTCATTTCACTCAGCATCAGTTGATGTAAGTCTCTCCAAGCCTCTCTGTATTCCTCCTGCTGGTCATTTCTTACAGAGCAATAATATTCCATAACCTTCCTATACCATAATTTGCCCAACCATTCTCCAACTGATGGACATCCATTCATCTTCCAGTTTCTATCTACAACAAAAAGAGCTGCCACAAACATTTTGGCACATATAGGTCTCTTTCCGCTCTTTAGTATTTCTTTGGGATATAAGCCCAGTAGTAGCACTGCTGGGTCAAAGGGTATGCACAGTTTGATAACTTTTGGGGCATAGTTCCAAATTGCTCTCCAGAATGGCTGGATTCTTTCACAACTCCACCAGCAATGTATTAGTGTCCCAGTTTTCCCACGTCCCCTCCAACATTCATCATTATTTGTTCCTGTCATCTTAGCTAATCTGACAGGTGTGTAGTGGTATCTCAGATTTGTCTTCATTTGCATTTCCCTGATCAGTAGTGATTTGGAACACTCTTTCATATGAGTGCATATAGTTTCAATTTCTTCATCTGAGAATTGTCTGTTCATATCCTTTGACCATTGATCAATTGGAGAATGGTTCATTTTCTTATAAATTAGGTTCAGTTCTCTATATATTTTGGAAATGAGACCTTTGTCAGAACCTTTGCTTTTAAAAATATTTTCCCAATTTGTTACTTCCCCTCTAATCTTGTTTGCATTAGTATTGTTTATACAGAAAACTTTTTAGATTGATGTAATCAAAATCTTCTATTTTGTGATCAATAATGATCTCTAGTTCTCCTCTGGTCATAAATTCCTTCCTCCTCCACAAGTCTGAGAGGTAGACTATCCTCTGTTCCTCTAATCTATTTATTATCTCATTCTTTATGCCTAAATCATGGACCCATTTTGATCTTTGATCTATGATTTGGTATATGGTGTTAAGTGTGAATCCATATCTAATTTCTGCCATATTAATTTCCAGTTTTCCCAACAGTTTTTTCCAAATAATGAATTTTTATCCCTAATGTTGGTATCTTTGGGTTTGTCAAAGATTAGATTGCTATAGATGTCCCCTTCTTTGTCCTTTGTATCTAATCTGTTCCACTGATCTACCGGTCTATTTCTTAGCCAATACCAAATGGTTTTGGTGACTGCTGCTATATAATATAGCTTTAGATCAGGTACACTTAGACCACCTTCCTCTGAGTTTTTTTTCATTAGTTCCCTTGCAATTCTCGACCTTTTATTCTTCCATATGAATTTTGTTGTTATTTTTTTCTTTTTCTAGGTCATTGAAATAGTTTCTTGTGAATCTGATTGGTATAGCACTAAATAAATAGATTAGTTTGGGGAGTATTGTCATCTTTATGATATCCGCTCGGCCTATCAAAGAGCACTGAATGTCTTTCCAATTATTTAAATATGACTTTATTTTTGTGGCAAGTGTTTTGTAATTTTTCTCATATAATTCCTGACTATTCTTTGGTAGATGCATTCCCAAATATTTTATACACTCAACATTTGTTTGAAATGGAATTTCTCTGTGTATTTCTTGCTGTTGCATTTTGTTGGTGGTATATAAAAATGCTGAGGATTTATGTGGATTTATTTTGTATACTGCAACTTTGCTAAAGTTCGGAATTATTTGTAATACCTTTTTAGCAGAGTCTTTGGGGTTCTCTAAGTATACCATCATGTCATCTGCAAAGAGTGATAATTTGATTTTCTCACGTCCTATTCTAATTCCTTGAATCTCTTTCTTGGCTCTTATTGCTGAGGCTAGCGTTTCTAGTACTATATTGAATAGGAATGGGGATAGTGGGCAACCTTGTTTCACTCCTGATCTTACAGGGAAAGGTTCCAGTTTATCGCCATTGCATATGATGGTTACTGACGGTTGTAAATATATGCTCCTTATTATTTTAAGGAATAGTCCATTTATTCCTATACTCTCAAGTGTTTTTAATAGGAATGGAAGTTGGATTTTATCAAATGCTGTTTCTGCATCTGTTGAGATGATCATATGGTTTTTTATTAATTTGATTATTAATATGGTCAATTATACCAATAGTTTTCCTAATATTAAACCAGCCCTGCATTCCTGGAATAAATCCTACTTGATCATAGTGTATTATCCTGGGGATGATTTTCAATATTCATTAAGGAGATTGGTCTATAGTTTTCTTTCTCAGTTTTCAATCTACCTGGTTTAGGTATCAGTACCGTGCCTGTGTCATAAAAGGAATTTGGTAGGACTCCTTCCATCCCTATTTTTTCCAATAGTTTATATAGCATTGGAGTTAGGTGTTCTTTAAATGTTTGGTAGAATTCACATGTAAATCCATCTGGTCCTGGGGATTTTTTCTTAGGGAGTTGCTTAATAGCTTGTTCTATTTCTTTTTCTGAAATGGGACTATTTAGACTACATCCTTCTTCCTCAGTTAATCTGGGCAAGCTATATTTTTGAAGGTATTCTTCCATTTCGTTTAAGTTATCGAATTTATTGGTTCATAAAGTTGAGCAAAGTTCTAATTTCCTCTTCAATAGTGGTGAGTTCTCCCTTTTCATTTTCAAGACTAACAATTTACTTTTACTCTTTCCTTTTTTTGAATCAGATTTACTAAGGGTTTGTCTATTTTGTTGGTTTTTTCAACGAACCTACTCTTAGTTTTATTTTAATTAATTCAATCGTTTTTTTACTTTCAATTTTATTAATCTCACCTTTTCTTTTTAGATTTTCAAGTTTCGTGTGTGGGGGATTTTAATTTGTTCCTTTGCTAGCAATTTTAGTTGTAAGCCCAATTCGTTGACCCTCTCTTTCTCTATTTTATGCAAGTAGGCCTCTAGAGATATAAAACTTACCCTCATTGGCTGTATCCCACATATTTTGGTATGATGTCTCATTATTGTCATTTTCTTGGGGGAAGTTATAAATTATGTCTATGATTTGCTCTTTTACCCAGTCATTCTTTAGTATGAGATTATTTCGTTTCCAATTAAGTTTTGGTCTATTTTCCCCTGGCTTTTTATTAAATGTATTAGATTAGATTAGAAGAGAAGTAACAAATTGGGAAAAAAATTTTTACAGTTAAAGGTTCTGATAAAGGCCTCATCTCCAAAACAGACAGAGAATTGACTTTAATTTATAAGAAATCAAGCCATTCTCCAATTGATAAATGGTCAAAGGATATGAACAGACAAGTTTCAGATGATGAAATTAAAACTATTTCTACTCATATGAAAGAGTGTTCCAAATCACTATTGATGAGGAAATGCAAATTAAGACAACTCTGAGATACCACTACACACCTGTCAGATTGGCTAAGATGACAGGAACAAATAATGATGAATGTTGGAGGGGCTGTGGGAAAACTGGGACTCTGATGCATTGTTGGTGGAGTTGTGAAAGAATCCAACTATTCTGGAGAGCAATCTGGAATTATGTCCAAAAAGTTATCAAAATGTGCATATCCTTTGACCCGGCAGTGCTACTACTGGGCTTATATCCCAAAGAAATACTAAAGAAGGGAAAGGGACCTGGATGTGCCAAAATGTTTGTGGCAGCCCTTTTTGTAGAGGCTAGAAATTGGAAAATGAATGGATGCCCATCAATTGGAGAATGGTTGGGTAAATTATGGTATATGAATGTTATGGAATCTTATTGTTCTATAAGAAATGACCAAAAAGGAGGAATACAGAGAGGCTTGGAGAGATTACATCAACTGATGCTGAGTGAAACGAGCAGAATGAGGAGATCATTATACACTTCAACAATGATACTGTATCAAGATGTATTTTGATGGAAGTGGATATCCTTCAACATAGAGAAGAGCTAATCGAATTCCAATTGATCAATGATGGAGTTTTCAATTTGTTCTTTTTCTAGTTTTTAGTTGCAAGCCCAATTCACTAAACATCTCTTTCTCTATTTTATACAAGCAAGCATCTAGAGAGACAAATTTCCTTTTTATTACTGCTTTGTCTGTATCCCACAAATTTTGGTATGTTGTCTCACTGTTGTCATTCTCTTGGGTGAAATTGTTGATTGCGTCTAAGATTTGCTTTTTCATCCATTCACTTGATAGGATGAGATTATTTCATTTGCTATAATTTGTTTGCCTTTCTCCTGGCCTTTTATTGAATAAAATTTTTATGGCATCATGATCTGAAAAGAAATTTGCATTTACTCTTTCTGCCTTTCTGTGTTCGTTTTGATGTTTTTAATGTCCTAATATATAATGAATTTTAGTTTAGGTTTCATAAACTGCAGAGAAGAAAGGCAGAAAAGTTTCCTCTTTTTCCAGTAAAATCCCCTTCCCACCTCTAGATTTGTTTTGTTTTGTTTTATTTTGTTTTCTTTTTATATTGGAAGAGTAGTAATATGGAATTATACATGCACTCATTTTGTCTCCATTCAATTTTCTCAAAAGATCTATCGTACCTAACTTTTCTAGTATTCTATTTATCTCTTTAACTTCTTATTTTGTGGTTGATTTATGTAGTTCTGAGAGAGCAAGGTTGAGATTTCCCACATTATAGTTTTGCTGTCTATTTCTTCTTGCAGTTCTCTTAATTTCTCTTATAGGAATTTAAATGGTATACCGCTTGGTATATACATACATATATATATATATATATGTGTATATATATATATATATATATATATATATATATGTATATATATATATATATATATATATATATATACATATATGTTTAGTATTGGTATTGCTTCATCATCTATGGTACCCTTTAGCAAGATATAGTGCCCTTCCTTATTCCTTTTAATTAGATATATTTTTCCTTTTGCTTGATATGAAGTCAGCATGGTTACCCCTGCTTTTTTGTACTTCACCTGAAGCATAATAGATTCTGCTCTAGCCTTTTACTGTTCCTCTGTATGTATCATTCTGCTTTAAATGTGTTTCTTTTAAACAATGTATTGTAGGATCCAGTCTGCTAGCCACTTACCTTTTATTGAGAGAGTTCGCCCCATTCACATTTATGGTTAAAACTATTTCCTTGCCATCTTATTCCCCAAATTATACTTTTCTCTTTCCTTTTCCCCTTTCCCTCCTTCCCCAGTATTTTTCTTATGAGCACCACTTGCCTCAGCCAGCCCTCTTCCTTTAGAGTCCCTCCCCCTGTCTTCTACCTTTCCCTTAGTATTTCTGTTTCCCTTTCTATTTAGTTTCCCCCTTTCCCTTTTTGCTTTTCCCCTACCCCACTTTGCTGTAAGGTGAGAGAAGTTTCTCAGGGAAACCAAATATTTCTAATATTTTCTCTTTGAGCCAAATCTGACCAGAGTAAGATTCACACAATATTCATCCCCTCCCCGGCTTTCCCTCAATTATAATAGGTTTTCTTGCCTCTTCTTGAAATGTAATTTCCCTCATTTTCCCTCCACTTTCCTCTTTTTCCAGTATAATGCCCTTCCCACCTCTAGTTTTTTTTTTTTTTTAATATTGGAACACTAATATGAAATTATACATGCACTCTCTATGTATACACATAACAGAATTATACTTCTCAAGTGCTGTTTACCTTTTTATGCTTCTCCTGATTTCAATATTTGGAGTTCAAATTTCTTGTTTAGCTTTGATCTTTTCATCCGCAATGAAAGTAAGTCACCTATTTCACTGAATTTGCATCTTCTTCCCTGAAAGAAAATGTTCAGTTTAGAGGAGTAATTTATTCTTGGCTGCATTCCAAGTTCCTTTACCTTTCAGAATATCAGATTCCAGGTCCTTCTATCCTTTAAGGGGGAAGCTTTGAGGTCCTGGGTATAATCCTTATTGTGGTTCTTTGGTATTTTAATTTTGGTTTTTTTTTTCCCCGGCTGCTTGTGTTATTTTTTCCTGATCATTCTAAAATGTAGCCAGGAGATTCCTTGGAGTTTTCCTTTGGGGGTCTGTTTCAGGAGATGTTTGGTGAATTCTTTCATTTTACCTTCTGATTCTGATTTCCTGAAAAATAGTGTCTGGGCTCTTTATCTATCATGGTTTTCAGAAAGTCCAATAATCTTAGACTCTCTCTCCAAGATTTATTTTTCCAGGTCAATTACTTTGACAATTAGTAAAAAATGTTTGAAATCTGTTCTTTTTTTCCAGAAAAGCTATTCCAAGTCAAAGTTCTTACTGTTTTTTTATTCATTTTGTTTTTGAAAGTTGAGATCTGCAATGATGGACAGAAACAACTACACCCAGAGAAGGAACACTGGGAATTGTATGTAAACTGTTAGCACTACTGTCTATGTACCCTGGTTACTTATACCTTCGGAATCTAATACTTAATGTGCAACAAGAAAATGGTATTTACACAAATATATTGCATCTAGGTTATACTATAACATATGTAAAATGTATGGGATTGCCTGTCATCAAGGGGAAGGAGTAGAGGGAGGGAGGGGATAATTTGGAAAAATGAATACAAGGGATAATGTTTTAAAAAAATTACTCATGCATATATACTGTCAAAAAATTATAAATAAAATTTAAAAAAAAAAGAAAGTTGAGATCTGTTTAACCAGTAAGGGGGGGTTTGTCCAAACTTCCTCTGCAAGTGTCAGCAGCTGCACAGGATCAGTATTTCCTAACTGCTGGGTACTGTGTGGGCATGGCCTGGTGGCATGAGATTCTGTCATTTGGGGATTCACTATTTACCTTTGGGGAGGACTTGTTTTTTGACTTCTCTTCTGAAGTACTGGGCTTCCAGGAAACCTGTGTCTTCTCTTCCATCTTGGCTCTGCCCCACAAACTGTGGTTTCTTCAATTGGGAGATGGGCAGGGTGAGTGTCTTGGCTCTGAGGCCTTTGTTGGATTTTTTGTGGGAATAGCAGGCAGGGGAGGGTAAAGGAAGCTAGAGAGAGGAGGGGGGGCTCCCTGTTTCCCCTGGCATTGCAGGGCAGACAATGAATTTGGATCCTGGCTCTCTATGGAGCCAAGATGTTTGTCTTTGTCCAGTGGCAAGATTTTGCCAGAAGGCCTGCTTAAGAAGTGTGTCTTGGCCCTTTTGCAGAAACTTCTTCTCTCCAGAGGAGCCAGATGCTTCAAGGGGGCTCTCTTTCCCGGACTGGCTGCCCTGGATTTTGTTGCGTCCTGCTCCCATATGGGCACAATCTGGTTTGATGGGATGCCCATGGCAGACTTCGCCCCTTGGCAGAAGCAGTTGTTATTGAGGGACGTTAACTCTTGGGTAGGACTGTTTTCCCTAGTGTTTGGTGGATCCCGTTCCACCATAGGGGGCATTCCCCTAGGGCATAAGGGTCCCTGTGGGGAGGGGCTTCGGCCATCTGATGGTGGGGCCAAGTCTGTGGATGAAAAAGGCAAAATATGAGCAAAGGGGAAGGAATCAGAAGACAAGAGGGAGGCTGGCAAAGACAGCAGCAGTACAGGGAGCAGAGATGGACACAGATACCTGGCCTTTGGCTTTCAGCTGGACCCTTCTCCAACTGGCTGTTGCTTGTGCTGTCCCACCTTTCTCACTTAGGGAAGCCCAAGGGACAACTTCCTTACTTTTGTCAGGGGTAGAAAATCCTTTCCAAAAATGACTACTCTGAGATCCCTCATAGAAAAGCACAATTATTAGAATCTGGAGAAGCGGACCCCATCCTGGTGTGTGAGCCAGATTTAGAACAGGACAGAGCTGCTCCCTTGAAAATGTTCACAACCTTTATACATTTCAGACAAAGAACCTCCAAAATCCCACCCTCCACAGGTTGTGATTGGTCATGCAAATATGCTCCTTCCCCCCCCCCCCAATTGGTCAGTGGAATGCAGCCAAGGAGGTGATTTCCAGTCTCTTCTTCTTTGGACAATGGAATGCAGCCTAGGCCTTCATGTGAATGGGGCCTATAGGTCTGGTTTACATTAGCTAGCAGTCTCTGATCAATATGTGCTTAGTCTGTAACTTCTTCACCATATCTTACTCCTCACACTTTCAGTTTTCCTAGTCAACCACTGATTGGTGCAGATTTATTTCCATGGAGACTGGGAGGTACCCCAGGCTTTTGTATCTCACCACAGTAGAAAATCAATGTTTTTTGTTATTCTTTCTCCTAAACTCTGTGCACTCTGGCTTCTCTCCTCCTCATTCAGATGAGTTTTACTCATTGAAATGCAGTGACTGATAACCTCTGTAGTGCAAAAGCTGAAAGAGCCCTGTCTAATTCTCCTCCTTCAGCATCTCTCTGGCAGCATTTTTGGGAGTGACTGCCTTTTCTTCTCCCTCTCTTTTCAGAGTTTTCCAGATTCTGCCATCTCTGGGTTTTTTACTGACTTGTGTGTCCTGCTTGGCTCTTTGACTGGATCTTTATTTATGTCATGGACCCTGGGGAGGACCCCCTTATGCCTGTGTCACCAGTCATCTATGTCCTGGAAACTGATGAGGCCCAATTGTCATCTCTAAGCAAAACACTCCCAGGTATGTTGATGAGGCTGGAGTCTACCTCCTCAGCTGTGCTCCCCAATTCCCATATATTTCTGTTGCCCATGTTGAATCTGAGCCAATTTGCAGCTGAAAATCCATGTGTCCAAAGCACATTGCATAATCTTGGTCACCCAAACTCTCCCCTTGTCTGAAATTCTCTACTCCGGGCACCCAGCTTTGCAGGATCAGTCATCCCCTACCCTTTTCTCTTACTTTGCCCACATTTCATCCATTAGGTTCTGCAGGTTCTAGGCCCTTCCTCTACGACTCTCCTCCCCCAGAGGCTTGCTTTCCTTTAGTCTCCTTGCCATCAACCTCATGACCCTGTACACCTCTTTCCTACAGGACTCCAGCTGTTCTATTAGGATTATGCATTCTCATGTGACTGTCTCTGTACTCTGTATTTTTTTGGTGGATTCTAGTTTATGTTCCTCCCATTTAAAATGGAATTTGTGCATCTTAAACAAGTATTGCTAAATCTTTGTTGATTGATTCTCAGCCTTGGGAATTGTCCTGTTTCTTTCCCTGTTCAGTTGCAGATTTCATTGAGGGAAAAGATGTCAACCAAACTGCTATAATTCCTTATTACAACAACTATCCCATCCACCCAACTAAAGAAGTAGCTGTCCCATAAGTCCCTAACATAGCACAGCCCAGGCACTGCTTTTCAAGCAGTAAGCAGAACCCTCTCCAACACAATGGATGATAGTGATCAATTCTTTCAGATTGTTTCCCAATTTCCTCCTTTCTCCTTTTCATTTTGCCTCCATACTCATCATTAAAATAAATGGAAGGAAGGCAACTGAGAGACTCCTTGTGTAACCACAGGAATAATTACAGAGGATGAATGATTATGGCAAAGTGTCTGTATGTCAAAAGAATTTATCTCCAAAGGTAAAATCCACTTATTGGCTGTGATTTCAGGTGGCATTTTTAAAATATAGGATGGGTAGTTTCTCTCACATAGCTTCAATCACAAAATGTGAATGTAGTTGAGATATTCTTTGACTTACAACAGGCAATAACATGTATACTTTAATACTGCAACAAGGATTAGAGAATAAAAGAGATTATTCTCAAGGCTGGGATGAGAACTGATGCACTAATGAGCCTGAGAGATGCACAGGATGTTGTGAAAACAAAGAACAAAAAGCAAAATTCTGTTATTAAATATTTTCTTGAAAAGGAAATTAATTGTTATGTCTTTTGAATTCTCCCTGTTATTCTGGTGGGATTTGACAATATTTTTTGTTATTTCAATGGTTTTTCTGCTTTCCAGTTAAGTTTTTTTTTGTTTGTTTGTTTGTTTTGTTTTTAATTTGGAAGTGAAGTTAATGAATTGAAAAGAAATACACCTACCTGGACACCTCTCCTCCTGAAGGGACCACTGTCCTCAACATGAGTGTAATTACTTAGGCTGCTCCAGAAGCTGCACAAGGTAGCCACAGGGCCACAAATTCCCCAGACCTCGCTGTGGGGAAAGCTTGGACAGTTTTGGACAGTAGTTAGAAACAGTTACTGACCAACAGTTATAAACCATTTGGAAAACTGCCCATGGGTTTCAGAACATTCTAGGACAGTGGTCCTCAAACTGAGGGGGGCCAGTTCACTGTCCCTGAGACTGTGGGAGGGCCGGACTATAGTAAAATCAAAAGTTCACACTCTGTCTCCGCCCCTCAGCCCAGTTGCCATAACCCCGTGGGCAGCATAAATGTCCTCAGGGGGCTGCTTCTGGCCTGCTCTAGCGTTACTCAATATTTCACATCGCCAGTCTCTCCTAATTCCCAGGACGTCAGAAAGCCTCAGGCCACAGACCTTTGCAGTAACCACTAATTACCTGGCTGCCTCCTCTGCGGCTTTCAGAGATCTCTAGGTACAATTTTTTGAATCCTAGTTTAATATCCGGTAGCTTGCTCAAGGAACAGCCATGTGCAAACTCAAAGTCTTTATTATCCTTGCTCACATAATGCCCTGACCTGTTAACTCCCAAGTGAATGTGTGGTCTGTGAGTGAACCACGTGTTCACTGTCAAGCTCCTTACCTCTCTTGCCTATTCATCAGCTTGGCTCAACTACCCCCAGAATAAAGAGACTGAAGAGATTGACCCATTGCTAGAATGGTCTTAAAAAGGTTCTGTGCCGTCTCCAACACAGCCAATCAGAGAGGGAGCCATCTGCTGTTAGGAAGCCTACCCATGGGACAGCTCCTAGCCACAGAAAATTGCTTCTGGACCACTCAAACCTCCTGTTGCGCCATGCTGGCCCATTTAAAGGACCCTTACACAAAGGTGTATCTAATTCATTAGGTTTTTTCATAAAATTAACTCTTAGTTTTATTAGTTCAATAGCTTCCTGAGTTTCATTTTTATTAATCTCTCCCTGGAGTTTCAGAATGTCTAATTTGACATTGAATTGTGGGTTTTAATTTCTTCTTTTCTTGTTCTCTTCCTAGCTTCTTTAGTTGTATACCCAAGTCATTGATCTCCTCTTTATTTGATTCACACAGCTATTTAGAGACATAAAGTATGGCCTAAGAACTCCCAGCTTTGGATGCATGTTTCACAGGTTTTAGGATGTTGTTTCATTATGGTAATTCTCTTGGATGAAATCCACATTACTCTGATTTGTTGTTTGACCCACCCATTTTTTAGAATTGGATTTAAAGATTCTGGAGAGCAATTTGGAACTAGGCAGAAAGGCTCTAAAACTTTACATACCCTTTGACCCAACTGTTCTGTACCCCAAGGTAATCAGAGAGGAGGCTAAAGGACCCACACGTGCAAAATTGTTTATAGCAGCTCCTTTTTGTGGTAGCAAAGAACTGGAAAATCAGTAGATGTGCATTAGATGGGGAATGATTGAAAAAGATGTGGTGGTCTATGAAGGTGAGAGAATATTAGGATTAGACAAAATTGGTGAACAAGCTGATTTTAGAAAAGCCTGGAAAGATTTACACAAACTGATGCTGAGTGGAACAAGCAGAAGGAAGAATAGTGTACACAAAATAACAGCAAGAATTTGTGATGATCAGCTAGGAAAAAATTGGTTTGTCTCAGTCCTTTAGTGATCAACAGCAGTCCAGATAGACTTTGGACAGAAAATGCCATCTGCATTCAAAAAAAGAACAAAGGAAAAAGAATGTAAAGCAACATATGCCATGTGCACTTGTTCTTTTTTTTTTTTTCTCTGTCCCATGGTTATTCCCTTTTGCTCTGATTTTCTTGTCTCAACATGATTCATAAAGCAATGCTTATTAAATAATTTATGAAACATTGAAAATAATTTAAATTTAATTCAATTTTTAATTTTTAAGACACAGTCCAACCAGGACAGCCAATACATTTTCTATTTAGGGCATCCAGTGATCCAGAGACCTGAGGACCAAGGTTGGCTGGAACTTCACGTTCAATTGGCCATTCTTGCTTCTCAATTTGCAATCTTCATCTACCTGGTAAACAGGGTGGATTATTGTTCACAATTTTCCTCTGTATGAGTGGCTGAGGCACTTCTTCCTGGGGCCTTTGGCAGGAGTCCCTAAAGCCTGTGGCAGACAGGCGCTGCAGCCTGAGGGGAGAAGAGACTGACAGGGATGTGGTGGCTTCTTCTTTGACCTCTCATGGCAGTAAGGGGGGAGGTCATTCGTCAGCCCAGGACTGGCCTCTTCCAAGGGTAGGGAGGACCCAGTCCGGAACAGCTGCTGGCACCATGGTCAAAGCTGGAGATTTTTGAGAGGCATCTGTTCCCCCAAGTTTTCAGGGGAAATGATGAGAGATCGACTGGTGAAGAGGAGCGCCCTGGCCCTTAGTGCAGAGTTCTGCCAGGTGGGAGCCAAGTCTGTGCAGGGCAGACATTCAGCCTCGTGGTGGAGGTGGGTCAGGGTGTTTCCGGGAGCTTTATCCAAAAATGGTACCATGCAGTGATTTTAACTGGGGAAGAGGCTGCCTTGGCCCACTGGCAGAGGCTTCTGCTGGTCAGTGGCAATAAGTCTGTAGCGGGCATACGAGATGGTCAGAACAATAGTTACAGAGTCTCAGGATCACTAATATATCTTCCCTAAAGTTTAGTTAAGAAATATTATTATCTTTGCAGGCCAGAAGACTTTTACAATCATTGACAAAACAATAGCATTCTTAATCAGCGTATTTGGGATTATTACACCTACAAAAATTGACTTTTCAGGAGTTGCTCCAAATGATATAGAGAAAGAATTTATTAGAATCTCAGGAAGCTGGGCGGAGCCAAGATGGCGGAGAAGAAACACACGACTCAGTGAACATCCTCACTCCCTCACAACCAATTAGATAAATTAAGTCTCAAAATTAGCTCAGGACTGATAGATAGATTTGCCCATTATCATCAATCTGCATACAGCAGGTGGACAAATTCAGTTTCCCACAGACCCCACCTTCCTGGGCTAGTAAATCGTCTAAGACTAGCCAATGTTGTAACACTGCTTCCCTAGTCTGAGTTGCCTGATCAGCCAGTGAGTCTAAGGCTTGAGCAGTTTAGTTAGCTATTACCTCTAGCACTGGATGTAGTCTCATCAACCAATTTAACACATAGGTCAGCATTTGGTACCCCCAACTACCATCCTGGGCCCATGTTGCCGGTCAATATGCTTTTATAATTTCTCTCTGGAGGCCAGGCATCTCCCCACCCGTTGGCATCATTTGTCTGGGTCAAAGAAGTGTGAATGTGGGTTAGGGAGCAGTCCGCACTTCGTTTTTCCCTTTCCAAATTTTCACATAACCATATCTCCCATTGCCTGCCAACGCTTGATGAGAGAAAGGAAAATGAGGTCTAATTACACCTACATAACCAGCCCCAGTGCCATTTTTGGAAAAATGAGTATAAGCTGTCTGCCCACACATCCAGTAATGCCCCTTCAGGGCAGGATTATCTTCATTACAAAATATAAAAGGTCTGCTTGAACCTGGAAAATACCTGACATGCCAGTGACCTAAGGGCCTATCCAAAGATGACTTTCAACTCCCCATTGGCAGATGCAACCATTTTCCGCAGTTAGATCCTGATGGCTCCAGAAATTATTAAACCTTTTCCTAACAGTGTTTCTCTATTCTCCCACTGCCATTCCATTGAAGTGTGAGTTGAACCAGCTGCTATGCTATTGAAGGTTATACATATCCATATCTGGGGCCCCTCTGGGTCAGGGATTGAACAGGCAGGTGCCATTTTCCTCACACATCCTTCACTACTATCAGAACATTGGATACAGAGCACGAACTACTGATCCGTCATAACAAGTTCCATCTATTCACATAGCTATGCAATCTGTGATAGCTCCCTTCTCCAGCCTGTGGGTAAATGTCCATGGGCATTCACTTTCTCCCATCCATGGCCCTGTACCACTCTGATTTGAGCAATATTCCCACAGGGTCCAGTGATGCTTTTCTTCTCCTGACCAGAAACCTGTTCCATTGTATATTACTGACCTGTTGTTCAAGATCCCAGGCCGGAGACAGGGGAACAGGAAGCCAGGGTCACCGTGTAAGTTGATCACGTCCCCCACATATCCAACAGCCAGTCAATCTAAAGCTAGTGGCTATTGTTTGGATCAGGGTTTGAAAGGTATTTTCATGCCCTAATGGTCCCGAGGTACCAGTACAAAGGGTGTACCCACATAAAATTACACATGCATATACAAGGCACAGTCTCCAAGCCTTTGGGTTTGGTTCACACCCCATTCTTCCTGATAGTATATAATATCCCTAATCCCTAACAATACAGTCCAACAAAATATAATATCTAATACAAACAAGAAAAGTCCCAAAAGAGTTCCCCAAATGAGACAAGTCAGAAAAATTTTACATGCACAATTCATCAGTCTTTGCTAAGCTGTAATTTCAGCCACACTTTCGGCGTTCCTGGATCAGTCTCTACTGCACACTTCTTTGGCGCCTCCACGGGACCTTTGACTCAAGTGTGATGTGCCCAACATTGCTCTTTGGTGCGTATCACCATAGCTGAAGTCAAGAGGATCTGGAAAGGCCCGTCCCCACTTGGAATCAGCTTGTCCCCTTTCCAGGAGCCAATCAGGACCCAATCTCCTGCTTTAAATGGGTGCATCACAAATCTTAAGGGGGGAGCCCGACTAATGAGACCTTCAATTGCAATGCTTTGAGAAGTTCTGTCAGATCTTAACATATTTCCTAAGGAATAGCTCTTTAGTCTCAAAAATTGGGTCTGATTGCTCTGGGGTCATTAGCCCAGGGTAAGCATGGCCAAACAATAATTCATAAGGGCACAGACCAATGTCTTATGAGGCTTTGTCCTAATTCTCAGCAAAGCAAGAGGAAGGCACTTAGTCCAAGGTAACTGAGTTTCTAATGTTAACCCTGTAAGTTGTTTTTTTTTTTTTTTTTTTTTTTTATTTCCTGATTCATCCTTTCCACTTTTCCTTAGGAAGGATAGTGTCATGGAGTATGAAACTGCCAAGATATTTTAAGGCCTTAACTAAAGCTTGTAGCAGTTTGGCTGTAAAGTGTGTACCCCGGTCTGAATCAGTGCTTTCCACCATCTCATATCTTGAAATTATTTGTTCAAGGAGGACCTTCACTACAGTAGGGGCCGTAGCCTGACAGAGGGGAAAAGCCTCCACCCAAGAGGTCAGATGGTCCGCTATGACCAGCAGACATCTGAGACGTCCCACAGGGGGCAGTTCGGTGAAGTCCATTTGTATACTCTGAAAAGGTCTAATGCCAGGGCTTCTTCCGCTCAATGGGGCTCACTGAAGGGCCGCTCTGTTTGTCCTTCGACAGACAATGCAGCCATCCGTTACCTGAAGAGCCAATGTGTATAATCCAGGGTCGACAAACATAGTGCATATAGTATCACACTTATTCTGGACTGCCTAGGTGCAGGTATTGGATCACCTGTCTCATGACTGCTTTGGTCAGTACCTCTCTTCCACTGGGGAGAAACCAACGTCCCTTTGAACCTCCTGGGTCCCTGAAGCCTGGAGTCTCTGTTTCTCCTCCGGGGTATAGGATGGTGGAGGTAAATGTTGAGGCAGGGCCGGTATTAACACCATCATTTCCTCAGGAGTAACAGAATCTCCTTCCCCAGCTAACTTGGCTTCTTCCATCACCAAACCGTTTCCCTTGGCTTTGAAGGAATTTCCTGCTCAGTGTTTTATCACTTGAACAACAGCTAAAAATTTAGGTGTCATCAGATTAGTCAGTACCTCAGTCACCAAGGCTTCATGTGCCAGTCCCTTATCTTTGCTCTTGACCATGCCTTGTTCTTCCCAGGTGCTTCCAAAAATGTGTACCGTTCCCCAGGCATACTTGGAGTCAGTGTAGTTAGTTCGACTCCTTTCACCCGATTCTTTAATGCATGATGGAGAATAAACAATTCACAAGTCTGGGCTGACAAGTTATTAGGTAAGACCCCTGATTTAATGACCCATAACCCATCCCCATCAACAATAGCCCAAACATTGTGTCTTCTTCCCTCCACCACTCTGGAGGATCCATCTATGAACCATCAGGCTCCTGTTAGCAGTGCTCCCTGACTTTTGTTTGTAAGTCCACCACATTAAGACAATCGGGCTCTAACTGCATATCCTCTCTGGGGGAGGCAGAAAGGAAACTAGCTGGGTTTGGATTCAAATATTGCGATAATACTAAATCATCTTTTTTCTAATAAGATTGCTTCATATTTTAGTATTCTCGAATCAGTTAACCATCTTCCTGCCCTCTGATTTAAAATGGATTGAACCTGATGAGGAAAATTCACTATAAGACTTTCCCCAAAGGTCAGTTTTCTGTTCTCTTCCACTAGTACAACTGTTCAGCTACTGCCTGTAGGCATGTGCGCCAACCTCTTGCCACAGGATCTAACAATTTGACAGAAAAGCTGCAGGATATCTCTGCCCCCCTTATTTGTGCTAAAACTCCTAAGGCCACTCCTTGTTCAGTATTAATAGATGGAAGCGTTTCTTTAGAGATGGCAATATTAACACAGGGGCTGATAGTAAAGCCTTCCTCAAACTCCCAAACCTTTCCTGTGTTTCCTGTAAGATTCCATTCTATTTGATGAGGTTTTTTCTTATAAATATAAAGATTTAGATAACAATGCATATTCATTAATCCAAATCCTACAACATCCTACCAATCCCAGGAATTTCCTAAATTCCTTTTTCATCCTGGGTCTGGTCATCTGCAGCATTCCCTCAATCTGGATCGTATCCAATCTCTTCTGTAGCTCACTTATCATCAGTGTCCTAAATACTAAAGTTCCCGTTCTACATATTGGAATTTTTCTTGGGATACTCTCAACCCCTTCTGGTCCAGAAAATTAAGCAGGTCAATGGTCGTTTGTGTCTCTCTTTCTCCCAGTTATGAACAAATCATCCACATACTGTAATATTTTAATTCCCTGCTAAGAATATTCAAAGTCCCTCCAATATCCTTTGCAAGGCTTGCCCAAACAAATTGGCTGACTCTGTATACCTTTATGGGAGTACCAATTCTTGACATTCACCGCCACAATCCTTGTGTCCTAATTTTTTTCACCGTCTCTTACGTAACTACAATAGGGATATTAGATCGAGTGGAAAGCAATAATACAAAACAAAAATCAGGTTTTTTGAATTTCATTGCAGCCCTAATGACATGATTTGACTACCACTCCTCCAAATCATAAACTCTCTCTATGACATCTCTTATCTTACTTTTTATATTTAGGTCATCATTGTGTAACAATATACTCAAAATTGCTCCAGGGCCCAGGTCAGCTGTAGTGTAATGATTCTCTGTCTTTTCTGCTAAGGCCTCTCTCTCCTCTAGATCCAGAAACCCATCAAGTAGGTGCAGTAATAGGGGAGTCTGGCTTCTGAAAAGAGAGATTAGATTCTTTTTTATGAATTAACTTTAACTTCCCATCTTTGTTCCAGAGTCCCAGAGAGAATCATGTAAAAATTAAGTCTGGCTTATGGTTGTGTTCTCCCAAAGAGAAGACAGAGAAAAATTTTCAAGTGTCGACTAATTCCTTGCACACAAAAACCTGTTAAAAGCCAAAAAAAAAACCATAAGCAAAAATAACCCATAACAACTTTTATTTGTTATTTTATAATTAGAAATTTTTTGACAGTATACATGCATGAATAATTTATTTTTATATCATTTTCCCTTGTAATCATTTTTCCCATAACAACTTTTACATACTTTCAGGAGACTGGTATTAAAAATAGCATTTCTCATAGGAAGTCCAGAGATAGACTTACTCATTACTTATGGCAGAGCTTTGAAGGATGAAGGAGAAAACACAGAAGTTCTCTCTCTTTCTGACTAATGCAGCACCCTATCGCTCCGCCACTGTCATGGGGTCTGTCCATCTACGATTTATTGCATCATACCAAAGCTCCAGGCCCCTCAGACTAGAACCATACACATTGTGGGTGTTTCCCTGATTTAGAGACTAAGTCATTATCTTATTATTGTAGAGCCTTTCTTAGGTATTAATGAATGACAGTTCATTCAACTAAATATTGTAGTTTGGACAATGGACATTTAAAATCGGGTTTCTTTTATGAGTTCTTAGAATTATCTCTTTTGACCAATAAGGAAACTCAGATTATCTTCATATTCTTGGTCCTTCACAACAGGTCCCTAACCTCCTTTTCCAAACTTTTCCATTCCATTCTGTACTCTATGATTGTCAAACTGTCCTTTTTGTTCTCACATAGGAACTGTAACATCTGCTTTGCATTGGCTTAGAATCTCTTCTATCATCAAGTCATGCCTTCCAAAACAAAACTTTCTATCTTTCAAAGCAATCTCAATAAACTTGGGATAGAAAGTTCACTTCTTTTTTCTGTTTCTTTTCCCTCCCATGGTTTTTCCCACTTGTTCTCCTTTTTCTTTCCCAGTTCCATTCTAAATTTCAATATCCATTAATATGTATATCTGTGTGTGTGTGTGGGTATACATACATACACGCATGTAGATAGACATATGGATGGATTGATATACACAAAAACAAAAAGCCATGAAACTATCATCCAAAGTCAGCTATTTGTGCTGAGTCAAACAGGGGAGACTCCTTTTTAAAAACTTTGCTTTTAACTTTGAATATGAGCCAGGTAGCCTATATCAGATGGTGATGGCACATGCTCACTAATTGGCTTTCTTCATTGAAAATCTGAATTAATCAATAAATGAAGCAGGACTAACCCCCCATCTCCTCATTTGAAATGTGAAGTATACAAAGTGGTCTTTTAGGTGGACATTGCTCAGCCTTTCCCTAAAAAGCAGAGCACAGATTGAATTCAGTGTATATTATCTTGAAGTATTAATAAATTCCTTTTGTCTTATTTTCTGAGTTTGCTGTATTTGATTAGGACTTCAAGGCTTAATCTAGATTTCTTTTATGATTCTGGTAAGTCTAGCCAGGATATTGGGGGCGTGGCTCTTTGCCCATGTGGCTCTCTCCAAGAATCTACTCTGATTTTGCCACTAACATTTAGCTCTTTGTAAAGTGCCAGATCAGAGTAGATTAGTCTGAGAAGGAAAATGGTTAGAGATTGAAATTTCCCAAACTTTGGAAAGATAAAGACAAATAATTTTGCAACTCAACGTTCGATGTTTCCTCCTCATTTGTGCATGAAGAAATGGAAACTGCAAAGAGGCAAATGAGTATAGTTCTTCCCCAATGTTAGCTATCCTAGGAACAAAACATTAAGAGATGGAGTGAATGGAGGAAGTGAAAAAAATGTCCCTGGCAGCAACCCAGTATCAGTATGCACCCCAGTGAGGAGCAAGCTGACCCTGCAGAATGATCTTGTAGAGACAGAGCTATCCTGTACTGAATTCTACTGCTACCTTATACAATCTGAGGGTTCAGCTACAGACATTGACTTCCCGAGGCTATCTTATGGGAAGCAGAAAGCCTTGAAGACCAGTTGACTTATGACATTCCCAATTAGCATAGTTAGGACACCTTTTCCATAAAAGGTCTAACCTTCCTCCTTGTTCCCCATTGTTCCCCGCCTTATGGCTTAATAACTGTGCTTGACCTTGAGTGATTTGAGTGGAAATTCATACTAATTTCCATACTTCCATAACTTTCCATTCTGCCATACTGCAGAAACTAGGCATGGACCCACACTTAACACCACATACTAAGAGAAGATCAAAATGGGTCCATGATTTAGGCAGAAAGAATGAGATCATCAATAAATTAGAGGAACATAGTATAATTTAACTCTCAGACTTGTGGAGGAGGAAGGAATTTGTGACCAAACGAGAAGGAGAGATCATTATTGAACACAAAATAGAAAATGTTGATGACATCCAACTAAAAAAGTCTTTGTACAAACAAAACTAATGCAAACAAGATTATAAGGGAAGCAAGGAACCGGGAAAACATTTTTACAGTCAAAAGTTCTGATAAAGGCCTCATCTCTAAAATGTAGAGAGAATGGACTCTAGTTTACAAGAAATCAAGCCATTCTCCAATCGATAAATGGTCAGATATGAATAGACAACTCTCAGATGAAGAAATTGAATCTATTTCTAGCAATATGAAAAGATGCTCCAAGTTATTATTCATCACAGAAATGCAAATGAAGACAATTCTGAGATACCACTATATACCTCTCAGATTGGCGAGAATGACAGGGAGAGATAATGCCCAATGTTGGAGAGGATGTGGGAAAACGGCGTCACTGATGCCTTGTTGGTGGAGTTGTGAATACATCCAGCCATTCTGGAGAGCAATCTGGAATTATACCCAAAAAGTTATCAAAATGTGCATACCAGTTGACCCAGCAGTGCTACTACTGGGCTTATATCCCAAGGAAATACTAAAGAAGGAAAAGGGACCTGGATGTGCCAAAATGTTTGTGGCGGCTTTTTTGGTAGTGACTAGAAAGTGGAAAATGAATAGATGCCCATCAATTGGAGATTGGTTGGGTGAATTATGATTCATGAATGTTATGGAATATTATTGTTGTGTAAGAAATGACCAGCAGGATGAATACAGAGAGCCTTGGAGAGACTTACATCAACTGATGCTGAGTGAAATGAGCAAAACTGGGAGATCATTATACACTTTAACAGCAATACTGTAGGAGGATGTGTTCTGATGGAAGTGGATATCCTCGACAAAGAGAAGATCTAACTCAGATCCAATTGACCAATGATGGAGAGAATCCGCGACACACGGAGAAGGAACACTGGGAAATGAGTGTAAAGTGTTTGCATTTTTTTCCCCCAGGTTACTTTTACCTTCTGAATCCAATTCTTTCTTTGCAACAACAACAAAAAATTCGGTTCTGCACACATATATTGTATCTAGGATATACTATAACATATGTAATATGTATGGGAATGCCTGCCATCTAGGGGAGGTGCTGGAGGGAAGGAGGGGAAAATTCGAAACAGAAGGGAGTGCAAGTGAAAATGGTGTAAAAAATGACCCATGCATATAATACTGTCAAATATATAATAATTATAAAATTAATGAAAAAAGAAAGGATTCAGCAGAATTTGGTTGCTTAGGTAAGTGAGAAGTAAAGTCATCTAAGTTGAAATGATTCAAGTAAGAGAGAAATCTACATTATACTTGGGTATATAAAATTGTTTTAGATGTCATTGTTGTGAATGTCTATATGAACACATGTGTACATATGTATGTATATATAATATGCATATGATCATTTTCTATATACATACATGGGTTCATGAATGTGTTATATCCAGAAACATATTGTGTGTACATAAAAATATATGTGCTGAACTGAAAACCTGCATGGCAGATATATAGGGGAAGAAAGGGGGAAAAAAGATAAAATTACAATTTTCTCAATATTCCTCCATCTCGCTTACATCACCAGACTTCCTGCCAGAAGGTTGGGTAAATAGCTCCTAATCATTGCTTTAGTTTCTTTGTCATGGGTGGTGAATTCCCCCCTTTCATTATTTTTTATTAAAGCTTTTTAATTTTCAAAAGATATACATTGATAATTTTTCAGCATTAACCCTTGCAAAAGCCTGTGTTCCAATTATTCCCCCTTGTCCCCACCTCTTCCTGTAGATAATAATCCAATATACATTAAATCCAATATAGGCATACATATCATGCAATTATCTTGCTGCACAAGCAAAATGAAATCAAAAAGAAACAAATGAGAAATAAAATGCAAACAACAAGGAGAGCGAGAATGCTATGTTGTGATCTGCACTCAGTTTCCACAATGCTCTCTCTGGGCATAGATGGTTCTCTTCAACACAAAGTCACTGGAAATCCTCTGAATCATCTTATTGTGAAGTGCCATGTCCATCAGAATTGATCATTGTATAGTCTTGCTGTTGCCATGTACAATGATCTCCTGGTTCTATTCATTTCACTTAGCATCAGTTCATGTGACTCTCTCCAGGCTTCTCTGAAATCATCCTGCTGATGGCTTCTTATGGAACATTAATATTCCATACAATTCATATACCGTAACATATCTGGGCGTTCTGTAACGAAGGGGCAGCCACTCAGTGTCCAGTTTCTTGCAAATACCAAACATTGTTGCACATATGGGTCCCTTTCCCTCTTTTAGGATCTCTAGGACATAGAAGCCCAGAACAAACCAGGCTGAATCAAAGGGTATGCACAATTTGACAGCCCTTTGGGCATCACTCCCAATTGCTCTCTATGCCCTTTTATTTTCAATGTTGGTGATTTGCTTTTTCTTTGCTTTTTCTTGTCAAATTAACCAAAGTTTTATCTGTTTTGTCGCTTTTTCCCTCTTAGCTTTACTCATTAGTTCATTTACTTATTTTGGTTAATTACTCATTTACTTAGCTTTACTCATTAGTTCATTAGTTTTCTTATTTTCACATTTATTAATCTCTCCTTGGGATTTCTAATTTGATATTTAATTGGGACTTTTAATTTCTTTTCTTTTTTTTTTTCCTCGCTTGCCTAGTTGCATGTCCATGTCATTGATGTCCTCTTTAATTTTTTCACATACTTATTTGAAGAGAAAAAAATTTGCTTTAAGAATTCACTATTTTGGCAGCATTATCTCATAGGTTTTCATACATTGTTTCATGATTGTCATTCTCTTGGTGGAATTATGGAATGTTTCTGTAATTTGTTGTTTCATCCACTCATTTTTTAGCATTCGATTCAACCATTCTGGAGAGCAATTTGGATCCTTGCAGAAAAGGCTATCAAACTGCACATACCTATAGAAATGGCAATTGCCTTACAGGGTCTGTATTCCAAAAAAATTATAGGGGAGGGAAAAGGACCCTGTGCCAAGTTGTTTGTAATTGTTCTTTTTATGATAGAAACTGGAAATTTGGTAGATGCCCATCAATTGGAGAATGGCTGAACAAGATGTGACGGTATATGAAGGTTATCATTATATGAATGACGGTATATGAATGTTAGCATTATATAAGAAATCATGAACAAGCTCATTTTAGAAAGGCCTGGAAAGACTCACACAAACTGATGCTGTGTGGAACAATCAGAAGGAAGAATACTTTGTACAAAATAACAGCAAGAATTTGTATTGATCAGCTAGGAAAAAATTGCTTCTTCTCAGTGCTTTGGTGATCCAAGGAATCCCAATAGACTTTGAACTGCAAATGCCATCCGCATTCACAAAAAGAACTACAGAAAAAGAATGTAAAACACCATATGCTATGTTTTTCTTTCACTCTCTCTCTCTCTCTCATGATTATTCCCTTTTGCTCTGATTTGTCTTTCCCAACATGATTCATAAAAGCAATGCTTATTAAAAGTAAATTTACTAAACACTACAAAAATTTAAAATTAAAATTTTATTCAATATTTAATGTATAATACAGGACAGCCAATAACTATGCTGTTTAGGGCATCCAATGAGCCAGAGACCTGGGGACCAAGTCTGACTGAAACTACATGTACAATTAGTAATTATTGATTCTCAATATATCATCTTTGTGAACAGGACCCTGGACTGGTGTTCGCAATTTTCCTTTATAGTTGGCTGAGCCTTTTCCTGGGACCTTTGGCTGGAGTGCCTAAAGCCTGTGGCAGGCAGGTGCTGCAGCCTGAGGGAAGAGGGGGCTAGGAGGGGTGGGGTGGTCATTGGTCAGCCCAGAGACCGGCTTCTTCCAGGGGTCGGGATTGCCAAGGCCGGCCTAGCTGCTGGCATCACAGTGAATCCTGGAGGTTTATGTTGGGCATCTGTTCCCTCAGGTTTTCAAGGGAAATGGGGGGAGATCAATTGGGGAAGAGGAGTGCCCTGACCCATCTGTGGAGCATTATTGCCAGGTGGTGGAACCACATCTGCAGAGGTCACACATTCAGACTGGATGTTGAGGGTGATTGGTGTCTTTTGGGGGGGGAGCGTCTCTTTGCAAAGATAGCACAATGCCTTCCATTCGCCCTGTTGGTATTCTTCTAGGTGTTGGGGTGAAGTCTCTGGAGGGCACACATTCATCCTAGGACGGGTTAAGGTGGGTCAGCTTGTCTGGTTTTTGTTTTTGTTTTTGTTTTTGTTTTTGTTGTTTTTGTTTTTGTTTTGTTTTACCCAATATGTGATGATGAGTTGAAGTCGATTGAAGAGGAACGCCTTTGACCCACTGGTGGAAGCTTCTGCCAGGCAGTGGGACCGATTCTGTGGAGGGTAGATATTTAGACTGGTGGTTGAGTTAATTTAGTTTTCTTTTCCACACCATGGGCTATGTGGGGAGGTCAACTCGGGGTGAGGTCCTCCAGGGCCCGTTGGCAGAGCCTTCTGCCAAGTGGTACGTCCAAGTCTGTGGATGAAGGAGGCAACATATGAGCAAAGGGGAAGGAATTAAGAAACAGAGAAGGATGTGGGTGGCAAAAATAGGAAGAATACTTTGTAGGAAATAACAGCAAGAATTTGTGACAGATAGGAGAGAATTGGTTCTTCTTAGCGCTTTAGTGATCCAAAGCAATCCTAATAAGACTTGACAGAAAATGCCCTCTGAATTAAAAAAAAAATGAGAAGAAAATGTAACACACCATGTACTTTGTTCACTTTTTCTCTCTCCCTCTCTCTTCCATGGTTATTACATTTGCTTTGTTTTTTTCTCTCCAAACACGATTCATAAAGCAAAATGTATTCTAAATTAATACATTTATTAACCCCCCCCATCAAATGAAAATTCTATTTTATTGTCCAAATAATAGGACTTTCAAGGTAGGAGAACAATATAGGACAATATACGACAACAACAGGAAGGTCATATTTGTGCCAAAATGTTTGTGGCAGCCCTTTTTCTAGTGGCCAGAGACTGGAAATGGAATGGATGTCCAAGATTCGGAGAATGGTTGGGTAAATTATGGTTTGTGAATATTATGGAATATTATGATTCTGTAAGAAATGACCAGCAGGAAGAATACAGAGAGGCTTGGAAAGACTTACAGGAACTGATGCTAAGTGAAATGAGCACAACCACTAGCTCATTATATACTTCAACAACAATACTTAGGAGGATGTATTCTGATGGAAGTGGATATCTTGACAAAGAGAAGATCTCATTCAGTTCCACTTCATCCATGATGGACAGAATCGGCTATACCCAGAGAAGGAACACGGGGAAATGAGTGTGACCTATTTTCATTTCTTGTTTTTCTTCCCAGGTTATTTTTACCTTCTGAATCCAATTCTTCTTGTGCAACAAGAGAACTGTACGGTTCTGCAATATACTATAACATAGTAAACCTGTATAAACCTGCCTGCCTTGTAGGGGAGGGGGTGGAGAGAGGGAAGGCAAAAGTCAGAACAGAAGTGAGTGCAAGGAATAATGTTGTAAAGAAATTACCCAACAATCGCAAGGCCAATACTTTTGGCCGCCAATACCCTTGGCAACCAATCAACCAGAGAGCCAGAGGGTCAGAGAACCAGAGACTCAGGGACCAAGGCTGGCTTTATCTGGCTTTATCTTTAAAAAATAATTAAAACTTTCTGTTTATTAAACATATGCTTGGGTAATTTTTCAACAAAGTGTTATGTACCAAATTATCCCCTTTCCCCCCCCCACTCCTTCCCTTAGGTGGCAGGTACTCTAATACATGTTGAAAAGCTTAAAATATATATAGTTAAACAGTTAGCTTGTTGTACAAGAAAAAATCAGACTCAGAAGGAGAAAAACCCGAAAGACAACAAAATGCAAGCAAACAGAAAGAGTAAGAATGCTATGTTATGGTCCACACTCAGTTCCCATGGTCCTCTCTGTGAGGGTAGATGGCTCTCTACATCACTGAAAAATTTTAATTGGTTTGAATCATAATCATTGTTGAAGAGAGATTCTATCCAACAGAATTGATCATCCTCTAGTCCTGTGGCATGTTATAATGATCTCCTGGTTCTGATCTTTTCACTTAGCTTAGTCTCTCCAGGCCTCTCTGAAATAAATTATTCAGCCACTCTCCAAATCATTGGCATCCATTCAGTTTCCAGTTTCTTGCCACTACAAAAAGGGCTGCCACAAACATTTTTGCACATGTGGGGTCTCTTTTCCTCTGCTGAGATCTCTTTGGGATATAAACACAGTAGAAACACTGCTAGGTCAAAGGGTATGCAGTTTGATAACTTTTTGAGCATAGTTCCAAAGTGTTCTTCAGAATATTTGGATGTGTTCACTATTCCACCAGCAATGCATCCGCATCCCAGTTTTCCCACATCCCCTCCAACATTCATCATTATCGTTTCTTGTCAATCTGACAGCTGTATAGGGGTAGCTCAGAATTTCTCTTTATTTGCATTTCTCTGTTCCAAGTGATTTGGAGCATCTTTTCATATGACTACAAATCGTTTCAATATCTTCATCTGAAAAATGTCTGTCCATATCCTTTCACATTTATCAATTGGAGAATGGCTTAACTTCTTATGAAGTTGAATCCATTCTCTATATATTTGAGAAATGAGGCGTTTATCAGATCCTTTGAACGTAAAAATGTTTTCCCCATTTATTGCTTCTTTTCTAATCTTGTCCACATTTGTTTTGTTTGTACAAAAACTTTTTAACTTAATCTAATGAAAATTATTTTGTGATCAATAATGATTTCTAGTTCTTCTTTGGTCATAAATTCCTTCCTCGTGCACAGTACTGAGAGGTAAATTCTCCTATGCTCTTCCAAATTTGTTTATTATAACATTCTTATTTCCAGATCATGAACCCATTTGGACCTTAACTTGGTATATGGTGTTAGGTGTGGGTCAATGAAGAGTTTCTGCCATCCTCGTTTTCCATTTTCCTAGCAGTTTTTGTCAAATAGTGAATTCTTATCCCAAATGCTGGGGTCAAACACTAGATTGCTATAGTAATTGACTATTTTGTTCTGTGAATCTAACTTATTCCACTGATCAATGGATCTTTTTCCAATCTAGTACCAAATAGTTTTGATGGTCTAGCTATACCAGATCTCTGTCAAACACTACATTGCTATAGTCATTAACTATTTTGTCCTATAAACTTTACCTATTCCATTGATCACTGCTCTTTTTCCTATCTAGCACCAAATGGTTTGGATGGCCTAGCTGTATGACATCTAAAGCTACATTATAAAGCAGCGGTCACCTTCATTTTTTTTAAATAAATTCCCTTAAAATTCTTGACCTTTTGCTCTTACAGATGAATTTTGTTAATTTTTTTTTGGGGGGGGGTCAGTAAAATAGTTTGAGAGTTTGGTATGGCGCTAAATAAAATAGGTGTATTTGGGGACCCAGTCTTGGGTAGTTTTGTCATCTTTATTATTTTTGCTGCCCCTATCCAATAGCATTTTATATTTTTCCAATTGGTTAGATCAGTTTTGTAGTACTGTTCATATAGTTCCTGACTCTCTTTTGGCAGATAAGATTTTCAGATAAATGGAATTTATCTTTGTATCTCCTATTGTTGGATTTTATCAGTGATGTATAAAAATGCTGATGATTTATGTGGATTTATTTTGTATCCTGCAACATTGCTATAGTGGTGGAATATTTCTAATAGCTTTAGACTAGATTCTCTAGAGTTCTCTATATCATCATATCATCTGCAAAGAGTGATCATTTGGTTTCCTCATTAAATAACCTCTGTCCTCTCTTATTGCCAAAGCTAGCATTTTGAATACAATATTAAATAGTAATGGTGATAGAGGGGGAAAACTTGTTTCACCCCTGATGTTACTGGGAATGGTACCAGTTTATCCTCATTACATATGAGGCTTGCTGATGGTTTTAAATAGATGCTACTGACTATTTTTAGGAAATGTCCAATTATTCCTGTGCTCTCAAGTGTTTTTATGAGGAATGGATGTTAGATTTTATTATCTGTTGCGATAATCATATGGTTTTAATTTGGTTATTGCTATTGTCAATCATGGTTCCTAATATTGAACCAGACCTATATTCAGGTATAAAATCCTACTTGGTCATAGTATATTATCCTGGGAATTAATGTCTCATATTTAACTTAAGATTTTTGCATCAATATTCATTATATAGAGTGGTCTATATTTTTTTTTCTGTTTTCGTCCTCCCTAGTTGAGGTATCAGTACTATGGCTGTGTCATCAAAGAATTTTGGTAGGAGTCCTTCATTGCCTAGTTTTCAAATACTTTAGTATTGGAGTTGTATTCTTGAAAATCCATCTGGTCCTGGGATTTTGCATAGAGAGTTGATTAACAGCTTGTTCTATTTCTCTTTCTAAAATGCCATTATTTAAGTAACTTATTTACTCTTCTGTTAATCTGGGCATTCTATATTTTTGGACATATTCCTCCTTTGCGCTTTTGGGCAAAATAACTACTAATTATCACTCTAATTGTCTCTTCATTGGTGGAAAGTTCTTTTCATCTTTGACACTAAAAATAATCAAAGTAACTAAAGGTCGATTTTTTTTCATAAAACCAACTCTTAGTTTTATTTATCTCTTTTATTTTTTACACTTTCAAATTTGGTATTTGGAGTTTTCTTTTTTGAATTAATTTTATAATTAAGGGTTTTTTTTGGCAGTACATATGCATAGGTAATTTTTTTTACTACATTATTCCTTGTACTCCCTCTATTCAGAATTTTTCCCCCTCCTTCCCTCCATCCCCTCCCTTACATCTCAGGCAGTCCCATACATATTAAATATCTTATAGTATATCCCAGGTACAATATATATGTGCAGAACCGAATTTTGTTGTCGTTGTTGTTGTTGTTGCAAAGGAAGAATTGTATTCAGAAGGTAAAAATAATCTGAGAAGAAAAACAACAACAACAACAACAACAACAACAAAAATGCTTATAGTTTACACTCATTTCCCAATGTTCCTTTTCAGGGTGTAGCTGATTCTGTCCAATTATTTAAATCTGATTTTGTTTTTTTTTTTTTAAACTTTTTTTTTATATATTTTTGTAATATTATCCCTTGTATTCATTTTTCCAAATTATCCCCCCTCCCTCTAGTCTCTCCCCCCGATGACAGACAATCCCATACATTTTACATGTGTTACAATATAACCTAGATACAATACATGTGTGTAAATACCATTTTCTTGTTGCACAATAAGCATTAGATTCTGAAGGTACATGTAACCTGGGCAGACAGATATTAGTGCTAACAATTTACATTCATTTCCCAGTGTTTCTTCTCTGGGTGTAGCTACCCCTGTCCATCATTGATCAACTGGAATTGAGTTGGCTCTTCTTTATGTTGAAGATTTCCACTTCCATCAGAATACATCCTCATACAGTATTGTTGTTGAAGTGTATAGTGATCTTCTGGTTCTGCTCATTTCACTCAGCATCAGTTGATGTAAGTCTCTCCAAGCCTCTCTGTATTCCTCCTGCTGGTCATTTCTTACAGAGCAATAATATTCCATAACCTTCCTATACCATAATTTGCCCAACCATTCTCCAACTGATGGACATCCATTCATCTTCCAGTTTCTATCTACAACAAAAAGAGCTGCCACAAACATTTTGGCACATATAGGTCTCTTTCCGCTCTTTAGTATTTCTTTGGGATATAAGCCCAGTAGTAGCACTGCTGGGTCAAAGGGTATGCACAGTTTGATAACTTTTGGGGCATAGTTCCAAATTGCTCTCCAGAATGGCTGGATTCTTTCACAACTCCACCAGCAATGTATTAGTGTCCCAGTTTTCCCACGTCCCCTCCAACATTCATCATTATTTGTTCCTGTCATCTTAGCTAATCTGACAGGTGTGTAGTGGTATCTCAGATTTGTCTTCATTTGCATTTCCCTGATCAGTAGTGATTTGGAACACTCTTTCATATGAGTGCATATAGTTTCAATTTCTTCATCTGAGAATTGTCTGTTCATATCCTTTGACCATTGATCAATTGGAGAATGGTTCATTTTCTTATAAATTAGGTTCAGTTCTCTATATATTTTGGAAATGAGAACTTTGTCAGAACCTTTGCTTTTAAAAATATTTTCCCAATTTGTTACTTCCCCTCTAATCTTGTTTGCATTAGTATTGTTTATACAGAAAACTTTTTAGATTGATGTAATCAAAATCTTCTATTTTGTGATCAATAATGATCTCTAGTTCTCCTCTGGTCATAAATTCCTTCCTCCTCCACAAGTCTGAGAGGTAGACTATCCTCTGTTCCTCTAATCTATTTATTATCTCATTCTTTATGCCTAAATCATGGACCCATTTTGATCTTTGATCTATGATTTGGTATATGGTGTTAAGTGTGAATCCATATCTAATTTCTGCCATATTAATTTCCAGTTTTCCCAACAGTTTTTTTCCAAATAATGAATTTTTATCCCTAATGTTGGTATCTTTGGGTTTGTCAAAGATTAGATTGCTATAGATGTCCCCTTCTTTGTCCTTTGTATCTAATCTGTTCCACTGATCTACCGGTCTATTTCTTAGCCAATACCAAATGGTTTTGGTGACTGCTGCTATATAATATAGCTTTAGATCAGGTACACTTAGACCACCTTCCTCTGAGTTTTTTTTCATTAGTTCCCTTGCAATTCTCGACCTTTTATTCTTCCATATGAATTTTGTTGTTATTTTTTTCTTTTTCTAGGTCATTGAAATAGTTTCTTGTGAATCTGATTGGTATAGCACTAAATAAATAGATTAGTTTGGGGAGTATTGTCATCTTTATGATATCCGCTCGGCCTATCAAAGAGCACTGAATGTCTTTCCAATTATTTAAATATGACTTTATTTTTGTGGCAAGTGTTTTGTAATTTTTCTCATATAATTCCTGACTATTCTTTGGTAGATGCATTCCCAAATATTTTATACACTCAACATTTGTTTGAAATGGAATTTCTCTGTGTATTTCTTGCTGTTGCATTTTGTTGGTGGTATATAAAAATGCTGAGGATTTATGTGGATTTATTTTGTATACTGCAACTTTGCTAAAGTTCGGAATTATTTGTAATACCTTTTTAGCAGAGTCTTTGGGGTTCTCTAAGTATACCATCATGTCATCTGCAAAGAGTGATAATTTGATTTTCTCACGTCCTACTCTAATTCCTTGAATCTCTTTCTTGGCTCTTATTGCTGAGGCTAGCGTTTCTAGTACTATATTGAATAGGAATGGGGATAGTGGGCAACCTTGTTTCACTCCTGATCTTACAGGGAAAGGTTCCAGTTTATCGCCATTGCATATGATGGTTACTGACGGTTGTAAATATATGCTCCTTATTATTTTAAGGAATAGTCCATTTATTCCTATACTCTCAAGTGTTTTTAATAGGAATGGAAGTTGGATTTTATCAAATGCTGTTTCTGCATCTGTTGAGATGATCATATGGTTTTTTATTAATTTGATTATTAATATGGTCAATTATACCAATAGTTTTCCTAATGTTAAACCAGCCCTGCATTCCTGGAATAAATCCTACTTGATCATAGTGTATTATCCTGGGGATGATTTTCAATATTCATTAAGGAGATTGGTCTATAGTTTTCTTTCTCAGTTTTCAATCTACCTGGTTTAGGTATCAGTACCATGCCTGTGTCATAAAAGGAATTTGGTAGGACTCCTTCCATCCCTATTTTTTCCAATAGTTTATATAGCATTGGAGTTAGGTGTTCTTTAAATGTTTGGTAGAATTCACATGTAAATCCATCTGGTCCTGGGGATTTTTTCTTAGGGAGTTGCTTAATAGCTTGTTCTATTTCTTTTTCTGAAATGGGACTATTTAGACTACATCCTTCTTCCTCAGTTAATCTGGGCAAGCTATATTTTTGAAGGTATTCTTCCATTTCGTTTAAGTTATCGAATTTATTGGTTCATAAAGTTGAGCAAAGTTCTAATTTCCTCTTCAATAGTGGTGAGTTCTCCCTTTTCATTTTCAAGACTAACAATTTACTTTTACTCTTTCCTTTTTTTGAATCAGATTTACTAAGGGTTTGTCTATTTTGTTGGTTTTTTCAACGAACCTACTCTTAGTTTTATTTTAATTAATTCAATCGTTTTTTTTACTTTCAATTTTATTAATCTCACCTTTTCTTTTTAGAATTTCAAGTTTCGTGTGGGGGGGATTTTAATTTGTTCCTTTGCTAGCAATTTTAGTTGTAAGCCCAATTCGTTGACCCTCTCTTTCTCTATTTTATGCAAGTAGGCCTCTAGAGATATAAAACTTACCCTCATTGGCTGTATCCCACATATTTTGGTATGATGTCTCATTATTGTCATTTTCTTGGGGGAAGTTATGAATTATGTCTATGATTTGCTCTTTTACCCAGTCATTCTTTAGTATGAAATTATTTCGTTTCCAATTAAGTTTTGGTCTATTTTCCCCTGGCTTTTTATTAAATGTATTAGATTAGATTAGAAGAGAAGTAACAAATTGGGAAAAAAATTTTTACAGTTAAAGGTTCTGATAAAGGCCTCATCTCCAAAACAGACAGAGAATTGACTTTAATTTATAAGAAATCAAGCCATTCTCCAATTGATAAATGGTCAAAGGATATGAACAGACAAGTTTCAGATGATGAAATTAAAACTATTTCTACTCATATGAAAGAGTGTTCCAAATCACTATTGATGAGGAAATGCAAATTAAGACAACTCTGAGATACCACTACACACCTGTCAGATTGGCTAAGATGACAGGAACAAATAATGATGAATGTTGGAGGGGCTGTGGGAAAACTGGGACTCTGATGCATTGTTGGTGGAGTTGTGAAAGAATCCAACTATTCTGGAGAGCAATCTGGAATTATGTCCAAAAAGTTATCAAAATGTGCATATCCTTTGACCCGGCAGTGCTACTACTGGGCTTATATCCCAAAGAAATACTAAAGAAGGGAAAGGGACCTGGATGTGCCAAAATGTTTGTGGCAGCCCTTTTTGTAGAGGCTAGAAATTGGAAAATGAATGGATGCCCATCAATTGGAGAATGGTTGGGTAAATTATGGTATATGAATGTTATGGAATCTTATTGTTCTATAAGAAATGACCAAAAAGGAGGAATACAGAGAGGCTTGGAGAGATTACATCAACTGATGCTGAGTGAAACGAGCAGAATGAGGAGATCATTATACACTTCAACAATGATACTGTATCAAGATGTATTTTGATGGAAGTGGATATCCTTCAACATAGAGAAGAGCTAATCGAATTCCAATTGATCAATGATGGAGTTTTCAATTTGTTCTTTTTCTAGTTTTTAGTTGCAAGCCCAATTCACTAAACATCTCTTTCTCTATTTTATACAAGCAAGCATCTAGAGAGACAAATTTCCTTTTTATTACTGCTTTGTCTGTATCCCACAAATTTTGGTATGTTGTCTCACTGTTGTCATTCTCTTGGGTGAAATTGTTGATTGCGTCTAAGATTTGCTTTTTCATCCATTCACTTGATAGGATGAGATTATTTCATTTGCTATAATTTGTTTGCCTTTCTCCTGGCCTTTTATTGAATAAAATTTTTATGGCATCATGATCTGAAAAGAAATTTGCATTTACTCTTTCTGCCTTTCTGTGTTCGTTTTGATGTTTTTAATGTCCTAATATATAATGAATTTTAGTTTAGGTTTCATAAACTGCAGAGAAGAAAGGCAGAAAAGTTTCCTCTTTTTCCAGTAAAATCCCCTTCCCACCTCTAGATTTGTTTTGTTTTGTTTTATTTTGTTTTCTTTTTATATTGGAAGAGTAGTAATATGGAATTATACATGCACTCATTTTGTCTCCATTCAATTTTCTCAAAAGATCTATCGTACCTAACTTTTCTAGTATTCTATTTATCTCTTTAACTTCTTATTTTGTGGTTGATTTATCTAGTTCTGAGAGAGCAAGGTTGAGATTTCCCACATTATAGTTTTGCTGTCTATTTCTTCTTGCAGTTCTCTTAATTTCTCTTATAGGAATTTAAATGGTATACCGCTTGGTATATACATACATATATATATATATATATATATATATATATATATGTGTATATATATATATATATATATATATATATATATATATATATATATATATATACATATATGTTTAGTATTGGTATTGCTTCATCATCTATGGTACCCTTTAGCAAGATATAGTGCCCTTCCTTATTCCTTTTAATTAGATATATTTTTCCTTTTGCTTGATATGAAGTCAGCATGGTTACCCCTGCTTTTTTGTACTTCACCTGAAGCATAATAGATTCTGCTCTAGCCTTTTACTGTTCCTCTGTATGTATCATTCTGCTTTAAATGTGTTTCTTTTAAACAATGTATTGTAGGATCCAGTCTGCTAGCCACTTACCTTTTATTGAGAGAGTTCGCCCCATTCACATTTATGGTTAAAACTATTTCCTTGCCATCTTATTCCCCAAATTATACTTTTCTCTTTCCTTTTCCCCTTTCCCTCCTTCCCCAGTATTTTTCTTATGAGCACCACTTGCCTCAGCCAGCCCTCTTCCTTTAGAGTCCCTCCCCCTGTCTTCTACCTTTCCCTTAGTATTTCTGTTTCCCTTTCTATTTAGTTTCCCCCTTTCCCTTTTTGCTTTTCCCCTACCCCACTTTGCTGTAAGGTGAGAGAAGTTTCTCAGGGAAACCAAATATTTCTAATATTTTCTCTTTGAGCCAAATCTGACCAGAGTAAGATTCACACAATATTCATCCCCTCCCCGGCTTTCCCTCAATTATAATAGGTTTTCTTGCCTCTTCTTGAAATGTAATTTCCCTCATTTTCCCTCCACTTTCCTCTTTTTCCAGTATAATGCCCTTCCCACCTCTAGTTTTTTTTTTTTTTAATATTGGAACACTAATATGAAATTATACATGCACTCTCTATGTATACACATAACAGAATTATACTTCTCAAGTGCTGTTTACCTTTTTATGCTTCTCCTGATTTCAATATTTGGAGTTCAAATTTCTTGTTTAGCTTTGATCTTTTCATCCGCAATGAAAGTAAGTCACCTATTTCACTGAATTTGCATCTTCTTCCCTGAAAGAAAATGTTCAGTTTAGAGGAGTAATTTATTCTTGGCTGCATTCCAAGTTCCTTTACCTTTCAGAATATCAGATTCCAGGTCCTTCTATCCTTTAAGGGGGAAGCTTTGAGGTCCTGGGTATAATCCTTATTGTGGTTCTTTGGTATTTTAATTTTGTTTTTTTTTTTCCCCGGCTGTTTGTGTTATTTTTTCCTGATCGTTCTAAAATGTAGCCAGGAGATTCCTTGGAGTTTTCCTTTGGGGGTCTGTTTCAGGAGATGTTTGGTGAATTCTTTCATTTTACCTTCTGATTCTGATTTCCTGAAAAATAGTGTCTGGGCTCTTTATCTATCATGGTTTTCAGAAAGTCCAATAATCTTAGACTCTCTCTCCAAGATTTATTTTTCCAGGTCAATTACTTTGACAATTAGTAAAAAATGTTTGAAATCTGTTCTTTTTTTCCAGAAAAGCTATTCCAAGTCAAAGTTCTTACTGTTTTTTTATTCATTTTGTTTTTGAAAGTTGAGATCTGCAATGATGGACAGAAACAACTACACCCAGAGAAGGAACACTGGGAATTGTATGTAAACTGTTAGCACTACTGTCTATGTACCCTGGTTACTTATACCTTCGGAATCTAATACTTAATGTGCAACAAGAAAATGGTATTTACACAAATATATTGCATCTAGGTTATACTATAACATATGTAAAATGTATGGGATTGCCTGTCATCAAGGGGAAGGAGTAGAGGGAGGGAGGGGATAATTTGGAAAAATGAATACAAGGGATAATGTTTTAAAAAAATTACTCATGCATATATACTGTCAAAAAATTATAAATAAAATTTAAAAAAAAAAGAAAGTTGAGATCTGTTTAACCAGTAAGGGGGGGTTTGTCCAAACTTCCTCTGCAAGTGTCAGCAGCTGCACAGGATCAGTATTTCCTAACTGCTGGGTACTGTGTGGGCATGGCCTGGTGGCATGAGATTCTGTCATTTGGGGATTCACTATTTACCTTTGGGGAGGACTTGTTTTTTGACTTCTCTTCTGAAGTACTGGGCTTCCAGGAAACCTGTGTCTTCTCTTCCATCTTGGCTCTGCCCCACAAACTGTGGTTTCTTCAATTGGGAGATGGGCAGGGTGAGTGTCTTGGCTCTGAGGCCTTTGTTGGATTTTTTGTGGGAATAGCAGGCAGGGGAGGGTAAAGGAAGCTAGAGAGAGGAGGGGGGGCTCCCTGTTTCCCCTGGCATTGCAGGGCAGACAATGAATTTGGATCCTGGCTCTCTATGGAGCCAAGATGTTTGTCTTTGTCCAGTGGCAAGATTTTGCCAGAAGGCCTGCTTAAGAAGTGTGTCTTGGCCCTTTTGCAGAAACTTCTTCTCTCCAGAGGAGCCAGATGCTTCAAGGGGGCTCTCTTTCCCGGACTGGCTGCCCTGGATTTTGTTGCGTCCTGCTCCCATATGGGCACAATCTGGTTTGATGGGATGCCCATGGCAGACTTCGCCCCTTGGCAGAAGCAGTTGTTATTGAGGGACGTTAACTCTTGGGTAGGACTGTTTTCCCTAGTGTTTGGTGGATCCCGTTCCACCATAGGGGGCATTCCCCTAGGGCATAAGGGTCCCTGTGGGGAGGGGCTTCGGCCATCTGATGGTGGGGCCAAGTCTGTGGATGAAAAAGGCAAAATATGAGCAAAGGGGAAGGAATCAGAAGACAAGAGGGAGGCTGGCAAAGACAGCAGCAGTACAGGGAGCAGAGATGGACACAGATACCTGGCCTTTGGCTTTCAGCTGGACCCTTCTCCAACTGGCTGTTGCTTGTGCTGTCCCACCTTTCTCACTTAGGGAAGCCCAAGGGACAACTTCCTTACTTTTGTCAGGGGTAGAAAATCCTTTCCAAAAATGACTACTCTGAGATCCCTCATAGAAAAGCACAATTATTAGAATCTGGAGAAGCGGACCCCATCCTGGTGTGTGAGCCAGATTTAGAACAGGACAGAGCTGCTCCCTTGAAAATGTTCACAACCTTTATACATTTCAGACAAAGAACCTCCAAAATCCCACCCTCCACAGGTTGTGATTGGTCATGCAAATATGCTCCTTCCCCCCCCCCCCCAATTGGTCAGTGGAATGCAGCCAAGGAGGTTATTTCCAGTCTCTTCTTCTTTGGACAATGGAATGCAGCCTAGGCCTTCATGTGAATGGGGCCTATAGGTCTGGTTTACATTAGCTAGCAGTCTCTGATCAATATGTGCTTAGTCTGTAACTTCTTCACCATATCTTACTCCTCACACTTTCAGTTTTCCTAGTCAACCACTGATTGGTGCAGATTTATTTCCATGGAGACTGGGAGGTACCCCAGGCTTTTGTATCTCACCACAGTAGAAAATCAATGTTTTTTGTTATTCTTTCTCCTAAACTCTGTGCACTCTGGCTTCTCTCCTCCTCATTCAGATGAGTTTTACTCATTGAAATGCAGTGACTGATAACTTCTGTAGTGCAAAAGCTGAAAGAGCCCTGTCTAATTCTCCTCCTTCAGCATCTCTCTGGCAGCATTTTTGGGAGTGACTGCCTTTTCTTCTCCCTCTCTTTTCAGAGTTTTCCCGATTCTGCCATCTCTGGGTTTTTTACTGACTTGTGTGTCCTGCTTGGCTCTTTGACTGGATCTTTATTCATGTCATGGACCCTGGGGAGGACCCCTTTATGCCTGTGTCACCAGTCATCTATGTCCTGGAAACTGATGAGGCCCAATTGTCATCTCTAAGCAAAACACTCCCAGCTATGTTGATGGGGCTGGAGTCTACCTCCTCAGCTGTGCTCCCCAATTCCCATATAATTCTGTTGCCCATGTTGAATCTGAGCCAATTTGCAGCTGAAAATCCATGTGTCCAAAGCACATTGCATAATCTTGGTCCCCCAAACTCTCCCCTTGTCTGAAATTCTCTACTCCGGGCACCCAGCTTTGCAGGATCAGTCATCCCCTACCCTTTTCTCTTACTTTGCCCACATTTCATCCATTAGGTTCTGCAGGTTCTAAGCCCTTCCTCTACAACTCTCCAACCCCAGAGGCTTGCTTTCCTTTAGTCTCCTTGCCATCAACCTCATGACCCTGTACACCTCTTTCCTACAGGACTCCAGCTGTTCTATTAGGATTATGCATTCTCATGTGACTGTCTCTGTACTCTGTATTGATCTGGTATGTTCTAGTTTAGGTTTTTTGTATTTGTGAAGCTTTTGTATCTTGAACAAGTATTGCTAATTGCTGGTTGACTGATTCTCACCAATAGGGACGATTCTATATCTTTTCCCCATACCGCTTCAGATGTTTCCTGGGGGAAAAAAGAGTCAAGAAATAAGTCCTACAAACTTTTATTGCCACCACTACCCCATCCACCCAACTAAAGGAGGAGCAGGCCCTCAAGGCCCTGATAGCTAAGGTAGCACAGCCCAGAGCTTGCTTTGCTGTGTTTACTCTGCTTGGGCAGTAAGTAAGGCAGCCTTAACACGATGCATGAAAGTGATCAATTCTTTCAGGTTCCTTTCCTGATTTCCCCCCTTCTCCAATCCATTTTGCCTCTCTCCTCATCATTAAAGGATCCGGAAGTGAGGCAACTGAGAGACTCCCTTGTATGACCACAGGAAAACTAAAAGGATGAAACATTATAGCCAAGTGTCTGTTAGTCAAAAAAAGGATGAATCTCTCAAGGTCAAGTTCATTTCTTGGCTGTGATTTCAGGTGGCATTTTGCTAATGGAAAGTGGGCAGCTCTTTCCAGACTTCTCAAATCACAAAATTTTGGGGGTAGTTCCAATAGTCTTTGATTTCACAACCACCGATGGACCTGTTGAGTTCATTAGCTCATTGGTTCCCATCCTGCACAAAGAATTCTCTCCTACTTGTATTCTCAAATCCACAAGAGACTGGATCCTAGTAGTGGGGAGAGTGTGGGTCAGAAGGGCCAGAAGGAGGGACTTGAAAGTGCTAACCTATAGTTGTGCCCTGAATAAGCCTGCCTTAACTCTTTCAGTGCCTTGAAGCAAACCAGCTCTCTGAAGAAGAAATGACTCCTGGGGGACCCCATTGCTGTGAGAAACAGATTTTTCATGCCTACATTTCATATCTACTCATAGGATGAACAACTGTGCCCACCCGTCCAATTTAAGAAAGCAATGAAATATATGAAAATGTTGAGATTGCGGAGAATTATTTGTGATGAATTAAAAATATGGTTTGAAGAAAGGTCAGATAGGCTCCCCCAGTTGTCAGAAGGTCACTTGTCAGAAAAAAGATCAGAACTGTTTCCACAAGTGTCCTGGGGTTCAGCTTGATCCACAAACTGGGTGGGCTGGGCCTGGGGTGTTGCTTGGAAGCTCATTCTGTGCCATTAGGACCTGGAGGCAGCCTCAGATTGGCATCAAGAAGGAGAAAATGAGAAGAAATACCAACTTTGAACTCTGCACCGTGCTAAATGGCCTTTAAGGACACCTGTCATTTAATCCTCATAACAATCCTGGGAGCAAACAGGTGAAGTGACTTTGTCTCAGGGACACTCATTGAACTTCAGATCATCCTAACTTGCAGATGCATTTCTCCAAAGGCTGTACAGGATTTACTTGGATATAAGAGAATATAGGAGCTGATGAGGGATAAAAGAAAAATCCATTTTGTCTTGGGGCTTTGTGTTAATCTCCCCAAAGTCTAGAGGAGAGGAGATATGAATGGTATCTCAGCTCTTTTCCCATTGAGGAGGGAAAAGAGAAGGAGCCTTTCCATCTCCTAGTGCGGGCATAACAAGTGTCTCTCACATTGATCTCTAGAGAGAATGTACTTCCAGAAAAACAGACGCCTCCCCAGAGATACAAACTCCCCCATTCCTCCTTCTACACATTTTCTGGTATCCCCACTCCCACCAAAAAGTTACCATAAAGCCTCTTACCTCCTGAGGAACAGGAAACAAGACCTCACCTTATGTGTCAATGTGCAGCTTATAAAGGGGTCTCTTCCACTCTTACTCTCTCCTCTTTTGCTCCTCTCCCTGCTCCTCTCTACTCTCTCTCCTCTGCTCTTTTATCTCCTCCTGCCTCCCTCCTCCGATGTTCTATAGATGTTCTATCTCCCTCTCCTCCTCCGATGTTCTATAAATGTTCTATCTCCCTCTCCTCCTCCGATGTTCTATAAATGTTCTATCTCCCTCTCCTCCGATGTTCTATAAATGTTCTATCTCCCTCTCTTCCTCCGATGTTCTATAAATGTTCTATCTCCCTCTCCTCCTCCGATGTTCTATAAATGTTCTATCTCCCTCTCCTCCTCCTCCTCCTCTTTTTCCTCCTCCCTCCTCCGATGTTCTATAGATGTTCTATCTGCCTCTCCTCCTCCTTCTCCTCTTTTTCCTCCTCCCTCCTCCGATGTTCTAGTGATGTTCTATCTCCCTCTCCTCCTCCTCCTCTTTTTCCTCCTCTGATGTTCTCTTGATGTTCTATCTGCCTCTACTCCTCCTCCTCCTCCCTCCTCCGATGTTCTATCTCCCCCCCTCCTCCCCCCCTCCTCCTCCACCACCTCCTCCTCCGCCTCTCCTCTCCTCTCTACTCTCTCTTCTCTTTGTCTGAATCGGTTTGTCTCTCTCCCTCTCTCTGTCGCTCAACCGCTCACACTCTCACTCACTCTCCCAGTCATTCAACAGGACTGGTGACTCTCCTGGCCTTTTATCTTGGTAAGAGTGGGTGAGGTACAAGTGACATCACAAGTCACCATTTTTCCTTCATACCAGTCACCTCCCTCCAGTCACCTCTGTCATTTGTTCAGAAAGAGAAAGCTTGCTAGTATCCTGAACACAAGCCATGCTCTCCCTTCATGGGCTTTCAAACTATATATTTCCCAGTCATTCTCACTAAATATTTTTTGCCACTCTTACGCCTACATAGTATCTTTACCAAAGATTCAAAATATCTCTCAAAGCTAAACTTTTCAAATGCTGGTCTCTGTCTGATTGCCCATTCATTAATAAGGAATAATATTTTTGTGCCCAGGGTAGAGAGATAAGGGGAAATTCATATGCTTCTGTATAAATTTTTTGATTCAGCTGTTTTCCTCTCGGATACATATCCAATCAAGGACAGATAATGTGGCTATCTTTATTGATCGGGCAACAAAATTGCCACCTTCCTCCTTTTCCTCTTCTCTGTCTTCCCTAACCCTTTTTTCTTCCTATTCAGTCACACCCTTGACTCTGATTATTAGGCACAGGGCTGGAGTTGTTGTACAGAGCTCAGAAATCAGGAAGTCCTCAGATCAAGTCCATGCTCCTATTTGACTAGCTGTGTGATCCTTAGGAAATCCTCCTCATCTCAGCCTGCCTCCGCTTCTTCAAATCCAAAGTGCCCTAGAGTTGTGAGAATTCAATGAGAAGTCCTTGTAAAACATTTAGTATCATGCCTGATACATAGGAAGTGATTATGAAAGGCTTAGAGCTTTTGCTCACTTAACTTCCATCTGCACCCAGTCAAGTGGGTTGCAATCCAACCCAAGCAGCTTGTTATCTCCTGAAAATCTCCCAATAAAAGGAGAGAGTTCATTAACTAATCTCATGGAGAATTTGGAAGGAGCAGAATAATCTCTTTGGTGGGGAGCAGCTCCTGCATTGGTCCTTTTCATCTTTATGAGCCTCTCTGACTGAAGGCAACATTCCTATTCCTTGTGACATAGTCAGAGTCCTTTTGACCTTCCTCCCAGTCAGCCTAAGATTTCCCCTGGTCCTTTCTTCCCCTAGCTGTCTAGAAGTGCATTGAAGATCACCCATGAAAGAAGGCATTCAAAAGAAGGAGTAACAGGTCAAGGTGGCATTTCAGCAGGGACTTGAAGGAAGACAGGAATTCAGGAGGAAGAGTTGAGGAAGGACAGTCTTTCAGGGATGAGGGACAACCAGGGCCAATGCACAAGATAAAGGAGAGGGAGGGTTTCATTTGAAAAGCAGCAAGGAGCCTAGTGTCACTCAATCACTGAGGATGGTGAGATGGGATAGAAGGTGCAAAGAGCCTGGAAAGAGGATAGGCTGCGGATGGGCTAGTTTGGGTGGGCTTTGGGGGTTATTGTGGGCAATGTGATCTGATAGACCCTAGTTCTATTTCTGCCACTTCCTAGATCTATGCCCTTTGCAGGTACTGCAAAGCAGGGAGTTCCCTTTCCCTGGATTCCATAGTAAATGGAAGGGAATAAAGGTTAAGGAGACTGGAAAGGGGAGGGTGGTCATTGGTGAAGGCCTTGGAATGCTACACAAAATTCTCTCTTTGATCATACAGGGCATGGTCCGGTCTCTGAAGATTATTGAATTGGGGGTTGAGGGAAGGGACATGGATCTGTGTTTTGGGAAGATTAATGCACAGTTGAGTGGAGGAAGGACTGCTATGAGGAGAAATGCAGCTATTGTTACAAGGGATGATGAGTATTTGCCCCATGGTAGTAACAATCCCAGATGCCACAAGGGTGTCTATAATGGAAATGTTCCAGTGCTAAAAACTGATGGTGTGGGGGATGTGAGGGTGGAGAGAGAGTGAGGATTCAACACTGCCATGGAGGCTTTGAGTCTGGTTACCTAGCAGGATCAGTGGCATCCTCAACAGTACTAGGAAAGTTTATAAGGTGGGAAGTTTTGTGAAGTAACCTTATAGTTTGAGTTTGGGGCATGTTAAAGGAATTAGAGTAGTTAATGAAAAAACAAAATTATCACTGTCTTCAGATGATGGTATACTTGAGAATCCAAGAGAATAACCTAAAAATACTAGGACCAATGAACAGCTTTAGGAAAGTTGCAAGATACAAAATAACTCCACATAAATTATCAGCATTTCTATATGTCACCAACAAAGTCTAGCACCAAAATATTCAAAAAGAAATTCCACTGAAGATCACTGTAGATCATATAAAATATTTGGGAGTTCACCTCCCAAGTCCAAGTCAGGAACTATATGAACGCAATGACACAGCACTTACCATACACAGAAAGTCAGATCGAAACAATTAGAAGAATATCAAGTGCTCATGGGTAGGCTGAGCTAATACAATAAAAAGAATTCCATCTAAATTCACCTACTCATTCTGTTATTATACTCTACCAATCAAAATTCCAACAAAATACCGAGCTAGAAAAATAATAACAAACGTTCCTCTGGAAGAAGAAAAGGTCAGGAATTTCAAGGGAATTGATGGGAAAAAAAATGAAAATGAAGGTGACCTAGCTTTCCAGATCTAACATGATATTATTAAGCAGCAGTCACCAAAACCATTTGGTACTGGCTAAGAAACAGAGAAGCTGATCAGTGGATTAGGTTAGGGTCACATAAGAACAAAAATGAATAAAACAACTCCTTCTAAAGGAGGATTAAAAAAAAGATACACAGGATCAGAAAAAAGAGAGTAAAACAGTACAAACTCAAACCAGGCAAATGGAAGCTAATGACTTTGTGAGACAGCCACAATCAATCAAACTAATTAAAAAGAATGAAAACATGGAAGAAAATGTGAAATACCTTATTCACAAAATAGCTGACCTGGAAAAGAGATCCAGAAGAGACAATGTAAAAAGTATTGGCCTACCTGAAGGCCAAGAAAAGAAGAGAGCCTGGATAGCATTCTACAAGAGATCCTTAAGGAAAACTTGCCTGGTATTCCAGAAATGCAGGGGGAAATACTCCCTGAAAGAATTCATCAATCACCTCTGGAAAGAGATCCTACAAGGAAAATCCCAAGGAGCATTGCTGCAAAAATCCAATCTAAAGGCAAAAATACTGCAAGCAAGGAGAAACAGTCAGGATTACCCAGGACCTGGTAGCTTGTACAATAAAGGATCAGAGGACCTGCAATACCATATTCCGGAAAGCAAAGGAGCTGGGCTTACAAGCCAGGATTAACGAGGAGACTCAGCATCATCTTTCAGGGGGGAAGGTGGATCTTCACTGAAGTCAAGACTTTCAGTCCTTTCTACTGAAAAAACTAGAATGAAACAGGAAATTTAACCTGCAAACACAGAACTCAAGAGAACTAAAGGAAGGTTTAACAGGGGGAAATATCTATATTTAAAAGTTAAAGTGTTTACATCCCTAGAGGGAAGAGCTATATCTGTAACTCTTGCAAACTGTATCTGACACTGGGACAGATAGAGGGGAGCATCACAGGGACTGGGGATGTGATTATGAATGGACTCTGATGTGATCACATCAAAGAAAAAGGCATTAAGGGGTGGGAAAAGGTTTCTACTGGAGAATTTTCTTCTTTGGAGAACTGCGGTTTCTTTCACATTTCACTATATTTCTCATACTTGCTGTTCTTAATTATACATTATAATATCCCATTCCATTCATGTACCATCAATAATTTTCCTAGTTTCCTACCAGTAGACAATTAGTTTGCTTCAATATCTTTTCTCAATGTCTGCTTGCTAGGTGCTAAAAAGGATTAGAATACTGAGCTGGGAGTCAGGAAAAGTGACTTTGCCCAATTCAAATCTGGCCTCAAACATGTACTAGCTGTGTGACCCTGTGCAAGTGATTTAATTCTATTTGCCTCAGTTATCTCACTTATAAAAGAAACTGGCAAAAAATGGTAAACTGCTTCAGTACTATAAGAAAGCTCCAAGTGAGGTCACAAAGAGGCGGGGAAACCTGAAATGACTCAACAAGAAAAGACAGCATAAAGTAGCCTTGAAAGGCTACACGTGTGTGTGTGCGTTTGTGTGTGTGTGTGTGTTTGCGTGTGTGTGTGTGTTTGCGTGTGTGTGTGTGTGTGCACACGTGTGTTTTGTAACACTTTCAGGGTATATTCTTAATGTCTGATTTATGATGTCAAAAAGTATTACATTTGTAAATTTTGTCTTTTTAAGTGGGCAACTAATTTATTTCTTCTTCTGTTCATCTCACAGTGTGTAATTTTGTAGATATTCGTCCATTTCCTTTAGGTTGTCAAATTCATTGGCATGAAGTTGGACAAAGTAACTCCTAATTATTGCTCTAATTTCCTCTTCATTGGTGAACATTCTCCCTTTTCTTTTTTGGACTAACTATTGGATTTTCCTCTTTCCTTTTTAAAATCAAATTAACTAAAGGTTTATGTATTTTGTTGGGGTTTTTCCTTTAAATTTTATTGAACTGCACCCCTTGGTGCGTATATGTGTAATATTAGAATGGCTAATACTGTATTGCTTGCCATGCTGTTAACCCCTGCTTATGCTTTTCTCCTTTCCTTCCCTCTTACCGCTCTACCCAGTATTAAACTTATGAACACCACTTGCTTTTCACAGCCCTCCCTTTTTAGTATCCCTCTCCCACCTTAAAGTTCCTCCCCTTATTTTAACCCTATTCCTCACAATTTCTGTATTCCCTTCCTCTTAGCTTACTCCTTCCCTCTCACTTTTCAATGAAGTGGAAGAAGTTTCACTATAAATCAAATATGCCTATTGATACACACTATGTTCATCTCCCTCCTTTCTTTCTCTCAGATATAATAGGTTAGCTTTGCCTCTTCATGAGATGTAGTACCACCACTTTATACTTTTTTATGACATAATTTCCTTTCCACCTCTAGTTTCAAGGACAAATTATACATATGTTCTTTACATATTTTTTACATAGTGACATATAGTTCTCAAGATTTCTTTTTCCCTTTTTAGAAATCTCTTGAGTTCTGTATTGGAAGATCAAACATTTTATGTAGGTCTGGTTTTTTCATCAAGAGTAGATGGAATTCATTTATTTCTTTAAAATTCCATCTTCTTCCCAGGAAAATGATGCTCATTTTTACTGGGTAAGGTATTCTTGGCTGCATACTAAGTTCCTTAGCCTTGTGGAACATGATGTTCAAGGCTTTTCGTTCTTTTAATGTGGACGCTGTGAGATCCTGGGTTATCCTTACTGTGGCTCCCCTATATCTGAATTGCTTTTTGCTTGCAGCTTCCAATTTTTTTCCTTCGTCTGATGGTTTTTGAACTTGGCCACTGTATTTCTTGGTGTTTTGATTTTAGGGTCCCTTTCAGTATGCTGACAGAAGTGGATATCTTCAAAATAGAGAAGAGCTAATCCAATTCCAATTGATTAATGATGGCCAGAATCAGCTGCTTCCAGAAAAGGAACACTGGGAAATGAGTGTAAACTGTTATTTTTACCTTCTGAATCCAATTCTTCCTGTGCAACAAGAAATTCGGTTCTACACAAATATATTGTATCTAGAATATACTGTAATATATTTAACATGTATAAGACTGCCTGCCATCTGGGGGAGGGGGTTGGGTGAGGAAGGGAAAAAATCTGAATACAAGTAAGTGCAAGGGATAATACTGTAAAAAATTACCCATGCATATGTACTGTCAAAAAAAAAAAAAGTTATAATTATAAAATTAAATTAAATTAAATAAATAAGAAAAAAAAATAAAATAAAATGTACTACAAGTTAAGAACCAGAGATATAAAGAAAAAGCAGCAAGAGTCCCTACCTTCAAAGAACTTATTTTTTTTTAAAAAAGGGAAGACAGGGGGCGGAGCCAAGATGGCGGAGAAGATACAGGAGATTTTATAAGCTCCCTTCTTCCCTCATTACCAATTAGTCAAATCAGCCTCAAAAATAACGCTGGACTGATAGAAACCACAAGGACTGGAAACAAGACTTACCAGCTGAAGAGAATCTGGATTTTCAACAGAAAAGGTCAGTTCCCAGGGGAGGAAAAAAAAAGAAGAGGCCAGCACAGATGGTTGGAAGGTAGCACACTGAGCTGATCTAGCTGGGGAGGGCTCTGGAACCAGAGAAGCCACTGAGATAGAAGAATCTGGCACAGGCTTTTCGCTCTTCTCTACTTATAAAACAGCAGTTCAGAAGAGAAATCAAGCCACTTTAAAACGTAAAGCCAGATACTAGAACCACCCCAATCTGGAAGTGACTCAATAGACCTTGGCACTGTGGGTGTGGCCGACGTAGGCTGTCTGGGGCCTCACCTCGGGGTAGTTAAGAGATTGAAAAGCCAGTGGTAACTCATAGTGCCTTGCTCGGCTGGAGGCTGTGGAACTCAGCCATGGAAGTCCCAGAGAAGCTGACCCTTTGAAATAGGGACCGTGGTTTCTGGGCAGACACTTCCAGTTTGAGCGCAGGGGCTTTTCACGTCACCTGCTGCTGACATCCACGCTCCACCGGGATGCATAGGCAGGGCTTTGTGTCGCCTTTACTGCTCAGTCTTAAACCTCAGGAAAGTCGCTAGGACACACAGCGCCCTCAAAGCACAGCCCTGCTAATCACCTCGGAGGCACTTCCAGGGAGGGGGAGGGGAACTCTCTCCCAGAGCTCTCTCTTAGCTCAGGCCCAGGAGCCGCTGCATGCATCTGGTCTGGGAGGAAGCTGGTAAAGAAATAAATAAATAAACTTCTTACCTCAGGGACAGACCCCAAAAGATTTTTTAACTGTGAGCAAAAAGCCAAGAAGAATGATCAATTCTTTCTACACAGAGAAAGAGCGGGTATCCAACCCCGAGGAAGTTAACAGCAGAGAATCAGCAGATAACACTCCAAAGGGCAATGATACCTGCCCCCCATAGCATAACTCTATCCTAGAAGAGACTATTAAAAAATTAAGAGAGTTTGAAGAAAAATGGGGAAAGGACAGAGAAGCTATGATAGAGAATAACAATGTTCTGAAATTGGAGTTGGAAAAAATAAAGAATTCACAGGAGATTCAGGGAAACAAAATTTGTGAATTAGAAAAGGTTAAAAAATCACAGGAAAGTAGGATTTCTGAATTGGAAAAGATAAAAAAAGTCTCCAGAAAATAGGATTTCTGAATTAGAAAAAGAAAATAATTCTCTAAAAATAATAAATTAGGGAAATGGAAAAAATTCAAGAGAGAAAAATAATTCATTTAAAAAAAATTGGGTATTTACAAAAAGGACTAAAAACTGTGAATGAAGAAAATATCTCCTTAAAATTCAGGACAGAACAAATAGAAATGAATGATTCATTGAGAACCCAAGAATCAGTCAAACAAAACAAAACAAAACAAAAAAAAAAAAAAAAAAAAGAAAAGCTGGAGAATAACGTCAAATACTTACTGGGAAAACCTATAGACCTGGAAAAGAGATCTAGGAGAGATAATCTGAGGATCATTGGACTTCCCGAAAACTATGACCAAAAAAAGAGCCTAGATTGTATTTTACAGGAAATCATTAAAGAAAACTGACCAGAGATAATAGAAATAGAAGGGAAAATAGACGTCGAAAGAATTCATCAAACTCCTTCTGAAATAGACCCTAAAAAAAGAACACCACGCAATATTGTGGCTAAGCTGCAGAATTACCACAAAAAGGAGAAAAACTTGCAAGCAGCTAGAAAAAAACAATTTAAATACCAAGGTGCCACAATAAGGGTCACTCAAGATCTGGCTGCCTCCACATTAAAAGATCGCAGGGCCGGGAACCTGATAATTCCAAAAGGCAAAAGATCAAGGATTGCAACCAAGAATAAACTACCCAGCTAAGTTTAGCATTTTTTTCCATGGAAGAAGATGGTCATTCAATGAAATAGAGGAATTCCATATGCTTCTAAGAAAAAAACCAGACTTAAACAAAAAATTTGATCTATATCCACAAGACTGAAGAGAAACAGAAAAAGGTACACAGAACCCTTGAGAACTGTGTCTCTGTTGTAGATATATAGAAAGTCCGCAGGGATAATTTGATTTTACTGATATAAAAAGGGGGGTGTAGTAAAGGGAAGGGGGTAGTATCAGAAAAAGGGGAAGGAGTGATAAAAATAGGGAAACTACATCTCAGGAAGAAGCATAGAAAATATACCATATCTCAGGAAATTTATAGAGGGGGAGAAACATTGTGTGAATCTGACTCTCATCAGAAGAGGCTCAAAGAGTAAATAATTGATATATTTGTTTTTCCGAGAATTCTCTCTCACCTCATTAAAAGGGGGAAGATGAAAAGGGAAAAGGAAAAGGAAAATATAGTGGAAAGGATTCAGGGGGGGTCAAGGGAAAAAGCATAATCTGGGGATAATATGATGGCAGGAAATACAGAATTAGAAATTTTAACTGTAAATGTGAATGGGATGAACGCTCCCATCAAACGGAGACGGATAGCAGACTGTATCAAAAATCAGAACCCTACAATATCTTGTTTATAGGAAACACACTTAAACAGGGAGATACATACAGAGTAAAGATAAAAGGTTGGAGCAGAATCTATTAGACTTCAGGTAAAGCCAAAAAAGCAGGGGTAGCTATCCTTATCTCAGATCAAGCAAAAGCAGAAGTTGATCTAATTAAAAGAGATAAGAAAGGAAACTATATCCTGCTAAAAGGTAGCATAAATAATGAAGCCATATCAATACTAAACATATATGCACCAAGTGGTATAGCATCTCACTTTCTAAAGGAAAAGTTAAGAGAACTGCAAGAATAAATAGACAGTAAAACTATAATAGTGGGAGATCTCAACCTTGCACTCTCAGATTTAGACAAATCAAACCACAAAACAAATGAGAAAGAAATTAAAAAAGTAAATAGAACATTAGAAAAACTAGGTATGATAGACCTTGGGAGAAAACTGAATGGCAATAAAAAGGAATATACTTTCTTCTCAGCAGTTCATGGATCCTATACAAAAATTGACCATATATCAGGACATAAAGATCTCAAAATTAAATATTGGAAGGCAGAAATAATAAATGCCTTCTTCTCAGATCACAATGCAATAAAAACTACATTCGGTAAGAAGTTAGGGGTAAATAGACCAAAAAGTAATTGGAAACTGAATAATCTCATCTAAAAGAATGACTGGGTGAAAGAGCAAATTATAGAAACAATTAATAATTTCACCCAAGATAATGACAATGATGAGACATCATACCAAAATCTATGGGATGCAGCTAAAGCAGTAATAAGGGGAAATTTTATATCTTTAGAGGTTATTTGAAGAAAATAGAAAAAGAGAAGATTAACGAATTGGGCTTGCAACTTAAAAGGCTAGAAAAAGACCAAATTAAAAACCCCCAACCAAAAATTAAACTTGAAATACAAAAATTAAAAGGAGAAATCAATAATATTGAAAGTAAAAAAAAACTATTGAATTAATAAATAAAACCAAGAGTTGGTTTTATGAAAAAGCCAATAAAACAGATTAACCTTTGATAAATCTGATCAGAAAAAGGAAAGAGGAAAATCAAATTGTTAGTCTTACAAATGAAAAGGGGGATCTTTCCACCAATGAAGAGGAAATTAGAGAAATAATGAGTTACTTTGCCCAACTTTATGCCAATAAATTTGATAACTTAAGTGAAATGGATGACTTTCTCCAAAAATATAGGCTTCCTAGATTAACAGAGGAGGAGACAAATTGCTTAAATAGTCCCATTTCAGAAAAAGCAATAGAACAAGCTATTAATCAGCTCCCAGGAAAAAATCCCCAGGACCAGATGGATTTATATGTGAATTCTACCAAATATTTAAAGAACAATTAGCCCCAATGCTATATAAACTATTTGAAAAATAGGGGATGAAGGAGTCCTACCAAACTCCTTTTATGACACAGACATGGTACTGATACCTAATCCAGGTAGATTGAAAACTGAGAAAGAAAATTATAGACCAATTTCCTTAATGAATATTGATGCTAAGATCTTAAATTAGATATTAGCAAAAAGACTTCAGAAAATCATCCCCAGGATAATACACTATGATCAAGTTAGATTTATTCCAGGAATGCAGGGCTGGTTTAATATTAGGAAAACTATTAGTATAATTGACCATATTAATAATCAAATTAATAAAAACCATATGATCATCTCAATAGATGCAGAAAAAGCATTTGACAAAATCCAACATCCATTCCTGTTATAAACACTGGAGAGTATAGGAATAAATGGACTATTCCTTAGAATAATCAGGAGCATACATTTACGATAGTCAGTCAGCATAATATGCAATAGAAATAAACTGGAACCTTTCCCAGTAAAATCAGGAGTGAAACAAGTTTGCCCACTATCACCATTGCTATTCAATATAGTACTAGAAACGCTAGCCTCGGCAATAAGAGCCAAGAAAGAGATTCAAGGAATTAGAGAAGCAAATGAGGAAATCATACTATCACTCTTTGCAGGTGACATGATGGTATACTTAGAGAACCCCAAAGACTCTGCTAAAAAGCTATTACAAATAATTCAGAATTTCAGCAAAGTGGCAGGATACAAAATAAATCCACATAAATCCTCAGCATTTTTATATATCACCAACAAAATGCAACAGCAAGAGATACAAAGAGAAATTCCATTCCAAACAAATGTTGAGAGTATAAAGTATTTGGGAATCCATCTACCAAAGAATAGTCAGGAATTATAAGAGAAAAATTACAAAACACTTGCCACAAAAATAAAGTCGATTTAGATAATTGGAAAGACATTCAGTGCTCTTGGATAGGCCGAGCGAATATAATAAAGATGACAATACTCCCCAAACTAATCTATTTGTTTACTGCTATACTAATCAGACTACTAAGAAACTATTTTAATGACGTATAAAAAATAACAACAAAATTCATATGAAAGAATAAAAGGTCGAGAATTGCAAGGGAGCTAATGAAAAAAAAGTCAGAGGAAGGCGGTCTAAGTGTACCTGAACTAAAGCTATATTATATAGCAGCAGTCACCAAAAGTATTTGGTATTGGCTAAGAAATAGACCAGTAGATCAGTGGAACATATTAGATACAAAAAACAAAAAAGGGTACATCTATAGCAATCTAATCTTTGACAAACCCAAAGAAACCAACATTAGGTATAAAAATTCATTATTTGCAAAAAACTGTTGAGAAAACTGGAAATTAATATGGCAGAAATTGGATATGGATTCACACTTAACACCATATACCAAGATAAGATCAAAATGGGTCCATGATTTCGGCATAAAGAATGAGATAATAAAAAGATTAGAGAAAGAGAAAATAGTCTACCTCTCAGACCTATGGAGGAGGAAGGAATTTATGACCAGAGGAGAACTAGACATCATTGTTAATCACAAAATAGAAGATTTTGATTACATCAAACTAAAAAGTTTCTGTACAAACAATACTAAAGCAAACAAGATTAGAAGGGAAGTAATAAATTGGGAAAATATTTTTAAATTTAAAGGTTCTGACAAAGGTCTCATTTCCAAAATATAGAGAACAGACCCTAATTTATAAGAAATCAAACCATTCTCCAATTGATAAATGGTCAAAGGATATGAACAGACAATTCTCAGATGATGAAATTGAAACTATATCCACTCATATGAAAGAGTGTTCCAAATCACTATTGATCAGAGAAATGCAAATTAAGACACCTCTGAGATACCACTACACACCTGTCAGATTGGGTAAGATGACAGGAACAAATAATGATGAATGTTGGAGAGGATGTGGGAAAAGTGGGACACTAATACATTGTTGGTTTCACAACTGTGAAAGAATCCAGCCATTCTGGAGAGCAATTTGGAACTATGCCCAAAAAGTTATCAAACTCTGCATACTCTTTGACCCAGCAATGTTGTTATTAGGCTTATATCCCAAAGAAATGCTTAAGAGCGGAAAGGGACCTATATGTGCCAAAATGTTTGTGGCAGCTCTTTTTGTAGTAGCTAGAAACTGGAAGATGAATGGATGTCCATCAATTGGAGAATGGTTGGGTAAATTATGGTATAGGAAGGTTATGGAATATTATTGCTCTGTAAGAAATGACCAGCAGGAGGAATACAGAGAGGCTTGGAGAGACTTACATCAACTGATGCTGAGTGAAATGAATAGAACCAGAAGATCTCTGTACACTTCAATGTTGTATGAAGATGTATTCTAATGGAAGTGGATATCTTCCACATAAAGAAGATCCAACTCACTTCCAGTTGATCAATGATGGACAGAAATAACTACACCCAGAGAAGGAACACTGGGAAGTGGATGTAAATTGAATTGTTAGCACTACTGTCTATCTACCCAGGTTACTTATACCTTCGGAATCTAATACTTAATGTGCAACAAGAATATGGTATTTACACACATATATTGTATCTAAGTCATATTATAACATATGTAAAATGTACGGGATTGCCTGTCATCAAGGGGAGGGAGTAGAGGGAGGGGGGATAATTTGGAAAAATGTATACAAGGGATAATATTATTAAAAAAATTACTCATGCAAAAAAAAAAAAAAAGGAAGACAATGTATATGCCAAAAGGCACATAAACAATAAATAAATTTAAGAAAAGGCAGCTAGGTGGTGCAGAGAAGTAGGCTTGGAATTGAGATAGCTTGAATTCAAATCCAGCCTCAGATACTTACTAGTTCTACCCTGGACAGATTACATAATACTGTTTACCTCAGTGTCCCCATCTGTCAAAAGACCTGGAGAAGGAAATGGCAAACCACTCCCATATCTTTTCCAAAAAACACATCCAAGTCAAATGGAATCATAAAGAATTGGACCTGATTGAACCTACTGAAAAATATTTATTTTCAGATAATCTTAAAGAAGAAACCATTAGCATCTGGCAGGGTAAACATAGGACTTCTTCCATAAACTGATATTTTTGCCTTAGATTTAAAGTGAGTCAGGAATTAAAAGAGATGGAGGTTAGAAGAGAGGATGTTCCACGAAAAGGAGATAATTATTGACAAGGTTCAGAGATAAAAGATGGAATTTTCTCTCTCTCTGTGTGTGTGTGTGTGTGTGTGTGTGTCAGAATGATGCTCACCCACAGAAATAACTAATTTTACAATAACCTATTGTCTTGCACCAGGAAGAGAAATTGCATGCTGTTATTATTTTAAAAATTATACTTTTTATTTACCAGATATATGCATGGGTAATTTTACAGAATTGATAACTGCCAAACCTTTTGTTCCAATTTTGCCCCTCTTAACCGCCATTCTCTCTCCCAGATGGCAGGTAGACCAATATATGTTTAATATGTTAAAGTATCAATTAAATACAATATAATTCCATGCTGTTATTATCTATTCCAGAGCACCAAAGTAAAGCTGCTTTTGTGTTATATGTGCTTTCCAATGGTACAGAAATAAATATCCTAGACTGGAGGAAAGTAGAACAGTTAAATCATGCCCTTTTATTTTTAACCCATATAGTTTTGTGAATCATATTGGGAGAAAAAAAATCAGAGCCAAAGGGAACAACCATGGGAGAGAGAAAAAAAATAAAAGAGAATAAAGAAGTGAATAGAGCTGTTGTTTACATTCAGTCTCCTTAGTTCTTTTTCTGGATGCAGATGATATCTCCTCTTCAAAGACCATTGGGATTTCTTGGGATCACTGAAACTCTGGGACGAACCAAGTCTTTCATAGTTGATCATTGAACATTGTTGCTGGTATTGTGTATATAATGTGTTCCTGGTTCTGCATGTTTCACTCAAAATCAGTTCATGCACATCTTTCCAGATCTGGACTTTCTTTATGAAAGGAAGCACGGAGCCAGGACGCCCAGAGGATAAAGGTAGAGAAAGAAAAGTAATTTGAAAGATGACAAGAAAGACTGCAAGTGTTTGAAGGGTTAAGGACTGTTAGAACAGGAGTTTATAGCTGATCTTCAGGCACTAAGTCTACTGAGTAAGAACTCCATTTTGTCAAACATGAGAAGTTTTGGGTTCTTGGAGGCAATCAGGGTAGAACGACTTGCTAGCAAGTATCTTAGGTCAGATCTGAACCCAGGTCCTCCTGATTTCAGGTGTGCTACCCTCTTCACTTCACCACCTAGTGTCCCATGAGAACAGTTTTCCTGTTAACAGAGCTCGGCTGTTCAAGGAACAGCAAGTTAGCCAGTATAGATAGAACATGCCCATAAAGGGAAGGGTTCCTAAGAACTCAGGTTTGTGTTCCCACAACATATTTCAGGGATCACAAAGAGTCACCAAAGATTGAAAGGACTGAACACTATGAGCAGTACCACAATACCTTAATCTGCCTTTTCTTTAACTTCCTCTTGTCCCCACTTTTCTTCCTGTTGCCTTGTTAAGTGAAATGGAATTCTGTACCTAGTTGCATATGTGTGAATTTTCCTTCCTTTGAGCATTTTGGAGGAGAATGAGGTTGAAGTGTCACTTGTTCCCCATTCTTCTTGCTTGCAAAGATGTTCACTTATTCTCTTTGACAATAGAAGCAATAAGCACCAGTACAGTTATGATCCCCACTGGAAATCTTCTATTTGAAGTGTTTTTCTCTTGCACCTGGACTCTCTGACCTTTGGCAATGATGTTCCTGAAAGTTTTAAGTTGAGGGGATTTCTTTGAGGATGTGATCAGTGGATTCTTTCTTTTTCTACTTTATTTACCCTTTGGTTCTACGAGATCTGGACATTTTTCTTTTGATGGTATGTGGACATGGTCTGTCTAGACTCCTTTTTCTGTCTGTTTTTTTTTTCTCATGGCATTTCACTACTCTGAAGCTTTGGTTTCTTCTAAAATCTATTTTCCAAGTCATTATTTTCTATTATATCCTTGACATTTTCTTCTGTTTTTAGCAGGCTAGCTATGAAATGTCCAACACAACCACAGAAAGGAAATAGTGAGCCCCTGAGGCCCAGAATAAGAAATGGGACTTGGCCACGTCTACCCAGCATGGGAAGGAAGCTGGCAACACCAGCCCCTAAACGCAAAAGAACTCCACTTGGAGCCTCAAAGGGTGAAATAAGTTGCTCTCTGATTCAAAAGGCTCTCTTGGAAGAATTCAAAAAGGATACTAGAAGAAAATAGAAAAATAGGGAAAGGGATTGAAAGCTAGGGAAAAGGAAATGCAAAAATTGTCTGAAGCAAATCACTCATTAAAAAATAAATTTGGTGAAATGGAAAAAGAAAGCAACTCCTTGAAAAACAGAATTGGTGAAATGAAAACCGAGAACAATTCCCCCAAAATAGGATTGGTGAAATGGGAAAAAAATCCAATGAATAAAACAACTCCCTTAAAACTTTTATTGACCAAATGCAAAACAAGGTGGAAAAAAATACTAAACCAAGAAAATAAGTGACTAAAAATTAAAATTTAACAAATGTGAGTGCCTCAACGAGACACAAAGAAACCATCAAACAACACCAAAAAAAAAGTAGGAAATGTATAATCCCTCATCTGAAAAACAACTGACCTAGAAAAAAGATCCAGGAGAGACAATCTAAGAATTATTGGACTACCTGAAAACCATGTTAAAGAAAAGAGCTTAGACAGCATCTTTCTGGAAATCATCAAGGAAATCTACCCTGAAGTCCTTGAACCAGAGGGTAAAATAGTGATAGAAAGAATCCACCTATCCCCTCCTAAAAGAGACTCTAAAATGAAAACTCCAAGGAAGACTGTACTTAAATTCTAGAATTATCTGATTAAGAAGAAAATACTGCAAGTAGCTAGAAAGAAATAATTCAATTATCGAGGAAACAAAATCAGCAAATAAAATATTCTGAAATGAAAAAGAACTTGGTTTGCTGCTAAAAATCAACTGTTCAGCAAGTAAAATGGTGTAAACAACATGTCATGAAGAGGCCCAAAAGATCTATTACAATTGAGGGAAAGAAGGGAGGGGGATGAGCATTCTGTGAATCTTAGTCTCATCTATTTGACTCAAAGAGAGAATATCATACATATTATGCATCACAAAGAAACTTGTCTCATCCTATAGGGAAATAGGAGAGAAATGGAAAAGAGAAAAAAGAGTGTGGGGGGTGAGGGGTAATAGAAGGAAAAACAGAAGTAGAAGGGGAAAGGGTTTAGAAGTGGGGAAGGGGCTATTAAAGGGGAGAGCTGATTGAGGAAAGTGGTGATCAGAATGAAAACACTGGGGAGGAGGGAAAGGGCAAAAGGAAAGCAAAATCTTGGGGAAAAGGAGATAGATTAGATTTCTGCATTAGGATGGAAGCCTGAACTCACCCAGCTAAGGGGAGAAAAGGTCAGAAGTGAGTGGGGACTTCCCAGTTAGGGTCTATAATAATCCAGTGTTTGCAGCTTGTGCTTTCCCCTGCTGTACTGACACAGCAGTCTTCTGGAGCTCTGTCTCCTCAGATCATAATGAATTGTTTTTGCTTTTCTGCCCTGAGCACCTCTGATGCCAATTGGGGTACGGAGGAGGATTTTTGAGAAAAACAATTAAGGGTGGGGGCAGCTAGGTGGGGCAGTGGATAAAATATAGTTTCTGAAGGCAGGAAGATCTGATTTCAAATCTGGCCTCAGACACTTGATACTTCTTAGCTGTGTGACCCTGACCAAGTCCCTTAATCCCAATTGCCTCAGCAAAACAAACAAAAAAAGACAAAATAAATTAGGGGTACTAATTCTTCATCTCACACAATGTCAAACTTAAAAAATGATTCAATTAAAAGAGAAATCTACATTATACTTAGGTATATAAAATTGTTTTAGAGGTCATTGTTATGAATGTCTATATGAACACATGTGTACATATGTATGTAAGTATATGCATCTGATCATTTTCTGTATACATACATGGGTTCATGAATGTGTTATATCCAGAAACACATTGTGTGTACATAAAAATATATGTGCTTAACTGAAACCTGCCTGGAAGATATATAGGGGAAGAAAGGGGGAAAAAAGATAAAATTACAATTTTCTCAATATTCCTCCATCTTGCTTACATCACCATACTTCCTGCCAGAAGTTTGGGTAAATACCTCCTAATCATTGCTTTAATTTCTTTGTCATGGGTGGTGAATTCCCCCCTTTCATTTTTTTAATTAAACCTTTTTAATTTTCAAAAGATATACATTGATAATTTTTCAACATTAACCCTTGAAAAAGCCTGTGTTCCAATTTTCCCCCTTTTCCCCACCTCTTCCTGTAGATAATAATCCAATATACATTAAATCCAATATAGGCATACATATCATGCAATTATCTTGCTGCACAAAAAAAAATGAAATCAAAAAGAAAAAAATGAGAAATAAAATGCAAACAACAAGGAGAGTGAGAATGCTATGTTGTGATCTGCACTCAGTTTCCACAATGCTCTCTCTGGGCATAGATGGTTCTCTTCAACACAAAGTCACTGGAAATGCTCTGAATCACCTCATTATTGTGAAGTGCCATGTCCATCAGAATTGATCATTGTATACTCTTGCTGTTGCCATGTACAATGATCTCCTGGTTCTGTTCATTTCACTTAGCATCAGTTCATGTAACTCTCTCCAGGCCTTTCTGAAATCAACCTGCTGATGGCTTCTTATGGAACATTAATATTCCATACAATTCATATACCGTAACATATCTGGGCGTTCTGTAACTTAGGGGCAGCCACTCAATGTCCAGTTTCTTGCAAATACAAAACATTGTTGCACATATGGGTCCCTTTCCCTCTTTTAGGATCTCTAGGACATAGAAGCCCAGAACAAAACCTTCTGAATCAAAGGGTATACACAATTTTTTGCATAGATCCAAATTGCTCTCTATGCCCTTTTATTTTTGGTGTTGATTTTTTTCTTTCCTTTTTCTTGTCAAATTAGCCAAAGTTTTATCTGTTTTGTTGCTTTTTCCCATAAAGCCAACTCTTAGCTTTACTCATTAATTAGTTCATTAGTTTTCTAATTTTCACATTAAGCTCTCCTTGAGATTTCTAATTTGATATTTAATTGGGACTTTTACTTTTTTTCCTCACTTGCTTAGTTTCATGTCCATGTCATTGATGTCCTCTATTTTTTTCACATACCTATTTGGAGAGAAAAAAATTTGCCTTAAGAACTCACTATTTTGGCTGCAGATTGTAATTCTCTTGGTGGAATTATGGAATGTTTCTGTAATTTGTTGTTTCATCCACTCATTTAGCATTAGATTCAACCATTCTGGAGAGCAATTTGGATCCTTGCAGAAAGGGCTATCAAATTGCACATACCTTGAGAAATGGCAATTACCTTACGGGGGGGTGGGGAGTCTGTATCCCAAAGAAATTTTAGGGGAGGGAAAAGGACCCTGTGCCAAGTTGTAGTTGTTCTTTTTTATGATAGAAACTGGAAAATCGGTAGATGCCCATCAATTGGAGAGTGGCTGAACAAGATGTGACAATATATGAAGGTAAAGGAATGTTAGCATTACATAAGAAATGATGAAAAAGCTCATTTCAGAAAGGCCTGGAAAGATTCACACAAACTGATGCTGAGTGGAACAATCAGAAGGAAGAATACTTTGTACAAAATAACAGCAAGAATTTGTATTGATCAGCTAGGAAAGAATTGCTTCTCAGTGCTTTAGTGATCCAAGCAATCCCGATTGAAGATGGCATTTGCTGTCCAAAGTCTTTCACAAAAAGAACTACAGAGAAAGAATGTAAAACTCCATATGCTATGTTTTTGTTTCACTCTCTCTCTCATGATTATTCCCTTTTGCTCTGATTTGTCTTTCCCAACATGATTCATAAAAGCAATGCTTATAAAAAGTAAATTTACTAAACACTACAAAAAATTTAAAATTAAAATTTTATTCAATTTTTAATGTATAAGATCATTGTCCAAACAGGACAGCCAATACCTATGCTGTTTAGGGCATCCAGTGAGCCAGAGACCTGGGGACCAAGTCTGACTGAAACTACATGTACAATTAGCAATTCTTGATTCTCAATTTACCATCTTTGTGAACAGGATCCTGGACTGGTGTTCGCAATTTTCCTTTATAAGGGGCTGAGCCTCTTCCTGGGTCTTTGGCTGGAGTGCCTAAAGCCTGTGCAGGCAAGTGCTGCAGCCTGAGGCAAGAGAAGGCTGAGAGGGGTGGAGTGGTCATTGGTCAGCTCAGAGACTGGCTTCTTCCAGGGTTGGGACTGCCAAGGCCAGCCCACCTGCTGGCATCACAGTGAATGCTGGAGCTTTATGTTGGGCATCTGTTCTCTCAGGTTTTCAAGGGAAATGGGGGGAGATCAACTGGGGAAGAGGAGCGCCCTGGCCCATCTGTGGAACTTTCTTGCCAGGTGGTGGCACCACATCTGCAGAGGTCACACATTCAGACTACATTTTGAGGGTAATTGTTGCCTTTTTTGGGGGGAGGATCTTTTTCCAAAGATGGCACAATGCCTTCCATTCGGCATGTTGGTATTCTTCTAGGTTTTGGGGTGAAGTCTCTGGAGGACACACATTCTCCTAGGAGGGGTTAAGGTGGGTCACCTTGTCTGTTTTTTTGTTGTTGTTGTTAATTTTTTTCTTTTTTACCCAATACGTGATAAAGAGTTGAGGTCGATTGAGGAAGAGGAACGCCTTGGCCCATTGGTAGTAGCTTCTGCCAGGCAGTGGGGCCCATTCTGTGGAGGGTAGACATTTAGCCTGGTGGTCGAGTTAATTTAGTTTTTTTTTCACACCACGGGCTATGTGAGCAGGTCAAATACCAGTGAGGTCCTCCAGGGTCTGTTGGCAGAGCCTTCTACCAAGTGGCAGGTCCAAGTCTGTGGATGAAGGAGGCAACATATGAGCAAAGGAGAAGGAATTAGGAAACAGGGAAGGATGTGAGTGGCAAAAATAGGAAGAATACTTTGTACGAAATAACAAGAATTTGTGACAGATAGGAGAGAATTGGTTCTTCCTAGTGCTTTAGTGATCCAAAGCAATCCTAATAGTCTTTGGACAGAAAATGCCCTCTGCATTAAAAAAAAAATGAGAAAAAAAATGTAACACCATGTATTGTGGTCACTTTGTTTTTTTTTTTTCTCTCTTCCATGGTTGTTCCTTTTGCTTTGCTTTTTCTCTCCAAACACAATTCATAAAGCAAAGTATATTCTAAATCAATACATTTATTAACCCTCCCACCAAATGAAAATTCTATTTTATTGAGCAAAAAATAGGACAATCAAAGTAGTATAACAATATAGGACAATATAAGGCAACAATAGAAAGGTCATGTTTGTGCCAAAATGATTGGGGCAGCCCTTTTTGTAGTGGTCAGAAAATGGAAATTGAATGGATGTCCAACAATCGGAGAATGGTTGGATAAATTATGGTTTATGAATATTTTGGAATATTATAGTTCTATAAGAAATGACCAGCAGCATGAATACAGAGAGGCTTTGAAAGACTTACATAAACTGATCCTAAGTGAAGTGAGCAGAACTAGAAGACCATTATACCCTTCAACAATAATTCTGTAGGAGGATGTATTCTGATGGAAGTGGCTATCTTGGACAAAGAGAAGATCTAATTCAGTTCCAATTCATCAATGATGGACAGAATCAGCTACACCCAGAGAAGGAACACTGGGAAATGAGTGTAACCTGTTTACATTTTTTTGTTTTTCTTCCCAAGTTATTTTTACCTTCTGCATCCAATTCTTGTGCAACAAGAGAACTGTACGGTTCTGCTCACATACATTGTATCTGCGATATAGTATAACATAGTAAACCTGTACAAAACTGCCTGCCTTCTAGGGGAGGGGGTGGAGGGAGGGAAGGGAAAAGTCAGAACAGAAGGGAGGGCAAGGGATAATGTTGTAAAAAAACAATAGCAAGGTCAATACTTTTTGCCACCAATATGATTGGCATCCAATCAACCAGAGAGCTAGAGAGCCAGAGATTCAGGGACCAAGGCTGGCTTTATCTTTTAAAAAAATTTATCATATAGCTTTTTATTTACAAAACATATGCTTGGGTAATTTTTCTAATCTAATTAAAATTATTTTGTGATCAATAATGATCTCTAGGTTTTTTTTTTTTTTTTGGTCATAAATTCCTTCCTTGTGCATAGTTCTGAGAGGTAAATTATCCTATGCTGTTCCAAATTTGTTTTATATCATTCTTATTTCCAGATCATGAACCCATTAGGACCTTAGCTTGGTATATGGTGTTAGGTGTGGGTCAATGACTAGTTTCTGCCATCCTAGTTTCCAATTTTCCCCGCAGTTTTTGTCAAATAGTGAATTCTTATCCCAAAAGCTGGGGTCAAACACTAGATTGCTATAGTAGTTGACTATTTTGTTCTGTGAACCTAATTTTTTCCACTGATCAATGACTCTTTTTCCTATCTAGTACGAAATGGTATTGATGGTCTAGCTGTTCCAGATCTTTGTCAAACACTAGATTGCTATAGTCATTAACTAATTTGTTCTGTGAACTTAACCTATTCCGTTGATAACTGCTCTTTTTCCTATCTAGTACCAAATGGTTTGAATGGCCTAGCTGTATGACATCTAAAGCTACATTATAAAGCAGAGGTCACCTTCAATTATTTTTTAATTGATTCCCTTGAAATTGACCTTTTGCTCTTACAGATTAATTTTTTTTTTGGGCAGGGGTCAGTAAAATAGGTTGAGAATTTGTCATAGCACTAAATAAATAGGTGTATTTGGGTACCCAGTCTTGGGTAGTCTTGTCACCTTTATTACTTTTGCTGCCCCTATCCAATAGCCCTTTATATTTTTCCAATATAGATAGATAGATAGATATCTATATCCATAGATAGATAGATAGATAGATAGATAGATAGATAGATAGATAGATATAGATAGATAGTGCCCTTCCTTATTCCTTTTAATTAGACATATTTTTACTTTTGCTTGATCTGAAGTCAGGATGGTTACCCCTGCTTTTTTGTACTTCACCTGAAGCATAATAGATTCTGCTCCAGCCTTTTACTTTTCTGCTGTATGTATCATTCTGCTTTAAATGTGTTTCTTTTAAACAATGTATTATAGAAGCCAGTCTGCTATCCACTTACCTTTTATTGAGAGAGTTCACCCCATTCACATTTATGGTTAAAACTGTATTTCCTTGCCATCTTATTCCCCAAATTATACTTTTCTCTTTCCTTTTCCCCTTTCCCTCCTTCCCCAGTATTTTTCTTAGGAGCACTACTTGCCTCAACCAGCCATCTTCCTTTAGAGTCCCTCCCCCTTTCTTATACCTTTGCTTAGTATTTCTGTTTCCCCTTCTATTTAGTTTCCCCCTTTCCCCTTTTGCTTTTCCCCTACCCCACTTTGCTGTATTGTGAGAGAAGTTTCTCGGGGAAACCAAATATTTGTAATATTTTCTCTTTGAGCCAAATCTGTCCAGAGTAAGATTCACAAAACATTCATCCCCTTCCCTGCTTTCCCTCATTTATAATAGGTTTTCACTGCTTCGTCTTGAGATTTAATTTCCATCATTTTCCCTCCACTTTTCTCTTTTTTCCAAGTATAATGCCCTTCTCACCTCTAGTTTTTTTTTTATTTTTTTTATTGGAACAGTAATATGAAATTATACATATGCTCTCTATGTATACCCATAACAGAATTATACTTTTTAAGTGCTCTGCTTACCTTTTTATGCTTCTTCTAATTTCAATAATTGGATTTTCAATATTTGTTTAGCTCTGGTCTTTTCATCAGCAATGAATGCAAGTCACCCTGATTCACTGAATGTCCATCTCTTCCCTGAAAGAAAATCTCAGTTTAGAGGAGTAATTTATTCTTGGCTGCATTCCATTTACCTTTACCTTTCAGAATATCAGATCCCAGGTCCTTCTAGCCTTTAAGGGGGAAGCCTTTAGGTCCTCGGTATAATCCTTATTGTGGTTCTTCGGTATTTTTTTTCTCGCTGCTTGTGTTATATTTTCCTGATTGTTCTAAAATGTAGCCAAGATATTCCTTGGAGTTTTCCTTTGGGGTTCTTTTTCAGGAGATGTTTGGTGAATTCTTTCAATGTCTATTTTACCTTCTGATTCTGATTTCCTGAAAAATAGTGTCTGGGCTCTTTATCCATCATGGTTTTTAGAAAGTCCAATAATCTTAGACTCTCTCTCCAAGATTTATTTTTCCAGGTCAGTTGCTTTCCCAATTAGGAAAAAGCGTTTGAAATCTGTTCCCTTTTTACAGAAAAGCCATTTTCAGTCAAAGTTCTTACTGTTTTTTTTATTTATTTTGTTTTTTAAAGTTGAGGTCTGTTTTACCAGTAAGGGGGAGTTTGTCCAAACTTTGTCTGCAAGTGCCAGCAGCTGCAGAGGATCATTATTTTCTAACTGTTGGGTACTGGGTGGGCATGGCCTGGTGGCATGACATTCTGGCATTTGGGGCTTCAGTATTTACCTTTGGTGAGGAATTGTTTTCTGACTTCTCTCCTGAAGTACTGGGGTCCAGGAAACCTGTGTTTTGTCCTCCATCTTGGCTCTGCCATGCAAGCAGGGCTGGCTTCAATTGGGAGGTGGGCAGGGTGAGTCTCTAGGCTCTGAGGACTTGGAGGAGTTTTTTGTGGGAACAGCAGGCAGGGGAGGGTAAAGGAAGCTAGAGAGAGGAGGGGGGGCTCCCTGTTTCCCCTGGCCTTGCAGGGCAGACAATGATTTCGGATCCTGGCTCTCTATGGAGCCAACATGTTTTTCCTTGTCCAGTGGCAAGATTTTGCCAGAAGGCCTGCTTAAGAGGTGTGTCTTGGCCCTTTTGTAGAAACTTCTCATCTCCAGAGGAGCCAGCTCCTTGAGGGCGGCTCTCTTTACTGGACTGCCTGCCCTGGGTTTTGTTGCGTCCTGCTACCATATGGGCACAATCTGGTTAGATGTGATGCCCATTGCAGACTTGGCCCCTTGGCAGAAGCAGTTGTTACTGAGGGATGTTAAATCTTGGGTAGGACTGTTTTCCCTTGTGCTTGGTGGATCTCGTTCCACCACAGGGGGTATTAACCTAGGGAATAAGGGTCCCTGTGGGGAGGGGCTTCAGCCATCTGATGGAGGGGCCAAGTCTGTGGATGAAAAAGGCAAAATATGAGCAAAGGGGAAGGAATCAGAAGACAAGAGGGAGGCTAGCAAAGACAGCAGCAGTACAGGGAGCAGAGATGGACACAGATACCTGGCCTTTGGCTTTGAGCTAGACCCTTCTCCAACTGGCTGTTGCTTGTGCTGTCCCACCTTTCTCACTTAGGGAAGCCCAAGGGACAACTTCCTTACTTTTGTCAGGGGTAGAAAATCCTTTCCCAAAATGACTACTCTGAGATCCCTCATAGAAAAGCAGAATTATTAGAATCTGGAGAAGCGGACCCCATCCTGGTGTGTGAGCCAGATTCACAGCAGGACAGAGCTGCTCCCTTGAAAATGTTCACAACCTTTATACATTTCAGACAAAGAACCTCCAAAATCCCACCCTCCACAGGTTGTGATTGGTCATGCAAATATGCTCCTTCCCCCCGCCCCCAAATTTGGTCAGTGGAATGCAGCCAAGGAGGTGATTTCCAGCCTCTTCTTCTTTGGACAATGGAATGCAGCCTAGGCCTTCATGTGAATGGGGCCTATAGGTCTGGTTTACATTAGCTAGCAGTCTCTGATCAATATGTGCTTAGTCTGTAAGTTCTTCATCCTATCTTACTCCTCACACTTTCAGTTTTCCTAGTCAACCACTGATTGGTGTAGATTTGTTTCCATGGAGACTGGGAGGTACCCCAGGCTTTTGTATCCACCCCACCCCCAGGGTTTAGTCCAGGGTCTCACCACAGTAGAAAATGAATGTTTTTTGTTATTCTTTCTCCTAAACTCTGTGCACTCTGGCTTCTCTCCTCCTCATTCAGATGAGTTTTACTCATTGAAATGCAGTGACTGATAACCTCTTGTAGTGCAAAAGCTGAAAGAGCCCTGTCTAATTCTCCTCCTTCAGCATCTCTCTGGCAGAATTTTTGGGAGTGACTGCCTTTTCTTCTCCCTCTCTTTTCAGAGTTTTCCCGATTCTGCCATCTCTGGGTATTTTACTGACTTGTGTGTCCTGCTTGGCTCTTTGACTGGATCTTTATTCATGTCATGGACCCGGGGAGGACCCCCTTATGCCTGTGTCACCAGTCATCTATGTCCTGGAAACTGATGAGGCCCAATTGTCATCTCTAAGCAAAACACTCCCAGCTATGTTGATGGGGCTGGAGTCTACCTCCTCAGCTATGCTCCCCAATTCCCATATATTTCTGTTGCCCATGTTGAATCTGAGCCAATTTGCAGCTGAAAATCCATGTGTCCAAAGCACATTGCATAATCTTGGTCCCCCAAACTCTCCCCTTGTCTGAAATTCTCTACTCCGGGCACCCAGCTTTGCAGGATCAGTCATCCCCTACCCTTTTCTCTTACTTTGCCCACATTTCATCCATTAGGTTCTGCAGGTTCTAAGCCCTTCCTCTACAACTCTCCAACCCCAGAGGCTTGCTTTCCTTTAGTCTCCTTGCCATCAACCTCATGACCCTGTACACCTCTTTCCTACAGGACTCCAGCTGTTCTATTAGGATTATGCATTCTCATGTGACTGTCTATATACTCTGTATTTTTTTGGTGGATTCTAGTTTATGTATTTGTTGTCCTCCCATTTAAAATGAAGTTTGGGCATCTTAAACAAGTATTGCTAAATCTTCATTGATTGATTCTCACCCTTGGGAATTGTCCTGTTTCTTTCCCTGTTCAGTTGCAGATTTCATTGACGGAAAAGATGTCAACCAAACTGCTATAATTTCTTTTTACAACCACTATCCCATCCACCCAACTAAAGAAGTAGCTGTCCCATAAGGCCCTAACGTAGCACAGCCCAGGCACTGCTTTTCAAGCAGTAAGCAGAACCCTCTCCAACACAATGGATGATAGTTGTAGTGAGCTGTTGTCTCTAGAAGCTGCCAGATCGCTCTCTGGGAAGAGATCTGCTGTGTCTACTCAAATCTTTAAGACAGATTCTTCTTCCTGTAATGAACCGTTGTCTCCAGGCAGTTGCTGTTAACTCTTGTCCTTAGAAGTGACTTCCCTTCCTGCAGAGAGCCCCGTCAGGCCTGATGTAATGCAGAGAGTCTTCTCTTGAATCCTGGCTCTGAATCTCCTCCAGCTCTTATCCTTCTCCAGGCCGATCTGCTCTCTGCGCCCAGTGCTGTCTCTTTTTATCCTCCCAGAGAATGGGCGTGGGATAATGCAAGGGCTTCTGGGAAGAACCACCCCAGCCAATGAGCTTGCCCCCTCTATCAAGTCAACCTGAGTTCTCACCTTGTAATTGTCCAGAAAACCTGAATTCTCACCTTGTCACCATCCAGACAACCTCAGTTCTCACCTAGTAATCCCAACATCTCCCCCTTTCTTTTGATTTAGAACATAGGACAGTCATGACCTTGAAACATAAATCCATCAATATGGGAAGTATTACAGATAATTACATAAATTACATAAGCACATAGTAACATAGTAATATAACACATGCTATAAGTATATAACATAATCATAATCATAAATTGAAAATTTATAAATGTCCATAAGTCCATTGTCCATTATTCTCATCTTGTGTGAGGAAGTCCAATGATTCCTGCTGGTTTTTAAGTTCTTTAACAGTCTTCTTATTATCCATGCTCTTTCAGTGTCAGATGTTTCTTAGATCTTCTCCTTTATTTTGAGGTCTTTCTCTTTTTCTGTCTCTCTCTGATGGACAAGGCCAATATGACTCGTTGGCACCCATCTGATTCCTTCTCCTGCTGAAGAAATACAAGCAAACTCTCTCCCCCAGGCAGTTAACCTATCTGGTCCCTTCCATTCACCACTTTCTGGATCTCTCCACATCACCTGGCGATTATCTAAGGACAGTGGAGATGCTCTCACTGGACACTGCCCTTCTGGTGGGTTATAAAACCTGTCTGCTGGAGCCAGTGCATCTTTGTCAAAAATTAGAAAATTAATGGTATAGAGAACTAAATTTAGAAGTTCCCTAGGGCTACCTGTGGCTCCCCCTTTCTTTTGTTTTTGGAGGAGTGTCTTAATATCTCTGTTTCTTCTCTCTACTATTGCCTGCCCTTGAGGATTAAAGGGTATGCCCGTGGTATGTAAAATCTTATACTGTGCACAAAAGTGTGTAAAATGTTTGGACGTATATGCAGGTCCATTGTCTGTTTTTATTGCTTGTGGCACACCCATAATTGCAAAAGCCTGTATAAGGAATTCAGTGACCACTCGGGCTGTCTCTTTTGCTGCTGGCATTGCAAATGTGAATCCTGAAAAGGTGTCTACCACGACATGAATAAAAGATAGACGACCAAAAGATTTATAATGGGTCACATCCATTTGCCAGATTTCATTGGGTCTCAAACCACGAGGATTCTTCCCTGGAGGGAGTGTAGGAGCGTGGAAAGGAAGACAAGCTGTACAGCTTTTTACTATGCTCCTAGCTTCCTCTCTTGTGATTCCAAATTGTAAACGTAAAGCTCGAGCAGCCTGATGATATTTAGAATGAGATTCTTGTGCTTCCTGAAATAAAGGACTACTGGCTAACATGGTTAGAAGGCTATCTGCCTTTGAATTTCCATCAAAAATGGGACCTGGAAGTCCACTATGTGAGTGGACATGCAAGATATAAATCTTGCCTGGATGTTTTCTCACTTGCTCTTGAAGTTCCTTAAAGAGCTGATAAATATTGGAGGCTGCAAATTTTATTTGGGCTGTGGCAATTCTTTGTACTACACCTACTGAATAGGCTGAATCAGTAATTATATTTACGTCTCCTGGGTAATAAGTGAGAGCTAGCATGATAGCAAATAATTCATTCTGTTGAGTGGATTGAAAAGGAGTCCTGATTACTCTCTTTATGGTTAAATCATGAGAGTGTATGGCACAAATATTTTCTTTGGAGGCATCTGTAAAGATTGTTGGTCCTTTAAGAGGAACCTTAGAAACCTTTTCTTCAAAAATCCATCGCCAATTATGTAGTAGCCAGGTAATCTTTAATGGAGATCCATGTGCAAAATTTGGAGCGGTGGCCAATAAAATTTGCCATTCTGGGATGTTCTCACAGCATACATTAATCTGTGCGTTAGTATAGAATGTGTATATTTTTTCAGGACTTATCCCAGATAATTGTGTTACTCTCTTAATAGCCTTTAATAAAATCCTAGCCACAAGCACTGGGTAAGGTGTAAGGCTTTGTTCTGGTTGTGCTGGGAGGTTCACCCACTCAATCACTCTGTCTCCTTGATGAAGGACTGCTGTGGGTGCCTCTTTTGTAGCAAAAACTGATATTTCCAAGGGTTTTTGAGTGACTCTTTCAACCACATTGGATAAAGCCAGTTCAACTTCTCTCAAAGCCTTTTGTGCTTCTTTTGTAAGCTGGCGTGGTGAATTTAAAGCACTGTCTCCCCTTAAAATGTCATATAATGGTTGCAATTGACAGGTAGTCAAGCCTAACACTGGACGCATCCATTGGATATCTCCTATTAATTTTTGAAAGTCATTTAAGGTGTTCAACTTCTCTGTTCTTAAAGAAAGCTTTTGTACTGTGAGTGTCTTAGGATACACTTCATATCCTAAATATTGAAAAGGAGCATGTCTTTGAATTTTTTCTGTAGCTATATGCAGTTTGTAGTACTTTAATGTTTCCATGGTCCTTTGTAGACATGCCTCTAACATTTGTTCCTCAGGTGCACATCCCAAAATATCATCCATATAATGTAACAATATTACTTTTGGAAAGGCTTTTCTTACTGGAGCAAGAGCAGCTGCAACATACATTTGGCACATAGTAGGGCTGTTTTTCATTCCCTGTGGCAAAACTGTCCATTCATATCTTTTATAAGGCTCAGCCAAATTAACACTAGGCACTGAAAAAGCAAATCTTTTCATATCCTCCTTATCTAGAGGAATAGAATAGAAACAATCCTTAATGTCTATAACCCATAGAGGCCATTCTCTTGGCAACTGAGTAGGAGATGGAAGTCCAGGCTGAAGAGTTCCCATAGTTTCCATCTGTTCATTTACTCTTCTTAGATCAGTTATCATCCTCCATTTTCCAGATTTCTTTTTCACCACAAATACTGGTGAATTCCAAGGACTTAGAGAAGGCCGCAAGTGTCCTTGGTCAAGTTGTTCTTGCACTATGTCTAATAAGGCCTGAATTTTATCACTTCTTAAGGGCCACTGTTCTACCCACACTGGTGAATCAGTCTTCCACTGAATAGGAACTGGTGAAAGTGCAGGTAGGCCTTCAACAGCAGCCCTGCCTAAAAAGCCGAAGTGCTTATTTGTAATCCTATCTGCTGTAAAATGTCTCTTCCCCACAGATTGATGGGGATTTTTTCAACCACAAAAGGAGTAAAAGCTCCTGTTTCTCCTTCAAATACCCATCTCAAAGGCCTAGCACTAACCTCTGCTGCTATTGATCCTCCCACCCCAGACATATAGGTGTCTGCTTTAATCTTTGGCCAGTGACCGGGCCAATTGGCACCTCTAATAACTGTACGATCTGCACCCGTGTCTACCAATCCTTCAAATGGTATTCCGTTTATATAAATAGTAAGCATAGGTCGGTCAGCTGTCACAGTTGCTGTCCAATATATTCCTGGATTTTGTTCATTGGAGTCAAAATCTAGGCGACTATCACTAGGTTGCTTATTAGGGGTCCGTAACAATAAGCCTGATGCTACTACTTCTCCTGGTTGATAAATCACACGTTGTCTGCCTGTGTTAGTGACTGGGATATTAGATACACGTTCTCCAGTCTCCCACATCAGTGTATGGATGGACACTGTTTTGTAGGCACTCTCAGAAGGTGAAATGGTCAAGCCTACTGTGTCTGGAGGCAAAGGATCCATAGGCTCAACAGGAACAGATTTCACTTCTCCAGGGAGTATCTCGGTAGTCTCTACTGCACACAACTCTATTTTTCCTAATTTCAATCCCTTTCTTCCATCTGATTGCCTTTTGGCTGATTGATCGTGTCTTAAAATTCTCTGGATGTAACCTCGGCTGCCATCATGCCCCACTTGGGGGGCTGAAGCTGGGTCCCACCTGTCATTTCCCTGGGTCAATCTACATTCGGAGGCCCAGTGGAGGCCCTTGTGACATTTTGGACATGGAGTTTTAGGTCTTCTCTCACCCTGTCTTCTCACTGTATCTCCATATCTACACTGAGCTCTTAGATGCCCAATTTTTCCACATTGAAAACATCGCCGAGTTTCTCTAGAAGGCCCTTGCCAGGAGGGACCCTGCCTTTCCACATTCATCATAGTCCGGGTGTAAAAAGCATTTGTTCCCACTGTAGCACAGCGTCTTATGATCTCCTCTAAAGGAGCATCTTTGTCTAATCCCCATATAATTCTTTTGCAAATCTCATTGGCATTTTCCTTAGCCAGATGTCTGGTCATTATTTCTGTAGCTGAATTTTCTCCAATAGTTCTTTTGACAGCAGTTTGCAAACGTCCCACAAAATCTGCAAAAGGTTCATTGGGACCTTGCTGTATTTTAGTGAAAGCCTCTCCACGATCTTTCTGTCCAGGAAGGACACCCCAAGCTTTTATTGCAGCCTTAGCAATTTGTTCATATATTGTCATGGTATAATTAATCTGTTCCGAATTCTCTCCATATTGACCTTCACCAGCTAAGTGCTCAAAAGTGAATTGTGTGTTAACTCCTATTTCCAAATTGCATCTGACTTGAATTTTACATAATTCATGAAATTCCGCAAGCCATAATAAATTTTCTCCAGGCTCCAGACATGTCCTTGCTATGGATTTCCAATCATTCGGGGTTAGGACTTCATAAGACAAACCATCTAGTAACATTTTGACATAAGCTGATGTAGCCCCATAAAGGGTACAACCTTTTTTCAAATCCTTAATTGTATTCAAATCTAAAGGTGCATATCTTCTCCTTTTTTTACCTACAGAGTCAGTATTTTCAATCACAGGATATGCATGTATAAAATCACTTATATCCTGTCCTTCTCTCTTAGCTTTAACCAATGCTTTTTCTAATCTTGTCATAGGCTTAGGCTTCTTCACAGGCAATTCTGTTTGTGTTTCTGCCTCTTCCCCTCTTTCTTCCTCCATCTCTGAAGGTGGGGTTGATGTGGGCCTGTCAATAATCTGTTCTCTAGGCAGGGTTGAAGCTTCTTCAAGAGAATCATACCATAATTCCTCATTTAAATCCTCTTGCTCTAGGGAAAGATCTTGATCTTTCCTTTTTTCCTCACACTTCCTCCTCTGTTCATTTTTAGAACTTTTCCTTCTCCTACAACTTGCTTGATAGTTTAAGGCTAATTGAACTATGTTGTAGATATAAAATACTTCTGCAGAAATTGAACGAGGCCCATTTTTTGCTTGAAATTCTTTCATTTCATATCCCACTAGCTTCCATTTATCTACATCTATCTTTTCTTCCTCTAAGAACCAAGGGGATGTGCGTCTTAATGCAGCCAAGAGTTTAGCAATCTGTACCCAGGTTACAAGTAAACTCTGCTCCTCAATTATCTTGATTATACTCTCTATAGTACCACTCCTGAATGGAGCTGAGGTTGCTCCTGGGGCTGGGGTTGAGTCGGCTAAGGTCCAGGGATTGAATTTAGCTAACATCTGCCCCATTTCAGCTATAAGAGATTCCTCGTTTAGCCCTTAACAAGTTAAGTTCCTTGTTTATCTATTAACACGCTCACTTAATCTTTAACAAAGTTTCCTCGTTACTCACGGTTCTGGGTCAGAGAGACTGAGATCTAGATTGGAAGCTTTTCCACTGGAATCAGGACTGTGTCTGTCCCTGTTCGGGCGCCAAATTGCAAAGGTCTGGTCTAGCTCCTCTTGTCAGGATAAGCAAAAGTCCTTGCCCCACGTTGGGCGCCAATTGTAGCGAGCTGTTGTCTCTAGAAGCTGCCGGATCGCTCTCTGGGAAGAGATCTGCTGTGTCTACTCAAATCTTTAAGACAGATTCTTCTTCCTGTAATGAACCGTTGTCTCCAGGCAGTTGCTGTTAACTCTTGTCCTTAGAAGTGACTTCCCTTCCTGCAGAGAGCCCCGTCAGGCCTGATGTAATGCAGAGAGTCTTCTCTTGAATCCTGGCTCTGAATCTCCTCCAGCTCTTATCCTTCTCCAGGCCGATCTGCTCTCTGCGCCCAGTGCTGTCTCTTTTTATCCTCCCAGAGAATGGGCGTGGGATAATGCAAGGGTTTCTGGGAAGAACCACCCCAGCCAATGAGCTTGCCCCCTCTATCAAGTCAACCTGAGTTCTCACCTTGTAATTGTCCCGAAAACCTGAATTATCACCTTGTCACCATCCAGACAACCTCAGTTCTCACCTAGTAATCCCAACAGATAGTGATCAATTCTTTCAGATTGTTTCCCAATTTCCTCCTTTCTCCTTTTCATTTTGCCTCCATACTCATCATTAAAATAAATGGAAGGAAGGCAACTGAGAGACTCCTTGTGTAACCACAGGAATAATTACAGAGGATGAATGATTATGGCAAAGTGTCTGTATGTCAAAAGAATTTATCTCCAAAGGTAAAATCCACTTATTGGCTGTGATTTCAGGTGGCATTTTTAAAATATAGGATGGGTAGTTTCTCTCAGATAGCTCCAATCACAAAATGTGAATGTAGTTGAGATATTCTTTGACTTACAACAGGCAATAACATGTATACTTTAATACTGCAACAAGGATTAGAGAATAAAAGAGATTATTCTCAAGGCTGGGATGAGAACCAATGCACTAATGAGCCTGAGAGATGCACAGGATGTTGTGAAAACAAAGAACAAAAAGCAAAATTCTGTTATTAAATATTTTCTTGAAAAGGAAATTAATTGTTATGTCTTTTGAATTCTCCCTGTTATTCTGGTGGGATTTGACAATATTTTTTGTTATTTCAATGGTTTTTCTGCTTTCCAGTTAAGTTTTTTTTTGTTTGTTTGTTTGTTTTGTTTTTAATTTGGAAGTGAAGTTAATGAATTGAAAAGAAATACACCTACCTGGACACCTCTCCTCCTGAAGGGACCACTGTCCTCAACATGAGTGTAATTACTTAGGCTGCTCCAGAAGCTGCACAAGGTAGCCACAGGGCCACAAACTCCCCAGACCTCGCTGTGGGGAAAGCTTGGACAGTTTTGGACAGTAGTTAGAAACAGTTACTGACCAACAGTTATGAACCATTTGGAAAACTGCCCATGGGTTTCAGAACATTCTAGGACAGTGGTCCTCAAACTGAGGGGGGCCAGTTCACTGTCCCTGAGACTGTGGGAGGGCCGGACTATAGTAAAAACAAAAGCTCACACTCTGTCTCCGCCCCTCAGCCCAGTTGCCATAACCCCGTGGGCAGCATAAATGTCCTCAGGGGGCTGCTTCTGGCCTGCTCTAGCGTTACTCAATATTTCACATCGCCAGTCTCTCCTAATTCCCAGGACGTCAGAAAGCCTCAGGCCACAGACCTTTGCAGTAACCACTAATTACCTGGCTGCCTCCTCTGCGGCTTTCAGAGATCTCTAGGTACAATTTTTTGAATCCTAGTTTAATATCCGGTAGCTTGCTCAAGGAACAGCCATGTGCAAACTCAAAGTCTTTATTATCCTTGCTCACATAATGCCCTGACCTGTTAACTCCCAAGTGAATGGGTGATCTGTGAGAGAACCACGTGTTCACTGTCAAGCTCCTTACCTCTCTTGCCTATTCATCAGCTTGGCTCAACTACCCCCAGAATAAAGAGACTGAAGAGATTGACCCATTGCTAGAATGGTCTTAAAAAGGTTCTGTGACGTCTCCCACACAGCCAATCAGAGAAGGAGCCATCTGCTGTTAGGAAGCCTACCCATGGGACAGCCCCTAGCCACAGAAAATTGCTTCTGGACCACTCAAACCTCCTGTTGCGCCATGCTGGCCCATTTAAAGAACCCTTACACAAAGGTGTATCTAATTCGTTAGGTTTTTTCATAAAATTAACTCTTAGTTTTATTAGTTCAATAGCTTCCTGAGTTTCAATTTTATTAATCTCTCCCTGGAGTTTCAGAATGTCTAATTTGACATTGAATTGTGGGTTTTAATTTCTTCTTTTCTTGTTCTCTTCCTAGCTTCTTTAGTTGTATACCCAAGTCATTGATCTCCTCTTTATTTGATTCACACAGCTATTTAGAGACATAAAGTATGGCCTAAGAACTCCCAGCTTTGGATGCATATTTCACAGGTTTTAGGATGTTGTTTCATTATGGTAATTCTCTTGGATGAAATCCATATTACTCTGATTTGTTGTTTGACCCACCCATTTTTTAGAATTGGATTTAAAGATTCTGGAGAGCAATTTGGAACTAGGCAGAAAGGCTCTAAAACTTTACATACCCTTTGACCCAACTGTTCTGTACCCCAAGGTAATCAGAGAGGAGGCTAAAGGACCCACACGTGCAAAATTGTTTATAGCAGCTCCTTTTTGTGGTAGCAAAGAACTGGAAAATCAGTAGATGTGCATTAGATGGGGAATGATTGAAAAAGATGTGGTGGTCTATGAAGGTGAGAGAATATTAGGATTAGACAAAATTGGTGAACAAGCTGATTTTAGAAAAGCCTGGAAAGATTTACACAAACTGATGCTGAGTGGAACAAGCAGAAGGAAGAATAGTGTACACAAAATAACAGCAAGAATTTGTGATGATCAGCTAGGAAAGAATTGGTTTGTCTCAGTCCTTTAGTGATCAACAGCAGTCCAGATAGACTTTGGACAGAAAATGCCATCTGCATTCAAAAAAAGAACAAAGGAAAAAGAATGTAAAGCAACATATGCCATGTGCACTTGTTCTTTTTTTTTTTTTTTTCCTCTGTCCCATGGTTATTCCCTTTTGCTCTGATTTTCTTGTCTCAACGTGATTCATAAAGCAATGCTTATTAAATAATTTATGAAACATTGAAAATAATTTAAATTTAATTCAATTTTTAATTTTTAAGACACAGTCCAACCAGGACAGCCAATACATTTTCTATTTAGGGCATCCAGTGATCCAGAGACCTGAGGACCAAGGTTGGCTGGAACTTCACGTTCAATTGGCAATTCTTGCTTCTCAATTTGCAATCTTCATCTACCTGGTAAACAGGGTGGATTATTGTTCACAATTTTCCTCTGTATGAGTGGCTGAGGCACTTCTTCCTGGGGCCTTTGGCAGGAGTCCCTAAAGCCTGTGGCAGACAGGCGCTGCAGCCTGAGGGGAGAAGAGACTGACAGGGATGTGGTGGCTTCTTCTTTGACCTCTCATGGCAGTAAGGGGGGAGGTCATTCGTCAGCCCAGGACTGGCCTCTTCCAAGGGTAGGGAGGACCCAGTCCGGAACAGCTGCTGGCACCATGGTCAATGCTGGAGATTTTTGAGAGGCATCTGTTCCCCCAAGTTTTCAGGGGAAATGATGAGAGATCGACTGGTGAAGAGGAGCGCCCTGGCCCTTAGTGCAGAGTTCTGCCAGGTGGGAGCCAAGTCTGTGCAGGGCAGACATTCAGCCTCGTGGTGGAGGTGGGTCAGGGTGTTTCCGGGAGCTTTATCCAAAAATGGTACCATGCAGTGATTTTAACTGGGGAAGAGGCTGCCTTGGCCCACTGGCAGAGGCTTCTGCTGGTCAGTGGCAATAAGTCTGTAGCGGGCATACGAGATGGTCAGAACAATAGTTACAGAATCTCAGGATCACTAATATATCTTCCCTAAAGTTTAGTTAAGAAATATTATTATCTTTGCAGGCCAGAAGACTTTTACAATCATTGACAAAACAATAGCATTCTTAATCAGCGTATTTGGGATTATTACACCTACAAAAATTGACTTTTCAGGAGTTGCTCCAAATGATATAGAGAAAGAATTTATTAGAATCTCAGGAAGCACACTATCCTATGCTGTGGCCCAAAAAGGACAGTAAAGGTGCCCCCTTGGAGAGCCATTCCACTGATAGTATTCACAACTTTTGTACTGTCAGAAAAAGAACCCCCCCCAAATCCCATCCTCTGTAGAGGGTCACATAAATCTTTACTCCCCTATTTGGTCAGTGGAATGCAGTAGATGTATAGCTTTCTCACCAGTGTACTTCTTTGAATAACAGATCATCCTGAGGACCTTATCTAAAATCACATGCTTCATAACCTGAGCCCTTTAAGGCTTTAGATAACAGTCCCTGATCAATATGTGCTTAATCTATAAGTTCTTCATCTTTTCTCCCACTCAATCCCCCTTGTCATTCATAAAGATATATGTATATATTTCCTCATGAAGAGCTTACTTTGTGGTCAAATTCAATTAACATCTCTACACATTGCTTGTTCATCTCTTCCTGTGGATCATCTGCTGCTATGGCCTTCCATCCCTCTTTCTGTAAAATCATCATTTTAATGGCATCCTCTTTGGGTAAGATTCTTGCCAGTGATCTCCGAACTATTCTTGTTCCCAACTGAATTATGCAAGGCAAACACAGTGGCCACAGGATGATTCCACTTATAGGTATTAATCCATATCCCAACAGATGTTTCCTCCAGCTTCCACTGAACCACGACCCACAGCCAGTACCAAAGGGAGATTTCCAAACCCTCACAGGCACATGTGCAATCTTAGGGATGGTTTTCATGATTTCCTTAACAATTTGCCCATTATCATCAATCTGCATACAGCAGGTGGACAAATTCAGTTTCCCACAGACCCCACCTTCCTGGGCTAGTAAATCGTCTAAGACTAGCCAATGTTGTAACACTGCTTCCCTTGTCTGAGTTGCCTGATCAGCCAGTGAGTCTAAGGCTTGAGCAGTTTAGTTAGCTATTACCTCTAGCACTGGATGTAGTCTCATCAACCAATTTAACACATATGTCAGCGTTTGGTACCCCCAACTACCATCCTGGGCCCATGTTGCCGGTCAATATGCTTTTATAATTTCTCTCTGGAGGCCAGGCATCTCCCCACCCGTTGGCATCATTTGTCTGGGTCAAAGAAGTGTGAATGTGGGTTAGGGAGCAGTCCGCACTTCGTTTTTCCCTTTCCAAATTTTCACATAACCATATCTCCCATTGCCTGCCAACGCTTGATGAGAGAAAGGAAAATGAGGTCTAATTACACCTACATAACCAGCCCCAGTGCCATTTTTGGAAAAATGAGTATAAGCTGTCTGCCCACACATCCAGTAATGCCCCTTCAGGGCAGGATTATCTTCATTACAAAATATAAAAGGTCTGCTTGAACCTGGAAAATACCTGACATGCCAGTGACCTAAGGGCCTATCCAAAGATGACTTTCAACTCCCCATTGGCAGATGCAACCATTTTCCGCAGTTAGATCCTGATGGCTCCAGAAATTATTAAACCTTTTCCTAACAGTGTTTCTCTATTCTCCCACTGCCATTCCATTGAAGTGTGAGTTGAACCAGCTGCTATGCTATTGAAGGTTATACATGTCCATATCTGGGGTCCCTCTGGGTCAGGGATTAAACAGGCAGGTGCCATTTTCCTCACACATCCTTCACTACTATCAGAACATTGGATACAGAGCACGAACTACTGATCCGTCATAACAAGTTCCATCTATTCACATAGCTACTGCAATCTGTGATAGCTCCCTTCTCCAGCCTGTGGGTAAATGTCCATGGGCATTCACTTTCTCCCATCCATGGCCCTGTACCACTCTGATTTGAGCAATATTCCCACAGGGTCCAGTGATGCTTTTCTTCTCCTGACCAGAAACCTGTTCCATTGTATATTACTGACCTGTTGTTCAAGATCCCAGGCCGGAGACAGGGGAACAGGAAGCCAGGGTCACCGTGTAAGCTGATCACGTCCCCCACATATCCAACAGCCAGTCAATCTAAAGCTAGAGGCTATTGTTTGGATCAGGGTTTGAAAGGTATTTTCATGCCCTAATGGTCCCGAGGTACCAGTACAAAGGGTGTACCCACATAAAATTACACATGCATATACAAGGCACAGTCTCCAAGCCTTTGGGTTTGGTTCACACCCCATTCTTCCTGATAGTATATAATATCCCTAATCCCTAACAATACAGTCCAACAAAATATAATATCTAATACAAACAAGAAAAGTCCCAAAAGAGTTCCCCAAATGAGACAAGTCAGAAAAATTTTACATGCACAATTCATCAGTCTTTGCTAAGCTGTAATTTCAGCCACACTTTCGGCGTTCCTGGATCAGTCTCTACTGCCCACTTCTTTGGCGCCTCCACGGGACCTTTGACTCAAGTGTGATGTGCCCAACATTGCTCTTTGGTGCGTATCACCATAGCTGAAGTCAAGAGGATCTGGAAAGGCCCGTCCCCACTTGGAATCAGCTTGTCCCCTTTCCAGGAGCCAATCAGGACCCAATCTCCTGCTTTAAATGGGTGCATCACAAATCTTAAGGGGGGAGCCCGACTAATGAGACCTTCAATTGCAATGCTTTGAGATGTTCTGTCAGATCTTAACATATTTCCTAAGGAATAGCTCTTTAGTCTCAAAAATTGGGTCTGATTGCTCTGGGGTCATTAGCCCAGGGTAAGCATGGCCAAACAATAATTCATAAGGGCACAGACCAATGTCCTATGAGGCTTTGTCCTAATTCTCAGCAAAGCAAGAGGAAGGCACTTAGTCCAAGGTAACTGAGTTTCTAGTGTTAACCCTGTAAGTTGTTTTTTTTTTGGTTTTTTTTTTTTATTTCCTGATTCATCCTTTCCACTTTTCCTTAGGAAGGATAGTGTCATGGAGTATGAAACTGCCAAGATATTTTAAGGCCTTAACTAAAGCTTGTAGCAGTTTGGCTGTAAAGTGTGTACCCCGGTCTGAATCAGTGCGTTCCACCATCTCATATCTTGAAATTATTTGTTCAAGGAGGACCTTCACTACAGTAGGGGCCGTAGCCTGACAGAGGGGAAAAGCCTCCACCCAAGAGGTCAGATGGTCCGCTATGACCAGCAGACATCTGAGACGTCCCACAGGGGGCAGTTCGGTGAAGTCCATTTGTATACTCTGAAAAGGTCTAATGCCAGGGCTTCTTCCGCTCAATGGGGCTCACTGAAGGGCCGCTCTGTTTGTCCTTCGACAGACAATGCAGCCATCCGTTACCTGAAGAGCCAATGTGTATAATCCAGGGTCGACAAACATAGTGCATATAGTATCACACTTATTCTGGACTGCCTAGGTGCAGGTATTGGATCACCTGTCTCATGACTGCTTTGGTCAGTACCTCTCTTCCACTGGGGAGAAACCAACGTCCCTTTGAACCTCCTGGGTCCCTGAAGCCTGGAGTCTCTGTTTCTCCTCCGGGGTATAGGATGGTGGAGGTAAATGTTGAGGCAGGGCCGGTATTAACACCATCATTTCCTCAGGAGTAACAGAATCTCCTTCCCCAGCTAACTTGGCTTCTTCCATCACCAAACCGTTTCCCTTGGCTTTGAAGGAATTTCCTGCTCAGTGTTTTATCACTTGAACAACAGCTAAAAATTTAGGTGTCATCAGATTAGTCAGTACCTCAGTCACCAAGGCTTCATGTGCCAGTCCCTTATCTTTGCTCTTGACCATGCCTTGTTCTTCCCAGGTGCTTCCAAAAATGTGTACCGCTCCCCAGGCATACTTGGAGTCAGTGTAGTTAGTTCCACTCCTTTCACCCGATTCTTTAATGCATGATGGAGAATAAACAATTCACAAGTCTGGGCTGACAAGTTATTAGGTAAGACTCCTGATTTAATGACCCATACCCCATCCCCATCAACAATAGCCCAAACATTGTGTCTTCTTCCCTCCACCACTCTGGAGGATCCATCTATGAACCATCAGGCTCCTGTTAGCAGTGCTCCCTGACTTTTGTTTGTAAGTCCACCACATTAAGACAATCGGGCTTTAACTGCATATCCTCTCTGGGGGAGGCAGAAAGGAAACTAGCTGGGTTTGGATTCAAATATTGCGATAATACTAAATCATCTTTTTTCTAATAAGATTGCTTCATATTTTAGTATTCTCGAATCAGTTAACCATCTTCCTGCCCTCTGATTTAAAATGGATTGAACCTGATGAGGAAAATTCACTATAAGACTTTCCCCAAATGTCAGTTTTCTGTTCTCTTCCACTAGTACAACTGTTCAGCTACTGCCTGTAGGCATGTGGGCCAACCTCTTGCCACAGGGTCTAACAATTTGACAGAAAAGCTGCAGGATATCTCTGCCCCCCTTATTTGTGCTAAAACTCCTAAGGCCACTCCTTGTTCAGTATTAATAGATGGAAGCGTTTCTTTAGAGATGGCAATATTAACACAGGGGCTGATAGTAAAGCCTTCCTCAAACTCCCAAACCTTTCCTGTGTTTCCTGTAAGATTCCATTCTATTTGATTAGGTTTTTTCTTATAAATATAAAGATTTAGATAACAATGCATATTCATTAATCCAAATCCTACAACATCCTACCAATCCCAGGAATTTCCTAAATACCTTTTTCATCCTGGGTCTGGTCATCTGCAGCATTCCCTCAATCTGGATCGTATCCAATCTCTTCTGTAGCTCACTTATCATCAGTGTCCTAAATACTAAAGTTCCCGTTCTACATATTGGAATTTTTCTTGGGATACTCTCAACCCCTTCTGGTCCAGAAAATTAAGCAGGTCAATGGTCGTTTGTGTCTCTCTTTCTCCCAGTTATGAACAAATCATCCACATACTGTAATATTTTAATTCCCTGCTAAGAATATTCAAAGTCCCTCCAATATCCTTTGCAAGGCTTGCCCAAACAAATTGGCTGACTCTGTATACCTTTATGGGAGTACCAATTCTTGACATTCACCGCCACAATCCTTGTGTCCTAATTTTTTTCACCGTCTCTTACGTAACTACAATAGGGATATTAGATTGAGTGGAAAGCAATAATACAAAACAAAAATGAGGTTTTTTGAATTTCATTGCAGCCCTAATGACATGATTTGACTACCACTCCTCCAAATCATAAACTCTCTCTATGACATCTCTTATCTAACTTTTTATATTTAGGTCATCATTGTGTAACAATATACTCAAAATTGCTCCAGGGCCCAGGTCAGCTGTAGTGTAATGATTCTCTTTCTTTTCTGCTAAGGCCTGTCTCTCCTCTAGATCCAGAAACCCATCAATTAGGTGCAGTAATAGGGGAGTCTGGCTTCTGGAAAGAGAGATTAGATTCTTTTTTATGAATTAACTTTAACTTCCCATCTTTGTTCCAGAGTCCCAGAGAGAATCATGTAAAAATTAAGTCTGGCTTATGGTTGTGTTCTCCCAAAGAGAAGACAGAGAAAAATTTTCAAGTGTCGACTAATTCCTTGCACACAAAAACCTGTTAAAAGCCAAAAAACAAGACATAAGCAAAAATAACCCATAACAACTTTTATTTGTTATTTTATAATTAGAAATTTTTTGACAGTATACATGCATGAATAATTTATTTTTATATCATTTTCCCTTGTAATCATTTTTCCCATAACAACTTTTACATACTTTCAGGAGACTGGTATTAAAAATAGCATTTCTCATAGGAAGTCCAGAGATAGACTTACTCATTACTTATGGCAGAGCTTTGAAGGATGAAGGAGAAAACACAGAAGTTCTCTCTCTTTCTGACTAATGCAGCACCCTATCGCTCTGCCACTGTCATGGGGTCTGTCCATCTACGATTTATTGCATCATACCAAAGCTCCAGGCCCCTCAGACTAGAACCATACACATTGTGGGTGTTTCCCTGATTTAGAGACTAAGTCATTATCTTATTATTGTAGAGCCTTTCTTAGGTATTAATGAATGACAGTTCATTCAACTAAATATTGTAGTTTGGACAGTGGACATTTAAAATCGGGTTTCTTTTATGAGTTCTTAGAATTATCTCTTTTGACCAATAAGGAAACTCAGATTATCTTCATATTCTTGGTCCTTCACAACAGGTCCCTAACCTCCTTTTCCAAACTTTTCCATTCCATTCTGTACTCTATGATTGTCAAACTGTCCTTTTTGTTCTCACATAGGAACTCTAACATCTGCTTTGCATTGGCTTAGAATCTCTTCTATCATCAAGTCATGCCGTCCAAAACAAAACTTTCTATCTTTCAAAGCAATCTCAATAAACTTGGGATAGAAAGTTCACTTCTTTTTTCTGTTTCTTTTCCCTCCCATGGTTTTTCCCACTTGTTCTCCTTTTTTTTCCCAGTTCCATTCTAAATTTCAATATCCATTAATATGTATATCTGTGTGTGTGTGTGGGTATACATACATACACGCATGTAGATAGACATATGGATGGATTGATATACACAAAAACAAAAAGCCATGAAACTATCATCCAAAGTCAGCTATTTGTGCTGAGTCAAACAGGGGAGACTCCTTTTTAAAAACTTTGCTTTTAACTTTGAATATGAGCCAGGTAGCCTATATCAGATGGTGATGGCACATGCTCACTAATTGGCTTTCTTCATTGAAAATCTGAATTAATCAATAAATGAAGCAGGACTAACCCCCCATCTCCTCATTTGAAATGTGAAGTATACAAAGTGGTCTTTTAGGTGGACATTGCTCAGCCTTTCCCTAAAAAGCAGAGCACAGATTGAATTCAGTGTATATTATCTTGAAGTATTAATAAATTCCTTTTGTCTTATTTTCTGAGTTTGCTGTATTTGATTAGGACTTCAAGGCTTAATCTAGATTTCTTTTATGATTCTGGTAAGTCTAGCCAGGATATTGGGGGCGTGGCTCTTTGCCCATGTGGCTCTCTCCAAGAATCTACTCTGATTTTGCCACAAACATTTAGCTCTTTGTAAAGTGCCAGATCAGAGTAGATTAGTCTGAGAAGGAAAATGGTTAGAGATTGAAATTTCCCAAACTTTGGAAAGATAAAGACAAATAATTTTGCAACTCAACGTTCGATGTTTCCTCCTCATTTGTGCATGAAGAAATGGAAACTGCAAAGAGGCAAATGAGTATAGTTCTTCCCCAATGTTAGCTATCCTAGGAACAAAACATTAAGAGATGGAGTGAATGGAGGAAGTGAAAAAAATGTCCCTGGCAGCAACCCAGTATCAGTATGCACCCCAGTGAGGAGCAAGCTGACCCTGCAGAATGATCTTGTAGAGACAGAGCTATCCTGTACTGAATTCTACTGCTACCTTATACAATCTGAGGGTTCAGCTACAGACATTGACTTCCCGAGGCTATCTTATGGGAAGCAGAAAGCCTTGAAGACCAGTTGACTTATGACATTCCCAATTAGCATAGTTAGAACACCTTTTCCATAAAAGGTCTAACCTTCCTCCTTGTTCCCCATTGTTCCCCGCCTTATGGCTTAATAACTGTGCTTGACCTTGAGTGATTTGAGTGGAAATTCATACTAATTTCCATACTTCCATAACTTTCCATTCTGCCATACTGCAGAAACTAGGCATGGACCCACACTTAACACCACATACTAAGAGAAGATCAAAATGGCTCCATGATTTAGGCAGAAAGAATGAGATCATCAATAAATTAGAGGAACATAGTATAATTTAACTCTCAGACTTGTGGAGGAGGAAGGAATTTGTGACCAAACGAGAAGTAGAGATCATTATTGAACACAAAATAGAAAATGTTGATGACATCCAACTAAAAAAGTCTTTGTACAAACAAAACTAATGCAAACAAGATTATAAGGGAAGCAAGGAACCGGGAAAACATTTTTACAGTCAAAAGTTCTGATAAAGGCCTCATCTCTAAAATGTAGAGAGAATGGACTCTAGTTTATAAGAAATCAAGCCATTCTCCAATCGATAAATGGTCAGATATGAATAGACAACTCTCAGATGAAGAAATTGAATCTATTTCTAGCAATATGAAAAGATGCTCCAAGTTATTATTCATCACAGAAATGCAAATGAAGACAATTCTGAGATACCACTATATACCTCACAGATTGGCGAGAATAACAGGGAGAGATAATGCCCAATGTTGGAGAGGATGTGGGAAAACGGCGTCACTGATGAATTGTTGGTGGAGTTGTGAATATATCCAGCCATTCTGGAGAGCAATCTGGAATTATACCCAAAAAGTTATCAAAATGTGCATACCAGTTGACCCAGCAGTGCTACTACTGGGCTTATATCCCAAGGAAATACTAAAGAAGGAAAAGGGACCTGGATGTGCCAAAATGTTTGTGGCGGCTTTTTTGGTAGTGACTAGAAAGTGGAAAATGAATAGATGCCCATCAATTGGAGATTGGTTGGGTGAATTATGATTCATGAATGTTATGGAATATTATTGTTATGTAAGAAATGACCAGCAGGATGAATACAGAGAGCCTTGGAGAGACTTACATCAACTGATGCTGAGTGAAATGAGCAAAACTGGGAGATCATTATACACTTTAACAACAATACTGTAGGAGGATGTGTTCTGATGGCAGTGAATATCCTCGACAAAGAGAAGATCTAACTCAGATCCAATTGACCAATGATGGAGAGAATCCGCGACACACGGAGAAGGAACACTGGGAAATGAGTGTAAAGTGTTTGCATTTTTTTCCCCCAGGTTACTTTTACCTTCTGAATCCAATTCTTTCTTTGCAACAACAACAAAAAATTCGGTTCTGCACACATATATTGTATCTAGGATATACTATAACATATGTAATATGTATGGGAATGCCTGCCATCTAGGGGAGGTGCTGGAGGGAAGGAGGGGAAAATTCGAAACAGAAGGGAGTGCAAGTGAAAATGTTGTAAAAATGACCCATGCATATAATACTGTCAAATATATAATAATTATAAAATTAATGAAAAAAGAAAGGATTCAGCAGAATTTGGTTGCTTAGGTAAGTGAGAAGTAAAGTCATCTAAGTTGAAATGATTCAAGTAAGAGAGAAATCTACATTATACTTGGGTATATAAAATTGTTTTAGATGTCATTGTTGTGAATGTCTATATGAACACATGTGTACATATGTATGTATATATATATGCATATGATCATTTTCTATATACATACATGGGTTCATGAATGTGTTATATCCAGAAACATATTGTGTGTACATAAAAATATATGTGCTGAACTGAAAACCTGCATGGCAGATATATAGGGGAAGAAAGGGGGAAAAAAGATAAAATTACAATTTTCTCAATATTCCTCCATCTCGCTTACATCACCAGACTTCCTGCCAGAAGGTTGGGTAAATAGCTCCTAATCATTGCTTTAGTTTCTTTGTCATGGGTGGTGAATTCCCCCCTTTCATTATTTTTTATTAAAGCTTTTTAATTTTCAAAAGATATACATTGATAATTTTTCAGCATTAACCCTTGCAAAAGCCTGTGTTCCAATTATTCCCCCTTGTCCCCACCTCTTCCTGTAGATAATAATCCAATATACATTAAATCCAATATAGGCATACATATCATGCAATTATCTTGCTGCACAAGCAAAATGAAATCAAAAAGAAACAAATGAGAAATAAAATGCAAACAACAAGGAGAGCGAGAATGCTATGTTGTGATCTGCACTCAGTTTCCACAATGCTCTCTCTGGGCATAGATGGTTCTCTTCAACACAAAGTCACTGGAAATCCTCTGAATCATCTTATTGTGAAGTGCCATGTCCATCAGAATTGATCATTGTATAGTCTTGCTGTTGCCATGTACAATGATCTCCTGGTTCTATTCATTTCACTTAGCATCAGTTCATGTGACTCTCTCCAGGCTTCTCTGAAATCATCCTGCTGATGGCTTCTTATGGAACATTAATATTCCATACAATTCATATACCGTAACATATCTGGGCGTTCTGTAACGAAGGGGCAGCCACTCAGTGTCCAGTTTCTTGCAAATACCAAACATTGTTGCACATATGGGTCCCTTTCCCTCTTTTAGGATCTCTAGGACATAGAAGCCCAGAACAAACCAGGCTGAATCAAAGGGTATGCACAATTTGACAGCCCTTTGGGCATCACTCCCAATTGCTCTCTATGCCCTTTTATTTTCAATGTTGGTGATTTGCTTTTTCTTTGCTTTTTCTTGTCAAATTAACCAAAGTTTTATCTGTTTTGTCGCTTTTTCCCTCTTAGCTTTACTCATTAGTTCATTTACTTATTTTGGTTAATTACTCATTTACTTAGCTTTACTCATTAGTTCATTAGTTTTCTTATTTTCACATTTATTAATCTCTCCTTGGGATTTCTAATTTGATATTTAATTGGGACTTTTAATTTCTTTTCTTTTTTTTTCCTCGCTTGCCTAGTTGCATGTCCATGTCATTGATGTCCTCTTTAATTTTTTCACATACTTATTTGAAGAGAAAAAAATTTGCTTTAAGAATTCACTATTTTGGCAGCATTATCTCATAGGTTTTCATACATTGTTTCATGATTGTCATTCTCTTGGTGGAATTATGGAATGTTTCTGTAATTTGTTGTTTCATCCACTCATTTTTTAGCATTCGATTCAACCATTCTGGAGAGCAATTTGGATCCTTGCAGAAAAGGCTATCAAACTGCACATACCTATAGAAATGGCAATTGCCTTACGGGGTCTGTATTCCAAAAAAATTATAGGGGAGGGAAAAGGACCCTGTGCCAAGTTGTTTGTAATTGTTCTTTTTATGATAGAAACTGGAAATTTGGTAGATGCCCATCAATTGGAGAATGGCTGAACAAGATGTGACGGTATATGAAGGTTATCATTATATGAATGACGGTATATGAATGTTAGCATTATATAAGAAATCATGAACAAGCTCATTTTAGAAAGGCCTGGAAAGACTCACACAAACTGATGCTGTGTGGAACAATCAGAAGGAAGAATACTTTGTACAAAATAACAGCAAGAATTTGTATTGATCAGCTAGGAAAAAATTGCTTCTTCTCAGTGCTTTGGTGATCCAAGGAATCCCAATAGACTTTGAACTGCAAATGCCATCCGCATTCACAAAAAGAACTACAGAAAAAGAATGTAAAACACCATATGCTATGTTTTTTCTTTCACTCTCTTTCTCTCTCTCATGATTATTCCCTTTTGCTCTGATTTGTCTTTCCCAACATGATTCATAAAAGCAATGCTTATTAAAAGTAAATTTACTAAACACTACAAAAATTTAAAATTAAAATTTTATTCAATATTTAATGTATAATACAGGACAGCCAATAACTATGCTGTTTAGGGCATCCAATGAGCCAGAGACCTGGGGACCAAGTTAGACTGAAAATACATGTACAATTAGTAATTATTGATTCTCAATATATCATCTTTGTGAACAGGACCCTGGACTGGTGTTCGCAATTTTCCTTTATAGTTGGCTGAGCCTTTTCCTGGGACCTTTGGCTGGAGTGCCTAAAGCCTGTGGCAGGCAGGTGCTGCAGCCTGAGGGAAGAGGGGGCTAGGAGGGGTGGGGTGGTCATTGGTCAGCCCAGAGACCGGCTTCTTCCAGGAGTCGGGATTGCCAAGGCCGGCCTAGCTGCTGGCATCACAGTGAATCCTGGAGGTTTATGTTGGGCATCTGTTCCCTCAGGTTTTCAAGGGAAATGGGGGGAGATCAATTGGGGAAGAGGAGTGCCCTGACCCATCTGTGGAGCATTCTTGCCAGGTGGTGGAACCACATCTGCAGAGGTCACACATTCAGACTGGATGTTGAGGGTGATTGGTGTCTTTTGGGGGGGGAGCGTCTCTTTGCAAAGATGGCACAATGCCTTCCATTCGCCCTGTTGGTATTCTTCTAGGTGTTGGGGTGAAGTCTCTGGAGGGCACACATTCATCCTAGGACGGATTAAGGTGGGTCAGCTTGTCTGTTTTTTGTTTTTGTTTTTGTTTTTGTTTTTGTTTTGTTTTGTTTTGTTTTGTTTTACCCAATATGTGATGATGAGTTGAGGTCGATTGAAGAGGAACGCCTTTGACCCACTGGTGGAAGCTTCTGCCAGGCAGTGGGACCGAATCTGTGGAGGGTAGATATTTAGACTGGTGGTTGAGTTAATTTAGTTTTCTTTTCCACACCATGGGCTATGTGGGGAGGTCAACTCGGGGTGAGGTCCTCCAGGGCCCGTTGGCAGAGCCTTCTGCCAAGTGGTACGTCCAAGTCTGTGGATGAAGGAGGCAACATATCAGCAAAGGGGAAGGAATTAAGAAACAGAGAAGGATGTGGGTGGCAAAAATAGGAAGAATACTTTGTAGGAAATAACAGCAAGAATTTGTGACAGATAGGAGAGAATTGGTTCTTCCTAGCGCTTTAGTGATCCAAAGCAATCCTAATAAGACTTGACAGAAAATGCCCTCTGAATTAAAAAAAAAATGAGAAGAAAATGTAACACACCATGTACTTTGTTCACTTTTTCTCTCTCCCTCTCTCTTCCATGGTTATTACATTTGCTTTGTTTTTTTCTCTCCAAACACGATTCATAAAGCAAAATGTATTCTAAATTAATACATTTATTAACCCCCCCCATCAAATGAAAATTCTATTTTATTGTCCAAATAATAGGACTTTCAAGGTAGGAGAACAATATAGGACAATATACGACAACAACAGGAAGGTCATATTTGTGCCAAAATGTTTGTGGCAGCCCTTTTTCTAGTGGCCAGAGACTGGAAATGGAATGGATGTCCAAGATTCGGAGAATGGTTGGGTAAATTATGGTTTGTGAATATTATGGAATATTATGATTCTGTAAGAAATGACCAGCAGGAAGAATACAGAGAGGCTTGGAAAGACTTACAGGAACTGATGCTAAGTGAAATGAGCACAACCACTAGCTCATTATATACTTCAACAACAATACTTAGGAGGATGTATTCTGATGGAAGTGGATATCTTGACAAAGAGAAGATCTCATTCAGTTCCACTTCATCCATGATGGACAGAATCGGCTATACCCAGAGAAGGGACATGGGGAAATGAGTGTGACCTATTTTCATTTCTTGTTTTTCTTCCCAGGTTATTTTTACCTTCTGAATCCAATTCTTCTTGTGCAACAAGAGAACTGTACGGTTCTGCAATATACTATAACATAGTAAACCTGTATAAACCTGCCTGCCTTGTAGGGGAGGGGGTGGAGAGAGGGAAGGCAAAAGTCAGAACAGAAGTGAGTGCAAGGAATAATGTTGTAAAGAAATTACCCAACAATCGCAAGGCCAATACTTTTGGCCGCCAATACCCTTGGCAACCAATCAACCAGAGAGCCAGAGGGTCAGAGAACCAGAGACTCAGGGACCAAGGCTGGCTTTATCTGGCTTTATCTTTAAAAAATAATTAAAACTTTCTGTTTATTAAACATATGCTTGGGTAATTTTTCAACAAAGTGTTATGTACCAAATTATCCCCTTTTCCCCCCCACTCCCTCCCTTAGGTGACAGGTACTCTAATACATGTTGAAAAGCTTAAAATATATATAGTTAAACAGTTAGCTTGTTGTACAAGAAAAAATCAGACTCAGAAGGAGAAAAACCCGAAAGACAACAAAATGCAAGCAAACAGAAAGAGTAAGAATGCTATGTTATGGTCCACACTCAGTTCCCATGGTCCTCTCTGTGAGGGTAGATGGCTCTCTACATCACTGAAAAATTTTAATTGGTTTGAATCATAATCATTGTTGAAGAGAGATTCTATCCAACAGAATTGATCATCCTCTAGTCCTGTGGCATGTTATAATGATCTCCTGGTTCTGCTCTTTTCACTTAGCTTAGTCTCTCCAGGCCTCTCTGAAATAAATTATTCAGCCACTCTCCAAATCATTGGCATCCATTCAGTTTCCAGTTTCTTGCCACTACAAAAAGGGCTGCCACAAACATTTTTGCACATGTGGGGTCTCTTTTCCTCTGCTGAGATCTCTTTGGGATATAAACACAGTAGAAACTCTGCTAGGTCAAAGGGTATGCAGTTTGATAACTTTTTGAGCATAGTTCCAAAGTGTTCTTCAGAATATTTGGATGTGTTCACTATTCCACCAGCAATGCATCCGCATCCCAGTTTTCCCACATCCCCTCCAACATTCATCATTATCGTTTCTTGTCAATCTGACAGCTGTATAGGGGTAGCTCAGAATTTCTCTTTATTTGCATTTCTCTGTTCCAAGTGATTTGGAGCATCTTTTCATATGACTACAAATCGTTTCAATATCTTCATCTGAAAAATGTCTGTCCATATCCTTTCACATTTATGAATTGGAGAATGGCTTAACTTCTTATGAAGTTGAATCCATTCTCTATATATTTGAGAAATGAGGCGTTTATCAGATCCTTTGAACGTAAAAATGTTTTCCCCATTTATTGCTTCTTTTCTAATCTTGTCCACATTTGTTTTGTTTGTACAAAAACTTTTTAACTTAATCTAATGAAAATTATTTATTTTGTGATCAATAATGATTTCTAGTTCTTCTTTGGTCATAAATTCCTTCCTCGTGCACAGTACTGAGAGGTAAATTCTCCTATGCTCTTCCAAATTTGTTTATTATATCATTCTTATTTCCAGATCATGAACCCATTTGGACCTTAACTTGGTATATGGTGTTAGGTGTGGGTCAATGAAGAGTTTCTGCCATCCTCGTTTTCCATTTTCCTAGCAGTTTTTGTCAAATAGTGAATTCTTATCCCAAATGCTGGGGTCAAACACTAGATTGCTATAGTAATTGACTATTTTGTTCTGTGAATCTAACTTATTCCACTGATCAATGGATCTTTTTCCTATCTAGTACCAAATAGTTTTGATGGTCTAGCTATACCAGATCTCTGTCAAACACTACATTGCTATAGTCATTAACTATTTTGTCCTATAAACTTTACCTATTCCATTGATCACTGCTCTTTTTCCTATCTAGCACCAAATGGTTTGGATGGCCTAGCTGTATGACATCTAAAGCTACATTATAAAGCAGCGGTCACCTTCATTTTTTTTAAATAAATTCCCTTAAAATTCTTGACCTTTTGCTCTTACAGATGAATTTTGTTAATTTTTTTTTTGGGGGGGGTCAGTAAAATAGTTTGAGGGTTTGGTATGGCGCTAAATAAAATAGGTGTATTTGGGGACCCAGTCTTGGATAGTTTTGTCATCTTTATTATTTTTGCTGCCCCTATCCAATAGCATTTTATATTTTTCCAATTGGTTAGATCAGTTTTGTAGTACTGTTCATATAGTTCCTGACTGTCTTTTGGCAGATAAGATTTTCAGATAAATGGAATTTATCTTTGTATCTCCCATTGTTGGATTTTATCAGTGATGTATAAAAGTGCTGATGATTTATGTGGATTTATTTTGTATCCTGCAACATTGCTATAGTGGTGGAATATTTCTAATAGCTTTATACTAGATTGTCTAGAGTTCTCTATATCATCATATCATCTGCAAAGAGTGATCATTTGGTTTCCTCATTAAATAACCTCTGTCCTCTCTTATTGCCAAAGCTAGCATTTTGAATACAATATTAAATAGTAATGGTGATAGAGGGGGAAAACTTGTTTCACCCCTGATGTTACTGGGAATGGTACCAGTTTATCCTCATTACATATGAGGCTTGCTGATGGTTTTAAATAGATGCTACTGACTATTTTTAGGAAATGTCCAATTATTCCTGTGCTCTCAAGTGTTTTTATGAAGAATGGATGTTAGATTTTATTATCTGTTGCGATAATCATATGGTTTTAATTTGGTTATTGCTATTGTCAATCATGGTTCCTAATATTGAACCAGACCTATATTCAGGTATAAAATCCTACTTGGTCATAGTATATTATTCCTGGGAATTAATGTCTCATATTTGACTTAAGATTTTTGCATCAATATTCATTAGAAAGAGTGGTCTATATTTTTTTTTCTGTTTTCGTCCTCCCTAGTTGAGGTATCAGTACTATGGCTGTGTCATCAAAGAATTTTGGTAGGAGTCCTTCATTGCCTAGTTTTCAAATACTTTAGTATTGGAGTTGTATTCTTGAAAATCCATCTGGTCCTGGGATTTTGCGTAGAGAGTTGATTAACAGCTTGTTCTATTTCTCTTTCTAAAATGCCATTATTTAAGTAACTTATTTACTCTTCTATTAATCTGGGCATTCTATATTTTTGGACATATTCCTCCTTTGCGCTTTTGGGCAAAATAACTACTAATTATCACTCTAATTGTCTCTTCATTGGTGGAAAGTTCTTTTCATCTTTGACACTAAAAATAATCAAAGTAACTAAAGGTCGATTTTTTTTCATAAAACCAACTCTTAGTTTTATTTATCTCTTTTATTTTTTACACTTTCAAATTTGGTATTTGGAGTTTTCTTTTTTGAATTAATTTTATAATTAAGGGTTTTTTTTGGCAGTACATATGCATAGGTAATTTTTTTTACTACATTATTCCTTGTACTCCCTCTATTCAGAATTTTTCCCCTCCTTCCCTCCATCCCCTCCCTTACATCTCAGGCAGTCCCATACATATTAAATATCTTATAGTATATCCCAGGTACAATATATATGTGCAGAACCGAATTTTGTTGTCGTTGTTGTTGTTGTTGCAAAGGAAGAATTGTATTCAGAAGGTAAAAATAATCTGAGAAGAAAAACAACAACAACAACAACAACAACATCAAAATGCTTATAGTTTACACTCATTTCCCAATGTTCCTTTTCAGGGTGTAGCTGATTCTGTCCAATTATTTAAATCTGATTTTGTTTTTTTTTTTTAAACTTTTTTTATTATATATTTTTGTAATATTATCCCTTGTATTCATTTTTCCAAATTATCCCCCCTCCCTCTAGTCTCTCCCCCCCGATGACAGACAATCCCATACATTTTACATGTGTTACAATATAACCTAGATACAATACATGTGTGTAAATACCATTTTCTTGTTGCACAATAAGCATTAGATTCTGAAGGTACATGTAAACCTGGGCAGACAGATATTAGTGCTAACAATTTACATTCATTTCCCAGTGTTTCTTCTCTGGGTGTAGCTACCTCTGTCCATCATTGATCAACTGGAATTGAGTTGGCTCTTCTTTATGTTGAAGATTTCCACTTCCATCAGAATACATCCTCATACAGTATTGTTGTTGAAGTGTATAGTGATCTTCTGGTTCTGCTCATTTCACTCAGCATCAGTTGATGTAAGTCTCTCCAAGCCTCTCTGTATTCCTCCTGCTGGTCATTTCTTACAGAGCAATAATATTCCATAACCTTCCTATACCATAATTTGCCCAACCATTCTCCAACTGATGGACATCCATTCATCTTCCAGTTTCTATCTACAACAAAAAGAGCTGCCACAAACATTTTGGCACATATAGGTCTCTTTCCGCTCTTTAGTATTTCTTTGGGATATAAGCCCAGTAGTAGCACTGCTGGGTCAAAGGGTATGCACAGTTTGATAACTTTTGGGGCATAGTTTCCAAATTGCTCTCCAGAATGGCTGGATTCTTTCACAACTCCACCAGCAATGTATTAGTGTCCCAGTTTTCCCACATACCCTCCAACATTCATCATTATTTGTTCCTGTCATCTTAGCTAATCTGACAGGTGTGTAGTGGTATCTCAGATTTGTCTTCATTTGCATTTCCCTGATCAGTAGTGATTTGGAACACTCTTTCATATGAGTGCATATAGTTTCAATTTCTTCATCTGAGAATTGTCTGTTCATATCCTTTGACCATTGATCAATTGGAGAATGGTTCATTTTCTTATAAATTAGGTTCAGTTCTCTATATATTTTGGAAATGAGACCTTTGTCAGAACCTTTGCTTTTAAAAATATTTTCCCAATTTGTTACTTCCCCTCTAATCTTGTTTGCATTAGTATTGTTTATACAGAAAACTTTTTAGATTGATGTAATCAAAATCTTCTATTTTGTGATCAATAATGATCTCTAGTTCTCCTCTGGTCATAAATTCCTTCCTCCTCCACAAGTCTGAGAGGTAGACTATCCTCTGTTCCTCTAATCTATTTATTATCTCATTCTTTATGCCTAAATCATGGACCCATTTTGATCTTTGATCTATGATTTGGTATATGGTGTTAAGTGTGAATCCATATCTAATTTCTGCCATATTAATTTCCAGTTTTCCCAACAGTTTTTTCCAAATAATGAATTTTTATCCCTAATGTTGGTATCTTTGGGTTTGTCAAAGATTAGATTGCTATAGATGTCCCCTTCTTTGTCCTTTGTATCTAATCTGTTCCACTGATCTACCGGTCTATTTCTTAGCCAATACCAAATGGTTTTGGTGACTGCTGCTATATAATATAGCTTTAGATCAGGTACACTTAGACCACCTTCCTCTGAGTTTTTTTTCATTAGTTCCCTTGCAATTCTCGACCTTTTATTCTTCCATATGAATTTTGTTGTTATTTTTTCTTTTCCTAGGTCATTGAAATAGTTTCTTGTGAATCTGATTGGTATAGCACTAAATAAATAGATTAGTTTGGGGAGTATTGTCATCTTTATGATATCCGCTCGGCCTATCCAAGAGCACTGAATGTCTTTCCAATTATTTAAATATGACTTTATTTTTGTGGCAAGTGTATTGTAATTTTTCTCATATAATTCCTGACTCTTCTTTGGTAGATGCATTCCCAAATATGTTATACACTCAACATTTGTTTGAAATGGAATTTCTCTGTGTATTTCTTGCTGTTGCATTTTGTTGGTGGTATATAAAAATGCTGAGGATTTATGTGGATTTATTTTGTATACTGCAACTTTGCTAAAGTTCGGAATTATTTGTAATACCTTTTTAGCAGAGTCTTTGGGGTTCTCTAAGTATACCATCATGTCATCTGCAAAGAGTGATAATTTGATTTTCTCACGTCCTATTCTAATTCCTTGAATCTCTTTCTTGGCTCTTATTGCTGAGGCTAGCGTTTCTAGTACTATATTGAATAGGAATGGGGATAGTGGGCAACCTTGTTTCACTCCTGATCTTACAGGGAAAGGTTCCAGTTTATCGCCATTGCATATGATGGTTACTGACGGTTGTAAATATATGCTCCTTATTATTTTAAGGAATAGTCCATTTATTCCTATACTCTCAAGTGTTTTTAATAGGAATGGAAGTTGGATTTTATCAAATGCTGTTTCTGCATCTGTTGAGATGATCATATGGTTTTTTATTAATTTGATTATTAATATGGTCAATTATACCAATAGTTTTCCTAATATTAAACCAGCCCTGCATTCCTGGAATAAATCCTACTTGATCATAGTGTATTATCCTGGGGATGATTTTCAATATTCATTAAGGAGATTGGTCTATAGTTTTCTTTCTCAGTTTTCAATCTACCTGGTTTAGGTATCAGTACCGTGCCTGTGTCATAAAAGGAATTTGGTAGGACTCCTTCCATCCCTATTTTTTCCAATAGTTTATATAGCATTGGAGTTAGGTGTTCTTTAAATGTTTGGTAGAATTCACATGTAAATCCATCTGGTCCTGGGGATTTTTTCTTAGGGAGTTGCTTAATAGCTTGTTCTATTTCTTTTTCTGAAATGGGACTATTTAGACTACATCCTTCTTCCTCAGTTAATCTGGGCAAGCTATATTTTTGAAGGTATTCTTCCATTTCGTTTAAGTTATCGAATTTATTGGTTCATAAAGTTGAGCAAAGTTCTAATTTCCTCTTCAATAGTGGTGAGTTCTCCCTTTTCATTTTCAAGACTAACAATTTACTTTTACTCTTTCCTTTTTTTGAATCAGATTTACTAAGGGTTTGTCTATTTTGTTGGTTTTTTCAACGAACCTACTCTTAGTTTTATTTTAATTAATTCAATCGTTTTTTTACTTTCAATTTTATTAATCTCACCTTTTCTTTTTAGAATTTCAAGTTTCGTGTGGGGGGGATTTTAATTTGTTCCTTTGCTAGCAATTTTAGTTGTAAGCCCAATTCGTTGACCCTCTCTTTCTCTATTTTATGCAAGTAGGCCTCTAGAGATATAAAACTTACCCTCATTGGCTGTATCCCACATATTTTGGTATGATGTCTCATTATTGTCATTTCCTTGGGGGAAGTTATAAATTATGTCTATGAATTTGCTCTTTTACCCAGTCATTCTTTAGTATGAGATTATTTCGTTTCCAATTAAGTTTTGGTCTATTTTCCCCTGGCTTTTTATTAAATGTATTAGATTAGATTAGAAGAGAAGTAACAAATTGGGAAAAAAATTTTTACAGTTAAAGGTTCTGATAAAGGCCTCATCTCCAAAACAGACAGAGAATTGACTTTAATTTATAAGAAATCAAGCCATTCTCCAATTGATAAATGGTCAAAGGATATGAACAGACAAGTTTCAGATGATGAAATTAAAACTATTTCTACTCATATGAAAGAGTGTTCCAAATCACTATTGATGAGGAAATGCAAATTAAGACAACTCTGAGATACCACTACACACCTGTCAGATTGGCTAAGATGACAGGAACAAATAATGATGAATGTTGGAGGGGCTGTGGGAAAACTGGGACTCTGATGCATTGTTGGTGGAGTTGTGAAAGAATCCAACTATTCTGGAGAGCAATCTGGAATTATGTCCAAAAAGTTATCAAAATGTGCATATCCTTTGACCCGGCAGTGCTACTACTGGGCTTATATCCCAAAGAAATACTAAAGAAGGGAAAGGGACCTGGATGTGCCAAAATGTTTGTGGCAGCCCTTTTTGTAGAGGCTAGAAATTGGAAAATGAATGGATGCCCATCAATTGGAGAATGGTTGGGTAAATTATGGTATATGAATGTTATGGAATCTTATTGTTCTATAAGAAATGACCAAAAAGGAGGAATACAGAGAGGCTTGGAGAGACTTACATCAACTGATGCTGAGTGAAACGAGCAGAATGAGGAGATCATTATACACTTCAACAATGATACTGTATCAAGATGTATTTTGATGGAAGTGGATATCCTTCAACATAGAGAAGAGCTAATCGAATTCCAATTGATCAATGATGGAGTTTTCAATTTGTTCTTTTTCTGGTTTTTAGTTGCAAGCCCAATTCACTAATCATCTCTTTCTCTATTTTATACAAGCAAGCATCTAGAGAGACAAATTTCCTTTTTATTACTGCTTTGTCTGTATCCCACAAATTTTTGTATGTTGTCTCACTGTTGTCATTCTCTTGGGTGAAATTGTTGATTGCGTCTAAGATTTGCTTTTTCATCCATTCACTTGATAGGATGAGATTATTTCGTTTGCTATAATTTGTTTGCCTTTCTCCTGGCCTTTTATTGAATAAAATTTTTATGGCATCATGATCTGAAAAGAAATTTGCATTTGCTCTTTCTGCCTTTCTGTGTTCGTTTTGATGTTTTTAATGTCCTAATATATAATGAATTTTAGTTTAGGTTTCATAAACTGCAGAGAAGAAAGGCAGAAAAGTTTCCTCTTTTTCCAGTAAAATCCCCTTCCCACCTCTAGATTTGTTTTGTTTTATTTTATTTTGTTTTCTTTTTATATTGGAAGAGTAGTAATATGGAATTATACATGCACTCATTTTGTCTCCATTCAATTTTCTCAAAAGATCTATCGTACCTAACTTTTCTAGTATTCTATTTATCTCTTTAACTTCTTATTTTGTGGTTGATTTATCTAGTTCTGAGAGAGCAAGGTTGAGATTTCCCACATTATAGTTTTGCTGTCTATTTCTTCTTGCAGTTCTCTTAATTTCTCTTATAGGAATTTAAATGGTATACCGCTTGGTATATACATACATATATATATATATATATACATATATATATGTGTATATATATATATATATATATATATATACATATATGTTTAGTATTGGTATTGCTTCATCATCTATGGTACCCTTTAGCAAGATATAGTGCCCTTCCTTATTCCTTTTAATTAGATATATTTTTCCTTTTGCTTGATATGAAGTCAGCATGGTTACCCCTGCTTTTTTGTACTTCACCTGAAGCATAATAGATTCTGCTCTAGCCTTTTACTGTTCCTCTGTATGTATCATTCTGCTTTAAATGTGTTTCTTTTAAACAATGTATTGTAGGATCCAGTCTGCTAGCCACTTACCTTTTATTGAGAGAGTTCGCCCCATTCACATTTATGGTTAAAACTATTTCCTTGCCATCTTATTCCCCAAATTATACTTTTCTCTTTCCTTTTCCCCGTTCCCTCCTTCCCCAGTATTCTTCTTATGAGCACCACTTGCCTCAGCCAGCCCTCTTCCTTTAGAGTCCCTCCCCCTGTCTTCTACCTTTCCCTTAGTATTTCTGTTTCCCTTTCTATTTAGTTTCCCCCTTTCCCTTTTTGCTTTTCCCCTACCCCACTTTGCTCTAAGGTGAGAGAAGTTTCTCGGGGAAACCAAATATTTCTAATATTTTCTCTTTGAGCCAAATCTGACCAGAGTAAGATTCACACAATATTCATCCCCTCCCCGGCTTTCCCTCAATTATAATAGGTTTTCTTGCCTCTTCTTGAAATGTAATTTCCCTCATTTTCCCTCCACTTTCCTCTTTTTCCAGTATAATGCCCTTCCCACCTCTAGTTTTTTTTTTTTTTTTTAATATTGGAACACTAATATGAAATTATACATGCACTCTCTATGTATACACATAACAGAATTATACTTCTCAAGTGCTGTTTACCTTTTTATGCTTCTCCTGATTTCAATATTTGGAGTTCAAATTTCTTGTTTAGCTTTGGTCTTTTCATCTGCAATGAAAGTAAGTCACCTATTTCACTGAATTTGCATCTTCTTCCCTGAAAGAAAATGTTCAGTTTAGAGGAGTAATTTATTCTTGGCTGCATTCCAAGTTCCTTTACCTTTCAGAATATCAGATTCCAGGTCCTTCTATCCTTTAAGGGGGAAGCTTTGAGGTCCTGGGTATAATCCTTATTGTGGTTCTTTGGTATTTTAATTTTGGTTTTTTTTTTCCCCGGCTGCTTGTGTTATTTTTTCCTGATCGTTCTAAAATGTAGCCAGGAGATTCCTTGGAGTTTTCCTTTGGGGGTCTGTTTCAGGAGATGTTTGGTGAATTCTTTCATTTTACCTTCTGATTCTGATTTCCTGAAAAATAGTGTCTGGGCTCTTTATCTATCATGGTTTTCAGAAAGTCCAATAATCTTAGACTCTCTCTCCAAGATTTATTTTTCCAGGTCAATTACTTTGACAATTAGTAAAAAATGTTTGAAATCTGTTCTTTTTTTCCAGAAAAGCTATTCCAAGTCAAAGTTCTTACTGTTTTTTTATTCATTTTGTTTTTGAAAGTTGAGATCTGCAATGATGGACAGAAACAACTACACCCAGAGAAGGAACACTGGGAATTGTATGTAAACTGTTAGCACTACTGTCTATGTACCCTGGTTACTTATACCTTCGGGATCTAATACTTAATGTGCAACAAGAAAATGGTATTTACACAAATATATTGCATCTAGGTTATACTATAACATATGTAAAATGTATGGGATTGCCTGTCATCAAGGGGAAGGAGTAGAGGGAGGGAGGGGATAATTTGGAAAAATGAATACAAGGGATAATGTTTAAAAAAAATTACTCATGCATATATACTGTCAAAAAATTATAAATAAAATTTAAAAAAAAAGAAAGTTGAGATCTGTTTAACCAGTAAGGGGGGGTTTGTCCAAACTTCCTCTGCAAGTGTCAGCAGCTGCACAGGATCAGTATTTCCTAACTGCTGGGTACTGTGTGGGCATGGCCTGGTGGCATGAGATTCTGTCATTTGGGGATTCACTATTTACCTTTGGGGAGGACTTGTTTTTTGACTTCTCTTCTGAAGTACTGGGCTTCCAGGAAACCTGTGTCTTCTCTTCCATCTTGGCTCTGCCCCACAAACTGTGGTTTCTTCAATTGGGAGATGGGCAGGGTGAGTGTCTTGCTCTGAGGCCTTTGTTGGATTTTTTGTGGGAATAGCAGGCAGGGGAGGGTAAAGGAAGCTAGAGAGAGGAGGGGGGGCTCCCTGTTTCCCCTGGCATTGCAGGGCAGACAATGAATTTGGATCCTGGCTCTCTATGGAGCCAAGATGTTTGTCTTTGTCCAGTGGCAAGATTTTGCCAGAAGGCCTGCTTAAGAAGTGTGTCTTGGCCCTTTTGCAGAAACTTCTTCTCTCCAGAGGAGCCAGATGCTTCAAGGGGGCTCTCTTTCCCGGACTGGCTGCCCTGGATTTTGTTGCGTCCTGCTCCCATATGGGCACAATCTGGTTTGATGGGATGCCCATGGCAGACTTCGCCCCTTGGCAGAAGCAGTTGTTATTGAGGGACGTTAACTCTTGGGTAGGACTGTTTTCCCTAGTGTTTGGTGGATCCCGTTCCACCATAGGGGGCATTCCCCTAGGGCATAAGGGTCCCTGTGGGGAGGGGCTTCGGCCATCTGATGGTGGGGCCAAGTCTGTGGATGAAAAAGGCAAAATATGAGCAAAGGGGAAGGAATCAGAAGACAAGAGGGAGGCTGGCAAAGACAGCAGCAGTACAGGGAGCAGAGATGGACACAGATACCTGGCCTTTGGCTTTCAGCTGGACCCTTCTCCAACTGGCTGTTGCTTGTGCTGTCCCACCTTTCTCACTTAGGGAAGCCCAAGGGACAACTTCCTTACTTTTGTCAGGGGTAGAAAATCCTTTCCAAAAATGACTACTCTGAGATCCCTCATAGAAAAGCACAATTATTAGAATCTGGAGAAGCGGACCCCATCCTGGTGTGTGAGCCAGATTTAGAACAGGACAGAGCTGCTCCCTTGAAAATGTTCACAACCTTTATACATTTCAGACAAAGAACCTCCAAAATCCCACCCTCCACAGGTTGTGATTGGTCATGCAAATATGCTCCTTCCCCCCCCCCCCCCAATTGGTCAGTGGAATGCAGCCAAGGAGGTTATTTCCAGTCTCTTCTTCTTTGGACAATGGAATGCAGCCTAGGCCTTCATGTGAATGGGGCCTATAGGTCTGGTTTACATTAGCTAGCAGTCTCTGATCAATATGTGCTTAGTCTGTAACTTCTTCACCATATCTTACTCCTCACACTTTCAGTTTTCCTAGTCAACCACTGATTGGTGCAGATTTATTTCCATGGAGACTGGGAGGTACCCCAGGCTTTTGTATCTCACCACAGTAGAAAATCAATGTTTTTTGTTATTCTTTCTCCTAAACTCTGTGCACTCTGGCTTCTCTCCTCCTCATTCAGATGAGTTTTACTCATTGAAATGCAGTGACTGATAACTTCTGTAGTGCAAAAGCTGAAAGAGCCCTGTCTAATTCTCCTCCTTCAGCATCTCTCTGGCAGCATTTTTGGGAGTGACTGCCTTTTCTTCTCCCTCTCTTTTCAGAGTTTTCCCGATTCTGCCATCTCTGGGTTTTTTACTGACTTGTGTGTCCTGCTTGGCTCTTTGACTGGATCTTTATTCATGTCATGGACCCTGGGGAGGACCCCTTTATGCCTGTGTCACCAGTCATCTATGTCCTGGAAACTGATGAGGCCCAATTGTCATCTCTAAGCAAAACACTCGCAGCTATGTTGATGGGGCTGGAGTCTACCTCCTCAGCTGTGCTCCCCAATTCCCATATATTTCTGTTGCCCATGTTGAATCTGAGCCAATTTGCAGCTGAAAATCCATGTGTCCAAAGCACATTGCATAATCTTGGTCCCCCAAACTCTCCCCTTGTCTGAAATTCTCTACTCCGGGCACCCAGCTTTGCAGGATCAGTCATCCCCTACCCTTTTCTCTTACTTTGCCCACATTTCATCCATTAGGTTCTGCAGGTTCTAAGCCCTTCCTCTACAACTCTCCAACCCCAGAGGCTTGCTTTCCTTTAGTCTCCTTGCCATCAACCTCATGACCCTGTACACCTCTTTCCTACAGGACTCCAGCTGTTCTATTAGGATTATGCATTCTCATGTGACTGTCTCTGTACTCTGTATTGATCTGGTATGTTCTAGTTTAGGTTTTTTGTATTTGTGAAGCTTTTGTATCTTGAACAAGTATTGCTAATTGCTGGTTGACTGATTCTCACCAATAGGGACGATTCTGTAGCTTTTCCCCATACCGCTGCAGATGTTTCCTGGGGGAAAAAAGAGTCAAGTAATAAGTCCTACAAACTTTTATTGCCACCACTACCCCATCCACCCAACTAAAGGAGGAGCAGGCCCTCAAGGCCCTGATAGCTAAGGTAGCACAGCCCAGAGCTTGCTTTGCTGTGTTTACTCTGCTTGGGCAGTAAGTAAGGCAGCCTTAACACGATGCATGAAAGTGATCAATTCTTTCAGGTTCCTTTCCTGATTTCCCCCCTTCTCCAATCCATTTTGCCTCTCTCCTCATCATTAAAGGATCCGGAAGTGAGGCAACTGAGAGACTCCCTTGTATGACCACAGGAAAACTAAAAGGATGAAACATTATAGCCAAGTGTCTGTTAGTCAAAAAAAGGATGAATCTCTCAAGGTCAAGTTCATTTCTTGGCTGTGATTTCAGGTGGCATTTTGCTAATGGAAAGTGGGCAGCTCTTTCCAGACTTCTCAAATCACAAAATTTTGGGGGTAGTTCCAATAGTCTTTGATTTCACAACCACCGATGGACCTGTTGAGTTCATTAGCTCATTGGTTCCCATCCTGCACAAAGAATTCTCTCCTACTTGTATTCTCAAATCCACAAGAGACTGGATCCTAGTAGTGGGGAGAGTGTGGGTCAGAAGGGCCAGAAGGAGGGACTTGAAAGTGCTAACCTATAGTTGTGCCCTGAATAAGCCTGCCTTAACTCTTTCAGTGCCTTGAAGCAAACCAGCTCTCTGAAGAAGAAATGACTCCTGGGGGACCCCATTGCTGTGAGAAACAGATTTTTCATGCCTACATTTCATATCTACTCATAGGATGAACAACTGTGCCCACCCGTCCAATTTAAGAAAGCAATGAAATATATGAAAATGTTGAGATTGCGGAGAATCATTTGTGATGAATTAAAAATATGGTTTGAAGAAAGGTCAGATAGGCTCCCCCAGTTGTCAGAAGGTCACTTGTCAGAAAAAAGATCAGAACTGTTTCCACAAGTGTCCTGGGGTTCAGCTTGATCCACAAACTGGGTGGGCTGGGGCTGGGGTGTTGCTTGGCAGCTCATTCTGTGCCATTAGGACCTGGAGCCAGCCTCAGATTGGCATCAAGAAGGAGAAAATGAGAAGAAATACCAACTTTGTCCTCTGCACCGTGCTAAATGGCCTTTAAGGACACCTGTCATTTAATCCTCACAACAATCCTGGGAGCAAACAGGTGAAGTGACTTTGTCTCAGGGACACTCATTGAACTTCAGATCATCCTAACTTGCAGATGCATTTCTCCAAAGGCTGTACAGGATTTACTTGGATATAAGAGAATATAGGAGCTGATTAGGGATAAAACAAAAATCCATTTTGTCTTGGGGCTTTGTGTTAATCTCCCCAAAGTCTAGAGGAGAGGAGATATGAATGGTATCTCAGCTCTTCTCCCATTGAGGAGGGAAAAGAGAAGGAGCCTTTCCATCTCCTAGTGCGGGCATAACAAGTGTCTCTCACATTGATCTCTAGAGAGAATGTACTTCCAGTAAAACAGACGCCTCCCCAGAGATACAAACTCCCCCATTCCTCCTTCTACACATTTTCTGGTATCCCCACTCCCACCAAAAAGTTACCATAAAGCCTCTTACCTCCTGAGGAACAGGAAACAAGGCCTCACCTTATGTGTCAATGTGCAGCTTATAAAGGGGTCTCTTCCACTCTCACTCTCTCCTCTTTTGCTCCTCTCCTTGCTCCTCTCTACTCTCTCTCCTCTGCTCTTTTATCTCCTCCTGCCTCCCTCCTCCGATGTTCTATAGATGTTCTATCTCCCTCTCCTCCTCCGATGTTCTATAAATGTTCTATCTCCCTCTCCTCCTCCGATGTTCTATAAATGTTCTATCTCCCTCTCCTCCTCCGATGTTCTATAAATGTTCTATCTCCCTCTCCTCCTCCGATGTTCTATAAATGTTCTATCTCCCTCTCCTCCTCCGATGTTCTATAAATGTTCTATCTCCCTCTCCTCCTCCGATGTTCTATAAATGTTCTATCTCCCTCTCCTCCTCCGATGTTCTAGTGATGTTCTATCTCCCTCTCCTCCTCCTCCTCCTCTTTGTCCTCCTCCCTCCTCCGATGTTCTATCTCCCCCCCTCCTCCCCCCCTCCTCCTCCACCACTTCCTCCTCCGCCTCTCCTCTCCTCTCTACTCTCTCTTGTCTTTGTCTGAATCGGTTTGTCTCTCTCCCTCTCTCTGTCGCTCAACCGCTCACACTCTCACTCACTCTCCCAGTCATTCAACAGGACTGGTGACTCTCCTGGCCTTTTATCTTGGTAAGAGTGGGTGAGGTACAAGTGACATCACAAGTCACCATTTTTCCTTCATACCAGTCACCTCCCTCCAGTCACCTCTGTCATTTGTTCAGAAAGAGAAAGCTTGCTAGTATCCTGAACACAAGCCATGCTCTCCCTTCATGGGCTTTCAAACTATATATTTCCCAGTCATTCTCACTAAATATTTTTTGCCACTCTTACGCCTACATAGTATCTTTACCAAAGATTCAAAATATCTCTCAAAGCTAAACTTTTCAAATGCTGGTCTCTGTCTGATTGCCCATTCATTAATAAGGAATAATATTTTTGTGTCCAGGGTAGAGAGATAAGGGGAAATTCATATGCTTCTGTATAAATTTTTTGATTCAGCTGTTTTCCTCTCGGATACATATCTAATCAAGGACAGATAATGTGGCTATCTTTATTGATCGGGCAACAAAATTGCCACCTTCCTCCTTTTCCTCTTCTCTGTCTTCCCTAACCCTTTTTTCTTCCTATTCAGTCACACCCTTGACTCTGATTATTAGGCACAGGGCTGGAGTTGTTGTACAGAGCTCAGAAATCAGGAAGTCCTCAGATCAAGTCCATGCTCCTATTTGACTAGCTGTGTGATCCTTAGGAAATCCTCCTCATCTCAGCCTGCCTCCGCTTCTTCAAATCCAAAGTGCCCTAGATTTGTGAGAATTCAATGAGAAGTCCTTGTAAAACATTTAGTATCATGCCTGATACATAGGAAGTGATTATGAAAGGCTTAGAGCTTTTGCTCCCTTAATTTCCATCTGCACTTCCATCAAGTGGGTTGCAATCCAACCCAAGCAGCTTGTTATCTCCTGAAAATCTCCCAATAGAAGGAGAGAGTTCATTAACTAATCTCATGGAGAATTTGGAAGGAGCAGAATAATCTCTTTGGTGGGGAGCAGCTCCTGCATTGGTCCTTTTCATCTTTATGAGCCTCTCTGACTGAAGGCAACATTCCTATTCGTTGTGACATAGTCAGAGTCCTTTTGACCTTCCTCCCAGTCAGCCTAAGATTTCCCCTGGTCCTTTCTTCCCCTAGCTGTCTAGAAGTGCATTGGAGATCACCCATGAAAGAAGGCATTCAAAAGAAGGAGTAACAGGTCAAGGTGGCATTTCAGCAGGGACTTGAAGGAAGACAGGAATTCAGGAGGAAGAGTTGAGGAAGGACAGTCTTTCAGGGATGAGGGACAACCAGGGCCAATGCACAAGATAAAGGAGAGGGAGGGTTTCATTTGAAAAGCAGCAAGGAGCCTAGTGTCACTCAATCACTGAGGATGGTGAGATGGGATAGAAGGTGCAAAGAGCCTGGAAAGAGGATAGGATGCGGATGGGCTAGTTTGGGTGGGCTTTGGGGGTTATTGTGGGCAATGTGATCTGATAGACCCTAGTTCTATTTCTGCCACTTCCTAGATCTATGCCCTTTGCAGGTACTGCAAAGCAGGGAGTTCCCTTTCCCTGGATTCCATAGTAAATGGAAGGGAATAAAGGTTAAGGAGACTGGAAAGGGGAGGGTGGTCATTGGTGAAGGCCTTGGAATGCTACACAAAATTCTCTCTTTGATCATACAGGGCATGGTCCGGTCTCTGAAGATTATTGAATTGGGGGTTGAGGGAAGGGACATGGATCTGTGTTTTGGGAAGATTAATGCACAGTTGAGTGGAGGAAGGACTGCTATGAGGAGAAATAGCTATAGTTATAAGAGATGATGAGTATTTGCCCTATGGTAGTAACAATCATAGATGCCACAAGGGCGTCTATAATGGAAATGTTCCAGTGCTAAAAACTGATGGTGTGGGGGATGTGAGGGTGGAGAGAGAGTGAGGATTCAACACTGCCATGGAGCCTTTGAGTCTGGTTACCTAGCAGGATCAGTGGCATCCTCAACAGTACTAGGAAAGTTTATAAGGTGGGAAGTTTTGTGAAGTAACCTTATAGTTTGAGTTTGGGGCATGTTAAAGGAATTAGAGTAGTTAATGAAAAAACAAAATTATCACTGTCTTCAGATGATGGTATACTTGAGAATCCAAGAGAATAACCTCAAAATACTAGGACCAATGAACAGCTTTAGGAAAGTTGCAAGATACAAAATAACTCCACATAAATTATCAGCATTTCTATATGTCACCAACAAAGTCTAGCACCAAAATATTCAAAAAGAAATTCCACTGAAGATCACTGTAGATCATATAAAATATTTGGGAGTTCACCTCCCAAGTCCAAGTCAGGAACTATATGAACGCAATGACAAAGCACTTACCATACACAGAAAGTCAGATCGAAACAATTGGAAGAATATCAAGTGCTCATGGGTAGGCTGAGCTAATACAATAAAAAGAATTCCATCTAAATTCACCTACTCATTCTGTTATTATACTCTACCAATCAAAATTCCAACAAAATATCGAGCTAGAAAAATAATAACAAACGTTCCTCTGGAAGAACAAAAGGTCAGGAATTTCAAGGGAATTGATGGGGGAAAAAATGAAAATGAAGGTGACCTAGCTTTCCAGATCTAACATGATATTATTAAGCAGCAATCACCAAAACCATTTGGTACTGGCTAAGAAACAGAGAAGCTGATCAGTGGATTAGGTTAGGGTCACATAAGAACAAAAATCAATAAAACAACTCCTTCAAAAGGAGGATTAAAAAAAAGATACACAGGATCAGAAAAAAGAGAGTAAAACAGTACAAACTCAAACCAGGCAAATGGAAGCTAATGACTTTGTGAGACAGCCACAATCAATCAAACTAATTAAAAAGAATGAAAACATGGAAGAAAATGTGAAATACCTTATTCACAAAATAGCTGACCTGGAAAAGAGATCCAGAAGAGACAATGTAAAAAGTATTGGCCTACCTGAAGGCCAAGAAAAGAAGAGAGCCTGGATAGCATTCTACAAGAGATCCTTAAGGAAAACTTGCCTGGTATTCCAGAAATGCAGGGGGAAATACTCCCTGAAAGAATTCATCAATCACCTCTGGAAAGAGATCCTACAAGGAAAATCCCAAGGAGCATTGCTGCAAAAATCCAATCTAAAGGCAAAAATACTGCAAGCAAGGAGAAACAGTCAGGATTACCCAGGACCTGGTAGCTTGTACAATAAAGGATCAGAGGACCTGCAATACCATATTCCGGAAAGCAAAGGAGCTGGGCTTACAAGCCAGGATTAACGAGGAGACTCAGCATCATCTTTCAGGGGGGAAGGTGGATCTTCACTGAAGTCAAGACTTTCAGTCCTTTCTACTGAAAAAACTAGAATGAAACAGGAAATTTAACCTGCAAACACAGAACTCAAGAGAACTAAAGGAAGGTTTAACAGGGGGAAATATCTATATTTAAAAGTTAAAGTGTTTACATCCCTAGAGGGAAGAGCTATATCTGTAACTCTTGCAAACTGTATCTGACACTGGGACAGATAGAGGGGAGCATCACAGGGACTGGGGATGTGATTATGAATGGACTCTGATGTGATCACATCAAAGAAAAAGGCATTAAGGGGTGGGAAAAGGTTTCTACTGGAGAATTTTCTTCTTTGGAGAACTGCGGTTTCTTTCACATTTCACTATATTTCTCATACTTGCTGTTCTTAATTATACATTATAATATCCCATTCCATTCATGTACCATCAATAATTTTCCTAGTTTCCTACCAGTAGACAATTAGTTTGCTTCAATATCTTTTCTCAATGTCTGCTTGCTAGGTGCTAAAAAGGATTAGAATACTGAGCTGGGAGTCAGGAAAAGTGACTTTGCCCAATTCAAATCTGGCCTCAAACATGTACTAGCTGTGTGACCCTGTGCAAGTGATTTAATTCTATTTGCCTCAGTTATCTCACTTATAAAAGAAACTGGCAAAAAATGGTAAACTGCTTCAGTACTATAAGAAAGCTCCAAGTGAGGTCACAAAGAGGCGGGGAAACCTGAAATGACTCAACAAGAAAAGACAGCATAAAGTAGCCTTGAAAGGCTACACGTGTGTGTGTGCGTTTGTGTGTGTGTGTGTGTTTGCGTGTGTGTGTGTGTTTGCGTGTGTGTGTGTGTGTGTGCACACGTGTGTTTTGTAACACTTTCAGGGTATATTCTTAATGTCTGATTTATGATGTCAAAAAGTATTACATTTGTAAATTTTGTCTTTTTAAGTGGGCAACTAATTTATTTCTTCTTCTGTTCATCTCACAGTGTGTAATTTTGTAGATATTCGTCCATTTCCTTTAGGTTGTCAAATTCATTGGCATGAAGTTGGACAAAGTAACTCCTAATTATTGCTCTAATTTCCTCTTCATTGGTGAACATTCTCCCTTTTCTTTTTTGGACTAACTATTGGATTTTCCTCTTTCCTTTTTAAAATCAAATTAACTAAAGGTTTATGTATTTTGTTGGGGTTTTTCCTTTAAATTTTATTGAACTGCACCCCTTGGTGCGTATATGTGTAATATTAGAATGGCTAATACTGTATTGCTTGCCATGCTGTTAACCCCTGCTTATGCTTTTCTCCTTTCCTTCCCTCTTACCGCTCTACCCAGTATTAAACTTATGAACACCACTTGCTTTTCACAGCCCTCCCTTTTTAGTATCCCTCTCCCACCTTAAAGTTCCTCCCCTTATTTTAACCCTATTCCTCACAATTTCTGTATTCCCTTCCTCTTAGCTTACTCCTTCCCTCTCACTTTTCAATGAAGTGGAAGAAGTTTCACTATAAATCAAATATGCCTATTGATACACACTATGTTCATCTCCCTCCTTTCTTTCTCTCAGATATAATAGGTTAGCTTTGCCTCTTCATGAGATGTAGTACCACCACTTTATACTTTTTTATGACATAATTTCCTTTCCACCTCTAGTTTCAAGGACAAATTATACATATGTTCTTTACATATTTTTTACATAGTGACATATAGTTCTCAAGATTTCTTTTTCCCTTTTTAGAAATCTCTTGAGTTCTGTATTGGAAGATCAAACATTTTTATGTAGGTCTGGTTTTTTCATCAAGAGTAGATGGAATTCATTTATTTCTTTAAAATTCCATCTTCTTCCCAGGAAAATGATGCTCATTTTTACTGGGTAAGGTATTCTTGGCTGCATACTAAGTTCCTTAGCCTTGTGGAACATGATGTTCAAGGCTTTTCATTCTTTTAATGTGGACGCTGTGAGATCCTGGGTTATCCTTATTGTGGCTCCCCTATATCTGAATTGCTTTTTGCTTGCAGCTTCCAATATTTTTTCCTTCGTCTGATGGTTTTTGAACTTGGCCACTGTATTTCTTGGTGTTTTGATTTTAGGGTCCCTTTCAGTATGCTGACAAAAGTGGATATCTTCAAAATAGAGAAGAGCTAATCCAATTCCAATTGATTAATGATGGCCAGAATCAGCTGCTTCCAGAAAAGGAACACTGGGAAATGAGTGTAAACTGTTATTTTTACCTTCTGAATCCAATTCTTCCTGTGCAACAAGAAATTCGGTTCTACACACATATATTGTATCTAGAATATACTGTAATATATTTAACATGTATAAGACTGCCTGCCATCTGGGGGAGGGGGTTGGGTGAGGAAGGGAAAAAATCTGAATACAAGTAAGTGCAAGGGATAATGCTGTAAAAAATTACCCATGCATATGTACTGTCAAAAAAAAAGTTATAATTATAAAATTAAATTAAATTAAATAAATAAGAAAAAAAATAAAATAAAATGTACTACAAGTTAAGAACCAGAGATATAAAGAAAAAGCAGCAAGAGTCCCTACCTTCAAAGAACTTATTTTTTTTTAAAAAGGGAAGACAGGGGGCGGAGCCAAGATGGCGGAGAAGATACAGGAGATTTTATAAGCTCCCTTCTTCCCTCATTACCAATTAGTCAAATCAGCCTCAAAAATAACGCTGGACTGATAGAAACCACAAGGACTGGAAACAAGACTTACCAGCTGAAGAGAATCTGGATTTTCAACAGAAAAGGTCAGTTCCCAGGGGAGGAAAAAAAAAGAAGAGGCCAGCACAGATGGTTGGAAGGTAGCACACTGAGCTGATCTAGCTGGGGAGGGCTCTGGAACCAGAGAAGCCACTGAGATAGAAGAATCTGGCACAGGCTTTTCGCTCTTCTCTACTTATAAAACATCAGTTCAGAAGAGAAATCAAGCCACTTTAAAACATAAAGCCAGATACTAGAACCACCCCAATCTGGAAGTGACTCAATAGATCTTGGCACTGTGGGTGTGGCCGACATAGGCTGTCTGGGGCCTCACCTCGGGGTAGTTAAGAGATTGAAAAGCCAGTGGTAACTCATAGTGCCTTGCTCGGCTGGAGGCTGTGGAACTCAGCCATGGAAGTCCCAGAGAAGCTGACCCTTTGAAATAGGGACCGTGGTTTCTGGGCAGACACTTCCAGTTTGAGCGCAGGGGCTTTTCACGTCACCTGCTGCTGACATCCACTCTCCACCGGGATGCATAGGCAGGGCTTTGTGTCGCCTTTACTGCTCAGTCTTAAACCTCAGGAAAGTCGCTAGGACACACAGCGCCCTCAAAGCACAGCCCTGCTAATCACCTCGGAGGCACTTCCAGGGAGGGGGAGGGGAACTCTCTCCCAGAGCTCTCTCTTAGCTCAGGCCCAGGAGCCGCTGCATGCATCTGGTCTGGGAGGAAGCTGGTAAAGAAATAAATAAATAAACTTCTTACCCCAGGGACAGACCCCAAAAGATTTTTTAACTGTGAGCAAAAAGCCAAGAAGAATGATCGATTCTTTCTACACAGAGAAAGAGCGGGTATCCAAACCCGAGGAAGTGAACAGCAGAGAATCAGCAGATAACACTACAAAGGGCAATGATACCTGCCCCCCATAGCATAACTCTATCCTAGAAGAGACTATTAAAAAATTAAGAGAGTTTGCAGATAAATGGGGAAAGGACAGAGAAGCTATGATAGAGAATAACAACGTTCTGAAATTGGAGTTGGAAAAAATAAAGAATTCACAGGAGATTCAGGGAAACAAAATTTGTGAATTAGAAAAGGTTAAAAAATCACAGGAAAGTAGGATTTCTGAATTGGAAAAGATAAAAAAAGTCTCCAGAAAATAGGATTTCTGAATTAGAAAAAGAAAATAATTCTCTAAAAATAATAAATTAGGGAAATGGAAAAAATTCAAGAGAGAAAAATAATTCATTTAAAAAAAATTGGGCATTTACAAAAAGGACTAAAAACTGTGAATGAAGAAAATATCTCCTTAAAATTCAGGACAGAACAAATAGAAATGAATGATTCATTGAGAACCCAAGAATCAGTCAAACAAAACAAAACAAAACAAAAAAAAAAAAAAAAGAAAAGAAAAGCTGGAGAATAACCTCAAATACTTACTGGGAAAACCTATAGACCTGGAAAAGAGATCTAGGAGAGATAATCTGAGGATCATTGGACTTCCCGAAAACTATGACCAAAAAAAGAGCCTAGATTGTATTTTACAGGAAATCATTAAAGAAAACTGACCAGAGATAATAGAAATAGAAGGGAAAATAGACGTCGAAAGAATTCATCAAACTCCTTCTGAAATAGACCCTAAAAAAAGAACACCACGCAATATTGTGGCTAAGCTGCAGAATTACCACAAAAAGGAGAAAAACTTGCAAGCAGCTAGAAAAAAACAATTTAAATACCAAGGTGCCACAATAAGGGTCACTCAAGATCTGGCTGCCTCCACATTAAAAGATCGCAGGGCCGGGAACCTGATAATTCCAAAAGGCAAAAGATCAAGGATTGCAACCAAGAATAAACTACCCAGCTAAGTTTAGCATTTTTTTCCATGGAAGAAGATGGTCATTCAATGAAATAGAGGAATTCCATATGCTTCTAAGAAAAAAACCAGACTTAAACAAAAAATTTGATCTACATCCACAAGACTGAAGAGAAACAGAAAAAGGTACACAGAACCCTTGAGAACTGTGTCTCTGTTGTAGATATATAGAAAGTCCGCAGGGATAATTTGATTTTACTGATATAAAAAGGGGGGTGTAGTAAAGGGAAGGGGGTAGTATCAGAAAAAGGGGAAGGAGTGATAAAAATAGGGAAACTGCATCACAGGAAGAAGCATAGAAAATATACCATATCTCAGGAAATTTATAGAGGGGGAGAAACATTGTGTGAATCTGACTCTCATCAGAAAAGGCTCAAAGAGTAAATAATTGATATATTTGTTTTTCCGAGAATTCTCTCTCACCTCATTAAAAGGGGGGAGATGAAAAGGGAAAAGGAAAAGGAAAATATAGTGGAAAGGATTCAGGGGGGTCAAGGGAAAAAGCATAATCTGGGTATAATATGATGGTAGGAAATACAGAATTAGAAATTTTAACTGTAAATGTGAATGGGATGAACGCTCCCATCAAACGGAGACGGATAGCAGACTGTATCAAAAATCAGAACCCTACAATATCTTGTTTATAGGAAACACACTTAAACAGGGAGATACATACAGAGTAAAGATAAAAGGTTGGAGCAGAATCTATTAGACTTCAGGTAAAGCCAAAAAAGCAGGGGTAGCTATCCTTATCTCAGATCAAGCAAAAGCAGAAGTTGATCTAATTAAAAGAGATAAGAAAGGAAACTATATCCTGCTAAAAGGTAGCATAAATAATAAAGCCATATCAATACTAAACATATATGCACCAAGTGGTATAGCATCTCACTTTCTAAAGGAAAAGTTAAGAGAACTGCAAGAATAAATAGACAGTAAAACTATAATAGTGGGAGATCTCAACCTTGCACTCTCAGATTTAGACAAATCAAACCACAAAACAAATGAGAAAGAAATTAAAAAAGTAAATAGAACATTAGAAAAACTAGGTATGATAGACCTTGGGAGAAAACTGAATGGCAATAAAAAGGAATATACTTTCTTCTCAGCAGTTCATGGATCCTATACAAAAATTGACCATATATCAGGACATAAAGATCTCAAAATTAAATATTGGAAGGCAGAAATAATAAATGCCTTCTTCTCAGATCACAATGCAATAAAAACTACATTCGGTAAGAAGTTAGGGGTAAATAGACCAAAAAGTAATTGGAAACTGAATAATCTCATCTAAAAGAATGACTGGGTGAAAGAGCAAATTATAGAAACAATTAATAATTTCACCCAAGATAATGACAATGATGAGACATCATACCAAAATCTATGTGATGCAGCTAAAGCAGTAATAAGGGGAAATTTTATATCTTTAGAGGCTTATTTGAAGAAAATAGAGAAAGAGAAGATTAACGAATTGGGCTTGCAACTTAAAAGGCTAGAAAAAGACCAAATTAAAAACCCCCAACCAAAAATTAAACTTGAAATACAAAAATTAAAAGGAGAAATCAATAATATTGAAAGTAAAAAAAACTATTGAATTAATAAATAAAACCAAGAGTTGGTTTTATGAAAAAGCCAATAAAACAGATTAACCTTTGATAAATCTGATCAGAAAAAGGAAAGAGGAAAATCAAATTGTTAGTCTTACAAATGAAAAGGGGGATCTTTCCACCAATGAAGAGGAAATTAGAGAAATAATGAGTTACTTTGCCCAACTTTATGCCAATAAATTTGATAACTTAAGTGGAATGGATGACTTTCTCCAAAAATATAGGCTTCCTAGATTAACAGAGGAGGAGACAAATTGCTTAAATAGTCCCATTTCAGAAAAAGCAATAGAACAAGCTATTAATCAGCTCCCAGGAAAAAATCCCCAGGACCAGATGGATTTATATGTGAATTCTACCAAATATTTAAAGAACAATTAGCCCCAATGCTATATAAACTATTTGAAAAATAGGGGATGAAGGAGTCCTACCAAACTCCTTTTATGACACAGACATGGTACTGATACCGAATCCAGGTAGAGTGAAAACTGAGAAAGAAAATTATAGACCAATTTCCTTAATGAATATTGATGCTAAGATCTTAAATTAGATATTAGCAAAAACACTTCAGAAAATCATCCCCAGGATAATACACTATGATCAAGTTAGATTTATTCCAGGAATGCAGGGCTGGGTTAATATTAGGAAAACTATTAGTATAATTGACCATATTAATAATCAAATTAATAAAAACCATATGATCATCTCAATAGATGCAGAAAAAGCATTTGACAAAATCCAATATCCATTCCTGTTATAAACGCTGGAGAGTATAGGAATAAATGGACTATTCCTTAGGATAATCAGGAGCATACATTTACGATAGTCAGTCAGCATAATATGCAATAGAAATAAACTGGAACCTTTCCCAGTAAAATCAGGAGTGAAACAAGTTTGCCCACTATCAGCACTGCTATTCAATATAGTACTAGAAACGCTAGCCTCGGCAATAAGAGCCGAGAAAGAGATTCAAGGAATTAGAGAAGGAAATGAGGAAATCATACTATCACTTTTTGCAGGTGACATGATGGTATACTTAGAGAACCCCAAAGACTCTGCTAAAAAGCTATTACAAATAATTCAGAATTTCAGCAAAGTGGCAGGATACAAAATAAATCCACATAAATCCTCAGCATTTTTATATATCACCAACAAAATGCAACAGCAAGAGATACAAAGAGAAATTCCATTCCAAACAAATGTTGAGAGTATAAAGTATTTGGGAATCCATCTACCAAAGAATAGTCAGGAATTATAAGAGAAAAATTACAAAACACTTGCCACAAAAATAAAGTCGATTTAAATAATTGGAAAGACATTCAGTGCTCTTGGATAGGCCGAGCGAATATAATAAAGATGACAATACTCCCCAAACTAATCTATTTATTTAGCGCTATACTAATCAGACTACTAAGAAACTATTTTAATGACGTATAAAAAATAACAACAAAATTCATATGAAAGAATAAAAGGTCGAGAATTGCAAGGGAGCTAATGAAAAAAAAGTCAGAGGAAGGCGGTCTAAGTGTACCTGAACTAAAGCTATATTATATAGCAGCAGTCACCAAAAGTATTTGGTATTAGCTAAGAAATAGACCAGTAGATCAGTGGAACAGATTAGATACAAAAAACAAAAAAGGGTACATCTATAGCAATCTAATCTTTGACAAACCCAAAGATACCAACATTAGGGATAAAAATTCATTATTTGCAAAAAACTGTTGAGAAAACTGGAAATTAATATGGCAGAAATTGGATATGGATTCACACTTAACACCATATAGCAAGATAAGATCAAAATGGGTCCATGATTTAGGCATAAAGAATGAGATAATAAATAGATTAGAGAAAGAGAAAATAGTCTACCTCTCAGATCTATGGAGGAGGAAGGAATTTATGACCAGAGGAGAACTAGAGATCATTGTTAATCACAAAATAGAAGATTTTGATTACATCAAACTAAAAAGTTTCTGTACAAACAATACTAAAGCAAACAAGATTAGAAGGGAAGTAATAAATTGGGAAAATATTTTTGAATTTAAAGGTTCTGACAAAGGTCTCATTTCCAAAATATAGAGAACTGACCCTAATTTATAAGAAATCAAACCATTCTCCAATTGATAAATGGTCAAAGGATATGAACAGACAATTCTCAGATGATGAAATTGAAACTATATCCACTCATATGAAAGAGTGTTCCAAATCACTATTGATCAGAGAAATGCAAATTAAGACAACTCTGAGATACCACTACACACCTGTCAGATTGGGTAAGATGACAGGAACAAATAATGATGAATGTTGAAGAGGATGTGGGAAAACTGGGACACTAATACATTGTTGGTTTCACAACTGTGAAAGAATCCAGCCATTCTGGAGAGCAATTTGGAACTATGCCCAAAAAGTTATCAAACTCTGCATACTCTTTAACCCAGCAATGTTGTTATTAGGCTTATATCCCAAAGAAATGCTAAAGAGCGGAAAAGGACCTATATGTGCCAAAATGTTTGTGGCAGCTCTTTTTGTAGTAGGTAGAAACTGGAAGATGAATGGATGTCCATCAATTGGAGAATGGTTGGGTAAATTATGGTATATGAAGGTTATGGAATATTATTGCTCTGTAAGAAATGACCAGCAGGAGGAATACAGAGAGGCTTGGAGAGACTTACATCAACTGATGCTGAGTGAAATGAATAGAACCAGAAGATCTCTGTACACTTCAATGTTGTATGAAGATGTATTCTAATGGAAGTGGATATCTTCCACATAAAGAAGATCCAACTCACTTCCAGTTGATCAATGATGGACAGAAATAACTACACCCAGAGAAGGAACACTGGGAAGTGGATGTAAATTGTTAGCACTACTGTCTATCTACCCAGGTTACTTATACCTTCGGAATCTAATACTTAATGTGCAGCAAGAATATGGTATTTACACACATATATTGTATCTAAGTCATATTATAACATATGTAAAATGTACGGGATTGCCTGTCATCAAGGGGAGGGAGTAGAGGGAGGGGGGATAATTTGGAAAAATGTATACAAGGGATAATATTATTTAAAAAATTACTCATGCAAAAAAAAAAAAAAAGGAAGACAATGTATATGCCAAAAGGCACATAAACAATAAATAAATTTAAGAAAAGGCAGCTAGGTGGTGCAGAGAAGTAGGCTTGGAATTGAGATAGCTTGAATTCAAATCCAGCCTCAGATACTTACTAGTTCTACCCTGGACAGATTACATAATACTGTTTACCTCAGTGTCCCCATCTGTCAAAAGACCTGGAGAAGGAAATGGCAAACCACTCCCATATCTTTTCCAAAAAACACATCCAAGTCAAATGGAATCATAAAGAATTGGACCTGATTGAACCTACTGAAAAATATTTATTTTCAGATAATCTTAAAGAAGAAACCATTAGCATCTGGCAGGGTAAACATAGGACTTCTTCCATAAACTGATATTTTTGCCTTAGATTTAAAGTGAGTCAGGAATTAAAAGAGATGGAGGTTAGAAGAGAGGATGTTCCACGAAAAGGAGATAATTATTGACAAGGTTCAGAGATAAAAGATGGAATTTTCTGTGTGTGTGTGTGTGTGTGTGTGTGTGTGTGTGTGTGTGTGTGTCAGAATGATGCTCACCCACAGAAATAACTAATTTTACAATAACCTATTGTCTTGCACCAGGAAGAGAAATTGCATGCTGTTATTTTTTTAAAAATTATACTTTTTTATTTACCAGATATATGCATGGGTAATTTTACAGAATTGATAACTGCCAAACCTTTTGTTCCAATTTTGCCCCTCTTAACCGCCATTCTCTCTCCCAGATGGCAGGTAGACCAATATATGTTTAATATGTTAAAGTATCAATTAAATACAATATAATTCCATGCTGTTATTATCTATTCCAGAGCACCAAAGTAAAGCTGCTTTTGTGGTATATGTGCTTTCCAATGGTACAGAAATAAATATCCTAGACTGGAGGAAAGTAGAACAGTTAAATCATGCCCTTTTATTTTTAACCCATATAGTTTTTTTTTTTTTTTTTTATATATATATATATATATATATATATATATATATATATATATATTTTATAATATTATCCCTTGTATTCATTTTTCCAATTTACCCCCCCTCCCTCTATTCCCTCCCCCCGACGACAGGCAATACCATACATTTTACATGTGTTACAATATAGTCTAGGTACAATACATGTGTGCGAATATCACTTTCTTGTTGCACAATAAACATTAGAATCCGAAGGTACATGCAACCTGGGCAGACAGATATTAGTGCTAACAATTTTCATTCCCCTCCCAGTGTTTCTTCTCTGGGTGCAGCTACCTCTGTCCATCATTGATCAACTGGAAGTGAGTTGGATCTTCTTTATGTTGAAGATTTCCACTTCCATCAGAATACATCCTCATACAGCATTGTTGTTGAAGTGTACAGTGATCTTCTGGTTCTGCTCATTTCACTCAGCATCAGTTGATTTAAGTCTCTCCAGGCCTCTCTATATTCCTCCTGCTGGTCATTTCTTACCGAGCAATAATATTCCATAACCTTCATATACCACAATTTACCCAACCATTCTCCAACTGATGGACATCCATTCATCCTCCAGTTTCTAGCTACAACAAAAAGAGCTGCCACAAACATTTTGGCACATATATGTCTCTTTCCGCTCTTTAGTATTTCTTTGGGATATAATCCCAGTAGTAGCGCTGCTGGGTCAAAGGGTATGCACAGTTTGATAACTTTTTGGGCATAATTCCAGATTGCTCTCCAGAATGGCTGGATTCTTTCACAACTCCACCAGCAATGTATTAGTGTCCCAGTTTCCCCACATCCCCTCCAACATTTGTCATTATTTGTTCCTGTCATCTTAGCCAATCTGACAGGTGTGTAGTGGTATCTCAGAGTGGTCTTAATTTGCATTTCTCTGATCAGTAGTGATTTGGAACACTCTTTCATGTGAGTGGATATAGTTTCAATTTCTTCCTCTGAGAATTGTCTGTTCATATCCTTTGACCATTTATCAATTGGAGAATGGTTCGGTTTCTTATAAATTTGGGTCAGTTCTCTATATATTTTGGAAATGAGACCTTTGTCAGAACCTTTGTTTTTAAAAATATTTTCCCAATTTGTTACTTCCCTTCTAATCTTGTTTGCATTAGTATTATTTGTACAGAAACTTTTTAGTTTGATGTAATCAAAACCTTCTATTTTGTGATCAATAATGATCTCTAGTTCTCCTCTGGTCATAAATTCCTTCCTCCTCCACAAGTCTGAGAGGTAGATTATCCTCTGTTCCTCTAATCTATTTATTATCTCCCTCTTTATGCCTAAATCATGGACCCATTTTGATCTTATCTTGGTATATGGTGTTAAGTGTGGATCCATATCTAATTTCTGCCATACTAATTTCCAGTTTTCCCAACAGTTTTTTCCGAATAATGAATTTTTATCCCTAATGTTGGAATCTTTGGGTTTGTCAAAGATTAGATTGCTATAGATGTACCCTTTTTTGTCCTTTGTATCTAATCTGTTCCACTGATCTACCGGTCTATTTCGTAGCCAATACCAAATGGTTTTGGTGACTGCTGCTATATAATATAGCTTTAGATCAGGTACACTTAGACCACCTTCCTCTGAGTTTTTTTTCATTAGTTCCCTTGCAATTCTTGACCTTTTATTCTTCCATATGAATTTTGTTGTTATTTTTTCTAGGTCATTAAAATAGTTTCTTGGGAGTCTGATTGGTATAGCACTAAATAAATAGATTAGTTTGGGGAGTATTGTCATCTTTATTATATTCGCTCGGCCTATCCAAGAGCACTGAATGTCTTTCCAATTATTTAAATCTGATTTTATTTTTGTGGCAAGTGTTTTGTAATTTTTCTCATATAATTCCTGACTTTTCTTTGGTAGATGGATTCCCAAATATTTTATACTCTCAACATTTGTTTGGAATGGAATTTCTCTTTGTATCTCTTGCTGTTGCATTTTGTTAGTGATATATAAAAATGCCGAGGATTTATGTGGATTTATTTTGTATCCTGCCACTTTGCTGAAATTTTGAATTATTTCTAGTAGCTTTTTAGCAGAGTCTTTGGGGTTCTCTAAGTATACCATCATGTCATCTGCAAAAAGTGATAGTTTAATTTCCTCATTTCCTACTCTAATTCCTTGAATCTCTTTCTCGGCTCTTATTGCCGAGGCTAGCGTTTCTAGTACTATATTGAATAGTAATGGTGATAGTGGGCAACCTTGTTTCACTCCTGATCTTACTGGGAAAGGTTGCAGTTTATTTGTATTGCATATTATGCTTACTGACGGTCTTAAATATATACTCCTGATTATTCTAAGGAATAATCCATTTATTCCTATACTCTCAAGAGTTTTTAATAGGAATGGAAGTTGGATTTTATCAAATGCTGTTTCTGCATCTGTTGAGATGATTTAATTAGATAATTTAATTAGCCCCAATGTTATATAAATTATTTGAAAAAATAGGGGATGAAGGAGTCCTACCAAACTCCTTTTATGACACAGACATGGTACTGATACCTAAACCTGGTAGATCGAAAACTGAGAAAGAAAATTATAGACCAATCTCCTTAATGAATATTGATGCTAAAATCTTAAATAAGATAGATATAAGCAAAAAGACTTCAGAAAATCATCTCCAAGATAATACACTATGATCAAGTAGGATTTATTCCAGGAATGCAGGGCTGGTTTAATATTAGGAAAACTATTAATATAATTGACCATATTAATAATCAAATTAATAAGAACCATATGATCATCTCAACCCATATAGTTTTGTGAATCATATTGGGAGAAAAAAAATCAGAGCCAAAGGGAACAACCATGGGAGAGAGAAAAAAAATAAAAGAGAATAAAGAAGTGAATAGAGCTGTTGTTTACATTCAGTCTCCTTAGTTCTTTTTCTGGATGCAGATGATATCTCCTCTTCAAAGACCATTGGGATTTCTTGGGATCACTGAAACTCTGGGACGAACCAAGTCTTTCATAGTTGATCATTGAACATTGTTGCTGGTATTGTGTATATAATGTGTTCCTGGTTCTGCATGTTTCACTCAAAATCAGTTCATGCACATCTTTCCAGATCTGGACTTTCTTTATGAAAGGAAGCACGGAGCCAGGACGCCCAGAGGATAAAGGTAGAGAAAGAAAAGTAATTTGAAAGAGGACAAGAAAGACTGCAAGTGTTTGAAGGGTTAAGGACTGTTAGAACAGGAGTTTATAGCTGATCTTCAGGAACTAAGTCTACTGAGTAAGAACTCCATTTTGTCAAACATGAGAAGTTTTGGGTTCTTGGAGGCAATCAGGGTAGAACGACTTGCTAGCAAGTATCTTAGGTCAGATCTGAACCCAGGTCCTCCTGATTTCAGGTGTGCTACCCTCTTCACTTCACCACCTAGTGTCCCATGAGAACAGTTTTCCTGTTAACAGGGCTCGGCTGTTGAAGGAACAGCAAGTTAGCCAGTATAGATAGAACATGCCCATAAAGGGAAGGGTTCCTAAGAACTCAGGTTTGTGTTCCCACAACATATTTCAGGGATCACAAAGAGTCACCAAAGATTGAAAGGACTGAACACTATGAGCAGTACCACAATACCTTAATCTGCCTTTTCTTTAACTTCCTCTTGTCCCCACTTTTCTTCCTGTTGCCTTGTTAAGTGAAATGGAATTCTGTACCTAGTTGCATATGTGTGAATTTTCCTTCCTTTGAGCATTTTGGAGGAGAATGAGGTTGAAGTGTCACTTGTTCCCCATTCTTCTTGCTTGCAAAGATGTTCACTTATTCTCTTTGACAATAGAAGCAATAAGCACCAGTACAGTTATGATCCCCACTGGAAATCTTCTATTTGAAGTGTTTTTCTCTTGCACCTGGACTCTCTGACCTTTGGCAATGATGTTCCTGAAAGTTTTAAGTTGAGGGGATTTCTTTGAGGATGTGATCAGTGGATTCTTTCTTTTTCTACTTTATTTACCCTTTGGTTCTATGAGATCTGGACATTTTTCTTTTGATGGTATGTGGACATGGTCTGTCTAGACTCCTTTTTCTGTCTGTTTTTTTTTTCTCATGGCATTTCACTACTCTGAAGCTTTGGTTTCTTCTAAAATCTATTTTCCAAGTCATTATTTTCTATTATATCCTTGACATTTTCTTCTGTTTTTAGCCGGCTAGCTATGAAATGTCCAACACAACCACAGAAAGGAAATAGTGAGCCCCTGAGGCCCAGAATAAGAAATGGGACTTGGCCACGTCTACCCAGCATGGGAAGGAAGCTGGCAACACCAGCCCCTAAACGCAAAAGAACTCCACTTGGAGACTCAAAGGGTGAAATAAGTTGCTCTCTGATTCAAAAGGCTCTCTTGGAAGAATTCAAAAAGGATACTAGAAGAAAATAGAAAAATAGGGAAAGGGATTGAAAGCTAGGGAAAAGGAAATGCAAAAATTGTCTGAAGCAAATCACTCATTAAAAAATAAATTTGGTAAAATGGAAAAAGAAAGCAACTCCTTGAAAAACAGAATTGGTGAAATGAAAACCGAGAACAATTCCCCCAAAATAGAATTGGTGAAATGGGAAAAAAATCCAATGAATAAAACATCTCCCTTAAAACTTTTATTGACCAAATGCAAAACAAGGTGGAAAAAAATGCTAAACCAAGAAAATAAGTGACTAAAAATTAAAATTTAACAAATGTGAGTGCCTCAACGAGACACAAAGAAACCATCAAACAACACCAAAAAAAAAGAAGGAAATGTATAATCCCTCATCTGAAAAACAACTGACCTAGAAAAAAGATCCAGGAGAGACAATCTAAGAATTATTGGACTACCTGAAAACCATGTTAAAGAAAAGAGCTTAGACAGCATCTTTCTGGAAATCATCAAGGAAATCTACCCTGAAGTCCTTGAACCAGAGGGTAAAATAGTGATAGAAAGAATCCACCTATCCCCTCCTAAAAGAGACTCTAAAATGAAAACTCCAAGGAAGACTGTACTTAAATTCTAGAATTATCTGATTAAGAAGAAAATACTGCAAGTAGCTAGAAAGAAATAATTCAATTATCGAGGAAACAAAATCAGCAAATAAAATATTCTGAAATGAAAAAGAACTTGGTTTGCTGCTAAAAATCAACTGTTCAGCAAGTAAAATGGTGTAAACAACATGTCATGAAGAGGCCCAAAAGATCTATTACAATTGAGGGAAAGAAGGGAGGGGGATGAGCATTCTGTGAATCTTAGTCTCATCTATTTGACTCAAAGAGAGAATATCATACATATTATGCATCACAAAGAAACTTGTCTCACCCTATAGGGAAATAGGAGAGAAATGGAAAAGAGAAAAAAGAGTGTGGGGGGTGAGGGGTAATAGAAGGAAAAACAGAAGTAGAAGGGGAAAGGGTTTAGAAGTGGGGAAGGGGCTATTAAAGGGGAGAGCTGATTGAGGAAAGTGGTGATCAGAATGAAAACACTGGGGAGGAGGGAAAGGGCAAAAGGAAAGCAAAATCTTGGGGAAAAGGAGATAGATTAGATTTCTGCATTAGGATGGAAGCCTGAACTCACCCAGCTAAGGGGAGAAAAGGTCAGAAGTGAGTGGGGACTTCCCAGTTAGGGTCTATAATAATCCAGTGTTTGCAGCTTGTGCTTTCCCCTGCTGTACTGACACAGCAGTCTTCTGGAGCTCTGTCTCCTGAGATCATAATGAATTGTTTTTGCTTTTCTGCCCTGAGCACCTCTGATGCCAATTGGGGTACGGAGGAGGATTTTTGAGAAAAACAATTAAGGGTGGGGGCAGCTAGGTGGGGCAGTGGATAAAATATAGTTTCTGAAGGCAGGAAGATCTGATTTCAAATCTGGCCTCAGACACTTGATACTTCTTAGCTGTGTGACCCTGACCAAGTCCCTTAATCCCAATTGCCTCAGCAAAACAAACAAAAAAAGACAAAATAAATTAGGGGTACTAATCCTTCATCTCACACAATGTCAAACTTAAAAAATGATTCAATTAAAAGAGAAATCTACATTATACTTAGGTATATAAAATTGTTTTAGAGGTCATTGTTATGAATGTCTATATGAACACATGTGTACATATGTATGTAAGTATATGCATCTGATCATTTTCTGTATACATACATGGGTTCATGAATGTGTTATATCCAGAAACACATTGTGTGTACATAAAAATATATGTGCTTAACTGAAACCTGCCTGGAAGATATATAGGGGAAGAAAGGGGGAAAAAAGATAAAATTACAATTTTCTCAATATTCCTCCATCTCGCTTACATCACCATACTTCCTGCCAGAAGTTTGGGTAAATACCTCCTAATCATTGCTTTAATTTCTTTGTCATGGGTGGTGAATTCCCCCCTTTCATTTTTTTAATTAAACCTTTTTAATTTTCAAAAGATATACATTGATAATTTTTCAACATTAACCCTTGAAAAAGCCTGTGTTCCAATTTTCCCCCTTGTCCCCACCTCTTCCTTTAGATAATAATCCAATATACATTAAATCCAATATAGGCATACATATCATGCAATTATCTTGCTGCACAAAAAAAATGAAATCAAAAAGAAAAAAATGAGAAATAAAATGCAAACAACAAGGAGAGTGAGAATGCTATGTTGTGATCTGCACTCAGTTTCCACAATGCTCTCTCTGGGCATAGATGGTTCTCTTCAACACAAAGTCACTGGAAATCCTCTGAATCACCTCATTATTGTGAAGTGCCATGTCCATCAGAATTGATCATTGTATACTCTTGCTGTTGCCATGTACAATGATCTCCTGGTTCTGTTCATTTCACTTAGCATCAGTTCATGTAACTCTCTCCAGGCCTTTCTGAAATCAACCTGCTGATGGCTTCTTATGGAACATTAATATTCCATACAATTCATATACCGTAACATATCTGGGCGTTCTGTAACTTAGGGGCAGCCACTCAATGTCCAGTTTCTTGCAAATACAAAACATTGTTGCACATATGGGTCCCTTTCCCTCTTTTAGGATCTCTAGGACATAGAAGCCCAGAACAAAACCTTCTGAATCAAAGGGTATACACAATTTTTTGCATAGATCCAAATTGCTCTCTATGCCCTTTTATTTTTGATGTTGATTTTTTTCTTTCCTTTTTCTTGTCAAATTAGCCAAAGTTTTATCTGTTTTGTTGCTTTTTCCCATAAAGCCAACTCTTAGCTTTACTCATTAATTAGTTCATTAGTTTTCTAATTTTCACATTAAGCTCTCCTTGAGATTTCTAATTTGATATTTAATTGGGACTTTTACTTTTTTTCCTCACTTGCTTAGTTGCATGTCCATGTCATTGATGTCCTCTATTTTTTTCACATACCTATTTGGAGAGAAAAAAATTTGCCTTAAGAACTCACTATTTTGGCTGCAGATTGTAATTCTCTTGGTGGAATTATGGAATGTTTCTGTAATTTGTTGTTTCATCCACTCATTTAGCATTAGATTCAACCATTCTGGAGAGCAATTTGGATCCTTGCAGAAAGGGCTATCAAATTGCACATACCTTGAGAAATGGCAATTGCCTTACGGGGGGGGTGGGGAGTCTGTATCCCAAAGAAATTATAGGGGAGGGAAAAGGACCCTGTGCCAAGTTGTAGTTGTTCTTTTTTATGATAGAAACTGGAAAATCGGTAGATGCCCATCAATTGGAGAGTGGCTGAACAAGATGTGACAATATATGAAGGTAAAGGAATGTTAGCATTACATAAGAAATGATGAAAAAGCTCATTTCAGAAAGGCCTGGAAAGATTCACACAAACTGATGCTGAGTGGAACAATCAGAAGGAAGAATACTTTGTACAAAATAACAGCAAGAATTTGTATTGATCAGCTAGGAAAGAATTGCTTCTCAGTGCTTTAGTGATCCAAGCAATCCCGATTGAAGATGGCATTTGCTGTCCAAAGTCTTTCACAAAAAGAACTACAGAGAAAGAATGTAAAACTCCATATGCTATGTTTTTGTTTCACTCTCTCTCTCATGATTATTCCCTTTTGCTCTGATTTGTCTTTCCCAACATGATTCATAAAAGCAATGCTTATAAAAAGTAAATTTACTAAACACTACAAAAAATTTAAAATTAAAATTTTATTCAGTTTTTAATGTATAAGATCATTGTCCAAACAGGACAGCCAATACCTATGCTGTTTAGGGCATCCAGTGAGCCAGAGACCTGGGGACCAAGTCTGACTGAAACTACATGTACAATGAGCAATTCTTGATTCTCAATTTACCATCTTTGTGAACAGGATCCTGGACTGGTGTTCGCAATTTTCCTTTATAAGGGGCTGAGCCTCTTCCTGGGTCTTTGGCTGGAGTGCCTAAAGCCTGTGCAGGCAAGTGCTGCAGCCTGAGGGAAGAGAAGGCTGAGAGGGGTGGGGTGGTCTTTGGTCAGCTCAGAGACTGGCTTCTTCCAGGGTTGGGACTGCCAAGGCCAGCCCACCTGCTGGCATCACAGTGAATGCTGGAGCTTTATGTCAGGCATCTGTTCTCTCAGGTTTTCAAGGGAAATGGGGGGAGATCAACTGGGGAAGAGGAGCGCCCTGGCCCATCTGTGGAACTTTCTTGCCAGGTGGTGAAACCACATCTGCAGAGGTCACACATTCAGACTACATTTTGAGGGTGATTGGTGTCTTTTTTGGGGGGAGGATCTTTTTCCAAAGGTGGCACAATGCCTTCCATTTGGCCTGTTGGCATTCTTCTAGGTTTTGGGGTGAAGTCTCTGGAGGACACACATTCATCCTAGGAGGGGTTAAGGTGGGTCACCTTGTCTGTTTTTTTGTTGTTGTTGTTAATTTTTTTTTTTACCCAATACGTGATGAAGAGTTGAGGTCGTTTGAGGAAGAGGAACGCCTTGGCCCATTGGTGGTAGCTTCTGCCAGGCAGTGGGGCCCATTCTGTGGAGGGTAGACATTTAGCCTGGTGGTCGAGTTAATTTACTTTTTTTTCACACCACAAGCCATGTGGGCAGGTCAAATACCAGTGAGGTCCTCCAGGGTCTGTTGTCAGAGCCTTCTACCAAGTGGCAGGTTCAAGTCTGTGGATGAAGGAGGCAACATATGAGCAAAGGAGAAGGAATTAGGAAACAGGGAAGGATGTGAGTGGCAAAAATAGGAAGAATACTTTGTACGAAATAACAAGAATTTGTGACAGATAGGAGAGAATTGGCTCTTCCTAGTGCTTTAGTGATCCAAAGCAATCCTAATAGTCTTTGGACAGAAAATGCCCTCTGCATTAAAAAAAAATGAGAAAAAAAATGTAACACCATGTATTGTGGTCACTTTTTTTTTTCTCTCTTCCATGGTTGTTCCTTTTGCTTTGCTTTTTCTCTCCAAACACAATTCATAAAGCAAAGTATATTCTAAATCAATACATTTATTAACCCTCCCACCAAATGAAAATTCTATTTTATTGAGCAAAAAATAGGACAATCAAAGTAGTATAACAATATAGGACAATATAAGGCAACAATAGAAAAGTCATGCTTCTGCCAAAATGATTGGGGCAGCCCCTTTTTGTAGTGGTCAGAAAATGGAAATTGAATGGATGTCCAACAATCGGAGAATGGTTGGATAAATTATGGTTTATGAATATTATGGAATATTATAGTTCTATAAGAAATGACTAGCAGCATGAATACAGAGAGGCTTTGAAAGACTTACATAAACTGATCCTAAGTGAAATGAGCAGAACTAGAAGACCATTATACCCTTCAACAATAATTCTGTAGGAGGATGTATTCTGATGGAAGTGGCTATCTTGGACAAAGAGAAGTTCTAATTCAGTTCCAATTCATCAATGATGGACAGAATCAGCTACACCCAGAGAAGGAACACTGGGAAATGAGTGTAACCTGTTTACATTTTTTTGTTTTTCTTCCCAGGTTATTTTTAACTTCTGCATCCAATTCTTCTTGTGCAACAAGAGAACTGTACGGTTCTGCTCACATACATTGTATCTGCGATATAATATAACATAGTAAACCTGTACAAAACTGCCTGCCTTCTAGGGGAGGGGGTGGAGGGAGGGAAGGGAAAAGTCAGAACAGAAGCGAGTGCAAGGGATAATGTTGTAAAAAAACAATAGCAAGGTCAATACTTTTTGCCGCCAATATGCTTGGCATCCAATCAACCAGAGAGCCAGAGAGCCAGAGATTCAGGGACCAAGGCTGGCTTTATCTTTTAAAAAAATTTTATCATATAGCTTTTTATTTACAAAACATATGCTTGGGTAATTTTTCTAATCTAATTAAAATTATTTTGTGATCAATAATGATCTCTAGTTTTTTTTTTTTTTTTGGCATAAATTCCTTCCTCGTGCATAGTTCTGAGAGGTAAATTATCCTATGCTGTTCCAAATTTGTTTATATCATTCTTATTTCCAGATCATGAACCCATTAGGACCTTAGCTTGGTATATGGTGTTAGGTGTGGGTCAATGACTAGTTTCTGCCATCCTAGTTTCCAATTTTCCCCGCAGTTTTTGTCAAATAGTGAATTCTTATCCCAAAAGCTGGGGTCAAACACTAGATTGCTATAGTAGTTGACTATTTTGTTCTGTGAACCTAATTTATTCCACTGATCAATGACTCTTTTTCCTATCTAGTACGAAATGGTTTTGATGGTCTAGCTGTTCCAGATCTGTGTCAAACACTAGATTGCTATAGTCATTAACTAATTTGTTCTGTGAACTTAACCTATTCCATTGATAACTGCTCTTTTTCCTATCTAGTACCAAATGGTTTGAATGGCCTAGCTATATGACATCTAAAGCTACATTATAAAGCAGAGGTCACCTTCAATTTTTTTTAATTGATTCCCTTGAAATTGACATTTTGCTCTTACAGATTAATTTTTTTTGGGGGCAGGGGTCAGTAACATAGGTTGAGAGTTTGTCATAGCACTAAATAAATAGGTGTATTTGGGTACCCAGTCTTGGGTAGTCTTGTCACCTTTATTACTTTTGCTGCCCCTATCCAATAGCCCTTTATATTTTTTCCAATATAGATAGATAGATAGATAGATAGATATATGCATAGATATATATAGATATATAGATATAGATATAGATATAGATATAGATATAGATATAGATATAGATATAGATATATAGTGCCCTTCCTTATTCCTTTTAATTAGACATATTTTTACTTTTGCTTGATCTGAAGTCAGGATGGTTACCCCTGCTTTTTTGTACTTCACCGGAAGCATAATAGATTCTGCTCCAGCCTTTTACTTTTCCTCTGTATGTATCATTCTGCTTTAAATGTGTTTCTTTTAAACAATGTATTATAGAAGCCAGTCTGCTATCCATTTACCTTTTATTGAGAGAGTTCACCCCATTCACATTTATGGTTAAAACTGTATTTCCTTGCCATCTTATTCCCAAAATTATACTTTTCTCTTTCCTTTTCCCCTTTCCCTCCTTCCCCAGTATTTTTCTTATGAGCACTACTTGCCTCAACCAGCCATCTTCCTTTAGAGTCCCTCCCCCTTTCTTACACCTTTGCTTAGTATTTCTGTTTCCCCTTCTATTTAGTTTCCCCCTTTCCCCTTTTGCTTTTCCCCTACCCCACTTTGCTGTAAGGTGAGAGAAGTTTCTCGGGGAAACCAAATATTTGTAATATTTTCTCTTTGAGCCAAATCTGTAATTTGTAAGATTCACAAAACATTCATCCCCTTCCCTGCTTTCCCTCATTTATAAAAGGTTTTCGTTGCTTCGTCTTGAGATTTAATTTCCCTCAATTTCCCTCCACTTTTCTCTTTTTTCCAAGTATAATGCCCTTCTCACCTCTAGTTTTTTTTTATTTTTTTTATTGGAACAGTAATATGAAATTATACATATACTCTCTATGTATACCCATAACAGAATTATACTTTTTAAGTGCTCTGCTTACCTTTTTATGCTTCTTCTGATTTCAATATTTGGATTTTCAATATTTGTTTAGCTCTGGTCTTTTCATCAGCAATAAATGCAAGTCACCCTGATTCACTGAATGTCCATCTATTCTCTGAAAGAAAATCTCAGTTTAGAGGAGTAATTTATTCTTGGCTGTATTCCATTTACCTTTACCTTTCAGAATATCAGATCCCAGGTCCTTCTATCCTTTAAGGGGGAAGCCTTTAGGTCCTGAGTATAATCCTTATTGTGGTTCTTCAGTTCATCATCATATCTTACTCCACACACTCTCAGTTTTCCTTGTAAACCACTGATTGGTGCAGATTTGTTTCCATGGAGACTGGGAGGTCCCCCAGGCTTTTGTATCCACCCCACCCCCAGGGTTTAGTCCAGGGTCTCACCACAGTAGAAAATGAATGTTTTTTGTTATTCTTTCTCCTAAACTCTGTGCACTCTGGCTTCTCTCCTCCTCATTCAGATGAGTTTTACTCATTGAAATGCAGTGACTGATAACCTCTGGAGTGCAAAAGCTGAAAGAGCCCTGTCTAATTCTCCTCCTTCAGCATCTCTCTGGCAGAATTTTTGGGAGTGACTGCCTTTTCTTCTCCCTCTCTTTTCAGAGTTTTCCAGATTCTGCCATCTCTGGGTTTTTTACTGACTTGTGTGTCCTGCTTGGCTCTTTGACTGGATCTTTATTTATGTCATGGACCCTGGGGAGGACCCCCTTATGCCTGTGTCACCAGTCATCTATGTCCTGGAAACTGATGAGGCCCAATTGTCATCTCTAAGCAAAACACTCCCAGCTATGTTGATGAGGCTGGAGTCTACCTCCTCAGCTGTGCTCCCCAATTCCCATATATTTCTGTTGCCCATGTTGAATCTGAGCCAATTTGCAGCTGAAAATCCATGTGTCCAAAGCACATTGCATAATCTTGGTCCCCCAAACTCTCCCCTTGTCTGAAATTCTCTACTCCGGGCACCCAGCTTTGCAGGATCAGTCATCCCCTACCCTTTTCTCTTACTTTGCCCACATTTCATCCATTAGGTTCTGCAGGTTCTAAGCCCTTCCTCTACGACTCTCCTCCCCCAGAGGCTTGCTTTCCTTTAGTCTCCTTGCCATCAACCTCATGACCCTGTACACCTCTTTCCTACAGGACTCCAGCTGTTCTATTAGGATTATGCATTCTCATGTGACTGTCTCTGTACTCTGTATTTTTTTGGTGGATTCTAGTTTATGTATTTGTTGTCCTCCCATTTAAAATGGAATTTGTGCATCTTAAACAAGTATTGCTAAATCTTTGTTGATTGATTCTCAGCCTTGGGAATTGTCCTGTTTCTTTCCCTGTTCAGTTGCAGATTTCATTGAGGGAAAAGATGTCAACCAAACTGCTATAATTCCTTATTACAACAACTATCCCATCCACTCAACTAAAGAAGTAGCTGTCCCATAAGGCTCTAACGTAGCACAGCCCAGGCACTGCTTTTCAAGCAGTAAGCAGAACCCTCTCCAACACAATGGATGATAGTGATCAATTCTTTCAGATTGTTTCCCAATTTCCTCCTTTCTCCTTTTCATTTTGCCTCCATACTCATCATTAAAATAAATGGAAGGAAGGCAACTGAGAGACTCCTTGTGTAACCACAGGAATAATTACAGAGGATGAATGATTATGGCAAAGTGTCTGTATGTCAAAAGAATTTATCTCCAAAGGTAAAATCCACTTATTGGCTGTGATTTCAGGTGGCATTTTTAAAATATAGGATGGGTAGTTTCTCTCACATAGCTCCAATCACAAAATGTGAATGTAGTTGAGATATTCTTTGACTTACAACAGGCAATAACATGTATACTTTAATACTGCAACAAGGATTAGAGAATAAAAGAGATTATTCTCAAGGCTGGGATGAGAACCGATGCACTAATGAGCCTGAGAGATGCACAGGATGTTGTGAAAACAAAGAACAAAAACCAAAATTCTGTTATTAAATATTTTCTTGAAAAGGAAAGAATGAGATCATCAATAAATTCTATAAATAAAATTCTGTTATTAAATATTTTCTTGAAAAGGAAAGAATGAGATCATCAATAAATTAGAGGAACATAGTATAATTTAACTCTCAGACTTGTGGAGGAGGAAGGAATTTGTGACCAAACGAGAAGTAGAGATCATTATTGAACACAAAATAGAAAATGTTGATGACATCCAACTAAAAAAGTCTTTGTACAAACAAAACTAATGCAAACAAGATTATAAGGGAAGCAAGGAACCGGGAAAACATTTTTACAGTCAAAAGTTCTGATAAAGGCCTCATCTCTAAAATGTAGAGAGAATGGACTCTAGTTTATAAGAAATCAAGCCATTCTCCAATCGATAAATGGTCAGATATGAATAGACAACTCTCAGATGAAGAAATTGAATCTATTTCTAGCAATATGAAAAGATGCTCCAAGTTATTATTCATCACAGAAATGCAAATGAAGACAATTCTGAGATACCACTATATACCTCTCAGATTGGCAAGAATGACAGGGAGAGATAATGCCCAATGTTGGAGAGGATGTGGGAAAACGGCGTCACTGATGCCTTGTTGGTGGAGTTGTGAATACATCCAGCCATTCTGGAGAGCAATCTGGAATTATACCCAAAAAGTTATCAAAATGTGCATACCAGTTGACCCAGCAGTGCTACTACTGGGCTTATATCCCAAGGAAATACTAAAGAAGGAAAAGGGACCTGGATGTGCCAAAATGTTTGTGGCGGCTTTTTTGGTAGTGACTAGAAAGTGGAAAATGAATAGATGCCCATCAATTGGAGATTGGTTGGGTGAATTATGATTCATGAATGTTATGGAATATTATTGTTGGGTAAGAAATGACCAGCAAGATGAATAGAGAGAGGCTTGAAGAGACTTACATCAACTGATGCTGAGTGAAATGAGCAGAACTGGGAGATCATTATACACTTTAACAGCAATACTGTAGGAGGATGTGTTCTGATGGAAGTGGATATGCTCGACAAAGAGAAGATCTAACTCAGATCTAATTGACCAATGATGGAGAGAATCCGCTACACACAGAAAAGGAACACTGGGAAATGAGTGTAAAGTGTTTGCATTTTTTTCCCCCAGGTAACTTTTACCTTCTGAATCCAATTCTTTCTTTGCAACAACAACAAAAAATTTGGTTCTGCACACATATATTGTATCTAGGATATACTACAACATATGTAATATGTATGGGAATGCCTGCCATCTAGGGGAGGTGCTGGAGGGAAGGAGGGGAAAATTCGGAACAGAAGGGAATGCAAGTGAAAATGTTGTAAAAAATGACCCATGCATATAATACTGTCAAATATATAATAATTATAAAATTAATGAAAAAAGAAAGGATTCAGCAGAATTTGGTTGCTTAGGTAAGTGAGAAGCAAAGTCACCTAAGTTGAAATGATTCAAGTAAGAGAGAAATCTACATTATACTTGGGTATATAAAATTGTTTTAGATGTCATTGTTGTGAATGTCTATATGAACACATGTGTACATATGTATGTATATATATATGCATATGATCATTTTCTGTATACATACATGGGTTCATGAATGTGTTATATCCAGAAACATATTGTGTGTACATAAAAATATATGTGCTGAACTGAAAACCTGCATGGCAGATATATAGGGGAAGAAAGGGGGAAAAAAGTTAAAATTACAATTTTCTCAATATTCCTCCATCTTGCTTACATCACCAGACTTCCTGCCAGAAGGTTGGGTAAATAGCTCCTAATCATTGCTTTAGTTTTTTGTCATGGGTGGTGAATTCCCCCCTTTCATTTTTTTTTTATTAAAGCTTTTTAATTTTCAAAAGATATACATTGATAATTTTTCAGCATTAACTCTTGCAAAAGCCTGTGTTCCAATTATTCCCCCTTGTCCCCACCTCTTCCTTTAGATAATAATCCAATATACATTAAATCCAATATAGGCATACATATTATGCAATTATCTTGCTGCACAAGAAAAATGAAATCAAAAAGAAAAAAATGAGAAATAAAATGCAAACAACAAGGAGAGCAAGAATGCTATGTTGTGATCTGCACTCAGTTTCCACAATGCTCTCTCTGGGCATAGATGGTTCTCTTCAACACAAAGTCACTGGAAATCCTCTGAATCATCTTATTGTGAAGTGCCATGTCCATCAGAATTGATCATTGTATACTCTTGCTGTTGCCATGTACAATGATCTCCTGGTTCTATTCATTTCACTTAGCATCAGTTCATGTGACTCTCTCTAGGCTTCTCTGAAATCATCCTGCTGATGGCTTCTTATGGAACATTAATATTCCATGCAATTCATATACCGTAACATATCTGGGCATTCTGTAACGAAGGGGCAGCCACTCAGTGTCCAGTTTCTTGCAAATACCAAACATTGTTGCACATATGGGTCCCTTTCCCTCTTTTAGGATCTCTAGGACATAGAAGCCCAGAACAAACCAGGCTGAATCAAAGGGTATGCACAATTTGACAGCCCTTTGGGCATCACTCCCAATTGCTCTCTATGCTCTTTTATTTTCGATGCTGGTGATTTGCTTTTTCTTTCCTTTTTCTTGTCAAATTAACCAAAGTTTTATCTGCTTTGTTGCTTTTTCCCTTTTAGCTTTACTCATTACTTCATTTACTTATTTTAGTTCATTACTCATTTGCTTAGCATTATTCATTAGTTCATTAGTTTTCTTATTTTCACATTTATTAATCTCTCCTTGGGATTTCTAATTTGATATTTAATTGGGACTTTTAATTTCTTTTCTTGTTTTTTTCCTCGCTTGCCTAGTTGCATGTCCACGTCATTGATGTCCTCTTTAATTTTTTCACATACTTATTTGGAGAGAAAAAAATTTGCCTTAAGAACTCACTATTTTGGCTGCATTATCTCATAGGTTTTCATACATTGTTTCATGATTTTAATTCTCTTGGTGGAATTATGGAATGTTTCTGTAATTTGTTGTTTCATCCACTCATTTTTTAGCATTCGATTCAACCATTCTGGAGAGCAATTTGGATCCTTGCAGAAAAGGCTAGCAAACTGCACATACCTATAGAAATGGCAATTGCCTTATGGTGTCTGTATTCCAAAAACCTGTGCCAAGTTGTTTGTAATTGTTCTTTTTATGATAGAAACCGGAAAATCGGTAGACACCCATCAATTGGAGAATGGCTGAACAAGATGTAACGGTATATGAAGGTTATCATTATATGAATGACGGTATATGAATGTTAGCATTATATAAGAAATGATGAACAAGCTCATTTTAGAAAGGCCTGGAAAGATTCACACAAACTGATGCTGTGTGGAACAATCAGAAGGAAGAATACTTTGTACCAAATAACAGCAAGAATTTGTATTGATCAGCTAGGAAAAAATTGCTTCTTTTCAGTGCTTTGGTGATCCAAGCAATCCCAATAGACTTTGGACAGCAAATGCCATCCGCATTCACAAAAAGAACTACAGAAAAAGAATGTAAAACACCATATGCTATGTTTTTCTTTCACTCTCTCTCTCTCTCATGATTATTCCCTTTTGCTCTGATTTGTCTTTCCCAACATGATTCATAAAAGCAATGCTTATTAAAAGTAAATTTACTAAACACTACAAAAAATTTAAAATTAAAATTTTATTCAACATTTAATGTATAATACAGGACAGCCAATAACTATGCTGTTTAGGGCATCCAATGAGCCAGAGACCTGGGGACCAAGTCTGACTGAAAGTACATGTACAATTAGTAATTACTGATTCTCAATATATCATCTTTGTGAACAGGACACCCTGGACTGGTGTTTGCAATTTTCCTTTATAGTTGGCAGAGCCTTTTCCGGGGACCTTTGGCTGGAGTGCCTAAAGCCTGTGGCAGGCAGGGGCTGCAGCCTGAGGGAAGAGGGGGCTAGGAGGGGTGGGGTGGTCATTGGTCAGCCCAGAGACCGGCTTCTTCCAGGGGTCGGGATTGCCAAGGCCGGCCTAGCTGCTGGCATCACAGTGAATGCTGGAGGTTTATGTTGGGCATCTGTTCCCTCAGGTTTTCAAGGGAAATGGGGGGAGATCAATTGTGGAAGAGGAGTGTCCTGACCCATCTGTGGAGTGTTCTTGCCAGGTGGTGGAACCACATCTGCAGAGGTCACACATTCAGACTGGATGTTGAGGGTGATTGGGGCCTTTAGGGGGGGAGCGTCTTTTTGCAAAGATGGCACAATGCCTTCCATTTGCCCTGTTGGCATTCTTCTAGGTGTTGGGTTGAAGTCTCTGGAGGGCACACATTCATCCTAAAAGGGGTTAAGATGGGTTAGCTTATCTGTTTTTTTTTTGTTTTTGTTTTTGTTTTTGTTTTGTTTTGTTTTTTTTACCTAATATGTGATGAAGAGTTGAGGTCGATTGAGGAAGAGGAACGCCTTTGGCCCACTGGTGGAAGCTTCTGCCAGGCTGTGGGACCGATTCTGTGGAGGGTAGACATTTAGACTGGTGGTTGAGTTAATTTAGTTTTCTTTTCCACACCATGGGTTACGTGGGGAGGTCAACTCGGGGTGAGGTCCTCCAGGGCCCGTTGGCAGAGCCTTCTGCCAAGTGGTATGTCCAAGTCTGTGGATGAAGGAGGCAACATATCAGCAAAGGGGAAGGAATTAGGAAACAGAGAAGGATGTGGGTGGCAAAAATAGGAAGAATACTTTGTAGGAAATAACAGCAAGAATTTGTGACAGATAGGAGAGAATTGGTTCTTCCTAGCGCTTTAGTGATCCAAAGCAATCCTAATAAGACTTGACAGAAAATACCCTCTGCATTAAAAAAAAAATGAGAAAAAAATGTAACACACCATGTACTATGTTCACTTTTTTTTTCTCTCTCTCTTCCATGGTTGTTCCATTTGCTTTGTTTTTTCTCTCCAAACACGATTCATAAAGCAAAGTGTATTCTAAATTAATACATTTATTAACCCCCATCAAATGAAAATTCTATTTTATTGTCCAAATTATAGGACAATCAAGGTAGGAGAACAATATAGGACAATATATGACAACAACAGGAAGGTCATATTTGTGCCAAAATGTTTGTGGCAGCCCTTTTTCTAGCGGCCAGAAACTGGAAATGGAATGGATGTCCACCATTTGGAGAATGGTTGGGTAAATTATGGTATATGAGTGTTATGGAATCTTATTGTTCTATAAGAAATGACCAAAAGGAGGAATACAGAGAGGCTTGGAAAGACTTACATGAACTGATGCTAAGTGAAATGAGCACAACCATTAGATCATTACATACTTCAACAACAATACTGTAGGAGGATGTATTCTGATGGAAGTGGATATCTTGACAGAGTGAAGGTCTCATTCAGTTCCAATTCATCCATGATGGACAGAATTGGCTATACCCAGAGAAGGAACACGGGGAAATGAGTGTGAACTATTTTCACTTCTTGTTTTTCTTCCCAGGTTATTTTTACCTTCTGAATCTAATTCTTCTTGTGCAACAAGAGAACTGTACGGTTCTGCACCCATACATTGTATCTGCAATATACTATAACATAGTAAACCTGTATAAACCTGCCTGCCTTGTAGGGGAGGGGGTCGAGGGAGGGAAGGCAAAAGTCAGAACAGAAGTGAGTGCAAGGGATAATGTTGTAAAAAAAATTGCCCAACAATCGCAAGGCCAATACTTCTGGCCGCCAATACCCTTGGCATCCAATCAACCAGAGAGCCAGAGGGTCAGAGAACCAGAGACTCAGGGACCAAGGCTGGCTTTATCTGGCTTTATCTTTAAAAAATAATTAAAGCTTTCTATTTATAAAACATATGCTTGGGTAATTTTTCAACAAAGTGTTATGTACCAAATTATCCCCTTTTTCCCCCCACTCCCTCCCTTAGGAGGCAGGTACTCTAATACATGTTGAAAATCTTTAAAATATATAGTTAAACAGTTAGCTTGCTGTACAAGAAAAAACAGACTCAGGAGGAGAAAAACCCAAAAGACAACAAAATGCAAGCAAACAGAAAGAGTAAGAATGCTATGTTATGGTCCACACTCAGTTCCCATGGCTCTCTACATCACTGAAAAATTTTAATTGGTTTGAATCATAATCATTGTTGAAGAGAGATTCTATCCAACAGAATTGATCATCCTCTAGTCCTGTGGCATGTTATAATGATCTCCTGGTTCTGCTCTTTTCACTTAGCTTAGTCTCTCCAGGCCTCTCTGAAATAAATTATTCAGCCACTCTCCAAATCATTGGCATCCATTCAGTTTCCAGTTTCTTGCCACTACAAAAAGGGCTGCCACAAACATTTTTGCACATGCGGGGTCCCTTTTCCTCTGCTGAGATCTCTTTGGGATATAAACACAGTAGAATCACTGTTGGGTCAAAGGGTATGCAGTTTGATAACTTTTTGAGCATAGTTCCAAACTGCTGTCCAGAATGGTTGGATCTGTTCACTATTCCACCAGCAATGCATCCGCATCCCAGTTTTCCCACATCCCCTCCAACATTCATCATTATCGTTTCTTGTCATCTTAGCCAATCTGATAGCTATATAGGGGTAGCTCAGAATTTCTCTTTATTTGCATTTCTCTGTTCCGAGTGATTTGGAGCATCTTTTCATATGACTACAAATAGTTTCAATATCTTCATCTGAAAAATGTCTGTCCATATCCTTTCACATTTATCAATTGGAGAATGGCTTAACTTCTTATGAAGTTGAATCCATTCTCTATTATATTTGAGAAATGAGGCGTTTATCAGATCCTTTGAAAGTAAAGATGTTTTCCCCATTCATTGCTTCTTTTCTAATCTTGTCCACATTAGTTTTGTTTGTACAAAAACTTTTTAACTTAATCTAATGAAAATTATTTATTTTGTGATCAATAATGATTTCTAGTTCTTCTTTGGTCATACATTCCTTCCTCGTGTACAGTTCTGAGAGGTAAATTATCCTATGCTCTTCCAAATTTGTTTATTATAGCATTCTTATTTCCAGATCATGAACCCATTTGGACCTTAGCTTGGTATATGGTGTTAGGTGTGGGTCAATGCAGAGCTTCTGCCATCCTAGTTCTCCATTTTCCTAGCAGTTTTTGTCAAATAGTGAATTCTTATCCCAAATGCTGGGATCAAACACTAGAGTGCTATACTAATTGACTATTTTGTTCTGTGAATCTAACTTATTCCACTGATCAATGGATCTTTTTCCATCTAGTAAAAAATGGTTTTGATGGTCTAGCTGTACCAGATCTCTGTCAAACACTACATTGCTATAGTCATTAACTATTTTGTCCTGTAAACTTAACCTATTCCATTGATCACTGCTCTTTTTCCTATCTAGCACCAAATGGTTTGGATGGCCTAGCTACGACATCTAAAGCTACATTATAAAGCAGCGGTCACCTTCATTTTTTTTTTTAAATTAATTCCCTTGAAATTCTTGACCTTTTGCACTTACAGATTAATTTTTTTTTGGGGGGGCGGGGGTCAGTAAAATAGTTTGAGAGTTTGTTTGGTATAGCGCTAAATAAATAGGTGTATCCAGTCTTGGGTAGTTTTGTCATCTTTATTATTTTTGCTGCCCCTATCCAATACCACTTTATATTTTTCCAATTGGTTAGATCAGTTTTGTAGTACTGTTCATATAGTTCCTGACTGTCCTTTGCCTTATAAGATTTTTCAGATAAATGGAATTTCTCTTTGTATCTCTCATTGTTGGATTTTATCAGTGATGTATAAAAGTGCTGATGATTTATGTGGATTTATTTTGTATCCTGCAACATTGTTAAAGTGCTGGAATATTTCTAATAGCTTTATACTAGATTCTCTAGAATTCTCTATATCATCATATCATCTGCAAAGAGTGATCATTTGGTTTCCTCATTAAATAACCTGTCTTCTCTTATTGCCAAAGCTAGCATTTTGAATACAATATTAAATAGTAATGGTGATAGTGGGGGCAAACTTGTTTCACCCCTGATGTTACTGGGAATGGTAGCAGTTTATCCCCATTACATATGAGGCTTGCTGATGGTTTTAAATAGATGCTACTGACTATTTTTAGGAAAAGTCCAATTATTCCTGTGTTCTCAAGTGTTTTTATTAGGAATGGATGTTACATTTTATTACCTATTGTGATAATCATGTTTTTAATTTGGTTATTGATATTGTCAATCATGCTTCCTAATATTGAACCAGACCTACATTCAAGTATAAAATCCTACTTGGTAATAGCATATTATCCTGGGAATTAATTTCTCATATTTTACTCAAGATTTTTGCATCAATATTCATTAGATAGAGTGGTCTATATATTTTTTTCTCTTTTTGTCCTCCCTAGTTGAGGTATCAGTACTATGGCTGTGTCATTAAAGAATTTTGGTAGGAGTCCTTCATTGCCTAGTTTTCAAATACTTTAGTATTGGAGTTGTATTCTTGAAAATCCATCTGGTCCTGGTATTTTTGAGTAGAGAGTTGATTAACAGCTTGTTCTATTTCTCTTTCTAAAATGGCATTATTTAGGTAATTTATTTACTCTTCTGTTAATCTGGGCATTCTATATTTTTGGACATATTACTCCTTTGCAATTTGGGGCAAAATAACTACTAATTATCACTTTAATTGCCTCTTCATTGGTGGAAAGTTCTTTTCATTTTTGACACTAAAATTTTGATTTTCCTCTCCTAATCAAATTAACTAAAGGTCAATTTTTTTTTTCATAAAACCAACACTTAGTTTTATTTACCTCTTATTTTTTACAATTTCAAATTTGGTATTTTGAGTTTTCTTTTTTTTAATAATTTTATAATTAAGGGTTTTTTTTTTTGACAGTACATATGCATAGGTATTTTTTTTTTACTACATTATCCCTTTTTTTTTTTTTTTTTACTACATTATCCCTTGTACTCCCTCTGTTCCGAAATTTTCCCCTCCTTCCCCCCATCCCCTCCTTAGATCTCAGGCATTCCCATACATATTAAATGTCTTATAGTATATATCCTAGGTACAATATATATGTGCAGAACTGAATTATGTTGTTGTTGTTATTGTTGTTGCAAAGGAAGAATTGTATTCCGAAGGTAAAAATAATCTGAGAAGAAAAACAACAACAACAACAACAACAAAAATGCTTATAGTTTATACTCATTTCCCAATGTTCCTTTTCAGGGTGTAGCTGATTCTGTCCAATTATTTAAATCTGATTTTATTTTTGTGGCAAGTGTTTGGTAATTTTGCTCATATAATACCTGACTTTCCTTTGGTAGATATATTCCCAAATATTTTATACTATCAACAGTCATTTTGAATGGAATTTCTCTTTGTATCTCTTGCTCTTGGATTGTGTTGGTCATGTATAAAAATGCTGAGGATTTATGTGGATTTATTTTGTATCCTGCAACTTTGCTAAAGTTCGGAATTATTTCTAATAGCATTTGAGCAGAGTCTTTGGGGTTCTCTAAGTATAGAATCGTGTCTTCTGCAAAGAATGATAGTTTGATTTCCTTACTTCCTACTCTAATTACTTGAATCTCTTTCTTGGCTGTTATTGCTGAGGCTAGCATTTCTAGTACTATATTGAATAGGAATGGGGATAGTGGGCAACCTTGTTTCACTCCTGATCTTACAGTGAAAGGTTCCAGTTTATCACCATTGCATAGGATGTTTACTGATGGTTGTAAATATATGCTCCTTATTATTTTAAGGAATAGTCCATTTATTCCTATACTCTCAAGGGTTTTTAATAGGTATGGAAGTTGGATTTTATCAAATGCTTTTTCTGCATCTATTGAGATGATGATCATATGGTTTTTATTAATTTGATTATTAATATGGTCAATTATACTAATAGTTTTCCTAATATTAAACCAGCCCTGAATTCCTGGTATAAATCCTACTTGATCATAGTGTATTATCCTGGGGATGATTTTCTGAAGTGTTTTTGCTAATATCTTATTTAAGATTTTAGCATCAATATTCATTAAGGAGATTGGTCTATAGTTTTCTTTCTCAGTTTTCAATCTACCTGTTTTAGGTATCAGTACCGTGCCTGTGTCATAAAAGGAATTTGGTAGGACTCCTTCCATCCCTCTTTTTTCAAATAGTTTATATAGCATTGGAGTTAGGTGTTCTTTAAATGTTTGGTAGAATTCACATGTAAATCCATCTGGTCCTGGGGATTTTTTCTTAGGGAGTTGCTTAAAAGCTTGTTGTATTTCTTTTTCTGAAATGGGACTATTTAGACTTCTTCCTCAGTTAATCTGGGCAAGCTATATTTTTGAAGGTATTCTTCCATTTCATTTAAGTTATCGAATTTATTGGTTCTTAAAGTTGAGCAAAGTTCTAATTTCCTCTTCATTAATGGTGAGTTCTCCCTTTTCATTTTCAAGACTAACAATTTGCTTTTACTCTTTCCTTTTTTTGAATCAGATTTACTAAGGGTTTGTCTATTTTGTCGGTTTTTTCAACGAACCTACTCTTAGTTTTATTTTAATTAATTCAATCATTTTTTTACTTTCAATTTTATTAATCTCACCTTTTCTTTTTAGAATTTCAAGTTTCGTGTCTGGGGGATTTTAATTTGTTCCTTTGCTAGCAATTTTAGTTGTAAGCCCAATTCGTTGACCCTCTCTTTCTCTATTTTATGCAAGTAGGCCTCTAGAGATATAAAACTTACCCTCCTTGGCTGTATCCCACATATTTTGGTATGATGTCTCATTATTGTCATTTTCTTGGGGGAAGTTATGAATTATGCCTATGATTTGCTCTTTTACCCAATCATTCTTTAGTATGAGATTATTTCGTTTCCAATTAAGTTTTGGTCTATTTTCCCCTGGCTTTTTATTAAATGTATTAGATTAGATTAGAAGGGAAGTAACAAATTGGGAAAACATTTTTACAGTTAAAGGTTCTGATAAAGGCCTCATCTCCAAACCAGAGAGAGAATTGACTTTAATTTATAAGAAATCAAGCCATTCTCCAATTGATAAATGGTCAAAGGATATGAACAGACAATTTTCAGATGATGAAATTAAACCTATTTCCACTCATATGAAAGAATGTTCCAAATCACTATTGATGAGGAAATGCAAATTAAGACAACTCTGAGATACCACTACACACCTGTCAGATTGGCTAAGATGACAGGAACAAATAATGATGAATGTTGGAGGGGCTTTCGGAGAACTGGGACACTGATGCATTGTTGGTGGAGTTGTGAAAGAATCCAACTATTCTGGAGAGCAATCTGGAATTATGTCCAAAAAGTTATCAAAATGTGCATACCCTTTGACCCAGCAGTGCTACTACTGGGCTCATATCCCAAAGAAATACTAAAGAAGGGAAAGGGACCTGGATGTGCCAAAATGTTTGTGGTAGCCCTTTTTGTAGAGGCTAGAAACTGGAAAATGAATGGATGCCCATCAATTGGAGAATGGTTGGGTAAATTATGCTTTATGAATGTTATGGAATCTTATTGTTCTATAAGAAATGACCAAAAGGAGGAATACAGAGAGGCTTGGAGAGACTTACATCAACTGATGCTTAGTGAAACGGGCAGAATGAGGAGATCATTATACACTTCAACAATGATACTGTATCAGGATGTATTCTGATGGAAGTGGATATCCTTCAACAGAGAAGAGCTAATCGAATTCCAATTGATCAATGATGGAGTTTTCAATTTGTTCTTTTTCTAGTTTTTAGTTGCAAGCCCAATTCACTGATCTTCTCTTTCTCTATTTTATACATGAGCATCAAGAGAGACAAATTTCCTTTTTATTACTGCTTTGGCTGTATCCCACAAATTTTGGTATGTTGTCTCACTGTTGTCATTCTCTTGGGTGAAATTGTTGATTGCGTCTAAGATTTGCTTTTTCATCCATTCATTTGATAGGATGAGATTATTTCATTTGCAATAATTTGTTTGCCTTTCTCCTGGCCTTTTATTGAATAAAATTTTTTATGGCATCATGATCTGAAAAGAAATTTGCACTTATTCTTTCTGCCTTTCTGTGTTCGTTTTGATGTTTTTAATGTCCTAATATGTAATCAATTTTAGTTTAGGTTTCATAAACTGCTGAGAAGAAAGACAAAACTTTCCTCTTTTTCCAGTAAAATCCCCTTCCCACCTCTAGATTTGTTTTGTTTTATTTTGTTTTTATAATGGAAGAGTAGTAATATGGAATTATACATGCACTCTTTTTGTCTCCTAATACTGTCAAATATATAATAATTATAAAATTAATGAAAAAAGAAATGATTCAGCAGAATTTGGTTGCTTAGGTAAGTGAGAAGCAAAGTCACCTAAGTTGAAATGATTCAAGTAAGAGAGAAATCTACATTATACTTGGGTATATAAAATTGTTTTAGATGTCATTGTTGTGAATGTCTATATGAACACATGTGTACATATGTATGTATATATATATGCATATGATCATTTTCTGTATACATACATGGGTTCATGAATGTGTTATATCCAGAAACATATTGTGTGTACATAAAAATATATGTGCTGAACTGAAAACCTGCATGGCAGATATATAGGGGAAGAAAGGGGGAAAAAAGTTAAAATTACAATTTTCTCAATATTCCTCCATCTTGCTTACATCACCAGACTTCCTGCCAGAAGGTTGGGTAAATAGCTCCTAATCATTGCTTTAGTTTTTTGTCATGGGTGGTGAATTCCCCCCTTTCATTTTTTTTTTATTAAAGCTTTTTAATTTTCAAAAGATATACATTGATAATTTTTCAGCATTAACTCTTGCAAAAGCCTGTGTTCCAATTATTCCCCCTTGTCCCCACCTCTTCCTTTAGATAATAATCCAATATACATTAAATCCAATATAGGCATACATATTATGCAATTATCTTGCTGCACAAGAAAAATGAAATCAAAAAGAAAAAAATGAGAAATAAAATGCAAACAACAAGGAGAGCAAGAATGCTATGTTGTGATCTGCACTCAGTTTCCACAATGCTCTCTCTGGGCATAGATGGTTCTCTTCAACACAAAGTCACTGGAAATCCTCTGAATCATCTTATTGTGAAGTGCCATGTCCATCAGAATTGATCATTGTATACTCTTGCTGTTGCCATGTACAATGATCTCCTGGTTCTATTCATTTCACTTAGCATCAGTTCATGTGACTCTCTCTAGGCTTCTCTGAAATCATCCTGCTGATGGCTTCTTATGGAACATTAATATTCCATGCAATTCATATACCGTAACATATCTGGGTGTTCTGTAACGAATGGGCAGCCACTCAGTGTCCAGTTTCTTGCAAATACCAAACATTGTTGCACATATGGTTCCCTTTCCCTCTTTTAGGATCTCTAGGACATAGAAGCCCAGAACAAACCAGGCTGAATCAAAGGGTATGCACAATTTGACAGCCCTTTGGGCATCACTCCCAATTGCTCTCTATGCCCTTTTATTTTCGATGCTGGTGATTTGCTTTTTCTTTCCTTTTTCTTGTCAAATTAACCAAAGTTTTATCTGTTTTGTTGCTTTTTCCCTCTTAGCTTTACTCATTAGTTCATTTACTTATTTTAGTTCATTACTCATTTGCTTAGCTTTACTCATTAGTTCATTAGTTTTCTTATTTTCACATTTATTAATCTCTCCTTGGGATTTCTAATTTGATATTTAATTGGGACTTTTAATTTCTTTTCTTGTTTTTTCCCTCGCTTGCCTAGTTGCATGTCCACGTCATTGATGTCCTCTTTAATTTTTTCACATACTTATTTGGAGAGAAAAAAATTTGCCTTAAGAACTCACTATTTTGGCTGCATTATCTCATAGGTTTTCATACATTGTTTCATGATTTTAATTTTCTTGGTGGAATTATGGAATGTTTCTGTAATTTGTTGTTTCATCCACTCATTTTTTAGCATTCGATGCAACCATTCTGGAGAGTAATTTGGATCCTTGCAGAAACGGCTATCAAACTGCACATACCTTTAGAAATGGCAATTGCCTTATGGGGTCTGTATTCCAAAAACCTGTGCTAAGTTGTTTGTAATTGTTCTTTTTATGATAGAAACTGGAAAATCGGTAGACACCCATCAATTGGAGAATGGCTGAACAAGATGTGACGGTATATGAAGGTTATCATTATATGAATGACGGTATATGAATGTTAGCATTATATAAGAAATGATGAACAAGCTCATTTTAGAAAGGCCTGGAAAGATTCACACAAACTGATGCTGTGTGGAACAATCAGAAGGAAGAATACTTTGTACCAAATAACAGCAAGAATTTGTATTGATCAGCTAGGAAAAAATTGCTTCTTTTCAGTGCTTTGGTGATCTCCAAGCAATCCCAATAGACTTTGGACAGCAAATGCCATCCGCATTCACAAAAAGAACTACAGAAAAAGAATGTAAAACACCATATGCTATGTTTTTCTTTCACTCTCTCTCTCTCTCATGATTATTCCCTTTTGCTCTGATTTGTCTTTCCCAACATGATTCATAAAAGCAATGCTTATTAAAAGTAAATTTACTAAACACTACAAAAAATTTAAAATTAAAATTTTATTCAACATTTAATGTATAATACAGGACAGCCAATAACTATGCTGTTTAGGGCATCCAATGAGCCAGAGACCTGGGGACCAAGTCTGACTGAAAGTACATGTACAATTAGTAATTATTGATTCTCAATATATCATCTTTGTGAACAGGACCTTGGACTGGTGTTCGCAATTTTCCTTTATAGTTGGCTGAGCCTTTTCCTGGGACCTTTGGCTGGAGTGCCTAAAGCCTGTGGCAGGCAGGTGCTGCAGCCTGAGGGAAGAGGGGGCTAGGAGGGGTGGGGTGGTCATTGGTCAGCCCAGAGACCGGCTTCTTCCAGGGGTCGGGATTGCCAAGGCCGGCCTAGCTGCTGGCATCACAGTGAATGCTGGAGGTTTATGTTGGGCATCTGTTCCCTCAGGTTTTCAAGGGAAATGGGGGGAGATCAATTGTGGAAGAGGAGTGTCCTGACCCATCTGTGGAGTGTTCTTGCCAGGTGGTGGAACCACATCTGCAGAGGTCACACATTCAGACTGGATGTTGAGGGTGATTGGGGCCTTTAGGGGGGGAGCGTCTTTTTGCAAAGATGGCACAATGCCTTCCATTTGCCCTGTTGGCATTCTTCTAGGTGTTGGGTTGAAGTCTCTGGAGGGCACACATTCATCCTAAAAGGGGTTAAGATGGGTTAGCTTATCTTTTTTTTTTTTTTGTTTGTTTTTGTTTTTGTTTTTGTTTTGTTTTGTTTTTTTTACCTAATATGTGATGAAGAGTTGAGGTCGATTGAGGAAGAGGAACGCCTTTGGCCCACTGGTGGAAGCTTCTGCCAGGCTGTGGGACCGATTCTGTGGAGGGTAGACATTTAGACTGGTGGTTGAGTTAATTTAGTTTTCTTTTCCACACCATGGGTTACGTGGGGAGGTCAACTCGGGGTGAGGTCCTCCAGGGCCTGTTGGCAGAGCCTTCTGCCAAGTGGTACGTCCAAGTCTGTGGATGAAGGAGGCAACATATCAGCAAAGGGGAAGGAATTAGGAAACAGAGAAGGATGTGGGTGGCAAAAATAGGAAGAATACTTTGTAGGAAATAACAGCAAGAATTTGTGACAGATAGGAGAGAATTGGTTCTTCCTAGCGCTTTAGTGATCCAAAGCAATCCTAATAAGACTTTACAGAAAATACCCTCTGCATTAAAAAAAATGAGAAAAAAATGTAACATACCATGTACTATGTTCACTTTTTTTTTCTCTCTCTCTCTTCCATGGTTGTTCCATTTGCTTTGTTTTTTCTCTCCAAACACGATTCATAAAGCAAAGTGTATTCTAAATTAATACATTTATTAACCCCCCATCAAATGAAAATTCTATTTTATTGTCCAAATAATAGGACAATCAAGGTAGGAGAACAATATAGGACAATATACGACAACAACAGGAAGATCATATTTGTGCCAAAATGTTTGTGGCAGCCCTTTTTCTAGCGGCCAGAAACTGGAAATTGAATGGATGTCCACCATTCGGAGAATGGTTGGGTAAATTATGGTTTGTGAATATTATGGAATATTATGATTCTGTAAGAAATGACCAGCAGGAAGAATACAGAGAGGCTTGGAAAGACTTACATGAACTGATGCTAAGTGAAATGAGCACAACCATTAGATCATTACATACTTCAACAACAATACTTAGGAGGATGTATTCTGATGGAAGTGGATATCTTGACAAAGAGAAGGTCTCATTCAGTTCCAATTCATCCATGATGGACAGAATTGGCTATACCCAGAGAAGGAACACGGGGAAATGAGTGTGAACTATTTTCATTTCTTGTTTTTCTTCCCAGGTTATTTTTACCTTCTGAATCTAATTCTTCTTGTGCAACAAGAGTACTGTACGGTTCTGCACCCATACATTGTATCTGCAATATACTATAACATAGTAAACCTGTATAAACCTGCCTGCCTTGTAGGGGAGGGGGTGGAGGGAGGGAAGGCAAAAGTCAGAACAGAAGTGAGTGCAAGGGATAATGTTGTAAAAAAAATTGCCCAACAATAGCAAGGCCAATACTTTTGGCCACCAATACCCTTGGCATCCAATCAACCAGAGAGCCAGAGGGTCAGAGAACCAGAGACTCAGGGACCAAGGCTGGCTTTATCTGGCTTTATCTTTAAAAAATAATTAAAGCTTTCTATTTATAAAACATATGCTTGGGTAATTTTTCAACAAAGTGTTATGTACCAAATTATCCCCTTTTTTCCCCCACTCCCTCCCTTAGGAGGCAGGTACTCTAATACATGTTGAAAATCTTTAAAATATATAGTTAAACAGTTAGCTTGCTGTACAAGAAAAAACAGACTCAGGAGGAGAAAAACCCAAAAGACAACAAAATGCAAGCAAACAGAAAGAGTAAGAATGCTATGTTATGGTCCACACTCAGTTCCCATGGCTCTCTACATCACTGAAAAATTTTAATTGGTTTGAATCATAATCATTGTTGAAGAGAGATTCTATCCAACAGAATTGATCATCCTCTAGTCCTGTGGCATGTTATAATGATCTCCTGGTTCTGCTCTTTTCACTTAGCTTAGTCTCTCCAGGCCTCTCTGAAATAAATTATTCAGCCACTCTCCAAATCATTGGCATCCATTCAGTTTCCAGTTTCTTGCCACTACAAAAAGGGCTGCCACAAACATTTTTGCACATGCGGGGTCCCTTTTCCTCTGCTGAGATCTCTTTGGGATATAAACACAGTAGAATCACTGTTGGGTCAAAGGGTATGCAGTTTGATAACTTTTTGAGCATAGTTCCAAACTGCTGTCCAGAATGGTTGGATCTGTTCACTATTCCACCAGCAATGCATCCGCATCCCAGTTTTCCCACATCCCCTCCAACATTCATCATTATCGTTTCTTGTCATCTTAGCCAATCTGATAGCTATATAGGGGTAGCTCAGAATTTCTCTTTATTTGCATTTCTCTGTTCCGAGTGATTTGGAGCATCTTTTCATATGACTACAAATAGTTTCAATATCTTCATCTGAAAAATGTCTGTCCATATCCTTTCACATTTATCAATTGGAGAATGGCTTAACTTCTTATGAAGTTGAATCCATTCTCTATTATATTTGAGAAATGAGGCGTTTATCAGATCCTTTGAAAGTAAAGATGTTTTCCCCATTCATTGCTTCTTTTCTAATCTTGTCCACATTAGTTTTGTTTGTACAAAAACTTTTTAACTTAATCTAATGAAAATTATTTATTTTGTGATCAATAATGATTTCTAGTTCTTCTTTGGTCATACATTCCTTCCTCGTGTACAGTTCTGAGAGGTAAATTATCCTATGCTCTTCCAAATTTGTTTATTATAGCATTCTTATTTCCAGATCATGAACCCATTTGGACCTTAGCTTGGTATATGGTGTTAGGTGTGGGTCAATGCAGAGCTTCTGCCATCCTAGTTCTCCATTTTCCTAGCAGTTTTTGTCAAATAGTGAATTCTTATCCCAAATGCTGGGGTCAAACACTAGAGTGCTATACTAATTGACTATTTTGTTCTGTGAATATAACTTATTCCACTGATCAATGGATCTTTTTCCATCTAGTAAAAAATGGTTTTGATGGTCTAGCTGTACCAGATCTCTGTCAAACACTACATTGCTATAGTCATTAACTATTTTGTCCTGTAAACTTAACCTATTCCATTGATCACTGCTCTTTTTCCTATCTAGCACCAAATGGTTTGGATGGCCTAGCTGTATGACATCTAAAGCTACATTATAAAGCAGTGGTCACCTTCATTTTTTTTTTAAATTAATTCCCTTGAAATTCTTGACCTTTTGCACTTACAGATTAATTTTTTTGGGGGGGGGGCGGGGGTCAGTAAAATAGTTTGAGAGTTTGTTTGGTATAGCGCTAAATAAATAGGTGTATCCAGTCTTGGGTAGTTTTGTCATCTTTATTATTTTTGCTGCCCCTATCCAATACCACTTTATATTTTTCCAATTGGTTAGATCAGTTTTGTAGTACTGTTCATATAGTTCCTGACTGTCCTTTGCCTTATAAGATTTTTCAGATAAATGGAATTTCTCTTTGTATCTCTCATTGTTGGATTTTATCAGTGATGTATAAAAGTGCTGATGATTTATGTGGATTTATTTTGTATCCTGCAACATTGTTAAAGTGCTGGAATATTTCTAATAGCTTTATACTAGATTCTCTAGAATTCTCTATATCATCATATCATCTGCAAAGAGTGATCATTTGGTTTCCTCATTAAATAACCTGTCTTCTCTTATTGCCAAAGCTAGCATTTTGAATACAATATTAAATAGTAATGGTGATAGTGGGGGCAAACTTGTTTCACCCCTGATGTTACTGGGAATGGTAGCAGTTTATCCCCATTACATATGAGGCTTGCTGATGGTTTTAAATAGATGCTACTGACTATTTTTAGGAAAAGTCCAATTATTCCTGTGTTCTCAAGTGTTTTTATTAGGAATGGATGTTACATTTTATTACCTATTGTGATAATCATGTTTTTAATTTGGTTATTGATATTGTCAATCATGCTTCCTAATATTGAACCAGACCTACATTCAAGTATAAAATCCTACTTGGTAATAGCATATTATCCTGGGAATTAATTTCTCATATTTTACTCAAGATTTTTGCATCAATATTCATTAGATAGAGTGGTCTATATATTTTTTTCTCTTTTTGTCCTCCCTAGTTGAGGTATCAGTACTATGGCTGTGTCATTAAAGAATTTTGGTAGGAGTCCTTCATTGCCTAGTTTTCAAATACTTTAGTATTGGAGTTGTATTCTTGAAAATCCATCTGGTCCTGGTATTTTTGAGTAGAGAGTTGATTAACAGCTTGTTCTATTTCTCTTTCTAAAATGGCATTATTTAGGTAATTTATTTACTCTTCTGTTAATCTGGGCATTCTATATTTTTGGACATATTACTCCTTTGCAATTTGGGGCAAAATAACTACTAATTATCACTTTAATTGCCTCTTCATTGGTGGAAAGTTCTTTTCATTTTTGACACTAAAATTTTGATTTTCCTCTCCTAATCAAATTAACTAAAGGTCAATTTTTTTTTCATAAAACCAACTCTTAGTTTTATTTACCTCTTATTTTTTACAATTTCAAATTTGGTATTTTGAGTTTTCTTTTTTTTTATTAATTTTATAATTAAGGGTTTTTTTTTGACAGTACATATGCATAGATATTTTTTTTTTACTACATTATCCCTTTTTTTTTTTTTTTACTACATTATCCCTTGTACTCCCTTTGTTCCGAAATTTTTCCCTCCTTCCCCCCATCCCCACCTTAGATCTCAGGCATTCCCATACATATTAAATGTCTTATAGTATATATCCTAGGTACAATATATATGTGCAGAACTGAATTATGTTGTTGTTGTTATTGTTGTTGCAAAGGAAGAATTGTATTCCGAAGGTAAAAATAATCTGAGAAGAAAAACAACAAGAACAACAACAACAAAAATGCTTATAGTTTATACTCATTTCCCAATGTTCCTTTTCAGGGTGTAGCTGATTCTGTCCAATTATTTAAATCTGATTTTATTTTTGTGGCAAGTGTTTGGTAATTTTGCTCATATAATACCTGACTTTCCCCAAATATTTTATACTATCAACAGTCATTTTGAATGGAATTTCTCTTTGTATCTCTTGCTCTTGGATTGTGTTGGTCATGTATAAAAATGCTGAGGATTTATGTGGATTTATTTTGTATCCTGCAACTTTGCTAAAGTTCGGAATTATTTCTAATAGCATTTGAGCAGAGTCTTTGGAGTTCTCTAAGTATAGAATTGTGTCTTCTGCAAAGAATGATAGTTTGATTTCCTTACTTCCTACTCTAATTCCTTGAATCACTTTCTTGGCTGTTATTGCTGAGGCTAGCGTTTCTAGTACTATATTGAATAGGAATGGGGATAGTGGGCAACCTTGTTTCACTCCTGATCTTACAGGGAAAGGTTCCAGTTTATCACCATTGCATAGGATGTTTACTGATGGTTGTAAATATATGCTCCTTATTATTTTAAGGAATAGTCCATTTATTCCTATACTCTCAAGGGTTTTTAATAGGTATGGAAGTTGGATTTTATCAAATGCTTTTTCTGCATCTATTGAGATGATGATCATATGGTTTTTATTAATTTGATTATTAATATGGTCAATTATACTAATAGTTTTCCTAATATTAAACCAGCCCTGCATTCCTGGTATAAATCCTACTTGATCATAGTGTATTATCCTGGGGATGATTTTCTGAAGTGTTTTTTGCTAATATCTTATTTAAGATTTTAGCATCAATATTCATTAAGGAGATTGGTCTATAGTTTTCTTTCTCAGTTTTCAATCTACCTGTTTTAGGTATCAGTACCGTGCCTGTGTCATAAAAGGAATTTGGTAGGACTCCTTCCATCCCTCTTTTTTCAAATAGTTTATATAGCATTGGAGTTAGGTGTTCTTTAAATGTTTGGTAGAATTCACATGTAAATCCATCTGGTCCTGGGGATTTTTTCTTAGGGAGTTGCTTAAAAGCTTGTTGTATTTCTTTTTCTGAAATGGGACTATTTAGACTTCTTCCTCAGTTAATCTGGGCAAGCTATATTTTTGAAGGTATTCTTCCATTTCATTTAAGTTATCGAATTTATTGGTTCTTAAAGTTGAGCAAAGTTCTAATTTCCTCTTCATTAATGGTGAGTTCTCCCTTTTCATTTTCAAGACTAACAATTTGCTTTTACTCTTTCCTTTTTTTGAATCAGATTTACTAAGGGTTTGTCTATTTTGTTGGTTTTTTCAACGAACCTACTCTTAGTTTTATTTTAATTAATTCAATCGTTTTTTTTACTTTCAGTTTTATTAATCTCACCTTTTCTTTTTAGAATTTCAAGTTTCGTGTCTGGGGGATTTTAATTTGTTCCTTTGCTAGCAATTTTAGTTGTAAGCCCAATTCGTTGACCCTCTCTTTCTCTATTTTATGCAAGTAGGCCTCTAGAGATATAAAACTTACCCTCCTTGGCTGTATCCCACATATTTTGGTATGATGTCTCATTATTGTCATTTTCTTGGGGGAAGTTATGAATTATGCCTATGATTTGCTCTTTTACCCAATCATTCTTTAGTATGAGATTATTTCGTTTCCAATTAAGTTTTGGTCTATTTTCCCCTGGCTTTTTATTAAATGTATTAGATTAGATTAGAAGGGAAGTAACAAATTGGGAAAACATTTTTACAGTTAAAGGTTCTGATAAAGGCCTCATCTCCAAACCAGACAGAGAATTGACTTTATAAGAAATCAAGCCATTCTCCAATTGATAAATGGTCAAAGGATATGAACAGACAATTTTCAGATGATGAAATTAAACCTATTTCCACTCATATGAAAGAATGTTCCAAATCACTATTGATGAGGAAATGCAAATTAAGACAACTCTGAGATACCACTACACACCTGTCAGATTGGCTAAGATGACAGGAACAAATAATGGTGAATGTTGGAGGGGCTTTCGGAAAACTGGGACACTGATGCATTGTTGGTGGAGTTGTGAAAGAATCCAACTATTCTGGAGAGCAATCTGGAATTATGTCCAAAAAGTTATCAAAATGTGCATACCCTTTGACCCAGCAGTGCTACTACTGGGCTTATATCCCAAAGAAATACTAAAGAAGGGAAAGGGACCTGGATGTGCCAAAATGTTTGTGGCAGCCCTTTTTGTAGAGGCTAGAAATTGGAAAATGAATGGATGCCCATCAATTGGAGAATGGTTGGGTAAATTATGCTTTATGAATGTTATGGAATCTTATTGTTCTATAAGAAATGACCCAGAGGAGGAATACAGAGGGGCTTGGAGAGACTTACATCAACTGATGCTGAGTGAAACGGGCAGAATGAGGAGATCATTATACACTTCAACAATGATACTGTATCAGGATGTATTCTGATGGAAGTGGATATCCTTCAACAGAGAAGAGCTAATCGAATTCCAGTTGATCAATGATGGAGTTTTCAATTTGTTCTTTTTCTAGTTTTTAGTTGCAAGCCCAATTCACTGATCTTCTCTTTCTCTATTTTATACATGAGCATCAAGAGAGACAAATTTCCTTTTTATTACTGCTTTGGCTGTATCCCACAAATTTTGTTATGTTGTCTCACTGTTGTCATTCTCTTGGGTGAAATTGTTGATTGCGTCTAAGATTTGCTTTTTCATCCATTCATTTGATAGGATGAGATTTTTTCGTTTGCAATAATTTGTTTGCCTTTCTCCTGGCCTTTTATTGAATAAAATTTTTTATGGCATCATGATCTGAAAAGAAATTTGCACTTACTCTTTCTGCCTTTCTGTGTTCATTTTGATGTTTTTAATGTCCTAATATATAATCAATTTTAGTTTAGGTTTCATAAACTGCTGAGAAAAAAGACAAAACTTTCCTCTTTTTCCAGTAAAATCCCCTTCCCACCTCTAGATTTGTTTTGTTTTATTTTGTTTTTATAATGGAAGAGCAGTAATATGGAATTATACATGCACTCTTTTTGTCTCCATTCAATTTTCTCAAAAGATCTATTGTACCTAACTTTTCTAATATTCTATTTATCTCTTTAACTTCTTATTTTGTGGTTGATTTATCTAGTTCTGAGAGAGCAAGGTTGAGATTTCCCACTATTATAGTTTTGCTGTCTATTTCTTCTTGCAGTTCTCTTAATTTCTCTTATAGGAATTTAAATCGTATACCGCTTGGTGTATATATGTTTAGTATTGGTATTGCTTCATCATCTATGGTACCCTTTAGCACGACATAGTGCCCTTCCATATCCCTTTTAATTAGATCAATTTTTACTTTTGCTTGATCTGAAGTCAGCATTGGTTACCCCTGCTTTTTTGTACTTCACCTGAAGCATAATAGATTCTGCTCCAGCCTTTTACTTTTCCTCCGTATGTATCATTCTGCTTTAAATGTGTTTCTTTTAAACAATGTATTGTAGGACCCAGTCTGCTAGCCACTTACCTTTTATTGAGAGAGTTCACCCCATTCACATTTATGGTTCAAACTATTTCCTTGCCATCTTATTCCCCAAATTATACTTTTCTCTTTCCTTTTCCCCTTTCCATCCTTCCCCAGTATTTTTCTTATGAGCACTACTTGCCTCAGCCAGCCCTCTTCCTTTAGAGTCCCTCCCCCTGTCTTCTACCTTTCCCTTAGTATTTCTGTTTCCCTTTCTATTTAATTTCCCCCTTTCCCTTTTTGCTTTTCCCCTACCCCACTTTGCTGTAAGGTGAGAGAAGTTTCTTCGGGAAACCAAATATGTCTAATATTTTCTCTTTGAGCCAAATCTGACCAGAGCAAGATTGGTTTTCTTGCCTCTTCTTGAAATGTAATTTCCCTCATTTTCCCTCCACTTTCCTCTTTTTCCCACCTCTAGTTTTTTTTTTTAAATATTGGAACAGTAATATGAAATTATACATGCATTCTCTATGTATACACATAACAGAATTATACTTCTCAAGTGCTGTTTACCTTTTTATGCTTCTCCTGATTTCAATATTTGGAGTTCAAATTTCTTGTTTAGCTTTGGTCATTTCATCCACAATGAAAGGAAGTCACCTATTGCACTGAATTTGCATCTTCTTCCCTGAAAGAAAATGTTCAGTTTAGAGGAGTAATTTATTCTTGGCTGCATTCCAAGTTCCTTTACCTTTCAGAATATCAGATTCCATGTCCTTCTATCCTTTAAGGGGGAAGCCTTTAGGTACTGGGTATAATCCTTATTGTGGTCATTTGGTATTTTAATTTTTTTTTCTGGGTGCTTGTGTTATTTTTTCCTGATCGTTCTAAAATGTAGCCAGGAGATTCCTTGGAGTTTTCCTTTGGGGGTCTGTTTCAGGAGATGTTTGGTGAATTCTTTCAATGTCTATTTTACCTTGTGATTCTGATTTCCTGAAAAATAGTGTCTGGGCTCTTTACCATGGTTTTCAGAAAGTCCAATAATCTTAGACTCTCTCTCCAAGATTTATTTTTCCAGGTCAATTACTTTCCCAATTAGTAAAAAATGTTTGAAATCTGTTCTTTTTTTCCAGAAAAGCTGAAACCTGTCAAAGTTCTTACTGTTTTTTTATTCATTTTGTTTTCGAAAGTTGAGATCTGCAATGATGGACAGAAACAACTACACCCAGAGAAGGAACACTGGGAATTGTATGTAAACTGTTAGCACTACTGTCTATGTACCCTGGTTACTTATACCTTCGGAATCTAATACTTAATGTGCAACAAGAAAATGGTATTTACACAAATATATTGCATCTAGGTTTTACTATAACATATGTAAAATGTATGGGATTGCCTGTCATCAAGGGGAAGGAGTAGAGGGAGGGAGGGGATAATTTGGAAAAATGAATACAAGGGATAATGTTTAAAAAAATTACTCATGCATATATACTGTAAAAATTATAAATAAATGAAATAAAAAAAAAAAAAAAAGAAAGTTGAGATCTGTTTAACCAGTAAGGGGGGATTTGTCCAAACTTCCTCTGCAAGTGTCAGCAGCTGCACAGGATTAGTATTTCCTAACTGCTGGGTACTGTGTGGGCATGGCCTGGTGGCATGAGATTCTGTCATTTGGGGATTCACTATTTACCTTTGGGGAGGACTTGTTTTTTGACTTCTCTTCTGAAGTACTGGGCTTCCAGGAAACCTGTGTCTTCTCTTCCATCTTGGCTCTGCCCCACAAACTGTGGTTTCTTCATTTGGGAGGTGGGCAGGGTGAGTGTCTTCGCTCTGAGGCCTTTGCGGGATTTTTTGTGGGAATAGCAGGCAGGGGAGGGTAAAGGAAGCTAGAGAGAGGAGGGGGGGCTCCCTGTTTCCCCTGGCCTTGCAGGGCAGACAATGAATTTGGATCCTGGCTCTCTATGGAGACAAAATGGTTTTCCTTTTCCAGTGGCAAGATTTTGCCAGAAGGCCTGCTTAAGAGGTGTGACTTGGGCCTTTTGTAGAAACTTCTTCTCTCCAGAGGAGCCAGCTGCTTCAAGGGGGCTCTCTTTCCCGGACTGGCTACCCTGGATTTTGTTGGGTCCTGCTCCCATATGGGCGCAATCTTGTTTGATGGGATGCCCATGGAAGACTTCGCCCCTTGGCTGAAACAGTTGTTACTGAGGGACGGAAGTCCTTGGGTAGGACTGTTTTCCCTAGTGTTTGGTGGATTCCGTTCCACCACAGGGGGTATTAACCTAGGGAATAAGGGTCCCTGTGGGGAGGGGCTTCGGCCATCTGATGGTGGGGCCAAGTCTGTGGATGAAAAAGGCAAAATATGAGCAAAGGGGAAGGAATCAGGAAGACAAGAGGGAGGCTGGCAAAGACAGCAGCAGTACAGGGAGCAGAGATGGACACAGATACCTGGCCTTTGGCTTTCAGCTGGACCCTTCTCCAACTGGCTGTTGCTTGTGCTGTCCCACCTTTCTCACTTAGGGAAGCCCAAGGGACAACTTCCTTACTTTTGTGAAGGGTAGAAAATCCTTTCCAAAAATGACTACTCTGAGATCCCTCATAGAAAAGCACAATTATTAGAATCTGGAGAAGCGGACCCCATCCTGGTGTGTGAGCCAGATTTAGAACAGGACAGAGCTGCTCCCTTGAAAATGTTCACAACCTTTATACATTTCAGACAAAGAACCTCCAAAATCCCACCCTCCACAGGTTGTGATTGGTCATACAAATCTGCTCCTCACCCCCCCAAATTTGGTCAGTGGAATGCAGCCAAGGAGGTGATTTCCAGCCTCTTCTTCTTTGGACAATGGAATGCAGCCTAGGCCTTCATGTGAATGGGGCCTATAGGTCTGGTTTACATTAGCTAGCAGTCTGTGATCAATATGTGCTTAGTCTGTAACTTCTTCACCATATCTTACTCCTCACACTTTCAGTTTTCCTTGTAAACCACTGATTGGTGCAGATTTGTTTCCATGGAGACTGGGAGTTTACCCCAGGCTTTTGTATCTCACCACAGTAGAAAATCAATGTTTTTTTCTTATTCTTTCTCCTAAACTCTGTGCACTCTGGCTTCTCTCCTCCTCATTCAGATGAGTTTTACTCATTGAAATGCAGTGACTGATAACCTCTGTAGTGCAAAAGCTGAAAGAGCCCTGTCTAATTCTCCTCCTTCAGCATCTCTCTGGCAGCATTTTTGGGAGTGATTGCCTTTTCTTCTCCCTCTCTTTTCAGAGTTTTCCCGATTCTGCCATCTCTGGGTATTTTACTGACTTGTGTGTCCTGCTTGGCTCTTTGATTGGATCTTTATTCATGTCATGCACCCTGGGGAGGACCCCCCTTATGCCTGTGTCACCAGTCATCTATGTCCTGGAAACTGATGAGGCCCAATTGTCATCTCTAAGCAAAACACTCGCAGCTATGTTGATGGGGCTGGAGTCTACCTCCTCAGCTGTGCTCCCCAATTCCCATATAATTCTGTTGCCCATGTTGAATCTGAGCCAATTTGCAGCTGAAAATCCATGTGTCCAAAGCACATTGCATAATCTTGGTCCCCCAAACTCTCCCCTTGTCTGAAATTCTCTACTCCGGGCACCCAGCTTTGCAGGATCAGTCATCCCCTACCCTTTTCTCTTACTTTGCCCACATTTCATCCATTAGGTTCTGCAGGTTCTAAGCCCTTCCTCTACAACTCTCCAACCCCAGAGGCTTGCTTTCCTTTAGTCTCCTTGCCATCAACCTCATGACCCTGTACACCTCTTTCCTACAGGACTCCAGCTGTTCTATTAGGATTATGCATTCTCATGTGACTGTCTCTGTACTCTGTATTGATCTGGTATGTTCTAGTTTAGGTTTTTTGTATTTGTGAAGCTTTTGTATCTTGAAAAAGTATTGCTAATTGCTGGTTGACTGATTCTCACCAATAGGGACGATTCTGTAGCTTTTCCCCATACCGCTGCAGATGTTTCCTGGGGGAAAAAAGAGTCAAGTAATAAGTCCTACAAACTTTTATTGCCACCACTACCCCATCCACCCAACTAAAGGAGGAGCAGGCCCTCAAGGCCCTGATAGCTAAGGTAGCACAGCCCAGAGCTTGCTTTGCTGTGTTTAGTCTGCTTGGGCAGTAAGTAAGCCAGCCTTAACACGATGCATGAAAGTGATCAATTCTTTCAGGTTCCTTTCCTGATTTCCCCCCTTCTCCAATCCATTTTGCCTCTCTCCTCATCATTAAAGTGAGGCAACTGAGAGACTCCCTTGTATGACCACAGGAAAACTAAAAGGATGAAACATTATAGCCAAGTGTCTGTTAGTCAAAAAAAGGATGAATCACTCAAGGTCAAGTTCATTTCTTGGCTGTGATTTCAGGTGGCATTTTGCTAATGGAAAGTGGGCAGCTCTTTCCAGACTTCTCAAATCACAAAACTTTGGGGGTAGTTCCAATAGTCTTTGATTTCACAACCACCGATGGACCTGTTGAGTTCATTAGCTCATTGGTTCCCATCCTGCACAAAGAATTCTCTCCTACTTGTATTCTCAAATCCACAAGAGACTGGATCCTAGTAGTGGGGAGAGTGTGGGTCAGAAGGGCCAGAAGGAGGGACTTGAAAGTGCTAACCTATAGTTGTGCCCTGAATAAGCCTGCCTTAACTCTTTCAGTGCCTTGAAGCAAACCAGCTCTCTGAAGAAGAAATGACTCCTGGGGGACCCCATTGCTGTGAGAAACAGATTTTTCATGCCTACATTTCATATCTACTCATAGGATGAACAACTGTGCCCACCCGTCCAATTTAAGAAAGCAATGAAATATATAAAAATGTTGAGATTGCGGAGAATTATTTGTGATGAATTAAACATATGGTTTGAAGAAAGGTCAGATAGGCTCCCCCAGTTGTCAGAAGGTCACTTGTCAGAAAAAAGATCAGAACTGTTTCCACAAGTGTCCTGGGGTTCAGCTTGATCCACAAACTGGGTGGGGCTGGGGCTGGGGTGTTGCTTGGAAGCTCATTCTGTGCCATTAGGACCTGGAGGCAGCCTCAGATTGGCATCAAGAAGGAGAAAATGAGATGAAATACCAACTTTTTCCTCTGCACCGTGCTAAATGGCCTTTAAGGACACCTGTCATTTAATCCTCACAACAATCCTGGGAGCAAACAGGTGAAGTGACTTTGTCTCAGGGACACTCATTGAACTTCAGATCATCCTAACTTGCAGATGCATTTCTCCAAAGGCTGTACAGGATTTACTTGGATATAAGAGAATATAGGAGCTGATTAGGGATAAAACGAAAATCCATTTTGTCTTGGGGCTTTGTGTTAATCTCCCCAAAGTCTAGAGGAGAGGAGATATGAATGGTATCTCAGCTCTTTTCCCATTGAGGAGGGAAAAGAGAAGGAGCCTTTCCATCTCCTAGTGCGGGCATAACAAGTGTCTCTCACATTGATCTCTAGAGAGAATGTACTTCCAGAAAAACAGACGCCTCCCCAGAGATACAAACTCCCCCATTCCTCCTTCTACACATTTTCTGGTATCCCCACTCCCACCAAAAAGTTACCATAAAGCCTCTTACCTCCTGAGGAACAGGAAACAAGACCTCACCTTATGTGTCAATGTGCAGCTTATAAAGGGGTCTCTTCCACTCTTACTCTCTCCTCTTTTGCTCCTCTCCCTGCTCCTCTCTACTCTCTCTCCTCTGCTCTTTTATCTCCTCCTGCCTCCCTCCTCCGATGTTCTATAGATGTTCTATCTCCCTCTCCTCCTCCGATGTTCTATAAATGTTCTATCTCCCTCTCCTCCTCCGATGTTCTATAAATGTTCTATCTCCCTCTCCTCCTCCGATGTTCTATAAATGTTCTATCTCCCTCTCTTCCTCCGATGTTCTATAAATGTTCTATCCCTCTCCTCCTCCGATGTTCTATAAATGTTCTATCTCCCTCTCCTCCTCCTCCTCCTCTTTTTCCTCCTCCCTCCTCCGATGTTCTATAGATGTTCTATCTGCCTCTCCTCCTCCTTCTCCTCTTTTTCCTCCTCCCTCCTCCGATGTTCTAGTGATGTTCTATCTCCCTCTCCTCCTCCTCCTCTTTTTCCTCCTCCGATGTTCTATTGATGTTCTATCTGCCTCTACTCCTCCTCCTCCTCCCTCCTCCGATGTTCTATCTCCCCCCCTCCTCCCCCCCTCCTCCTCCACCACCTCCTCCTCCGCCTCTCCTCTCCTCTCTACTCTCTCTTGTCTTTGTCTGAATCGGTTTGTCTCTCTCCCTCTCTCTGTCGCTCAACCGCTCACACTCTCACTCACTCTCCCAGTCATTCAACAGGACTGGTGACTCTCCTGGCCTTTTATCTTGGTAAGAGTGGGTGAGGTACAAGTGACATCACAAGTCACCATTTTTCCTTCATACCAGTCACCTCCCTCCAGTCACCTCTGTCATTTGTTCAGAAAGAGAAAGCTTGCTAGTATCCTGAACACAAGCCATGCTCTCCCTTCATGGGCTTTCAAACTATATATTTCCCAGTCATTCTCACTAAATATTTTTTGCCACTCTTACGCCTACATAGTATCTTTACCAAAGATTCAAAATATCTCTCAAAGCTAAACTTTTCAAATGCTGGTCTCTGTCTGATTGCTCATTCATTAATAAGGAATAATATTTTTTTGTCCAGGGTAGAGAGATAAGGGGAAATTCATATGCTTCTGTATAAATTTTTTGATTCAGCTGTTTTCCTCTCGGATACCTATCCAATCAAGGACAGATAATGTGGCTATCTTTATTGATCGGGCAACAAAATTGCCACCTTCCTCCTTTTCCTCTTCTCTGTCTTCCCTAACTCTTTTTTCTTCCTATTCAGTCACACCCTTGACTCTGATTATTAGGCACAGGGCTGGAGTTGTTGTACAGAGCTCAGAAATCAGGAAGTCCTCAGATCAAGTCCATGCTCCTATTTGACTAGCTGTGTGATCCTTAGGAAATCCTCCTCATCTCAGCCTGCCTCCGCTTCTTCAAATCCAAAGTGCCCTAGAGTTGTGAGAATTCAATGAGAAGTCCTTGTAAAACATTTAGTATCATGCCTGATACATAGGAAGTGATTATGAAAGGCTTAGAGCTTTTGCTCCCTTAACTTCCATCTGCACCCAGTCAAGTGGGTTGCAACCCAACCCAAGAAGCTTGTTATCTCCTGAAAATCTCCCAATAGAAGGAGAGAGTTCATTAACTAATCTCATGGAGAATTTGGAAGGAGCAGAATAATCTCTTTGGTGGGGAGCAGCTCCTGCATTGGTCCTTTTCATCTTTATGAGCCTCTCTGACTGAAGGCAACATTCCTATTCGTTGTGACATAGTCAGAGTCCTTTTGACCTTCCTCCCAGTCAGCCTAAGATTTCCCTGGTCCTTTCTTCCCCTAGCTGTCTAGAAGTGCATTGGAGATCACCCATGAAAGAAGGCATTCAAAAGAAGGAGTAACAGGTCAAGGTGGCATTTCAGCAGGGACTTGAAGGAAGACAGGAATTCAGGAGGCAGAGTTGAGGAAGAACAGTCTTTCAGGGATGAGGGACAACCAGGGCCAATGCACAGGATAAAGGAGAGGGAGGGTTTCATTTGAAAAGCAGCAAGGGGCCTAGTGTCACTCAATCACTGAGGATGGTGAGATGGGATAGAAGGTGCAAAGAGCCTGGAAAGAGGATAGGCTGCGGATGGGCTAGTTTGGGTGGGCTTTGGGGGTTATTGTGGGCAATGTGATCTGATAGACCCTAGTTCTATTTCTGCCACTTCCTAGATCTATGCCCTTTGCAGGTACTGCAAAGCAGGGAGTTCCCTTTCCCTGGATTCCATAGTAAATGGAAGGGAATAAAGGTTAAGGAGACTGGAAAGGGGAGGGTGGTCATTGGTGAAGACCTTGGAAGGCTACACAAAATTCTCTCTTTGATCATACAGGGCATGGTCCGGTCTCTGAAGATTATTGAATTGGGGGTTGAGGGAAGGGACATGGATCTGTGTTTTGGGAAGATTAATGCACAGTTGAGTGGAGGAAGGACTGCTATGAGGAGAAATGCAGCTATTGTTACAAGGGATGATGAGTATTTGCCCTATGGTAGTAACAATCATAGATGCCACAAGGGTGTCTATAATGGAAATGTTCCAGTGCTAAAAACTGATGGTGTGGGGGATGTGAGGGTGGAGAGAGAGTGAGGATTCAACACTGCCATGGAGGCTTTGAGTCTGGTTACCTAGCAGGATCAGTGGCATCTTCAACAGTACTAGGAAAGTTTATAAGGTGGGAAGTTTTGTGAAGTAACCTTATAGTTTGAGTTTGGGGCATGTTAAAGGAATTAGAGTAGTTAATGAAAAAACAAAATTATCACTGTCTTCAGATGATGGTATACTTGAGAATCCAAGAGAATAACCTAAAAATACTAGGACCAATGAACAGCTTTAGGAAAGTTGCAAGATACAAAATAACTCCACATAAATTATCAGCATTTCTATATGTCACCAACAAAGTCTAGCACCAAAATATTCAAAAAGAAATTCCACTGAAGATCACTGTAGATCATATAAAATATTTGGGAGTTCACCTCCCAAGTCCAAGTCAGGAACTATATGAACGCAATGACAAAGCACTTACCATACACAGAAAGTCAGATCGAAACAATTGGAAGAATATCAAGTGCTCATGGGTAGGCTGAGCTAATACAATAAAAAGAATTCCATCTAAATTCACCTACTCATTCTGTTATTATACTCTACCAATCAAAATTCCAACAAAATACCGAGCTAGAAAAATAATAACAAACGTTCCTCTGGAAGAAGAAAAGGTCAGGAATTTCAAGGGAATTGATGGGAAAAAAATGAAAATGAAGGTGGCCTAGCTTTCCAGATCTAACATGATATTATAAAGCAGCAGTCACCAAAACCATTTGGTACTGGCTAAGAAACAGAGAAGCTGATCAGTGGATTAGGTTAGGGTCACATAAGAACAAAAATGAATAAAACAACTCCTTCAAAAGGAGGATTAAAAAAAAGATACACAGGATCAGAAAAAAAGAGAGACACAGTATAAACTCAAACCGGGCAAATGGAAGCTAATGACTTTGTGAGACAGCCACAATCAATCAAACTAATTAAAAAGAATGAAAACATGGAAGAAAATGTGAAATACCTTATTCACAAAATAGCTGACCTGGAAAATAGATCCAGAAGAGTCAATGTAAAAAGTATTGGCCTACCTGAAGGCCAAGAAAAGAAGAGAGCCTGGATAGCATTCTCCAAGAGATCCTTAAGGAAAACTTGCCTGGTATTCCAGAAATGCAGGGGGAAATACTCCCTGAAAATATTCATCAGTCACCTCTGGAAAGAGATCCTATAAGGAAAATCCCAAGGAGCATTGTTGCAAAAATCCAATCTAAAGGCAAAAATACTGCAAGCAAGGAGAAACAGTCAGGATTACCCAGGACCTGGTAGCTTGTACAATAAAGGATCAGAGGACCTGCAATACCATATTCCAGAAAGCAAAGGAGCTGGGGTTACAATCCAGGATTAACGAGGAGACTCAGCATCATCTTTCAGGGGGGAAGGTGGATCTTCACTGAAGTCAAGACTTTCAGTCCTTTCTACTGAAAAAACCAGAATGAAACAGGAAATTTAACCTGTAAACACAGAACTCAAGAGAACTAAAGGAAGGTTAACAGGGGGAAATATATATATTTAAAAGTTAAACTGTTTACATCCCTAAATGGAAGAGCTATATCTGTAACTCTTGCAAACTGTATCTGACACTGGGACAGATAGAGGGGAGCATCACAGGGACTGGGGATGTGATTGTGAATGGACTCTGATGTGATCACATCAAAGAAAAAGACATTAAGGGGTGGGAAAAGGTTTCTACTGGAGAACTTTCTTCTTTGGAGAACTGCGGTTTCTTTCACATTTCACTATATTTCTCATACTTGCTGTTCTTAATTACATTATAATATCCCATTCCATTCATGTACCATCAATAATTTTCCTAGTTTCCTATCAGTAGACAATTAGTTTGCTTCAATATCTTTTCTCAATGTCTGCTTGCTAGGTGCTAAAAAGGATTAGAATACTGAGCTGGGAGTCAGGAAAAGTGACTTTGCCCAATTCAAATCTGGCCTCAAACATGTACTAGCTGTGGGACCCTGTGCAAGTGATTTAATCCTATTTGTCTCAGTTATCTCACTTATAAAAGAAACTGGCAAAAAATGGTAAACTGCTTCAGTACTATAAGAAAGCTCCAAGTGAGGTCACAAAGAGGCGGGGAAACCTGAAATGACTCAACACAAAAAGACAGCATAAAGTAGCCTTGAAAGGCTACACGTGTGTGTGTGTGTGTGTGTGTGTGTGTGTGTGTGTGCGCGCGCGTGTGTTTTGTAACACTTTCAGGGTATATTCTTAATGTCTGATTTATGATGTCAAAAAGTATTACATTTGTAAATTTTGTCTTTTTAAGTGGGCAACTTATTTATTTCTTCTTCTGTTCATCTCACAGTGTGTAATTTTGTAGATATTCATCCATTTCCTTTAGGTTGTCAAATTCATTGGCATGAATTTGGACAAAGTAACTCCTAATTATTGCTCTAATTTCCTCTTCATTGGTGAACATTCTCCCTTTTCATTTTTTGCACTAACTATTGGATTTTCCTCTTTCCTTTTTTAAATCAAATTAACTAAAGGTTTATGTATTTTGTTGGGGTTTTTCCTTTAAATTTTATTGAACTGCACCACTTGGTGCGTATATGTGTAATATTGATACTGCTTCATTATAGATGCTACCCTTTAGCAGGATACAATGACCTTCCTTATCCCTTTTAGTTAGATCGATTTTTGTTTTTGCTTGATCTGAGATGAGGATGGGTACCCCTGCTTTTTTGGCTTTGCCTGAAGCATAGTACATTCTGCTCTACCTTTTACTTTTAGTTTGAAGGTATCACCCTGTTTCAGGTGTGTTTCCTGGAAACAACATATAGTAGGATTCTGACTTTTAATCCAGTCTGCTAACTGCTTCCTCTTTATGAGGGAGTTTACCCCATTCACATTTATGGTTAGAATGGCTAATACTGTATTGCTTGCCATGCTGTTAACCCCTGCTTATGCTTTTCTCCTTTCCTTCCCTCTTACTGCCCTACCCAGTATTAAACTTGTGAACACCACTTGCTTTTCACAGCCCTCCCTTTTTAGTATCCCTCCCCCACCTTAAAGTTCCTCCCCTTATTTTACCTCTATTCCTCACAATTTCTGTATTTCCTTCCTCTTAGCTTACTCCTTCCCTCTCACTTTTCAATGAAGTGGAAAAAGTTACACTACAAATCAAATATGCCTATTGATACACACTATGTTCATCTCCCTCCTTTCTTTCTCTCAGATATAATAGGTTAACTTTGCCTCTTCATGAGATGTAGTACCACCATTTTATACTTTTTTATGACATACCTTTCCACCTCTAGTTTCAAGGACAAATTATACATATGTTCTTTACATATTTTTTACATATTTACATATAGTTCTCAAGATTTCTTTTTACCTTTTTAGAAATCTCTTGAGTTCTGTATTGGAAGATCAAACATTTTATGTAGGTCTGGTTTTTTCATCAAGAATAGATGGAATTCATTTATTTCTTTAAATTTCCATCTTGCCTGCAAACTAAGTTCCTTAGCCTTTTGGAACATGATGTTCCAGGACTTTCGTTCTTTTAATGTGGACGCTGCAAGATCCTGGGTTATCCTTATTGTGGCTCCCCTATATCTGAATTGCTTTTTGCTTGCAGCTTCCAATATTTTTTCCTTTGTCTGATGGTTCTTGAAGTTGGTCACTATATTTCTTGGTGTTTTGATTTTAGGGTCCCTTTCAGCAGGTGATCGATGCGTTTTTTCATGTCTATTTTACCCTCTGTTTCCAAAAGTTCTGATCCCTTTGATCATTTCCTTGAAAATAGTGTCCAAGCTCTTTTTTTCCTCACATTTTTCAGGGAGTACGATTATTCTCAAATTGTGTCTCCTGGATCTGTTTTCCAGGTCGGTTGTCTTTCTAATAAGGTACTTGATATTCTTTTCAATTGTTTGGTTTTTCTGGGTTTGCTTGACTACTTCATGGTTTCCCTTTGAGTCATTCATTTCCACTTGTTCGAGTCTAATTTTCAATGATGAATTTTCTTCACTCACTTTTTAATATCTTTTTTGTAATTGTCCAATTATGTTTTTAAGTGAGTTTTTTTCTTCTATGGAATTTTTTTCCATTTTATTTTTTAGAGAACTGTTTTCTTTTTCCAGCTCACTAATCCTGTTTTCCTTGGAGTTGTTTATCTTTTCCAATTCACTAATTTTGTTTCTCAATGATTTGTTTTCTTTATCCACTCTGTCTTTAAATGCGTGGAATGACTTTTCCAGGCCCTGTTGCCAAGCTTCCCTTTCCTTTTCCCATTTCTCTTTTGATTTCCTCTATGAGAGTCTTGTGTATTGAGGAGCAGATCCTATCCCCCTTAGGAGATTCCTCTGGGGACAATCTGCTTTTAGTCTCCTCAGTATTTGAAGTCTGCTCTCTCTCCATACAGAAGCTGTCACTGGTTAGAGCTGTTTTGAATGTTTTGTTCATTTTGTCAGAGTGGGAATCGTTCAAAACAAATTGACCAGAGAAACAAGAGGTCTGTTTTGGGGGAGATGGGGGTGGATGGTGTTAATGGGCTTCCTCCACAGACTGGGGGTGAGGGCAGCAGTGAGCCACTAACAAGACAGTGATGGCTGCGCTTCATCTGCACTATGAGGCTGGAAGAATGTTCTGAGTCATTCCAGGTGGGGGTTGGGGGTGGCGTGGTCCCTAGGGACGCTAGCTTTTTGGGATTTTATTCTTCACTCTGGTGTTTACACCCTCCCCTCTGCTCCAGGCTTGCTGCCAAGATAGAGTATCCACACTGGGGTTAAAGTCTTTTCTCAGAAACGGCAGAGATCATACCCATGCCCCCTCTGCTCTGAGCTGTGTGAGCTGTCTGTCTTGCTCTGGCTTGCCTGCCTTCAATCTGTGCCCAGTCTGTTTGACCCTCCCCTGAGCAAACACAGATCTTCTCTGGCGAATTTCAAGGATGCCTTCTGTTGGTGAATATTTGTGGGTTTCTTTTCCAGTCAAGCATGGACTCTGAGGCTTGTCATGAATTAAGTCCTAAGAGAAAACACCGGGCTCAAGCAGCTGTCTGCCTCCACACATCCATCTTGGCTGGAAGTCGAAATTGCATGTTTTTTTGATATTCTTTCTCCTAAACTCTGTGCACTCTGGCTTCTCTCCTCCTCTTTCAGAAGAATTTTACTTATTGAAAAGTGACTGATAACCTCTGTAGTGCAAAAGCTGAAAGATCCCTGTCTAATTCTCCTCCTTCAGCATCTCTCTGGCAGCATTTTTGGGAGTGACTGCGTTTTCTTCTCCCTCAGGTTACTCTCTTTTCAGAGTTTTCCCGATTCTACCACCTCTGGGTTTTTTACTGACTTATGTGTCCTGCTTGGCTCTTTGACTGGATCTTTATTCATGTCATGGACCCTGGGGAGGACCCCCTTATGCCTCTGTCACTAGTCATCTATGTCCTGGAAACTGATGAGGCCCAATCGTCATCTCTAAGCAAAATACTCCTAGCTATGTTGATGGGGCTGGAGTCTACCTCCTCAGCTGTGCTCCCCAATTCCCATATAATTCTGTTGCCCATTTTGAATCTGACCCAATTTGCAACTGAATATCCATGTGTCCAAAGCACATTGCATAATCTTGGTCCCCAAACTCTCCCCTTGTCTGAAATTTTCTACTCCGGGCACCCAGCTTTGCAGGATCAATCATCCCTTACCCTTTTCTCTTTCTTTGCCCACATTTCATCCATTAGGTTCTGCAGGTTCTAAGCCCTTCCTCTACAACTCTCCTCCCCCAGAGGCTTGCTTTCCTTTAGTCGCCTTGCCAACAATCTCATGACCCTGTACACCTCTTTAATAAAGGACTCCAGCTGTTCTTTTAGGGTTATGAATTCTCATGTGACGGACTGTCTCTATACTCTGAATTGATCTGGTATGTTCTAGTTTACATTTTATGTATTTGTTCTCCTGCTATTTACAATGAACTTTTTGTACCTTGAACAAATATTGCTAAATGTTGATTGCTTGATTCTCACCCTTGGGCATTATGCTGTTTCTTTTCTCCATTCAGCTGCAGATTTCCTGGGGGGAAAGATGTCAAAAATATATCCTAAAAACTTTTATTGCCACCACTACCCCATCCACCCAACTAAAGGAGGAGCAGACCCACAAGGCTCTGAAATCTAAGTTAGCACAGCCCAGGCCTTGCTTTTCTGTGTTTACTCTGCTTGGGCAGTAAGTAGAGAAAGCCTCAACAAGATGCATGAAAGTGATCAATTCTTTCAGGTTCCTTTCCCGATTTCCCCCTTTCTCCAATCCATTTTGCCTCTGTCCTCATCATTAAAAGTTCCGGAAGTGAGGCAACTGTTCAAACAGGACAACCAATACCTTTTCTATTTAGGGCATCCAGTGAGCCAGAACCCTGAGGACCCAGGTTGGCTTGGACTTCATGTTCAACTGGAAATTCCTCCTTCTCAATTTGCACATCTTCATCTATCTGGTGAACAGGGTGGACTGTTGTTTCCAATTTTCCTCTGTATGAGTGGCTGAGCCTCTTCTTCCTGGGGCCTTTGGCAGGAGTCCCTAAAGCCTGTGGCAGGCAGGCGCTGCAGCCTGAGAGAAGAGACTGACAGGAATGCACTGGCTTCCTCTTTGACGTTTTTGACACAGGCAGGGGTCAGCCTGGTCCAAGGGTAGGGAGTACCCAGGCGGGCCCAGCTGCTGGCACCACAGTGAATGCTAGAGATTTATTAGAGGCATCTGTTCCCCCAAGTTTTCTGGGGAAATGATGTGAGATCTACTGGCGAAAAGGAGAGCCCTGGCCCTCAGTGCAGACTTCTGCCAGGTGGGCGCCAAGTCTGTGCAGGGCAGACATGCAGCCTGTGGGGAAGGTGGGTCAGGGTGTTTGAGGGAGCTTTATCCAAAAATGGTACAATGCAGTGATGTTGACTGGGGAAGAGGCGGCCTTGGCCCACTGGCAGAGGCTTCTGCTGGTCAGTGGGAATAAGTCTGTAGAGGGCACTTGAGATGGTCGGAACAGTAGTTACAGTCTCAGGATCACTGATATATCTTCCCTAAAGTTTAGGGAAAAAATATTGTTATCTTTCCATGCCAGAAGATTTTTACAATCATTGACCAAAAATAGCAACCTTACTTCAGAGGAACTCAGGATTACAGATTACAAAGCCAGAAGATTTAGAATTATGGACTGATTGTTAAAACAGAATCACCCTAAGGTCAGGGGACTTAAAATTATTGCTGTCTTCCCTAGAAGCTATATCACATCACTGTGAAACATACATAACAGCAGATTTTTTACGTATTCTTTGCTCTTATTGTATTTCCCTCCTTTAAAAAAAAATCTGTACTATAAGAGAAACTTCTCCAGGAGGGGGAAAGAGGGAATGTGTGGGAGAGTATCCACTACTGAAACCATCAGAAATTTGAGTATGGAGTGTGAAAAAAGTTTCTTTCTTTCACATGAGAAGGGGTGCTTAGCCTCTGATGCAAAAAGTGTGATTTAAAGAGAGACACCCACCAAGGCATTTTATTCCCCAAGAACTCCCCTCCCAAATCCCCTGGCTCCTTTCTCCATTGGCCAGGGTGCCTAAAAATGAGATAAAAAAGCCTAAGGCTCTCAAATGCTTAACAGAGTAGAGTTTCCCACTCAATCCACTCTCTACCCCACAGGAGCTTCTACTGTATCCCAGGAAATGAGCAGAGAACCAAAACCCAAAATTTTTTTTCTTCAAATCTCCAGTCATCACCCTGGATTATGAAAGCCAGTGCCTGCCCCTAAGGAGCTTACATTTTTTGGGGGGAGAGAACTTCCACCCTGGACCTCCTTTTAATGTCCCAATGGGATTCATTTTTTAAAATTAAGTTTCATTTCTCCAAGTTAATTTTTTAAGCTGTGGAAACCAAATCCATTTAAATGTAAGGCAATAAAAAAGCAAACCTAAGAAGAGAAATCTATTCAAACTAGGTGAGTGGCAATAGAGCTATAGTGTCCTCACTGAAAGGACACCTAAGGTTTCTGAGAAAGGGCAAAAGACAGAGAACATGGGCCAGGTGAATAGCTTTCTTCTTGGCTTTGTGGAAATTTACAGATTCTCCCCTCAAGGAACTATAGAAACAATACAACAAGGACTGATGTGAAACAGGGAGAGAGGCTAAGTGTGTTAGAAGCAACTCCTCCTTGTTTTGAACCTAGATTTTGTTACTAAAATTTACACAAAGTGCTTTTTCTCTGTAATAGCAAAAGGATATATTTTGGAAATGTGTGTGTTGGGGTTCAAGGGGATCCCAAAAAAGTTGGGGTTTCAGAACACCATTACAAGTGTCTCAAAAGAATTAGCAGGCTGAGACCCAGTATGGGGCAGTGTGTATTCTAATTGTAACACCATTAAAAGCAAGCTAAATTCCCAAAGAATTTTGTGAAGAACCAGGAGCAAGAAAGATAAATTTCTAGAGAAAAGTTAAAGAAACTAGCTGCTTCTCTTCTCTGAGATGCTAATTTGGTGGCTTAGAGGTGGAATTGAAGAGTAGCCTGGTTCTGACTTTGTGCCCAGGTACAACACCCATAATTCTCTGGGCAGATCTGGGCGTGGGGAAGGAAAGTGGGAACATGGGAGTGTGTTTTTAGGCCAGAAAGGTCTCTAGGTCTAGTGGCTGACACCCAATTTTGTTCTGCAGCTGCTGTCAGCTGTAAGCATCTCCTTATTGTTGATATTATCTCATTGGAGTCTGAGAAACTGTTATCACTGATCACTGATAACTCTGTTATCTGAATGTTGTCTGACAGCCAGCAATATTTGAGACCTGCTTATATGGAGAAAACTGGGGCAGGATAACCTAGGGAAAGAAATATATCATTTCCAACTACATCAATTCCAAAGCCAGGTGGCTTCAGGGCCACTTCCCTAAAAGCTGTAGCCCATCAGTGTGTATCACCTAAAATTGGTAAACAACTGCTAATAATGAATTTCCCCCAAGTCTGCTAAATACCTAATCAGTATCTGTGATTGATGTTAGTGTTGGTTGATAATCTCATGAGCAGAGCACATTCTCCACAGGAGGAGCTGAAGAATGTTAACTCAAGTCTTCCTTCAATGCCCATGAATCATATTTGATTTTCACTTCTCAACAGAGTTTTCTTTTAGATGGGTTTTAAGGCATTTTAGGGTCTCTCTTTGGCTACTGAAAGAAACCACTGACCACCAATTTACTGATTGCTGGTTAGACTAATTAATAAATTGTTTATTAATTAGCCAGGAATTCTCTCTCTCTATTCATTTATATGTCTATTATACACATATAAACACACACACACGTATATATATACACACACACATATGTATAAACACACAAACATATATATGTATATATATATATATATATATATATATACATATATAAATTTGTACATAAATATGTGCCTATATATGTGTATTTCTGCATCTTAATCCTGCCATGGATATAGCTTGTTTTATCATCAGTCTTATAGAATCATGAATGGTCATTATGAAACCATAAATGGTCTTTATATTGGTCCTAGGTCTTTCCATTTTCAAAGCTGTTTTTCATGTCATCACTATAATTTCATTGCAATATAAAAATTTCAGAAATGTTCCTTTTTATAATATTGATGTTCTAGTACAAACTGTTCTTCTGGGTCTATTCCCTTAGCTCTGCATCAGTCCATAATAGCTTTCCCTATATTTTTTGAATCATCTTCCTCATTTCTTACCTGGAAAGGACTGAAACTCTGAGTTGATGCAGTGAGGTGGGATGACTAAGCACTTAAAGCTAATTACCAATTGGACAATAGTCTATTACCATATGCTTGGAAAATGGCCCTTCCCACTAATCCCTGCTGGCTCAATCATTTGATGTCTATAGAGAATTGTGGGCAGGATTAGGGGATAGAGTAAGACAAGCCAGTTGCACTTGGTTGGTGGAAGTGGAAAAGGGAGGTCCCAGAGATGCTGTGTCCATTCCCTTCACTTCTACCCATCAAGACCAAAAATAAAGAACAAGGACTTTTGCTTGTCCTGACTCTGGCTGATTCTAAGGTATCCAGGATGCTAACTCGGTCTTCATATTTAGTGCCCAATGTGTGGATCAAGGCCCTAATTTCACTGAAGAAGTCCCCCGGTGACCAGAAAATAGGGCATTTTATTAGACAAACAGGAAACTTACTTTGTTTAGGGCTAAACTAGTAACCTTTTCTAGCTGAAATGGGGCAGATATTAGGAAAACTTTCTCCCCCATGCCCAGCCCCAGCCAAACCCCCACCCCAAAGGGGGGCTATAGAAAGCCTACTTAAGTAGATTAAGGCTTAACAGTAACTTGGGAACAGATTGCTAGACCCTTGGGCACATTAGAATGCTTGTCCCCTTGGTTCTTAAAGGAAGAAGATAGAGGGCCAGAGAATTGGAAACTAGTAGGAGATCAACTATGTGAATACTACAAAGATAAATGTCCTCATTTAATTTCCAAGGAAACATTCTACACATACAAAAAATTACAATTGGCCAGAAGTTATAGAATTGACTGCAAGTTATAGAAAAGGGAAAAGTTTTTAGAAGAGCCAGATGAGGAAGTGTGAGGAAAAAGAGGAAGGCAAAGAACAGATTCATGGAGATATCACCAGAGGGCATGAGTAATTAAGTGGGGTTCAAGGATGTGGTGATTCTCCCTCTCACAAGGCAGCTTCAACTCAGCCTATTGAGCAGGTCTTTGACACGCCCCCATTAACTCCACTTTCCAGGATGGAGGGGAGGAGGAGGAGTGGAAGGGGCAGTGATACCACCAGCACCTCCTCCCCAGTAATCACCCCCTCCTATAACTAGTTTGCAAAAGATATTACTTAAAGCCACAGAAGAAGGGCAGGATTTAGCTGATTTGAAAATAGGAATGTATCCTGTGATTCAACAGTTTCAGGTCAAGAAAGTACACTCTTTTTGATATAGAAATCCTCAAAGACCTGAAAAAGGCTTGCTCTGTTTATGGGGCTACATCAACTTATATTAAGATGTTATTACATAATTCGGCTTATGAAGTCTTAATCCCTAGGGCCTGGAAATCTATAGCAAGGACATGCTTAGAACCTGGACAAAAGTCCTTGTGGCTTTCTGAATATAGTGAGCTCTGTAGGATACAAACCTAACAAAATAGTCAAAGTGGGGTTAATCCTCCTATCACCTATGACCAACTAACAGGTGTAGGTTCTTATGCAGACATTTCAGTACAGATTACCCCATAGCAGCATATGAGCAAATTGCTGCTACTGCTATCAAAGCATGGGCTGTTCCCCCCGGTAAGAACAACAAGGGTGAAGCCTTCACAAAAAGAGCACAGGGGCCAAATGAATCCTCTGCTGATTTTGAGGGACGTTTGCAGACAGTTATCATAGGAACTATTGGTGAAAATGCAGCCACAGAAATTATGATAAGGCAACTTGCTAAAGAAAATGCTAATGAGGCTTGCAGAAAACTTATACTAGGACTACACAAGGATGCTCCTTTAGAGGAGATCATAAGACGCTGTGCCACAGTGCGCACAAATACCTTTTATAGCCAGGTGATGATGCAGACTTCCCAAGATCCGAACATGGAAAGACAGGGTCCCTTTTGGCAAGGGACTTCCAGGGAGAGTCATCGATGCTTTCATAGGCAGCTGAAAGCTCAATGTTGGCATAGAGACAGAGTGAGAAAACCCAGCAGGAGAACAAGACCCAATGTCCCATGTTGAAAATGCAACAGAGGCTTCCACTGGACAACAGAATGTAGACTGATTCAGGGAAGTGGGATGAGGGGCCCAGCCCCAGGGCCCAAGGCAAAATATACTTGGATCATGATGGCAGCCTATGCTACACCCAGAGAGTGCCTAGAAGTTTAGTAGCCAGACACAGTCCATAAGCTAGGAAGCAACCTGATGGGAGAAAGGGATTACAATTGGGGAAAATAGAATTGTATGCAGCTGGGACAACTGAGATAACGTCCTGTAGAGGTGAAATCGGTTCCTCTCCAGCCGATGGATCCCTTGCCTCCAGGCACAGTAGGCTTGACCATTTTACCTCCTGAGAGTACTTACAAAACAGTGTCCATCCATACACTAATGGGGGAAACTGAGGAATTTGTAGATAATATCCCAGTCACTAATACAGGTAGACAATGTGTGACTTATCAACCAAGACAAGTAGTAGTATCAGGTTTACTGATACAGACTTCTAATGGGCAATCTGGTGATGGTCTCCCAGATTCTAACTGCAAGCAACAAAATCCAGGAATATACTGGACAGCAGCTGGGACAGCTGACCGACCTATGCGCACTATATAAATGGTATAACATTAGAAGGATTGCTAGACACTGGTGCAGATCGCACAGTCGTCACAGGTGCCAGCTGGCCCTGTCACTGGTCAGAGATTAAGGCAGACACCTAGATGTCAGCCATAGGAAGAACAATAGCAGCTGAAGTTAATGCTACCCCCTTGAGATGGATAATTAAAGGTGAAACAGTAGTTTTTCTTCCTTTTATATTGAAAAAATCCCCATCAATCTGTAAGGAAGAGACATTTTACACCAATTAGGATTAAAAATGAGTACTTTGGTTTTTTAGGCAGGGCTGCTGTTGAAGGCCTGCCACCACTTTCACCTGTTCCTATCCAATGGAAAACTGATATACCAGTGTGCATAGAACAGTGGCCCTTAAATAGCAATAAAAGTCAGGCCTTATTAGATATAGTACAGAAGCAACTTGACCTAGGACTCTTCTCTAAGTCCTTGGAATTCCCCAATATTTGTTGTCAGAATGAAATCTGGAAAATGGAGAATGTTGGCTGATTTAAGAAAGGTAAATGAACAGATGGAAACGATGGGAACTCTTCAACCTGGCATTCTATCTCCTACTCACTTGCCTAGAGTGTATATAACCTCTGTGGTTATATACATTAAGGATTGTTTCTCTTCTATTAAGGAGGATATGAGGACAAAAAAAAGAAAGCTAAGAAACTGAAAAAAGGCTCAATTTGTATTCAGAATTCATCAATTTTGTCTCTGAAAAGGGATAGCTTTATTTCATCATGAGTCCTTTAGAGTTGTCTTGGGCATTGCATTGATGAGAATAGCCTACTCCTTACTATTATTGTGTATGAACTATGTTCTTCTGGTTCTGCTCACTTCACCTTGTATCCAAGCAATTCTAAGGTTTTTCTGAAACCATGCCCTTTAGCATTTTTGGTAACATAATAATGTTCCCTGACAATCATATCCAACAAGTTGTTCAATTATGCCAAACTGATGGGTATCCCTTTATATTTCAATTCTTTGCCACTAAAAAAGGTGATGTAAACCATTTTGTTCAAATAGTTGCTTTCCCTTTATCTTGGATCTCTTTGAAAGACACATATAGTCTCTGCCAGTATTGCTGGGTCAAAGGGTATGCCGAGTTTTATTGTCTATTGGGCATGATTGCAAAAGATTCTCCAGACTGCTGGTTCAAATACACAATTCCACCAAGAGTGCGTTAGTGGCCCAATTTCTGCACTTCCCCTCCAGCTTGATCATTTTCCTTTCCTGCCACTTTAGAAAATATGAAAAGTGTGAATTGGTACCTCAAATTGTTTCAATTTGTATTTTCCATTTTATTAGTTATTTACAGTTTTGTCATATGACTATTGATGACTCTGGTGTGTTCTGAAAACTGTTGTTTATATCGTTTAATGATTTATCCGTTGGATGATGGTATTTGTTTTAAATATTGGGCTCTATTCACCATATGTTTGGGAAATGAGGCCTTTATCAGAGATATTTGCTGTACATTTTGTTCCTATTTTCAGAAAGAATGTTTTAAACGATAAAATAATGAGGAACTTGTAAGGCCTGATCCATCAGTTTGGGTACCTTAGAGGATAATCCTATTATCATACCAGCCCTAAACACAATAAAGAGAAAGAAGGAACCAAGGCTTTAATAAGTAACAGTTATATGCCAATTGGGGAAACTGAGTTGATTTAGCCAGGGCCACATAGCTAATAAGTAGTTGAGCTCACTTTTAAACTCAGGCCTTTCTGGCTCCAGACTTAGATGACCTCTGTGTCATCTAGCTGCAATAGAATAGACTCTGTGGGTATCACGTGCATTGGGGGGAGAGGTTCACTAAGAGGAGCAGGTGAGAACTGAGACTGAGGAAACAGAAGTTTCATGACTACTACGCTTACTTAAGACTTATGCTTTTTAAAGTGCAGAAGCCTGGAACAAAGGGCAGGCAGAGTATCTGACACAATCTAAATTCTCTCCTTAGCTTCTTTTTTGTCTGGAGAGTATGGTTCCTTACACATACATAAGATGTGCATGTTGTTGTTAGGTGTATGAGAAAGATGAGGGAGGTTGGAGGAAGGATCAGACAGGGCAAGTGAGGCAGAAGGAATGGCTTGAACAAAGCCTGGAGGTAAGAAAACACTCCTGGTCCTGAAATGGTCTTTTACATGAAGGAGAGGGAGGGCAGAGATGTGTCAATGAAAGGAGGGTGTATAATGGAGAGATTTGAATAGAAAGAAGCTAGTGTCATGTGCTGCTGCCTAGAAAGACAAGTTACATTTCTTGAGTTTTGATCTCTGTGCTTAAAGAGAAGGAATTCAATAAACGATCCAATAAAATAGACCTAGATGTGATTAGTCCCAGAGGAAAATTCTTGGAAAGTTTGATGATTTTGAATCCAAGAGAAATTCCAGTGCTGCAGAGAATTAAAGGAGAAATAATAATTCATTTTTTTTCCTTTTTAAAAAAATCTTTCCGCTTTCAATGTATAGACTTGGATAATTTTTGACATTCACCGCCACAATCCTTGTGTCCTAATTTTTTTCATCGTCTCTTAAGTAACTACAATAGGGATATTAGATCGAGTGGAAAGCAATAATACAAAACAAAAATGAGGATTTTGTGAATTTCATTGCAGCCCTAATGACATGATTTGACTACCACTCCTCCAAATCATAAACTCTCTCTATGACATCTCTTATCTAACTTTTTATATTTAGGTCATCATTGTGTAACAATATACTCAAAATTGCTCCAGGGCCAAGGACAAATGTAGTGTGATTATTCTCTTTCTTTTCTGCTAAGGTTTCTCTCTCCTCTAGACCCAGAAACCCATCAAGTAGGTTCAGTAATAGGGGATTCTGGCTTCTGGAAAGAGAGATTAGATTATTTTTTATCAATTAACTTTAGCTTCCCATCTTTGTTCCAGAGTCCCAGAGAGAATCATGTAAAAATTAATTCTGGCTTATGGTTATGTTCTCCCAAAGAGAAGACAGAGAAAAAATTTCAAGTTTCGACTAATTCCTTGCACACAAAAACCTGTTAAAAGCCAAAAAACAAGACATAAGCAAAAATAAGCCATAACAATTTTTATTTGTTATTTTATAATCAGAAATTTTTTGACAGTATGCATGCATGAGTAATTTATTTTTATATCATTTTCCCTTGTATTCATTTTTCCCATAAAAACTTTTACATACTTTCAGGAGACTGGTATTAAAAATAGCATTTCTCATAGGAAGTCCAGAGATAGACTTACTCATTACTTATGGCAGAGCTTTGAAGGATGAAGGAGAAAACACAGAAGTTCTCTCTCTTTCTGACTAATGCAGCACCCTATCGCTCTGCCACTGTCATGGGGTCTGTCCATCTAGGATTTATTGCATCATACCAAAGCTCCAGGCCCTTCAGACTAGAACCATACACATTGTGGGTGTTTCCCTGATTTAGAGACTAAGTCATTATCTTATTATTGTAGAGCCTTTCTTAGGTATTAATGAATGACAGTTCATTCAACTAAATATTGTAGTTTGGACAATGGACATTTAAAATCGGGTTTCTTTTATGAGTTCTTAGAATTATCTCTTTTGACCAATAAGGAAACTCAGATTATCTTCATATTCTTGGTCCTTCACAACAGGTCCCTAACCTCCTTTTCCAAACTTTTCCATTCCATTCTGTACTCTATGATTGTCAAACTGTCCTTTTTGTTCTCACATAGGAACTGTAACATCTGCTTTGCATTGGCTTAGAATCTCTTCTATCATCAAGTCATGCCGTCCAAAACAAAACTTTCTATCTTTCAAAGCAATCTCAATAAACTTGGGATAGAAAGTTCACTTCTTTTTTCTGTTTCTTTTCCCTCCCATGGTTTGTCCCACTTGTTCTCCTTTTTCTTTCCCAGTTCCATTCAAAATTTCAACATCCATTAATATATGAATATCTGCGTGTGTGTGTGGGTATACACACATACACACATGTAGATAGACATATGGATGGATTGATATACACAAAAACAAAAAGCCATGAAACTGCCATCCAAAGTCAGCTATTTGTGCTGAGTCAAACAGGGGAGACTCCATTTTAAAAACTTTGCTTTTAACTTTGAATATGAGCCAGGTAGCCTATATCAGATGATGATGGCACATGCTCACTAATTGGCTTTCTTCATTGAAAATCTGAATTAATCAATAAATGAAGCAGGACTAACCCCCCATCTCCTCATTTGAAATGTGAAGTATACAAAGTGGTCTTTTAGGTGGACATTGCTCAGCCTTTCCCTAAAAAGCAGAGCACAGATTGAATTCAGTTTGTATTATCTTGAAGTATTAATAAATTCCTTTTGTCTTATTTTCTGAGTTTGCTGTATTTGATTAGGACTTCAAGGCTTAATCTAGATTTCTTTTATGATTCTGGTAAGTCTAGCCAGGATATTGGGGGCGTGGCTCTTTGCCCATGTGGCTCTCTCCAAGAATCTACTCTGATTTTGCCACTAACATTTAGCTCTTTGTAAAGTGCCAGATCAGAGTAGATTAGTCTGAGAAGGAATATGGTTAGAGATTGAAATTTCCCAAACTTTGGAAAGATAAAGACAAATAATTTTGCAACTCAATGTTCGATGTTTCCTCCTCATTTGTGCATGAAGAAATGGAAACTGCAAAGAGGCAAATGAGTATAGTTCTTCCCAATGTAAGCTTGCCTAGGAACAAAACATTAAGAGATGGGGTGAATGGAAGCAGTGAAAAACATGTCCCTGGCAGCAACCCAGTATCAGTATGCACCCCAGTGGGGAGCAAGCTGACCCTGCAGAATGATCTTGTAGAGTCAGAGCTATCCTGTACTGAATTCTACTGCTGCCTTATACAATCTGAGGGTTCAGCTACAGACATTGACTTCCCGAGGCTATCTTATGGGAAGCAGAAGGCTCATGACCACCAGTTGACTTATGACATCCCTAATTAGCATAGTTAGGACACCTTTTCCATAAAGGGTCCCATCTTCCTCCTTGTTCCCCATTGTTCCCCGCCTTATGGCTTAATAACTGTGTTTGACCTTGAGTGATTTGAGTGGAAATTCATACTAAATTCCATACTTCCATAACTTTCCATTCTGCCATACTGCAGAAACTAGGAATGGACCCACACTTAACACCACATACTAAGAGAAGATCAAAATGGGTCCATGATTTAGGCAGAAAGAATAAGATCATCAATAAATTAGAGGAATATAGGATAGTTTACCTCTCAGACTTGTGGAGGAGGAAGGAATTTGTGACCAAACGAGAAGTAGAGAAAATTATTGATCACAAAATAGAAAATGTTGATGACATCAAATTAAAAAAGTCTTTGTACAAACAAAACTAATGCAAAAAAAGATTATAAGGGAAGCAATAAATTGGGAAAACATTTTTACAGTCAAAAGTTCTGATAAAGGCCTCATCTCTAAAATGTAGAGAGAATTGACTCTAATTTATAAGAAATCAAGCCATTCTCCAATCGATAAATGGTCAGATATGAATAGACAACTCTCTGATGAAGAAATTGAATCTATTTCTAGCAATATGAAAAGATGCTCCAAGTTATTATTCATCACAGAAATGCAAATGAAGACAACTCTGAGATACCACTATCTACCTCTCAGATTGGCAAGAATGACAGGGAGAGATAATGCCCAATGTTGGAGGGGATGTGGGAAAACGGCGTCACTGATGCATTGTTGGTGGAGTTGTGAATACATCCAGCCATTCTGGAGAGCAATCTGGAATTATACCCAAAAAGTTATCAAAATGTGCATACCAGTTGACCCAGCAGTGCCACTACTGGGCTTATATCCCAAGGAAATACTAAAGAAGGAAAAGGGACCTGGATGTGCCAAAATGTTTGTGGCGGCTTTTTTGGTAGTGACTAGAAAGTGGAAAATGAATAGATGCCCATCAATTGGAGATTGGTTGGGTGAATTATGATTCATGGATGTTATGGAATATTATTGTTGTGTAAGAAATGACCAGCAGGATGAATACAGAGAGCCTTGGAGAGACTTACATCAACTGATGCTGAGTGAAATGAGCAGAACTGGGAGATCATTATACACTTTAACAACAATACTGTAGGAGGATGTGTTCTGATGGAAGTGGATATCCTCGACAAAGAGAAGATCTAACTCAGATCCAATTGAACAATGATGGAGAGAATCCGCTACACACGGAGAAGGAACACTGGGAAATGAGTGTAAAGTGTTTGCATTTTTTTCCCCCAGGTTACTTTTACCTTCTGAATCCAATTCTTTCTTTGCAACAACAACAAAAAATTCGGTTCTGCACACATATATTGTATCTAGGATATACTATAACATATGTAATATGTATGGGAATGCCTGCCATCTAGGGGAGGTGCTGGAGGGAAGGAGGGGAAAATTCGAAACAGAAGGGAGTGCAAGTGAAAATGTTGTAAAAAATGACCCATGCATATAATACTGTCAAATATATTATAATTATAAAATTAATGAAAAAAGAAAGGATTCAGCAGAATTTGGTTGCTTAGGTAAGTGAGAAGCAAAGTCACCTAAGTTGAAATGATTCAAGTAAGAGAGAAATCTACATTATACTTGGGTATATAAAATTGTTTTAGATGTCATTGTTGTGAATGTCTATATGAACACATGTGTACATATGTATGTATATATATATGCATATGATCATTTTCTATATACATACATGGGTTCATGAATGTGTTATATCCAGAAACATATTGTGTGTACATAAAAATATATGTGCTGAACTGAAAACCTGCATGGCAGATATATAGGGGAAGAAAGGGGGAAAAAAGATAAAATTACAATTTTCTCAATATTCCTCCATCTTGCTTACATCACCAGACTTCCTGCCAGAAGGTTGGGTAAATAGCTCCTAATCATTGCTTTAGTTTCTTTGTCATGGGTGGTGAATTCCCCCCTTTCATTATTTTTTATTAAAGCTTTTTAATTTTCAAAAGATATACATTGATAATTTTTCAGCATTAACCCTTGCAAAAGCCTGTGTTCCAATTATTCCCCCTTGTCCCCACCTCTTCCTTTAGATAATAATCCAATATACATTAAATCCAATATATGCATACATATCATGCAATTATCTTGCTGCACAAGAAAACTGAAATCAAAAAGAAACAAATGAGAAATAAAATGCAAACAACAAGGAGAGCGAGAATGCTATGTTGTGATCTGCACTCAGTTTCCACAATGCTCTCTCTGGGCATAGATGGTTCTCTTCAACACAAAGTCACTGGAAATCCTCTGAATCATCTTATTGTGAAGTGCCATGTCCATCAGAATTGATCATTGTATAGTCTTGCTGTTGCCATGTACAATGATCTCCTGGTTCTATTCATTTCACTTAGCATCAGTTCATGTGACTCTCTCCAGGCTTCTCTGAAATCATCCTGCTGATGGCTTCTTATGGAACATTAATATTCCATACAATTCATATACCGTAACATATCTGGGCATTCTGTAACGAAGGGGCAGCCACTCAGTGTCCAGTTTCTTGCAAATAACAAAACATTGTTGCACATATGGGTCCCTTTCCCTCTTTTAGGATCTCTAGGACATAGAAGCCCAGAACAAACCAGGCTGAATCAAAGGGTATGCACAATTTGACAGCCCTTTGGGCATCACTCCCAATTGCTCTCTATGCCCTTTTATTTTCAATGTTGGTGATTTGCTTTTTCTTTCCTTTTTCTTGTCAAATTAACCAAAGTTTTATCTGTTTTGTCGCTTTTCCCTCTTAGCTTTACTCATTAGTTCATTTACTCATTTTGGTTAATTACTCATTTACTTAGCTTTACTCATTAGTTCATTAGTTTTCTTATTTTCATTAATCTCTCCTTGGGATTTCTAATTTGATATTTAATTGGGACTTTTAATTTCTTTTCTTTTTTTTTCCTCGCTTGCCTAGTTGCATGTCCATGTCATTGATGTCCTCTTTAATTTTTTCACATACTTATTTGAAGAGAAAAAAATTTGCTTTAAGAATTCACTATTTTGGCAGCATTATCTCATAGGTTTTCATACATTGTTTCATGATTGTCATTCTCTTGGTGGAATTATGGAATGTTTCTGTAATTTGTTGTTTCATCCACTCATTTTTTAGCATTCGATTCAACCATTCTGGAGAGCAATTTGGATCCTTGCAGAAAAGGCTATCAAACTGCACATACCTATAGAAATGGCAATTGCCTTACAGGGTCTGTATTCCAAAAAAATTATAGGGGAGGGAAAAGGACCCTGTGCCAAGTTGTTTGTAATTGTTCTTTTTATGATAGAAACTGGAAATTTGGTAGATGCCCATCAATTGGAGAATGGCTGAACAAGATGTGACGGTATATGAAGGTTATCATTATATGAATGACGGTATATGAATGTTAGCATTATATAAGAAATCATGAACAAGCTCATTTTAGAAAGGCCTGGAAAGACTCACACAAACTGATGCTGTGTGGAACAATCAGAAGGAAGAATACTTTGTACAAAATAACAGCAAGAATTTGTATTGATCAGCTAGGAAAAAATTGCTTCTTCTCAGTGCTTTGGTGATCCAAGGAATCCCAATAGACTTTGAACTGCAAATGCCATCCGCATTCACAAAAAGAACTACAGAAAAAGAATGTAAAACACCATATGCTATGTTTTTCTTTCACTCTCTCTCTCTCTCTCATGATTATTCCCTTTTGCTCTGATTTGTCTTTCCCAACATGATTCATAAAAGCAATGCTTATTAAAAGTAAATTTACTAAACACTACAAAAATTTAAAATTAAAATTTTATTCAATATTTAATGTATAATACAGGACAGCCAATAACTATGCTGTTTAGGGCATCCAATGAGCCAGAGACCTGGGGACCAAGTCTGACTGAAACTACATGTACAATTAGTAATTATTGATTCTCAATATATCATCTTTGTGAACAGGACCCTGGACTGGTGTTCGCAATTTTCCTTTATAGTTGGCTGAGCCTTTTCCTGGGACCTTTGGCTGGAGTGCCTAAAGCCTGTGGCAGGCAGGTGCTGCAGCCTGAGGGAAGAGGGGGCTAGGAGGGGTGGGGTGGTCATTGGTCAGCCCAGAGACCGGCTTCTTCCAGGGGTCGGGATTGCCAAGGCCGGCCTAGCTGCTGGCATCACAGTGAATCCTGGAGGTTTATGTTGGGCATCTGTTCCCTCAGGTTTTCAAGGGAAATGGGGGGAGATCAATTGGGGAAGAGGAGTGCCCTGACCCATCTGTGGAGCATTCTTGCCAGGTGGTGGAACCACATCTGCAGAGGTCACACATTCAGACTGGATGTTGAGGGTGATTGGTGTCTTTTGGGGGGGGAGCGTCTCTTTGCAAAGATGGCACAATGCCTTCCATTCGCCCTGTTGGTATTCTTCTAGGTGTTGGGGTGAAGTCTCTGGAGGGCACACATTCATCCTAGGACGGGTTAAGGTGGGTCAGCTTGTCTGTTTTTTGTTTTTGTTTTTGTTTTTGTTTTTGTTTTTGTTTTTGTTTTGTTTTGTTTTGTTTTGTTTTACCCAATATGTGATGATGAGTTGAGGTCGATTGAAGAGGAACGCCTTTGAGCCACTGGTGGAAGCTTCTGCCAGGCAGTGGGACCGATTCTGTGGAGGGTAGATATTTAGACTGGTGGTTGAGTTAATTTAGTTTTCTTTTCCACAACATGGGCTATGTGGGGAGGTCAACTCGGGGTGAGGTCCTCCAGGGCCCGTTGGAAGAGCCTTCTGCCAAGTGGTACGTCCAAGTCTGTGGATGAATGAGGCAACATATGAGCAAAGGGGAAGGAATTAAGAAACAGAGAAGGATGTGGGTGGCAAAAATAGGAAGAATACTTTGTAGGAAATAACAGCAAGAATTTGTGACAGATAGGAGAGAATTGGTTCTTCCTAGCGCTTTAGTGATCCAAAGCAATCCTAATAAGACTTGACAGAAAATGCCCTCTGAATTAAAAAAAATGAGAAGAAAATGTAACACACCATGTACTTTGTTCACTTTTTTTCTCTCCCTCTCTCTTCCATGGTTATTACATTTGCTTTGTTTTTTTCTCTCCAAACACGATTCATAAAGCAAAATGTATTCTAAATTAATACATTTATTAACCCCCCCATCAAATGAAAATTCTATTTTATTGTCCAAATAATAGGACTTTCAAGGTAGGAGAACAATATAGGACAATATACGACAACAACAGGAAGGTCATATTTGTGCCAAAATGTTTGTGGCAGCCCTTTTTCTAGTGGCCAGAGACTGGAAATGGAATGGATGTCCAAGATTCGGAGAATGGTTGGGTAAATTATGGTTTGTGAATATTATGGAATATTATGATTCTGTAAGAAATGACCAGCAGGAAGAATACAGAGAGGCTTGGAAAGACTTACAGGAACTGATGCTAAGTGAAATGAGCACAACCACTAGCTCATTATATACTTCAACAACAATACTTAGGAGGATGTATTCTGATGGAAGTGGATATCTTGACAAAGAGAAGATCTCATTCAGTTCCACTTCATCCATGATGGACAGAATCGGCTATACCCAGAGAAGGAACACGGGGAAATGAGTGTGACCTATTTTCATTTCTTGTTTTTCTTCCCAGGTTATTTTTACCTTCTGAATCCAATTCTTCTTGTGCAACAAGAGAACTGTACGGTTCTGCAATATACTATAACATAGAAAACCTGTATAAACCTGCCTGCCTTGTAGGGGAGGGGGTGGAGAGAGGGAAGGCAAAAGTCAGAACAGAAGTGAGTGCAAGGAATAATGTTGTAAAGAAATTACCCAACAATCGCAAGGCCAATACTTTTGGCCACCAATACCCTTGGCAACCAATCAACCAGAGAGCCAGAGGGTCAGAGAACCAGAGACTCAGGGACCAAATCTGGCTTTATCTGGCTTTATCTTTAAAAAATAATTAAAACTTTCTGTTTATTAAACATATGCTTGGGTAATTTTTCAACAAAGTGTTATGTACCAAATTATCCCCTTTTTCCCCCCCACTCCCTCCCTTAGGTGGCAGGTACTCTAATACATGTTGAAAAGCTTAAAATATATATAGTTAAACAGTTAGCTTGTTGTACAAGAAAAAATCAGACTCAGAAGGAGAAAAACCCGAAAGACAACAAAATGCAAGCAAACAGAAAGAGTAAGAATGCTATGTTATGGTCCACACTCAGTTCCCATGGTCCTCTCTGTGGGGGTAGATGGCTCTCTACATCACTACTCTTTTCCTCTGCTGAGATCTCTTTGGGATATAAACACAGTAGAAACACTGCTAGGTCAAAGGGTATGCAGTTTGATAATTTTTTGAGCATAGTTCCAAACTGTTCTTCAGAATATTTGGATGTGTTCACTATTCCACCAGCAATGCATCCGCATCCCAGTTTTCCCACATCCCCTCCAACATTCATCATTATCGTTTCTTGTCAATCTGACAGCTGTATAGGGGTAGCTCAGAATTTCTCTTTATTTGCATTTCTCTGTTCCAAGTGATTTGGAGCATCTTTTCATATGACTACAAATCGTTTCAATATCTTCATCTGAAAAATGTCTGTCCATATCCTTTCACATTTATGAATTGGAGAATGGCTTAACTTCTTATGAAGTTGAATCCATTCTCTATATATTTGAGAAATGAGGCGTTTATCAGATCCTTTGAACGTAAAAATGTTTTCCCCATTTATTGCTTCTTTTCTAATCTTGTCCACATTTGTTTTGTTTGTACAAAAACTTTTTAACTTAATCTAATGAAAATTATTTATTTTGTGATCAATAATGATTTCTAGTTCTTCTTTGGTCATAAATTCCTTCCTCGTGCACAGTACTGAGAGGTAAATTCTCCTATGCTCTTCCAAATTTGTTTATTATATCATTCTTATTTCCAGATCATGAACCCATTTGGACCTTAACTTGGTATATGGTGTTAGGTGTGGGTCAATGAAGAGTTTCTGCCATCCTCGTTTTCCATTTTCCTAGCAGTTTTTGTCAAATAGTGAATTCTTATCCCAAATGCTGGGGTCAAACACTAGATTGCTATAGTAATTGACTATTTTGTTCTGTGAATCTAACTTATTCCACTGATCAATGGATCTTTTTCCTATCTAGTACCAAATAGTTTTGATGGTCTAGCTATACCAGATCTCTGTCAAACACTACATTGCTATAGTCATTAACTATTTTGTCCTATAAACTTTACCTATTCCATTGATCACTGCTCTTTTTCCTATCTAGCACCAAATGGTTTGGATGGCCTAGCTGTATGACATCTAAAGCTACATTATAAAGCAGCGGTCACCTTCATTTTTTTAAAATAAATTCCCTTAAAATTCTTGACCTTTTGCTCTTACAGATGAATTTTGTTAATTTTTTTTTTTGGGGGGGGGTCAGTAAAATAGTTTGAGAGTTTGGTATGGCGCTAAATAAAATAGGTGTATTTGGGGACCCAGTCTTGGGTAGTTTTGTCATCTTTATTATTTTTGCTGCCCCTATCCAATAGCATTTTATATTTTTCCAATTGGTTAGATCAGTTTTGTAGTACTGTTCATATAGTTCCTGACTGTCTTTTGGCAGATAAGATTTTCAGATAAATGGAATTTATCTTTGTATCTCCCATTGTTGGATTTTATCAGTGATGTATAAAAGTGCTGATGATTTATGTGGATTTATTTTGTATCCTGCAACATTGCTATAGTGGTGGAATATTTCTAATAGCTTTATACTAGATTGTCTAGAGTTCTCTATATCATCATATCATCTGCAAAGAGTGATCATTTGGTTTCCTCATTAAATAACCTCTGTCCTCTCTTATTGCCAAAGCTAGCATTTTGAATACAATATTAAATAGTAATGGTGATAGAGGGGGAAAACTTGTTTCACCCCTGATGTTACTGGGAATGGTACCAGTTTATCCTCATTACATATGAGGCTTGCTGATGGTTTTAAATAGATGCTACTGACTATTTTTAGGAAATGTCCAATTATTCCTGTGCTCTCAAGTGTTTTTATGAGGAATGGATGTTAGATTTTATTATCTGTTGCGATAATCATATGGTTTTAATTTGGTTATTGCTATTGTCAATCATGGTTCCTAATACTGAACCAGACCTATATTCAGGTATAAAATCCTACTTGGTCATAGTATATTATCCTGGGAATTAATGTCTCATATTTGACTTAAGATTTTTGCATCAATATTCATTAGATAGAGTGGTCTATATTTTTTTTTCTGTTTTCGTCCTCCCTAGTTGAGGTATCAGTACTATGGCTGTGTCATCAAAGAATTTTGGTAGGAGTCCTTCATTGCCTAGTTTTCAAATACTTTAGTATTGGAGTTGTATTCTTGAAAATCCATCTGGTCCTGGGATTTTGCGTAGAGAGTTGATTAACAGCTTGTTCTATTTCTCTTTCTAAAATGCCATTATTTAAGTAACATATTTACTCTTCTATTAATCTGGGCATTCTATATTTTTGGACATATTCCTCCTTTGCGCTTTTGGGCAAAATAACTACTAATTATCACTCTAATTGTCTCTTCATTGGTGGAAAGTTCTTTTCATCTTTGACACTAAAAATAATCAAAGTAACTAAAGGTCGATTTTTTTTCATAAAACCAACTCTTAGTTTTATTTATCTCTTTTATTTTTTACACTTTCAAATTTGGTATTTGGAGTTTTCTTTTTTGAATTAATTTTATAATTAAGGGTTTTTTTTGGCAGTACATATGCATAGGTAATTTTTTTTACTACATTATTCCTTGTACTCCCTCTATTCAGAATTTTTTCCCCCTCCTTCCCTCCATCCCCTCCCTTACATCTCAGGCAGTCCCATACATATTAAATATCTTATAGTATATCCCAGGTACAATATATATGTGCAGAACCGAATTTTGTTGTCGTTGTTGTTGTTGTTGCAAAGGAAGAATTGTATTCAGAAGGTAAAAATAATCTGAGAAGAAAAACAACAACAACAACAACAACAACAACAAAAATGCTTATAGTTTACACTCATTTCCCAATGTTCCTTTTCAGGGTGTAGCTGATTCTGTCCAATTATTTAAATCTGATTTTGTTTTTTTTTTTTTAAACTTTTTTTATTATATATTTTTGTAATATTATCCCTTGTATTCATTTTTCCAAATTATCCCCCCTCCCTCTAGTCTCTCCCCCCGATGACAGACAATCCCATACATTTTACATGTGTTACAATATAACCTAGATACAATACATGTGTGTAAATACCATTTTCTTGTTGCACAATAAGCATTAGATTCTGAAGGTACATGTAACCTGGGCAGACAGATATTAGTGCTAACAATTTACATTCATTTCCCAGTGTTTCTTCTCTGGGTGTAGCTACCTCTGTCCATCATTGATCAACTGGAATTGAGTTGGCTCTTCTTTATGTTGAAGATTTTCCACTTCCATCAGAATACATCCTCATACAGTATTGTTGTTGAAGTGTATAGTGATCTTCTGGTTCTGCTCATTTCACTCAGCATCAGTTGATGTAAGTCTCTCCAAGCCTCTCTGTATTCCTCCTGCTGGTCATTTCTTACAGAGCAATAATATTCCATAACCTTCCTATACCATAATTTGCCCAACCATTCTCCAACTGATGGACATCCATTCATCTTCCAGTTTCTATCTACAACAAAAAGAGCTGCCACAAACATTTTGGCACATATAGGTCTCTTTCCGCTCTTTAGTATTTCTTTGGGATATAAGCCCAGTAGTAGCACTGCTGGGTCAAAGGGTATGCACAGTTTGATAACTTTTGGGGCATAGTTCCAAATTGCTCTCCAGAATGGCTGGATTCTTTCACAACTCCACCAGCAATGTATTAGTGTCCCAGTTTTCCCACATACCCTCCAACATTCATCATTATTTGTTCCTGTCATCTTAGCTAATCTGACAGGTGTGTAGTGGTATCTCAGATTTGTCTTCATTTGCATTTCCCTGATCAGTAGTGATTTGGAACACTCTTTCATATGAGTGCATATAGTTTCAATTTCTTCATCTGAGAATTGTCTGTTCATATCCTTTGACCATTGATCAATTGGAGAATGGTTCATTTTCTTATAAATTAGGTTCAGTTCTCTATATATTTTGGAAATGAGACCTTTGTCAGAACCTTTGCTTTTAAAAATATTTTCCCAATTTGTTACTTCCCCTCTAATCTTGTTTGCATTAGTATTGTTTATACAGAAAACTTTTTAGATTGATGTAATCAAAATCTTCTATTTTGTGATCAATAATGATCTCTAGTTCTCCTCTGGTCATAAATTCCCTTCCTCCTCCACAAGTCTGAGAGGTAGACTATCCTCTGTTCCTCTAATCTATTTATTATCTCATTCTTTATGCCTAAATCATGGACCCATTTTGATCTTTGATCTATGATTTGGTATATGGGTGTTAAGTGTGAATCATATCTAATTTCTGCCATATTAATTTCCAGTTTTCCCAACAGTTTTTTCCAAATAATGAATTTTTTATCCCTAATGTTGGTATCTTTGGGTTTGTCAAAGATTAGATTGCTATAGATGTCCCCTTCTTTGTCCTTTGTATCTAATCTGTTCCACTGATCTACCGGTCTATTTCTTAGCCAATACCAAATGGTTTTGGTGACTGCTGCTATATAATATAGCTTTAGATCAGGTACACTTAGACCAAATTCCTCTGAGTTTTTTTTCATTAGTTCCCTTGCAATTCTCGACCTTTTATTCTTCCATATGAATTTTGTTGTTATTTTTTCTTTTCCTAGGTCATTGAAATAGTTTCTTGTGAATCTGATTGGTATAGCACTAAATAAATAGATTAGTTTGGGGAGTATTGTCATCTTTATGATATCCGCTTCGGCCTATTATCCAAGAGCACTGAATGTCTTTCCAATTATTTAAATATGACTTTATTTTTGTGGCAAGTGTATTGTAATTTTTCTCATATAATTCCTGACTCTTCTTTGGTAGATGCATTCCCAAATATTTTATACACTCAACATTTGTTTGAAATGGAATTTCTCTGTGTATTTCTTGCTGTTGCATTTTGTTGGTGGTATATAAAAATGCTGAGGATTTATGTGGATTTATTTTGTATACTGCAACTTTGCTAAAGTTCGGAATTATTTGTAATACCTTTTTAGCAGAGTCTTTGGGGTTCTCTAAGTATACCATCATGTCATCTGCAAAGAGTGATAATTTGATTTTCTCACGTCCTACTCTAATTCCTTGAATCTCTTTCTTGGCTCTTATTGCTGAGGCTAGCGTTTCTAGTACTATATTGAATAGGAATGGGGATAGTGGGCAACCTTGTTTCACTCCTGATCTTACAGGGAAAGGTTCCAGTTTATCGCCATTGCATATGATGGTTACTGACGGTTGTAAATATATGCTCCTTATTATTTTAAGGAATAGTCCATTTATTCCTATACTCTCAAGTGTTTTTAATAGGAATGGAAGTTGGATTTTATCAAATGCTGTTTCTGCATCTGTTGAGATGATCATATGGTTTTTTATTAATTTGATTATTAATATGGTCAATTATACCAATAGTTTTCCTAATATTAAACCAGCCCTGCATTCCTGGAATAAATCCTACTTGATCATAGTGTATTATCCTGGGGATGATTTTCAATATTCATTAAGGAGATTGGTCTATAGTTTTCTTTCTCAGTTTTCAATCTACCTGGTTTAGGTATCAGTACCGTGCCTGTGTCATAAAAGGAATTTGGTAGGACTCCTTCCATCCCTATTTTTTCCAATAGTTTATATAGCATTGGAGTTAGGTGTTCTTTAAATGTTTGGTAGAATTCACATGTAAATCCATCTGGTCCTGGGGATTTTTTCTTAGGGAGTTGCTTAATAGCTTGTTCTATTTCTTTTTCTGAAATGGGACTATTTAGACTACGTCCTTCTTCCTCAGTTAATCTGGGCAAGCTATATTTTTGAAGGTATTCTTCCATTTCGTTTAAGTTATCGAATTTATTGGTTCATAAAGTTGAGCAAAGTTCTAATTTCCTCTTCAATAGTGGTGAGTTCTCCCTTTTCATTTTCAAGACTAACAATTTACTTTTACTCTTTCCTTTTTTTGAATCGGATTTACTAAGGGTTTGTCTATTTTGTTGGTTTTTTCAACGAACCTACTCTTAGTTTTATTTTAATTAATTCAATCGTTTTTTTACTTTCAATTTTATTAATCTCATCTTTTCTTTTTAGAATTTCAAGTTTCGTGGGGGGGGGATTTTAATTTGTTCCTTTGCTAGCAATTTTAGTTGTAAGCCCAATTCGTTGACCCTCTCTTTCTCTATTTTATGCAAGTAGGCCTCTAGAGATATAAAACTTACCCTCATTGGCTGTATCCCACATATTTTGGTATGATGTCTCATTATTGTCATTTTCTTGGGGGAAGTTATAAATTATGTCTATGATTTGCTCTTTTACCCAGTCATTCTTTAGTATGAGATTATTTCGTTTCCAATTAAGTTTTGGTCTATTTTCCCCTGGCTTTTTATTAAATGTATTAGATTAGATTAGAAGAGAAGTAACAAATTGGGAAAAAAATTTTTACAGTTAAAGGTTCTGATAAAGGCCTCATCTCCAAAACAGACAGAGAATTGACTTTAATTTATAAGAAATCAAGCCATTCTCCAATTGATAAATGGTCAAAGGTTATGAACAGACAAGTTTCAGATGATGAAATTAAAACTATTTCTACTCATATGAAAGAGTGTTCCAAATCACTATTGATGAGGAAATGCAAATTAAGACAATTCTGAGATACCACTACACACCTGTCAGATTGGCTAAGATGACAGGAACAAATAATGATGAATGTTGGAGGGGCTGTGGGAAAACTGGGACTCTGATGCATTGTTGGTGGAGTTGTGAAAGAATCCAACTATTCTGGAGAGCAATCTGGAATTATGTCCAAAAAGTTATCAAAATGTGCATATCCTTTGACCCGGCAGTGCTACTACTGGGCTTATATCCCAAAGAAATACTAAAGAAGGGAAAGGGACCTGGATGTGCCAAAATGTTTGTGGCAGCCCTTTTTGTAGAGGCTAGAAATTGGAAAATGAATGGATGCCCATCAATTGGAGAATGGTTGGGTAAATTATGGTATATGAATGTTATGGAATCTTATTGTTCTATAAGAAATGACCAAAAAGGAGGAATACAGAGAGACTTGGAGAGACTTACATCAACTGATGCTGAGTGAAACGAGCAGAATGAGGAGATCATTATACACTTCAACAATGATACTGTATCAAGATGTATTTTGATGGAAGTGGATATCCTTCAACATAGAGAAGAGCTAATCGAATTCCAATTGATCAATGATGGAGTTTTCAATTTGTTCTTTTTCTAGTTTTTAGTTGCGAGCCCAATTCACTAATCATCTCTTTCTCTATTTTATACAAGCAAGCATCTAGAGAGACAAATTTCCTTTTTATTACTGCTTTGTCTGTATCCCACAAATTTTGGTATGTTGTCTCACTGTTGTCATTCTCTTGGGTGAAATTGTTGATTGCGTCTAAGATTTGCTTTTTCATCCATTCACTTGATAGGATGAGATTATTTCGTTTGCTATAATTTGTTTGCCTTTCTCCTGGCCTTTTATTGAATAAAATTTTTATGGCATCATGATCTGAAAAGAAATTTGCATTTACTCTTTCTGCCTTTCTGTGTTCGTTTTGATGTTTTTAATGTCCTAATATATAATGAATTTTAGTTTAGGTTTCATAAACTGCAGAGAAGAAAGGCAGAAAAGTTTCCTCTTTTTCCAGTAAAATCCCCTTCCCACCTCTAGATTTGTTTTGTTTTGTTTTATTTTGTTTTCTTTTTATATTGGAAGAGTAGTAATATGGAATTATACATGCACTCATTTTGTCTCCATTCAATTTTCTCAAAAGATCTATCGTACCTAACTTTTCTAGTATTCTATTTATCTCTTTAACTTCTTATTTTGTGGTTGATTTATGTAGTTCTGAGAGAGCAAGGTTGAGATTTCCCACATTATAGTTTTGCTGTCTATTTCTTCTTGCAGTTCTCTTAATTTCTCTTATAGGAATTTAAATGGTATACCGCTTGGTATATACATACATATATATATATATATATATATATATTTATATATATATATATATATATATATATATATATATATATATATATATATATGTGTGTGTATATATATATATATATACATATATGTTTAGTATTGGTATTGCTTCATCATCTATGGTACCCTTTAGCAAGATATAGTGCCCTTCCTTATTCCTTTTAATTAGATATATTTTTCCTTTTGCTTGATCTGAAATCAGGATGGTTACCCCTGCTTTTTTGTACTTCACCTGAAGCATAATAGATTCTGCTCTAGCCTTTTACTGTTCCTCTGTATGTATCATTCTGCTTTAAATGTGTTTCTTTTAAACAATGCATTGTAGGATCCAGTCTGCTAGCCACTTACCTTTTATTGAGAGAGTTCGCCCCATTCACATTTATGGTTAAAACTATTTCCTTGCCATCTTATTCCCCAAATTATACTTTTCTCTTTCCTTTTCCCCTTTCCCTCCTTCCCCAGTATTTTTCTTATGAGCACCACTTGCCTCAGCCAGCCCTCTTCCTTTAGAGTCCCTCCCCCTGTCTTCTACCTTTCCCTTAGTATTTCTGTTTCCCTTTCTATTTAGTTTCCCCCTTTCCCTTTTTGCTTTTCCCCTACCCCACTTTGCTCTAAGGTGAGAGAAGTTTCTCGGGGAAACCAAATATTTCTAATATTTTCTCTTTGAGCCAAATCTGACCAGAGTAAGATTCACACAATATTCATCCCCTCCCCGGCTTTCCCTCAATTATAATAGGTTTTCTTGCCTCTTCTTGAAATGTAATTTCCCTCATTTTCCCTCCACTTTCCTCTTTTTCCAGTATAATGCCCTTCCCACCTCTAGTTTTTTTTTTTTTTAATATTGGAACACTAATATGAAATTATACATGCACTCTCTATGTATACACATAACAGAATTATACTTCTCAAGTGCTGTTTACCTTTTTATGCTTCTCCTGATTTCAATATTTGGAGTTCAAATTTCTTGTTTAGCTTTGGTCTTTTCATCTGCAATGAAAGTAAGTCACCTATTTCACTGAATTTGCATCTTCTTCCCTGAAAGAAAATGTTCAGTTTAGAGGAGTAATTTATTCTTGGCTGCATTCCAAGTTCCTTTACCTTTCAGAATATCAGATTCCAGGTCCTTCTATCCTTTAAGGGGGAAGCTTTGAGGTCCTGGGTATAATCCTTATTGTGGTTCTTTGGTATTTTAATTTTGGTTTTTTTTTTCCCCGGCTGCTTGTGTTATTTTTTCCTGATCGTTCTAAAATGTAGCCAGGAGATTCCTTGGAGTTTTCCTTTGGGGGTCTGTTTCAGGAGATGTTTGGTGAATTCTTTCATTTTACCTTCTGATTCTGATTTCCTGAAAAATAGTGTCTGGGCTCTTTATCTATCATGGTTTTCAGAAAGTCCAATAATCTTAGACTCTCTCTCCAAGATTTATTTTTCCAGGTCAATTACTTTGACAATTAGTAAAAAATGTTTGAAATCTGTTCTTTTTTTCCAGAAAAGCTATTCCAAGTCAAAGTTCTTACTGTTTTTTTATTCATTTTGTTTTTGAAAGTTGAGATCTGCAATGATGGACAGAAACAACTACACCCAGAGAAGGAACACTGGGAATTGTATGTAAACTGTTAGCACTACTGTCTATGTACCCTGGTTACTTATACCTTCGGGATCTAATACTTAATGTGCAACAAGAAAATGGTATTTACACAAATATATTGCATCTAGGTTATACTATAACATATGTAAAATGTATAGGATTGCCTGTCATCAAGGGGAAGGAGTAGAGGGAGGGAGGGGATAATTTGGAAAAATGAATACAAGGGATAATGTTTTAAAAAAATTACTCATGCATATATACTGTCAAAAAATTATAAATAAAATTTAAAAAAAAAGAAAGTTGAGATCTGTTTAACCAGTAAGGGGGGGTTTGTCCAAACTTCCTCTGCAAGTGGCAGCAGCTGCACAGGATCAGTATTTCCTAACTGCTGGGTACTGTGTGGGCATGGCCTGGTGGCATGAGATTCTGTCATTTGGGGATTCACTATTTACCTTTGGGGAGGACTTGTTTTTTGACTTCTCTTCTGAAGTACTGGGCTTCCAGGAAACCTGTGTCTTCTCTTCCATCTTGGCTCTGCCCCACAAACTGTGGTTTCTTCAATTGGGAGATGGGCAGGGTGAGTGTCTTGGCTCTGAGGCCTTTGTTGGATTTTTTGTGGGAATAGCAGGCAGGGGAGGGTAAAGGAAGCTAGAGAGAGGAGGGGGGGCTCCCTGTTTCCCCTGGCATTGCAGGGCAGACAATGAATTTGGATCCTGGCTCTCTATGGAGCCAAGATGTTTGTCTTTGTCCAGTGGCAAGATTTTGCCAGAAGGCCTGCTTAAGAAGTGTGTCTTGGCCCTTTTGCAGAAACTTCTTCTCTCCAGAGGAGCCAGATGCTTCAAGGGGGCTCTCTTTCCCGGACTGGCTGCCCTGGATTTTGTTGCGTCCTGCTCCCATATGGGCACAATCTGGTTTGATGGGATGCCCATGGCAGACTTCGCCCCTTGGCAGAAGCAGTTGTTATTGAGGGACGTTAACTCTTGGGTAGGACTGTTTTCCCTAGTGTTTGGTGGATCCCGTTCCACCATAGGGGGCATTCCCCTAGGGCATAAGGGTCCCTGTGGGGAGGGGCTTCGGCCATCTGATGGTGGGGCCAAGTCTGTGGATGAAAAAGGCAAAATATGAGCAAAGGGGAAGGAATCAGAAGACAAGAGGGAGGCTGGCAAAGACAGCAGCAGTACAGGGAGCAGAGATGGACACAGATACCTGGCCTTTGGCTTTCAGCTGGACCCTTCTCCAACTGGCTGTTGCTTGTGCTGTCCCACCTTTCTCACTTAGGGAAGCCCAAGGGACAACTTCCTTACTTTTGTCAGGGGTAGAAAATCCTTTCCAAAAATGACTACTCTGAGATCCCTCATAGAAAAGCACAATTATTAGAATCTGGAGAAGCGGACCCCATCCTGGTGTGTGAGCCAGATTTAGAACAGGACAGAGCTGCTCCCTTGAAAATGTTCACAACCTTTATACATTTCAGACAAAGAACCTCCAAAATCCCACCCTCCACATGTTGTGATTGGTCATGCAAATATGCTCCTTCCCCCCCCCCAATTGGTCAGTGGAATGCAGCCAAGGAGGTGATTTCCAGTCTCTTCTTCTTTGGACAATGGAATGCAGCCTAGGCCTTCATGTGAATGGGGCCTATAGGTCTGGTTTACATTAGCTAGCAGTCTCTGATCAATATGTGCTTAGTCTGTAACTTCTTCACCATATCTTACTCCTCACACTTTCAGTTTTCCTAGTCAACCACTGATTGGTGCAGATTTATTTCCATGGAGACTGGGAGGTACCCCAGGCTTTTGTATCTCACCACAGTAGAAAATCAATGTTTTTTGTTATTCTTTCTCCTAAACTCTGTGCACTCTGGCTTCTCTCCTCCTCATTCAGATGAGTTTTACTCATTGAAATGCAGTGACTGATAACTTCTGTAGTGCAAAAGCTGAAAGAGCCCTGTCTAATTCTCCTCCTTCAGCATCTCTCTGGCAGCATTTTTGGGAGTGACTGCCTTTTCTTCTCCCTCTCTTTTCAGAGTTTTCCCGATTCTGCCATCTCTGGGTTTTTTACTGACTTGTGTGTCCTGCTTGGCTCTTTGACTGGATCTTTATTCATGTCATGGACCCTGGGGAGGACCCCTTTATGCCTGTGTCACCAGTCATCTATGTCCTGGAAACTGATGAGGCCCAATTGTCATCTCTAAGCAAAACACTCCCAGCTATGTTGATGGGGCTGGAGTCTACCTCCTCAGCTGTGCTCCCCAATTCCCATATATTTCTGTTGCCCATGTTGAATCTGAGCCAATTTGCAGCTGAAAATCCATGTGTCCAAAGCACATTGCATAATCTTGGTCCCCCAAACTCTCCCCTTGTCTGAAATTCTCTACTCCGGGCACCCAGCTTTGCAGGATCAGTCATCCCCTACCCTTTTCTCTTACTTTGCCCACATTTCATCCATTAGGTTCTGCAGGTTCTAAGCCCTTCCTCTACAACTCTCCAACCCCAGAGCCTTGCTTTCCTTTAGTCTCCTTGCCATCAACCTCATGACCCTGTACACCTCTTTCCTACAGGACTCCAGCTGTTCTATTAGGATTATGCATTCTCATGTGACTGTCTCTGTACTCTGTATTGATCTGGTATGTTCTAGTTTAGGTTTTTTGTATTTGTGAAGCTTTTGTATCTTGAACAAGTATTGCTAATTGCTGGTTGACTGATTCTCACCAATAGGGACGATTCTGTATCTTTTCCCCATACCGCTGCAGATGTTTCCTGGGGGAAAAAAGAGTCAAGTAATAAGTCCTACAAACTTTTATTGCCACCACTACCCCATCCACCCAACTAAAGGAGGAGCAGGCCCTCAAGGCCATGATAGCTAAGGTAGCACAGCCCAGAGCTTGCTTTGCTGTGTTTACTCTGCTTGGGCAGTAAGTAAGGCAGCCTTAACACGATGCATGAAAGTGATCAATTCTTTCAGGTTCCTTTCCTGATTTCCCCCCTTCTCCAATCCATTTTGCCTCTCTCCTCATCATTAAAGGATCCGGAAGTGAGGCAACTGAGAGACTCCCTTGTATGACCACAGGAAAACTAAAAGGATGAAACATTATAGCCAAGTGTCTGTTAGTCAAAAAAAGGATGAATCTCTCAAGGTCAAGTTCATTTCTTGGCTGTGATTTCAGGTGGCATTTTGCTAATGGAAAGTGGGCAGCTCTTTCCAGACTTCTCAAATCACAAAATTTTGGGGGTAGTTCCAATAGTCTTTGATTTCACAACCACCGATGGACCTGTTGAGTTCATTAGCTCATTGGTTCCCATCCTGCACAAAGAATTCTCTCCTACTTGTATTCTCAAATCCACAAGAGACTGGATCCTAGTAGTGGGGAGAGTGTGGGTCAGAAGGGCCAGAAGGAGGGACTTGAAAGTGCTAACCTATAGTTGTGCCCTGAATAAGCCTGCCTTAACTCTTTCAGTGCCTTGAAGCAAACCAGCTCTCTGAAGAAGAAATGACTCCTGGGGGACCCCATTGCTGTGAGAAACAGATGTTTCATGCCTACATTTCATATCTACTCATAGGATGAACAACTGTGCCCACCCGTCCAATTTAAGAAAGCAATGAAATATATGAAAATGTTGAGATTGAGGAGAATTATTTGTGATGAATTAAAAATATGGTTTGAAGAAAGGTCAGATAGGCTCCCCCAGTTGTCAGAAGGTCACTTGTCAGAAAAAAGATCAGAACTGTTTCCACAAGTGTCCTGGGGTTCAGCTTGATCCACAAACTGGGTGGGCTGGGGCTGGGGTGTTGCTTGGCAGCTCATTCTGTGCCATTAGGACCTGGAGGCAGCCTCAGATTGGCATCAAGAAGGAGAAAATGAGAAGAAATACCAACTTTGTCCTCTGCACCGTGCTAAATGGCCTTTAAGGACACCTGTCATTTAATCCTCACAACAATCCTGGGAGCAAACAGGTGAAGTGACTTTGTCTCAGGGACACTCATTGAACTTCAGATCATCCTAACTTGCAGATGCATTTCTCCAAAGGCTGTACAGGATTTACTTGGATATAAGAGAATATAGGAGCTGATTAGGGATAAAACAAAAATCCATTTTGTCTTGGGGCTTTGTGTTAATCTCCCCAAAGTCTAGAGGAGAGGAGATATGAATGGTATCTCAGCTCTTCTCCCACTGAGGAGGGAAAAGAGAAGGAGCCTTTCCATCTCCTAGTGCGGGCATAACAAGTGTCTCTCACATTGATCTCTAGAGAGAATGTACTTCCAGTAAAACAGACGCCTCCCCAGAGATACAAACTCCCCCATTCCTCCTTCTACACATTTTCTGGTATCCCCACTCCCACCAAAAAGTTACCATAAAGCCTCTTAACTCCTGAGGAACAGGAAACAAGGCCTCACCTTATGTGTCAATGTGCAGCTTATAAAGGGGTCTCTTCCACTCTCACTCTCTCCTCTTTTGCTCCTCTCCTTGCTCCTCTCTACTCTCTCTCCTCTGCTCTTTTATCTCCTCCTGCCTCCCTCCTCCGATGTTCTATAGATGTTCTATCTCCCTCTCCTCCTCCGATGTTCTATAAATGTTCTATCTCCCTCTCCTCCTCCGATGTTCTATAAATGTTCTATCTCCCTCTCCTCCTCCGATGTTCTATAAATGTTCTATCTCCCTCTCCTCCTCCGATGTTCTATAAATGTTCTATCTCCCTCTCCTCCTCCGATGTTCTATAAATGTTCTATCTCCCTCTCCTCCTCCGATGTTCTAGTGATGTTCTATCTCCCTCTCCTCCTCCTCCTCCTCTTTGTCCTCCTCCCTCCTCCGATGTTCTATCTCCCCCCCTCCTCCCCCCCTCCTCCTCCACCACTTCCTCCTCCGCCTCTCCTCTCCTCTCTACTCTCTCTTGTCTTTGTCTGAATCGGTTTGTCTCTCTCCCTCTCTCTGTCGCTCAACCGCTCACACTCTCACTCACTCTCGCAGTCATTCAACAGGACTGGTGACTCTCCTGGCCTTTTATCTTGGTAAGAGTGGGTGAGGTACAAGTGACATCACAAGTCACCATTTTTCCTTCATACCAGTCACCTCCCTCCAGTCACCTCTGTCATTTGTTCAGAAAGAGAAAGCTTGCTAGTATCCTGAACACAAGCCATGCTCTCCCTTCATGGGCTTTCAAACTATATATTTCCCAGTCATTCTCACTAAATATTTTTTGCCACTCTTACGCCTACATAGTATCTTTACCAAAGATTCAAAATATCTCTCAAAGCTAAACTTTTCAAATGCTGGTCTCTGTCTGATTGCCCATTCATTAATAAGGAATAATATTTTTGTGCCCAGGGTAGAGAGATAAGGGGAAATTCATATGCTTCTGTATAAATTTTTTGATTCAGCTGTTTTCCTCTCGGATACCTATCCAATCAAGGACAGATAATGTGGCTATCTTTATTGATCGGGCAACAAAATTGCCACCTTCCTCCTTTTCCTCTTCTCTGTCTTCCCTAACCCTTTTTTCTTCCTATTCAGTCACACCCTTGACTCTGATTATTAGGCACAGGGCTGGAGTTGTTGTACAGAGCTCAGAAATCAGGAAGTCCTCAGATCAAGTCCATGCTCCTATTTGACTAGCTGTGTGATCCTTAGGAAATCCTCCTCATCTCAGCCTGCCTCCGCTTCTTCAAATCCAAAGTGCCCTAGATTTGTGAGAATTCAATGAGAAGTCCTTGTAAAACATTTAGTATCATGCCTGATACATAGGAAGTGATTATAAAAGGCTTAGAGCTTTTGCTCCCTTAATTTCCATCTGCACTTCCATCAAGTGGGTTGCAATCCAACCCAAGCAGCTTGTTATCTCCTGAAAATCTCCCAATAGAAGGAGAGAGTTCATTAACTAATCTCATGGAGAATTTGGAAGGAGCAGAATAATCTCTTTGGTGGGGAGCAGCTCCTGCATTGGTCCTTTTCATCTTTATGAGCCTCTCTGACTGAAGGCAACATTCCTATTCGTTGTGACATAGTCAGAGTCCTTTTGACCTTCCTCCCAGTCAGCCTAAGATTTCCCCTGGTCGTTTCTTCCCCTAGCTGTCTAGAAGTGCATTGGAGATCACCCATGAAAGAAGGCATTCAAAAGAAGGAGTAACAGGTCAAGGTGGCATTTCAGCAGGGACTTGAAGGAAGACAGGAATTCAGGAGGAAGAGTTGAGGAAGGACAGTCTTTCAGGGATGAGGGACAACCAGGGCCAATGCACAAGATAAAGGAGAGGGAGGGTTTCATTTAAAAAGCAGCAAGGAGCCTAGTGTCACTCAATCACTGAGGATGGTGAGATGGGATAGAAGGTGCAAAGAGCCTGGAAAGAGGATAGGATGCGGATGGGCTAGTTTGGGTGGGCTTTGGGGGTTATTGTGGGCAATGTGATCTGATAGACCCTAGTTCTATTTCTGCCACTTCCTAGATCTATGCCCTTTGCAGGTACTGCAAAGCAGGGAGTTCCCTTTCCCTGGATTCCATAGTAAATGGAAGGGAATAAAGGTTAAGGAGACTGGAAAGGGGAGGGTGGTCATTGGTGAAGGCCTTGGAATGCTACACAAAATTCTCTCTTTGATCATACAGGGCATGGTCCGGTCTCTGAAGATTATTGAATTGGGGGTTGAGGGAAGGGACATGGATCTGTGTTTTGGGAAGATTAATGCACAGTTGAGTGGAGGAAGGACTGCTATGAGGAGAAATGCAGCTATTGTTACAAGGGATGATGAGTATTTGCCCCATGGTAGTAACAATCCCAGATGCCACAAGGGTGTCTATAATGGAAATGTTCCAGTGCTAAAAACTGATGGTGTGGGGGATGTGAGGGTGGAGAGAGAGTGAGGATTCAACACTGCCATGGAGGCTTTGAGTCTGGTTACCTAGCAGGATCAGTGGCATCCTCAACAGTACTAGGAAAGTTTATAAGGTGGGAAGTTTTGTGAAGTAACCTTATAGTTTGAGTTTGGGGCATGTTAAAGGAATTAGAGTAGTTAATGAAAAAACAAAATTATCACTGTCTTCAGATGATGGTATACTTGAGAATCCAAGAGAATAACCTAAAAATACTAGGACCAATGAACAGCTTTAGGAAAGTTGCAAGATACAAAATAACTCCACATAAATTATCAGCATTTCTATATGTCAGCAACAAAGTCTAGCACCAAAATATTCAAAAAGAAATTCCACTGAAGATCACTGTAGATCATATAAAATATTTGGGAGTTCACCTCCCAAGTCCAAGTCAGGAACTATATGAACGCAATGACAAAGCACTTACCATACACAGAAAGTCAGATCGAAACAATTGGAAGAATATCAAGTGCTCATGGGTAGGCTGAGCTAATACAATAAAAAGAATTCCATCTAAATTCACCTACTCATTCTGTTATTATACTCTACCAATCAAAATTCCAACAAAATACCGAGCTAGAAAAATAATAACAAACGTTCCTCTGGAAGAACAAAAGGTCAGGAATTTCAAGGGAATTGATGGGAAAAAAAAATGAAAATGAAGGTGACCTAGCTTTCCAGATCTAACATGATATTATTAAGCAGCAGTCACCAAAACCATTTGGTACTGGCTAAGAAACAGAGAAGCTGATCAGTGGATTAGGTTAGGGTCACATAAGAACAAAAATGAATAAAACAACTCCTTCTAAAGGAGGATTAAAAAAAAGATACACAGGATCAGAAAAAAGAGAGTAAAACAGTACAAACTCAAACCAGGCAAATGGAAGCTAATGACTTTGTGAGACAGCCACAATCAATCAAACTAATTAAAAAGAATGAAAACATGGAAGAAAATGTGAAATACCTTATTCACAAAATAGCTGACCTGGAAAAGAGATCCAGAAGAGACAATGTAAAAAGTATTGGCCTACCTGAAGGCCAAGAAAAGAAGAGAGCCTGGATAGCATTCTACAAGAGATCCTTAAGGAAAACTTGCCTGGTATTCCAGAAATGCAGGGGGAAATACTCCCTGAAAGAATTCATCAATCACCTCTGGAAAGAGATCCTACAAGGAAAATCCCAAGGAGCATTGCTGCAAAAATCCAATCTAAAGGCAAAAATACTGCAAGCAAGGAGAAACAGTCAGGATTACCCAGGACCTGGTAGCTTGTACAATAAAGGATCAGAGGACCTGCAATACCATATTCCGGAAAGCAAAGGAGCTGGGCTTACAAGCCAGGATTAACGAGGAGACTCAGCATCATCTTTCAGGGGGGAAGGTGGATCTTCACTGAAGTCAAGACTTTCAGTCCTTTCTACTGAAAAAACTAGAATGAAACAGGAAATTTAACCTGCAAACACAGAACTCAAGAGAACTAAAGGAAGGTTAACAGGGGGAAATATATATATTTAAAAGTTAAACTGTTTACATCCCTAAATGGAAGAGCTATATCTGTAACTCTTGCAAACTGTATCTGACACTGGGACAGATAGAGGGGAGCATCACAGGGACTGGGGATGGGATTGTGAATGGACTCTGATGTGATCACATCAAAGAAAAAGGCATTAAGGGGTGGGAAAAGGTTTCTACTGGAGAATTTTCTTCTTTGGAGAACTGCGGTTTCTTTCACATTTCACTATATTTCTCATACTTGCTGTTCTTAATTATACATTATAATATCCCATTCCATTCATGTACCATCAATAATTTTCCTAGTTTCCTACCAGTAGACAATTAGTTTGCTTCAATATCTTTTCTCAATGTCTGCTTGCTAGGTGCTAAAAAGGATTAGAATACTGAGCTGGGAGTCAGGAAAAGTGACTTTGCCCAATTCAAATCTGGCCTCAAACATGTACTAGCTGTGTGACCCTGTGCAAGTGATTTAATTCTATTTGCCTCAGTTATCTCACTTATAAAAGAAACTGGCAAAAAATGGTAAACTGCTTCAGTACTATAAGAAAGCTCCAAGTGAGGTCACAAAGAGGCGGGGAAACCTGAAATGACTCAACAAGAAAAGACAGCATAAAGTAGCCTTGAAAGGCTACACGTGTGTGTGTGCGTTTGTGTGTGTGTGTGTGTGTGTTTGCGTGTGTGTGTGTGTGCACACGTGTGTTTTGTAACACTTTCAGGGTATATTCTTAATGTCTGATTTATGATGTCAAAAAGTATTACATTTGTAAATTTTGTCTTTTTAAGTGGGCAACTAATTTATTTCTTCTTCTGTTCATCTCACAGTGTGTAATTTTGTAGATATTCGTCCATTTCCTTTAGGTTGTCAAATTCATTGGCATGAAGTTGGACAAAGTAACTCCTAATTATTGCTCTAATTTCCTCTTCATTGGTGAACATTCTCCCTTTTCATTTTTTGGACTAACTATTGGATTTTCCTCTTTCCTTTTTAAAATCAAATTAACTAAAGGTTTATGTATTTTGTTGGGGTTTTTCCTTTAAATTTTATTGAACTGCACCACTTGGTGCGTATATGTGTAATATTAGAATGGCTAATACTGTATTGCTTGCCATGCTGTTAACCCCTGCTTATGCTTTTCTCCTTTCCTTCCCTCTTACCGCTCTACCCAGTATTAAACTTATGAACACCACTTGCTTTTCACAGCCCTCCCTTTTTAGTATCCCTCCCCCACCTTAAAGTTCCTCCCCTTATTTTAACCCTATTCCTCACAATTTCTGTATTCCCTTCCTCTTAGCTTACTCCTTCCCTCTCACTTTTCAATGAAGTGGAAGAAGTTTCACTATAAATCAAATATGCCTATTGATACACACTATGTTCATCTCCCTCCTTTCTTTCTCTCAGATATAATAGGTTAGCTTTGCCTCTTCATGAGATGTAGTACCACCACTTTATACTTTTTTATGACATAATTTCCTTTCCACCTCTAGTTTCAAGGACAAATTATACATATGTTCTTTACATATTTTTTACATAGTGACATATAGTTCTCAAGATTTCTTTTTCCCTTTTTAGAAATCTCTTGAGTTCTGTATTGGAAGATCAAACATTTTATGTAGGTCTGGTTTTTTCATCAAGAGTAGATGGAATTCATTTATTTCTTTAAAATTCCATCTTCTTCCCAGGAAAATGATGCTCATTTTTACTGGGTAAGGTATTCTTGGCTGCATACTAAGTTCCTTAGCCTTGTGGAACATGATGTTCAAGGCTTTTCGTTCTTTTAATGTGGACGCTGTGAGATCCTGGGTTATCCTTATTGTGGCTCCCCTATATCTGAATTGCTTTTTGCTTGCAGCTTCCAATATGTTTTCCTTCGTCTGATGGTTTTTGAACTTGGCCACTGTATTTCTTGGTGTTTTGATTTTAGGGTCCCTTTCAGTATGCTGACAGAAGTGGATATCTTCAAAATAGAGAAGAGCTAATCCAATTCCAATTGATTAATGATGGCCAGAATCAGCTGCTTCCAGAAAAGGAACACTGGGAAATGAGTGTAAACTGTTATTTTTACCTTCTGAATCCAATTCTTCCTGTGCAACAAGAAATTCGGTTCTACACACATATATTGTATCTAGAATATACTGTAATATATTTAACATGTATAAGACTGCCTGCCATCTGGGGGAGGGGGTTGGGTGAGGAAGGGAAAAAATCTGAATACAAGTAAGTGCAAGGGATAATGCTGTAAAAAATTACCCATGCATATGTACTGTCAAAAAAAAAAGTTATAATTATAAAATTAAATTAAATTAAATAAATAAGAAAAAAAATAAAATAAAATGTACTACAAGTTAAGAACCAGAGATATAAAGAAAAAGCAGCAAGAGTCCCTACCTTCAAAGAACTTATTTTTTTTAAAAAAGGAAAGACAGGGGGCGGAGCCAAGATGGCGGAGAAGATACAGGAGATTTTATAAGCTCCCTTCTTCCCTCATTACCAATTAGTCAAATCAGCCTCAAAAATAACGCTGGACTGATAGAAACCACAAGGACTGGAAGCAAGACTTACCAGCTGAAGAGAATCTGGATTTTCAACAGAAAAGGTCAGTTCCCAGGGGAGGAAAAAAAAAGAAGAGGCCAGCACAGATGGTTGGAAGGTAGCACACTGAGCTGATCTAGCTGGGGAGGGCTCTGGAACCAGAGAAGCCACTGAGATAGAAGAATCTGGCACAGGCTTTTCGCTCTTCTCTACTTATAAAACAGCAGTTCAGAAGAGAAATCAAGCCACTTTAAAACATAAAGCCAGATACTAGAACCACCCCAATCTGGAAGTGACTCAATAGATCTTGGCACTGTGGGTGTGGCCGACATAGGCTGTCTGGGGCCTCACCTCGGGGTAGTTAAGAGATTGAAAAGCCAGTGGTAACTCATAGTGCCTTGCTCGGCTGGAGGCTGTGGAATCAGCCATGGAAGTCCCAGAGAAGCTGACCCTTTGAAATAGGGACCGTGGTTTCTGGGCAGACACTTCCAGTTTGAGCGCAGGGGCTTTTCACGTCACCTGCTGCTGACATCCACGCTCCACCGGGATGCATAGGCAGGGCTTTGTGTCGCCTTTACTGCTCAATCTTAAACCTCAGGAAAGTCGCTAGGACACACAGCGCCCTCAAAGCACAGCCCTGCTAATCACCTCGGAGGCACTTCCAGGGAGGGGGAGGGGAACTCTCTCCCAGAGCTCTCTCTTAGCTCAGGCCCAGGAGCCACTGCATGCATCTGGTCTGGGAGGAAGCTGGTAAAGAAATAAATAAATAAACTTCTTACCCCAGGGACAGACCCCAAAAGATTTTTTAACTGTGAGCAAAAAGCCAAGAAGAATGATCGATTCTTTCTACACAGAGAAAGAGCGGGTATCCAACCCCGAGGAAGTTAACAGCAGAGAATCAGCAGATAACACTACAAAGGGCAATGATACCTGCCCCCCATAGCATAACTCTATCCTAGAAGAGACTATTAAAAAATTAAGAGAGTTTGAAGAAAAATGGGGAAAGGACAGAGAAGCTATGATAGAGAATAACAACGTTCTGAAATTGGAGTTGGAAAAAATAAAGAATTCACAGGAGATTCAGGGAAACAAAATTTGTGAATTAGAAAAGGTTAAAAAATCACAGGAAAGTAGGATTTCTGAATTGGAAAAGATAAAAAAAGTCTCCAGAAAATAGGATTTCTGAATTAGAAAAAGAAAATAATTCTCTAAAAATAATAAATTAGGGAAATGGAAAAAATTCAATAGAGAAAAATAATTCATTTAAAAAAAATTGGGCATTTACAAAAAGGACTAAAAACTGTGAATGAAGAAAATATCTCCTTAAAATTCAGGACAGAACAAATAGAAATGAATGATTCATTGAGAACCCAAGAATCAGTCAAACAAAACAAAACAAAAAAAAAAAAAAAAAAAAAAAGAAAAGCTGGAGAATAACGTTAAATACTTACTGGGAAAACCTATAGACCTGGAAAAGAGATCTAGGAGAGATAATCTGAGGATCATTGGACTTCCCGAAAACTATGACCAAAAAAAGAGCCTAGATTGTATTTTACAGGAAATCATTAAAGAAAACTGACCAGAGATAATAGAAATAGAAGGGAAAATAGACGTCGAAAGAATTCATCAAACTCCTTCTGAAATAGACCCTAAAAAAAGAACACCACGCAATATTGTGGCTAAGCTGCAGAATTACCACAAAAAGGAGAAAAACTTGCAAGCAGCTAGAAAAAAACAATTTTAATACCAAGGTACCACAATAAGGGTCACTCAAGATCTGGCTGCCTCCACATTAAAAGATCGCAGGGCCGGGAACCTGATAATTCCAAAAGGCAAAAGATCAAGGATTGCAACCAAGAATAAACTACCCAGCTAAGTTTAGCATTTTTTTTCCTTGGAAGAAGATGGTCATTCAATGAAATAGAGGAATTCCATATGCTTCTAAGAAAAAAACCAGACTTAAACAAAAAATTTGATCTACATCCACAAGACTGAAGAGAAACAGAAAAAGGTACACAGAACCCTTGAGAACTGTGTCTCTGTTGTAGATATATAGAAAGTCCGCAGGGATAATTTGATTTTACTGATATAAAAAGGGGGCTGTAGTAAAGGGAAGGGGGTAGTATCAGAAAAAGGGGAAGGAGTGATAAAAATAGGGAAACTACATCTCAGGAAGAAGCATAGAAAATATACCATATCTCAGGAAATTTATAGAGGGGGAGAAACATTGTGTGAATCTGACTCTCATCAGAAGAGGCTCAAAGAGTAAATAATTGATATATTTGTTTTTCCGAGAATTCTCTCTCACCTCATTAAAAGGGGGGAGATGAAAAGGGAAAAGGAAAAGGAAAATATAGTGGAAAGGATTCAGGGGGGTCAAGGGAAAAAGCATAATCTGGGGATAATATGATGGCAGGAAATACAGAATTAGAAATTTTAACTGTAAATGTGAATGGGATGAACGCTCCCATCAAACGGAGACGGATAGCAGACTGTATCAAAAATCAGAACCCTACAATATCTTGTTTATAGGAAACACACTTAAACAGGGAGATACATACAGAGTAAAGATAAAAGGTTGGAGCAGAATCTATTAGACTTCAGGTAAAGCCAAAAAAGCAGGGGTAGCTATCCTTATCTCAGATCAAGCAAAAGCAGAAGTTGATCTAATTAAAAGAGATAAGAAAGGAAACTATATCCTGCTAAAAGGTAGCATAAATAATGAAGCCATATCAATACTAAACATATATGCACCAAGTGGTATAGCATCTCACTTTCTAAAGGAAAAGTTAAGAGAACTGCAAGAATAAATAGACAGTAAAACTATAATAGTGGGAGATCTCAACCTTGCACTCTCAGATTTAGACAAATCAAACCACAAAACAAATGAGAAAGAAATTAAAAAAGTAAATAGAACATTAGAAAAACTAGGTATGATAGACCTTGGGAGAAAACTGAATGGCAATAAAAAGGAATATACTTTCTTCTCAGCAGTTCATGGATCCTATACAAAAATTGACCATATATCAGGACATAAAGATCTCAAAATTAAATATTGGAAGGCAGAAATAATAAATGCCTTCTTCTCAGATCACAATGCAATAAAAACTACATTCGGTAAGAAGTTAGGGGTAAATAGACCAAAAAGTAATTGGAAACTGAATAATCTCATCTTAAAGAATGACTGGGTGAAAGAGCAAATTATAGAAACAACTAATAATTTCACCCAAGATAATGACAATGATGAGACATCATACCAAAATCTATGGGATGCAGCTAAAGCAGTAATAAGAGGAAATTTTATATCTTTAGAAGCTTATTTGAAGAAAATAGAGAAAGAGAAGATTAACGAATTGGGCTTGCAACTTAAAAGGCTAGAAAAAGACCAAATTAAAAACCCCTAACCAAAAATTAAACTTGAAATACAAAAATTAAAAGGAGAAATCAATAATATTGAAAGTAAAAAAAACTATTGAATTAATAAATAAAACCAAGAGTTGGTTTTATGAAAAAGCCAATAAAACAGATTAACCTTTGATAAATCTGATCAGAAAAAGGAAAGAGGAAAATCAAATTGTTAGTCTTACAAATGAAAAGGGGGATCTTTCCACCAATGAAGAGGAAATTAGAGAAATAATGAGTTACTTTGCCCAACTTTATGCCAATAAATTTGATAACTTAAGTGAAATGGATGACTTTCTCCAAAAATATAGGCTTCCTAGATTAACAGAGGAGGAGACAAATTGCCTAAATAGTCCCATTTCAGAAAAAGAAATAGAACAATCTATTAATCAGCTCCCCAGGAAAAAATCCCCAGGACCAGATGGATTTACATGTGAATTCTACCAAATATTTAAAGAACAATTAGCCCCAATGCTATATAAACTATTTGAAAAATAGGGGATGAAGGAGTCCTACCAAACTCCTTTTATGACACAGACATGGTACTGATACCTAAACCAGGTAGATTGAAAACTGAGAAAGAAAATTATAGACCAATTTCCTTAATGAATATTGATGCTAAGATCTTAAATTAGATATTAGCAAAAAGACTTCAGAAAATCATCCCCAGGATAATACACTATGATCAAGTAGGATTTATTCCAGGAATGCAGGGCTGGTTTAATATTAGGAAAACTATTAGTATAATTGACCATATTAATAATCCAATTAATAAAAACCATATGATCATCTCAATAGATGCAGAAAAAGCATTTGACAAAATCCAACATCCATTCCTATAATAAACGCTTGAGAGTATAGGAATAAATGGACTATTCCTTAGAATAATCAGGAGCATACATTTACGACAGTCAGTCAGCATAATATGCAATAGAAATAAACTGGAACCTTTCCCAGTAAAATCAGGAGTGAAACAAGTTTGCCCACTATCACCATTGCTATTCAATATAGTACTAGAAACGCTAGCCTCGGCAATAAGAGCCAAGAAAGACATTCAAGGAATTAGAGAAGCAAATGAGGAAATCATACTATCACTCTTTGCAGGTGACATGATGGTATACTTAGAGAACCCCAAAGACTCTGCTAAAAAGCTATTACAAATAATTCAGAATTTCAGCAAAGTGGCAGGATACAAAATAAATCCACATAAATCCTCAGCATTTTTATATATCACCAACAAAATGCAACAGTAAGAGATACAAAGAGAAATTCCATTCCAAACAAATGTTGAGAGTATAAAGTATTTGGGAATCCATCTACCAAAGAATAGTCAGGAATTATAAGAGAAAAATTACAAAACACTTGCCACAAAATAAAGTCAATTTAAATAATTGAAAAGACATTCAGTGCTCTTGGATAGGCCGAGCGAATATAATAAAGATGACAATACTCCCCAAACTAATCTATTTATTTAGTGCTATACTAATCAGACTACCAAGAAACTATTTTAATGACGCATAAAAAATAACAACAAAATTCATATGAAAGAATAAAAGGTCGAGAATTGCAAGGGAGCTAATGAAAAAAAAATCAGAGGAAGGCGGTCTAAGTGTACCTGAACTAAAGCTATATTATATAGCAGCAGTCACCAAAAGTATTTGGTATTGGCTAAGAAATAGACCAGTAGATCAGTGGAACAGATTAGATACAAAAAACAAAAAAGGGTACATCTATAACAATCTAATCTTTGACAAATCCAAAGATACCAACATTAGGTATAAAAATTCATTATTTGCAAAAAACTGTTGAGAAAACTGGAAATTAATATGGCAGAAATTGGATATGGATTCACACTTAACACCATATAGCAAGATAAGATCAAAATGGGTCCATGATTTAGGCATAAAGAATGAGATAATAAATAGATTAGAGAAAGAGAAAATAGTCTACCTCTCAGACCTATGGAGGAGGAAGGAATTTATGACCAGAGGAGAACTAGAGATCATTGTTAATCACAAAATCGAAGATTTTGATTGCATCAAACTAAAAAGTTTCTGTACAAACAATACTAATGCAAACACGATTAGAAGGGAAGTAATAAATTGGGAAAATATTTTTAAATTTAAAGGTTCTGACAAAAGTCTCATTTCCAAAATATAGAGAACTGACCCTAATTTATAAGAAATCAAACCATTCTCCAATTGATAAATGGTCAAAGGATATGAACAGACAATTCTCAGATGATGAAATTGAAACTATATCCACTCATATGAAAGAGTGTTCCAAATCACTATTGATCAGAGAAATGCAAATTAAGACAACTCTGAGATACCACTACACACCTGTCAGATTGGGTAAGATGACAGGAACAAATAATGATGAATGTTGGAGAGGATGTGGGAAAACTGGGACACTAATACATTGTTGGTTTCACAACTGTGAAAGAATCCAGCCATTCTGGAGAGCAATTTGGAACTATGCCCAAAAAGTTATCAAACTGTGCATACTCTTTGACCCAGCAATGTTGTTATTAGGCTTATATCCCAAAGAAATGCTTAAGAGCGGAAAGGGACCTATATGTGCCAAAATGTTTGTGGCAGCTCTTTTTGTAGTAGGTAGAAACTGGAAGATGAATGGATGTCCATCAATTGGAGAATGGTTGGGTAAATTATGGTATATGAAGGTTATGGAATATTATTGCTCTGTAAGAAATGGCCAGCAGGAGGAATACAGAGAGGCTTGGAGAGACTTACATCAACTGATGCTGAGTGAAATGAATAGAACCAGAAGATCTCTGTACACTTCAATGTTGTATGAAGATGTATTCTAATGGAAGTGGATATCTTCCACATAAAGAAGATCCAACTCACTTCCAGTTGATCAATGATGGACAGAAATAACTACACCCAGAGAAGGAACACTGGGAAGTGGATGTAAATTGTTAGCACTACTGTCTATCTACCCAGGTTACTTATACCTTCGGAATCTAATACTTAATGTGCAACAAGAATATGGTATTTACACACATATATTGTATCTAAGTCATATTATAACATATGTAAAATGTACGGGATTGCCTGTCATCAAGGGGAGGGAGTAGAGGGAGGGGGGATAATTTGGAAAAATGTATACAAGGGATAATATTATTTAAAAAATTACTCATGCAAAAAAAAAAAGGAAGACAATGTATATGCCAAAAGGCACATAAACAATAAATAAATTTAAGAAAAGGCAGCTAGGTGGTGCAGAGAAGTAGGCTTGGAATTGAGATAGCTTGAATTCAAATCCAGCCTCAGATACTTACTAGTTCTACCCTGGACAGATTACATAATACTGTTTACCTCAGTGTCCCCATCTGTCAAAAGACCTGGAGAAGGAAATGGCAAACCACTCCCATATCTTTTCCAAAAAACACATCCAAGTCAAATGGAATCATAAAGAATTGGACCTGATTGAACCTACTGAAAAATATTTATTTTCAGATAATCTTAAAGAAGAAACCATTAGCATCTGGCAGGGTAAACATAGGACTTCTTCCATAAACTGATATTTTTGCCTTAGATTTAAAGTGAGTCAGGAATTAAAAGAGATGGAGGTTAGAAGAGAGGATGTTCCACGAAAAGGAGATAATTATTGACAAGGTTCAGAGATAAAAGATGGAATTTTCTCTCTCTCTCTCTCTCTCTCTGTGTGTGTGTGTGTGTGTGTGTGTGTGTGTGTCAGAATGATGCTCACCCACAGAAATAACTAATTTTACAATAACCTATTGTCTTGCACCAGGAAGAGAAATTGCATGCTGTTATTTTTTTAAAAATTATACTTTTTTATTTACCAGATATATGCACGGGTAATTTTACAGAATTGATAACTGCCAAACCTTTTGTTCCAATTTTGCCCCTCTTAACCGCCATTCTCTCTCCCAGATGGCAGGTAGACCAATATATGTTTAATATGTTAAAGTATCAATTAAATACAATATAATTCCATGCTGTTATTATCTATTCCAGAGCACCAAAGTAAAGCTGCTTTTGTGTTATATGTGCTTTCCAATGGTACAGAAATAAATATCCTAGACTGGAGGAAAGTAGAACAGTTAAATCATGCCCTTTTATTTTTAACCCATATAGTTTTGTGAATCATATTGGGAGAAAAAAAATCAGAGCCAAAGGGAACAACCATGGGAGAGAGAAAAAAAATAAAAGAGAATAAAGAAGTGAATAGAGCTGTTGTTTACATTCAGTCTCCTTAGTTCTTTTTCTGGATGCAGATGATATCTCCTCTTCAAAGACCATTGGGATTTCTTGGGATCACTGAAACTCTGGGACGAACCAAGTCTTTCGTAGTTGATCATTGAACATTGTTGCTGGTATTGTATATATAATGTGTTCCTGGTTCTGCATGTTTCACTCAAAATCAGTTCATGCACATCTTTCCAGATCTGGACTTTCTTTATGAAAGGAAGCACGGAGCCAGGACGCCCAGAGGATAAAGGTAGAGAAAGAAGAGTAATTTGAAAGAGGACAAGAAAGACTGCAAGTGTTTGAAGGGTTAAGGACTGTTAGAACAGGAGTTTATAGCTGATCTTCAGGAACTAAGTCTACTGAGTAAGAACTCCATTTTGTCAAACATGAGAAGTTTTGGGTTCTTGGAGGCAATCAGGGTAGAACGACTTGCTAGCAAGTATCTTAGGTCAGATCTGAACCCAGGTCCTCCTGATTTCAGGTGTGCTACCCTCTTCACTTCACCACGTAGTGTCCCATGAGAACAGTTTTCCTGTTAACAGGGCTCGGCTGTTCAAGGAACAGCAAGTTAGCCAGTATAGATAGAACATGCCCATAAAGGGAAGGGTTCCTAAGAACTCAGGTTTGTGTTCCCACAACATATTTCAGGGATCACAAAGAGTCACCAAAGATCGAAAGGACTGAACACTATGAGCAGTACCACAATACCTTAATCTGCCTTTTCTTTAACTTCCTCTTGTCCCCACTTTTCTTCATGTTGCCTTGTTAAGTGAAATGGAATTCTGTACCTAGTTGCATATGTGTGAATTTTCCTTCCTTTGAGCATTTTGGAGGAGAATGAGGTTGAAGTGTCACTTGTTCCCCATTCTTCTTGCTTGCAAAGATGTTCACTTATTCTCTTTGACAATAGAAGCAATAAGCACCAGTACAGTTATGATCCCCACTGGAAATCTTCTATTTGAAGTGTTTTTCTCTTGCACCTGGACTCTCTGACCTTTGGCAATGATGTTCCTGAAAGTTTTAAGTTGAGGGGATTTCTTTGAGGATGTGATCAGTGGATTCTTTCTTTTTCTACTTTATTTACCCTTTGGTTCTACGAGATCTGGACATTTTTCTTTTGATGGTATGTGGACATGGTCTGTCTAGACTCCTTTTTCTGTCTGTTTTTTTTTTTTTTCTCATGGCATTTCACTACTCTGAAGCTTTGGTTTCTTCTAAAATCTATTTTCCAAGTCATTATTTTCTATTATATCCTTGACATTTTCTTCTGTTTTTAGCAGGCTAGCTATGAAATGTCCAACACAACCACAGAAAGGAAATAGTGAGCCCCTGAGGCCCAGAATAAGAAATGGGACTTGGCCACGTCTACCCAGCATGGGAAGGAAGCTGGCAACACCAGCCCCTAAACGCAAAAGAACTCCACTTGGAGACTCAAAGGGTGAAATAAGTTGCTCTCTGATTCAAAAGGCTCTCTTGGAAGAATTCAAAATGGATACTAGAAGAAAACAGAAAAATAGGGAAAGGGATTGAAAGCTAGGGAAAAGGAAATGCAAAAATTGTCTGAAGCAAATCACTCATTAAAAAATAAATTTGGTGAAATGGAAAAAGAAAGCAACTCCTTGAAAAACAGAATTGGTGAAATGAAAACCGAGAACAATTCCCCCAAAATAGAATTGGTGAAATGGGAAAAAAATCCAATGAATAAAACAACTCCCTTAAAACTTTTATTGACCAAATGCAAAACAAGGTGGAAAAAAATGCTAAACCAAGAAAATAAGTGACTAAAAATTAAAATTTAACAAATGTGAGTGCCTCAACGAGACACAAAGAAACCATCAAACAACACCAAAAAAAAAGAAGGAAATGTATAATCCCTCATCTGAAAAACAACTGACCTAGAAAAAAGATCCAGGAGAGACAATCTAAGAATTATTGGACTACCTGAAAACCATGTTAAAGAAAAGAGCTTAGACAGCATCTTTCTGGAAATCATCAAGGAAATCTACCCTGAAGTCCTTGAACCAGAGGGTAAAATAGTCATAGAAAGAATCCACCTATCCCCTCCTAAAAGAGACTCTAAAATGAAAACTCCAAGGAAGACTGTACTTAAATTCTAGAATTATCTGATTAAGAAGAAAATACTGCAAGTAGCTAGAAAGAAATAATTCAATTATCGAGGAAACAAAATCAGCAAATAAAATATTCTGAAATGAAAAAGAACTTGGTTTGCTGCTAAAAATCAACTGTTCAGCAAGTAAAATGGTGTAAACAACATGTCATGAAGAGGCCCAAAAGATCTATTACAATTGAGGGAAAGAAGGGAGGGGGATGAGCATTCTGTGAATCTTAGTCTCATCTATTTGACTCAAAGAGAGAATATCATACATATTATGCATCACAAAGAAACTTGTCTCACCCTATAGGGAAATAGGAGAGAAATGGAAAAGAGAAAAAAGAGTGTGGGGGGTGAGGGGTAATAGAAGGAAAAACAGAAATAGAAGGGGAAAGGGTTTAGAAGTGGGGAAGGGGCTATTAAAGGGGAGAGCTGATTGAGGAAAGTGGTGATCAGAATGAAAACACTGGGGAGGAGGGAAAGGGCAAAAGGAAAGCAAAATCTTGGGGAAAAGGAGATAGATTAGATTTCTGCATTAGGATGGAAGCCTGAACTCACCCAGCTAAGGGGAGAAAAGGTCAGAAGTGAGTGGGGACTTCCCAGTTAGGGTCTATAATAATCCAGTGTTTGCAGCTTGTGCTTTCCCCTGCTGTACTGACACAGCAGTCTTCTGGAGCTCTGTCTCCTGAGATCATAATGAATTGTTTTTGCTTTTCTGCTCTGAGCACCTCTGATGCCAATTGGGGTAGGGAGGAGGATTTTTGAGAAAAACAATTAAGGGTGGGGGCAGCTAGGTGGGGCAGTGGATAAAATATAGTTTCTGAAGGCAGGAAGATCTGATTTCAAATCTGGCCTCAGACACTTGATACTTCTTAGCTGTGTGACCCTGACCAAGTCCCTTAATCCCAATTGCCTCAGCAAAACAAACAAAAAAAGACAAAATAAATTAGGGGTACTAATCCTTCATCTCACACAATGTCAAACTTAAAAAATGATTCAATTAAAAGAGAAATCTACATTATACTTAGGTATATAAAATTGTTTTAGAGGTCATTGTTATGAATGTCTATATGAACACATGTGTACATATGTATGTAAGTATATGCATCTGATCATTTTCTGTATACATACATGGGTTCATGAATGTGTTATATCCAGAAACACATTGTGTGTACATAAAAATATATGTGCTTAACTGAAACCTGCCTGGAAGATATATAGGGGAAGAAAGGGGGAAAAAAGATAAAATTACAATTTTCTCAATATTCATCCATTTTGCTTACATCACCATACTTCCTGCCAGAAGTTTGGGTAAATACCTCCTAATCATTGCTTTAATTTCTTTGTCATGGGTGGTGAATTCCCCCCTTTCATTTTTTTAATTAAACCTTTTTAATTTTCAAAAGATATACATTGATAATTTTTCAGCATTAACCCTTGCAAAAGCCTGTGTTCCAATTATTCCCCCTTGTCCCCACCTCTTCCTTTAGATAATAATCCAATATACATTAAATCCAATATAGGCATACATATTATGCAATTATCTTGCTGCACAAAAAAAAATGAAATCAAAAAGAAAAAAATGAGAAATAAAATGCAAACAACAAGGAGAGTGAGAATGCTATGTTGTGATCTGCACTCAGTTTCCACAATGCTCTCTCTGAGCATAGATGGTTCTCTTCAACACAAAGTCACTGGAAATGCTCTGAATCACCTCATTATTGTGAAGTGCCATGTCCATCAGAATTGATCATTGTATACTCTTGCTGTTGCCATGTACAATGATCTCCTGGTTCTGTTCATTTCACTTAGCATCAGTTCATGTAACTCTCTCCAGGCCTTTCTGAAATCAACCTGCTGATGGCTTCTTATGGAACATTAATATTCCATACAATTCATATACCGTAACATATCTGGGCGTTATGTAACTTAGGGGCAGCCACTCAATGTCCAGTTTCTTGCAAATACAAAACATTGTTGCACATATGGGTCCCTTTCCCTCTTTTAGGATCTCTAGGACATAGAAGCCCAGAACAAAACCTTCTGAATCAAAGGGTATACACAATTTTTTGCATAGATCCAAATTGCTCTCTATGCCCTTTTATTTTTGATGTTGATTTTTTTCTTTCCTTTTTCTTGTCAAATTAGCCAAAGTTTTATATGTTTTGTTGCTTTTTCCCATAAAGCCAACTCTTAGCTTTACTCATTAATTAGTTCATTAGTTTTCTAATTTTCACATTAAGCTCTCCTTGAGATTTCTAATTTGATATTTAATTGGGACTTTTACTTTTTTTCCTCACTTGCTTAGTTGCATGTCCATGTCATTGCTGTCCTCTATTTTTTTCACATACCTATTTGGAGAGAAAAAAATATGCCTTAAGAATTCACTATTTTGGCTGCAGATTGTAATTCTCTTGGTGGAATTATGGAATGTTTCTGTAATTTGTTGTTTCATCCACTCATTTAGCATTAGATTCAACCATTCGGGAGAGCAATTTGGATCCTTGCAGAAAGGGCTATCAAATTGCACATACCTTGAGAAATGGCAATTGCCTTACGGGGGGGTGGGGAGTCTGTATCCCAAAGAAATTATAGGGGAGGGAAAAGGACCCTGTGCCAAGTTGTAGTTGTTCTTTTTTATGATAGAAACTGGAAAATCGGTAGATGCCCATCAATTGGAGAGTGGCTGAACAAGATGTGACAATATATGAAGGTAAAGGAATGTTAGCATTACATAAGAAATGATGAAAAAGCTCATTTCAGAAAGGCCTGGAAAGATTCACACAAACTGATGCTGAGTGGAACAATCAGAAGGAAGAATACTTTGTACAAAATAACAGCAAGAATTTGTATTGATCAGCTAGGAAAGAATTGCTTCTCAGTGCTTTAGTGATCCAAGCAATCCCGATTGAAGATGGCATTTGCTGTCCAAAGTCTTTCACAAAAAGAACTACAGAGAAAGAATGTAAAACTCCATATGCTATGTTTTTGTTTCACTCTCTCTCTCATGATTATTCCCTTTTGCTCTGATTTGTCTTTCCCAACATGATTCATAAAAGCAATGCTTATAAAAAGTAAATTTACTAAACACTACAAAAAATTTAAAATTAAAATTTTATTCAATTTTTAATGTATAAGATCATTGTCCAAACAGGACAGCCAATACCTATGCTGTTTAGGGCATCCAGTGAGCCAGAGACCTGGGGACCAAGTCTGACTGAAACTACATGTACAATTAGCAATTCTTGATTCTCAATTTACCATCTTTGTGAACAGGATCCTGGACTGGTGTTCGCAATTTTCCTTTATAAGGGGCTGAGCCTCTTCCTGGGTCTTTGGCTGGAGTGCCTAAAGCCTGTGCAGGCAAGTGCTGCAGCCTGAGGGAAGAGAAGGCTGAGAGGGGTGGGGTGGTCATTGGTCAGCTCAGAGACTGGCTTCTTCCAGGGTTGGGACTGCCAAGGCCAGCCCACCTGCTGGCATCACAGTGAATGCTGGAGCTTTATGTCGGGCATCTGTTCTCTCAGGTTTTCGAGGGAAATGGGGGGAGATCAACTGGGGAAGAGGAGCGCCCTGGCCCATCTGTGGAACTTTCTTGCCAGGTGGTGCAACCGCATCTGCAGAGGTCACACATTTAGACTACATTTTGAGGGTGATTGTTGCCTTTTTTGGGGGGAGGATCTTTTTCCAAAGATGGCACAATGCCTTCCATTCGGCCTGTTGGCATTCTTCTAGGTTTTGGGGTGAAGTCTCTGGAGGACACACATTCATCCTAGGAGGGGTTAAGGTGGGTCACCTTGTCTGTTTTTTTGTTGTCGTTTTAAATTTTTTTTTTTTTACCCAATACGTGATGAAGAGTTGAGGTCGATTGAGGAAGAGGAACGCCTTGGCCCATTGGTGGTAGCTTCTGCCAGGCAGTGGGGCCCATTCTGTGGAGGGTAGACATTTAGCCTGGTGGTCGAGTTAATTTACTTTTTTTTCACACCACGAGCTATGTGGGCAGGTCAAATACCAGTGAGGTCCTCCAGGGTCTGTTGGCAGAGCCTTCTACCAAGTGGCAGGTTCAAGTCTGTGGATGAAGGAGGCAACATATGAGCAAAGGAGAAGGAATTAGGAAACAGGGAAGGATGTGAGTGGCAAAAATAGGAAGAATACTTTGTACGAAATAACAAGAATTTGGGACAGATAGGAGAGAATTGGCTCTTCCTAGTGCTTTAGTGATCCAAAGCAATCCTAATAGTCTTTGGACAGAAAATGCCCTCTGCATTAAAAAAAAATGAGAAAAAAAATGTAACACCATGTATTGTGGTCACTTTTTTTTTCTCTCTTCCATGGTTGTTCCTTTTGCTTTGCTTTTTCTCTCCAAACACGATTCATAAAGCAAAGTATATTCTAAATCAATACATTTATTAACCCTCCCACCAAATGAAAATTCTATTTTATTGAGCAAAAAATAGGACAATCAAAGTAGTATAACAATATAGGACAATATAAGGCAACAATAGAAAGGTCATGCTTCTGCCAAAATGATTGGGGCAGCCCCTTTTTGTAGTGGTCAGAAAATGGAAATTGAATGGATGTCCAACAATCGGAGAATGGTTGGATAAATTATGGTTTATGAATATTATGGAATATTATAGTTCTATAAGAAATGACCAGCAGCATGAATACAGAGAGGCTTTGAAAGACTTACATAAACTGATCCTAAGTGAAGTGAGCAGAACTAGAAGACCATTATACCCTTCAACAATAATTCTGTAGGAGGATGTATTCTGATGGAAGTGGCTATCTTGGACAAAGAGAAGATCTAATTCAGTTCCAATTCATCAATGATGGACAGAATCAGCTACACCCAGAGAAGGAACACTGGGAAATGAGTGTAACCTGTTTACATTTTTTTGTTTTTCTTCCCAAGTTATTTTTACCTTCTGCATCCAATTCTTCTTGTGCAACAAGAGAACTGTACGGTTCTGCTCACATACATTGTATCTGCGATATAATATAACATAGTAAACCTGTACAAAACTGCCTGCCTTCTAGGGGAGGGGGTGGAGGGAGGGAAGGGAAAAGTCAGAACAAAAACGAGTGCAAGGGATAATGTTGTAAAAAAACAATAGCAAGGTCAATACTTTTTGCCGCCAATATGCTTGGCATCCAATCAACCAGAGAGCCAGAGAGCCAGAGATTCAGGGACCAAGGCTGGCTTTATCTTTTAAAAAAATTTTATCATATAGCTTTTTATTTACAAAACATATGCTTGGGTAATTTTTCTAATCTAATTAAATTTTTTTGTGATCAATAATGATCTCTAGTTTTTTTTTTTTTGGTCATAAAGTCCTTCCTCGTGCATAGTTCTGAGAGGTAAATTATCCTATGCTGTTCCAAATTTGTTTATATCATTCTTATTTCCAGATCATGAACCCATTAGGACCTTAGCTTGGTATATGGTTGTTAGGTGTGGGTCAATGACTAGTTTCTGCCATCCTAGTTTCCAATTTTCCCCGCAGTTTTTGTCAAATAGTGAATTCTTATCCCAAAAGCTGTCAAACACTAGATTGCTATAGTAGTTGACTATTTTGTTCTGTGAACCTAATTTATTCCACTGATCAATGACTCTTTTTCCTATCTAGTACGAAATGGTTTTGATGGTCTAGCTGTTCCAGATCTGTGTCAAACACTAGATTGCTATAGTCATTAACTAATTTGTTCTGTGAACTTAACCTATTCCGTTGATAACTGCTCTTTTTCCTATCTAGTACCAAATGGTTTGAATGGCCTAGCTATATGACATCTAAAGCTACATTATAAAGCAGAGGTCACCTTCAATTTTTTTTAATTGATTCCCTTGAAATTGACCTTTTGCTCTTACAGATTAATTTTTTTTTTGGGCAGGGGTCAGTAAAATAGGTTGAGAGTTTGTCATAGCACTAAATAAATAGGTGTATTTGGGTACCCAGTCTTGGGTAGTCTTGTCACCTTTATTACTTTTGCAGCCCCTATCCAATAGCCCTTTATATTTTTCCAATATAGATAGATAGATAGATAGATATATGCATAGATATATATATATAGATAGATATAGATATAGATATAGATATAGATATAGATATAGATATAGATATAGATATAGATATAGATATAGATATAGATATAGATAGATAGTGCCCTTCCTTATTCCTTTTAATTAGACATATTTTTACTTTTGCTTGATCTGAAGTCAGGATTTTTACCCCTGCTTTTTTGTACTTCACCGGAAGCATAATAGATTCTGCTCCAGCCTTTTACTTTTCCTCTGTATGTATCATTCTGCTTTAAATGTGTTTCTTTTAAACAATGTATTATAGAAGCCAGTCTGCTATCCATTTACCTTTTATTGAGAGAGTTCACCCCATTCACATTTATGGTTAAAACTGTATTTCCTTGCCATCTTATTCCCCAAATTATACTTTTCTCTTTCCTTTTCCCCTTTCCCTCCTTCCCCAGTATTTTTCTTAGGAGCACTACTTGCCTCAACCAGCCATCTTCCTTTAGAGTCCCTCCCCCTTTCTTACACCTTTGCTTAGTATTTCTGTTTCCCTTTCTATTTAGTTTACCCCTTTCCCCTTTTGCTTTTCCCCTACCCCACTTTGCTGTAAGGTGAGAGAAGTTTCTCGGGGAAACCAAATATTTGTAATATTTTCTCTTTGAGCCAAATCTGTCCAGAGTAAGATTCACAAAACATTCATCCCCTACCCTGCTTTCCCTCATTTATAAAAGGTTTTCGTTGCTTCGTCTTGAGATTTAATTTCCCTCATTTTCCCTCCACTTTTCTCTTTTTTCCAAGTATAATGCCCTTCTCACCTCTAGTTTTTTTTTTATTTTTTTTATTGGAACAGTAATATGAAATTATACATATACTCTCTATGTATACCCATAACAGAATTATACTTTTTAAGTGCTCTGCTTACCTTTTTATGCTTCTTCTGATTTCAATATTTGGATTTTCAATATTTGTTTAGCTCTGGTCTTTTCATCAGCAATGAATGCAAGTCACCCTGATTCACTGAATGTCCATCTATTCTCTGAAAGAAAATCTCAGTTTAGAGGAGTAATTTATTCTTGGCTGCATTCCATTTACCTTTACCTTTCAGAATATCAGATCCCAGGTCCTTCTATCCTTTAAGGGGGAAGCCTTTAGGTCCTGGGTATAATCCTTATTGTGGTTCTTCAGTTCATCATATCTTACTCCACACACTCTCAGTTTTCCTTGTAAACCACTGATTGGTGCAGATTTGTTTCCATGGAGACTGGGAGGTCCCCCAGGCTTTTGTATCCACCCCACCCCCAGGGCTTAGTCCAGGGTCTCACCACAGTAGAAAATCAATGTTTTTTCTTATTCTTTCTCCTAAATTCTGTGCACTCTGGCTTCTCTCCTCCTCATTCAGATGAGTTTTACTCATTGAAATGCAGTGACTGATAACCTCTGTAGTGCAAAAGCTGAAAGAGCCCTGTCTAATTCTCCTCCTTCAGCATCTCTCTGGCAGCATTTTTGGGAGTGACTGCCTTTTCTTCTCCCTCTCTTTTCAGAGTTTTCCCGATTCTGCCATCTCTGGGTTTTTTACTGACTTGTGTGTCCTGCTTGGCTCTTTGACTGGATCTTTATTCATGTCATGGACCCTGGGGAGGACCCCCTTATGCCTGTGTCACCAGTCATCTATGTCCTGGAAACTGATGAGGCCCAATTGTCATCTCTAAGCAAAAACACTCCCAGCTATGTTGATGAGGCTGGAGTCTACCTCCTCAGCTGTGCTCCCCAATTCCCATATATTTCTGTTGCCCATGTTGAATCTGAGCCAATTTGCAGCTGAAAATCCATGTGTCCAAAGCACATTGCATAATCTTGGTCACCCAAACTCTCCCCTTGTCTGAAATTCTCTACTCCGGGCACCCAGCTTTGCAGGATCAGTCATCCCCTACCCTTTTCTCTTACTTTGCCCACATTTCATCCATTAGGTTCTGCAGGTTCTAAGCCCTTCCTCTACGACTCTCCTCCCCCAGAGGCTTGCTTTCCTTTAGTCTCCTTGCCATCAACCTCATGACCCTGTACACCTCTTTCCTACAGGACTCCAGCTGTTCTATTAGGATTATGCATTCTCATGTGACTGTCTCTGTACTCTGTATTTTTTTGGTGGATTCTAGTTTATGTATTTGTTGTCCTCCCATTTAAAATGGAATTTGTGCATCTTAAACAAGTATTGCTAAATCTTTGTTGATTGATTCTCAGCCTTGGGAATTGTCCTGTTTCTTTCCCTGTTCAGTTGCAGATTTCATTGAGGGAAAAGATGTCAACCAAACTGCTATAATTCCTTATTACAACAACTATCCCATCCACCCAACTAAAGAAGTAGCTGTCCCATAAGGCCCTAACGTAGCACAGCCCAGAAGCAGAACCCTCTCCAACACAATGGATGATAGTGATCAATTCTTTCAGATTGTTTCCCAATTTCCTCCTTTCTCCTTTTCATTTTGCCTCCATACTCATCATTAAAATAAATGGAAGGAAGGCAACTGAGAGACTCCTTGTGTAACCACAGGAATAATTACAGAGGATGAATGATTATGGCAAAGTGTCTGTATGTCAAAAGAATTTATCTCCAAAGGTAAAATCCACTTATTGGCTGTGATTTCAGGTGGCATTTTTAAAATATAGGATGGGTAGTTTCTCTCACATAGCTCCAATCACAAAATGTGAATGTAGTTGAGATATTCTTTGACTTACAACAGGCAATAACATGTATACTTTAATACTGCAACAAGGATTAGAGAATAAAAGAGATTATTCTCAAGGCTGGGATGAGAACCGATGCACTAATGAGCCTGAGAGATGCACAGGATGTTGTGAAAACAAAGAACAAAAAGCAAAATTCTGTTATTAAATATTTTCTTGAAAAGGAAATTAATTGTTATGTCTTTTGAATTCTCCCTGTTATTCTGGTGGGATTTGACAATATTTTTTGTTATTTCAATGGTTTTTCTGCTTTCCAGTTAAGTTTTTGTTGTTGTTGTTGTTTTTATTTTGGAAGTGAAGTTAATGAATTGAAAAGAAATACACCTACCTGGACACCTCTCCTCCTGAAGGGACCACTGTCCTCAACATGAGTGTAATTACTTAGGCTGCTCCAGAAGCTGCACAAGGTAGCCACAGGGCCACAAATTCCCCAGACCTCGCTGTGGGGAAAGCTTGGACAGTTTTGGACAGTAGTTAGAAACAGTTACTGACCAACAGTTATGAACCATTTGGAAAACTGCCCATGGGTTTCAGAACATTCTAGGACAGTGGTCCTCAAACTGAGGGGGGCCAGTTCACTGTCCCTGAGACTGGGAGGGCCGGACTATAGTAAAAACAAAAGCTCACACTCTGTCTCCGCCCCTCAGCCCAGTTGCCATAACCCCGTGGGCAGCATAAATGTCCTCAGGGGGCTGCTTCTGGCCTGCTCTAGCGTTACTCAATATTTCACATCGCCAGTCTCTCCTAATTCCCAGGACGTCAGAAAGCCTCAGGCCACAGACCTTTGCAGTAACAACTAATTACCTGGCTGCCTCCTCTGCGGCTTTCAGAGATCTCTAGGTACAATTTTTTGAATCCTAGTTTAATATCCGGTAGCTTGCTCAAGGAACAGCCATGTGCAAACTCAAAGTCTTTATTATCCTTGCTCACATAATGCCCTGACCTGTTAACTCCCAAGTGAATGTGTGGTCTGTGAGAGAACCACGTGTTCACTGTCAAGCTCCTTACCTCTCTTGCCTATTCATCAGCTTGGCTCAACTACCCCCAGAATAAAGAGACTGAAGAGATTGACCCATTGCTAGAATGGTCTTAAAAAGGTTCTGTGCCGTCTCCCACACAGCCAATCAGAGAGGGAGCCATCTGCTGTTAGGAAGCCTACCCATGGGAAAGCCCCTAGCCACAGAAAATTGCTTCTGGACCACTCAAACCTCCTGTTGCGCCATGCTGGCCCATTTAAAGGACCCTTACACAAAGGTGTATCTAATTCATTAGGTTTTTTCATAAAATTAACTCTTAGTTTTATTAGTTCAATAGCTTCCTGAGTTTCAATTTTATTAATCTCTCACTGGAGTTTCAGAATGTCTAATTTGACATTGAATTGTGGGTTTTAATTTCTTCTTTTCTTGTTCTCTTCCTAGCTTCTTTAGTTGTATACCCAAGTCATTGATCTCCTCTTTATTTGATTCACACAGCTATTTAGAGACATAAAGTATGGCCTAAGAACTCCCAGCTTTGGATGCATATTTCACAGGTTTTAGGATGTTGTTTCATTATGGTAATTCTCTTGGATGAAATCCACATTATTCTGATTTGTTGTTTGACCCACCCATTTTTTAGAATTGGATTTAAAGATTCTGGAGAGCAATTTGGAACTAGGCAGAAAGGCTCTAAAACTTTACATACCCTTTGACCCAACTGTTCTGTACCCCAAGGTAATCAGAGAGGAGGCTAAAGGACCCACACGTGCAAAATTGTTTATAGCAGCTCCTTTTTGTGATAGCAAAGAACTGGAAAATCAGTAGATGTGCATTAGATGGGGAATGATTGAAAAAGATGTGGTGGTCTATGAAGGTGAGAGAATATTAGGATTAGACAAATTGGTGAACAAGCTGATTTTAGAAAAGCCTGGAAAGATTTACACAAACTGATGCTGAGTGGAACAAGCAGAAGGAAGAATAGTGTACACAAAATAACAGCAAGAATTTGTGATGATCAGCTAGGAAAGAATTGGTTTGTCTCAGTCCTTTAGTGATCAACAGCAGTCCAGATAGACTTTGGACAGAAAATGCCATCTGCATTCAAAAAAAGAACAAAGGAAAAAGAATGTAAAGCAACATATGCCATGTGCACTTGTTCTTTTTTTTTTTGTTCTCTGTCCCATGGTTATTCCCTTTTGCTCTGATTTTCTTGTCTCAACATGATTCATAAAGCAATGCTTATTAAATAATTTATGAAACATTGAAAATAATTTAAATTTAATTCAATTTTTAATTTTTAAGACACAGTCCAACCAGGACAGCCAATACATTTTCTATTTAGGGCATCCAGTTATCCAGAGACCTGAGGACCAAGGTTGGCTGGAACTTCACGTTCAATTGGCAATTCTTGCTTCTCAATTTGCAATCTTCATCTACCTGGTAAACAGGGTGGATTATTGTTCACAATTTTCCTCTGTATGAGTGGCTGAGGCACTTCTTCCTGGGGCCTTTGGCAGGAGTCCCTAAAGCCTGTGGCAGACAGGCGCTGCAGCCTGAGGGGAGAAGAGACTGACAGGGATGTGGTGGCTTCTTCTTTGACCTCTCATGACAGTAAGGGGGGAGGTCTTTCGTCAGCCCAGGACTGGCCTCTTCCAAGGGTAGGGAGGACCCAGTCCGGAACAGCTGCTGGCACCATGGTCAATGCTGGAGATTTTTGAGAGGCATCTGTTCCCCCAAGTTTTCAGGGGAAATGATGAGAGATCGACTGGTGAAGAGGAGCGCCCTGGCCCTTAGTGCAGAGTTCTGCCAGGTGGGAGCCAAGTCTGTGCAGGGCAGACATTCAGCCTCGTGGTGGAGGTGGGTCAGGGTGTTTCCGGGAGCTTTATCCAAAAATGGTACCATGCAGTGATTTTAACTGGGGAAGAGGCGGCCTTGGCCCACTGGCAGAGGCTTCTGCTGGTCAGTGGCAATAAGTCTGTAGCGGGCATACGAGATGGTCAGAACAATAGTTACAGAGTCTCAGGATCACTAATATATCTTCCCTAAAGTTTAGTTAAGAAATATTATTATCTTTGCAGGCCAGAAGACTTTTACAATCATTGACAAAACAATAGCATTCTTAATCAGCGTATTTGGGATTATTATACCTACAAAAATTGACTTTTCAGGAGTTGCTCCAAATGATATAGAGAAAGAATTTATTAGAATCTCAGGAAGCACACTATCCTATGCTGTGGCCCCAAAAGGACAGTAAAGGTGCCCCCTTGGAGAGCCATTCCACTGATAGTATTCACAACTTTTATCCTGTCAGAAAAAGAACACCCCCAAATCCCATCCTCTGTAGAGGGTCACATAAATCTTTATTCCCCTATTTGGTCAGTGGAATGCAGTAGATGTATAGCTTTCTCACCAGTGTACTTCTTTGAATAACAGATCATCCTGAGGACCTTATCTAAAATCACATGCTTCATAACCTGAGCCCTTTAAGGCTTTAGATAACAGTCCCTGATCAATATGTGCTTAATCTATAAGTTCTTCATCTTTTCTCCCACTCAATCCCCCTTGTCATTCATAAAGATATATGTATATATTTCCTCATGAAGAGCTTACTTTGTGGTCAAATTCAATTAACATCTCTACACATTGCTTGTTCATCTCTTCCTGTGGATCATCTGCTGCTATGGCCTTCCATCCCTCTTTCTGTAAAATCATCATTTTAATGGCATCCTCTTTGGGTAAGATTCTTGCCAGTGATCTCCGAACTATTCTTGTTCCCAACTGAATTATGCAAGGCAAACACAGTGGCCACAGGATGATTCCACTTATAGGTATTAATCCATATCCCAACAGATGTTTCCTCCAGCTTCCACTGAACCACGACCCCCAGCCAGTACCAAAGGGAGATTTCCAAACCCTCACAGGCACATGTGCAATCTTAGGGATGGTTTTCATGATTTCCTTAACAATTTGCCCATTATCATCAATCTGCATACAGCAGGTGGACAAATTCAGTTTCCCACAGACCCCACCTTCCTGGGCTAGTAAATCGTCTAAGACTAGCCAATGTTGTAACACTGCTTCCCTTGTCTGAGTTGCCTGATCAGCCAGTGAGTCTAAGGCTTGAGCAGTTTAGTTAGCTATTACCTCTAGCACTGGATGTAGTCTCATCAACCAATTTAACACATATGTCAGCGTTTGGTACCCCCAACTACCATCCTGGGCCCATGTTGCCGGTCAATATGCTTTTATAATTTCTCTCTGGAGGCCAGGCATCTCCCCACCCGTTGGCATCATTTGTCTGGGTCAAAGAAGTGTGAATGTGGGTTAGGGAGCAATCCGCACTTCGTTTTTCCCTTTCCAAATTTTCACATAACCATATCTCCCATTGCCTGCCAACGCTTGATGAGAGAAAGGAAAATGAGGTCTAATTACACCTACATAACCAGCCCCAGTGCCATTTTTGGAAAAATGAGTATAAGCTGTCTGCCCACACATCCAGTAATGCCCCTTCAGGGCAGGATTATCTTCATTACAAAATATAAAAGGTCTGCTTGAACCTGGAAAATACCTGACATGCCAGTGACCTAAGGGCCTATCCAAAGATGACTTTCAACTCCCCATTGGCAGATGCAACCATTTTCCGCAGTTAGATCCTGATGGCTCCAGAAATTATTAAACCTTTTCCTAACAGTGTTTCTCTATTCTCCCACTGCCATTCCATTGAAGTGTGAGTTGAACCAGCTGCTATGCTATTGAAGGTTATACATGTCCATATCTGGGGTCCCTCTGGGTCAGGGATTAAACAGGCAGGTGCCATTTTCCTCACACATCCTTCACTACTATCAGAACATTGGATACAGAGCACGAACTACTGATCCGTCATAACAAGTTCCATCTATTCACATAGCTATGCAATCTGTGATAGCTCCCTTCTCCAGCCTGTGGGTAAATGTCCATGGGCATTCACTTTCTCCCATCCATGGCCCTGTACCACTCTGATTTGAGCAATATTCCCACAGGGTCCAGTGATGCTTTTCTTCTCCTGACCAGAAACCTGTTCCATTGTATATTACTGACCTGTTGTTCAAGATCCCAGGCCGGAGACAGGGGAACAGGAAGCCAGGGTCACCGTGTAAGTTGATCACGTCCCCCACATATCCAACAGCCAGTCAATCTAAAGCTAGTGGCTATTGTTTGGATCAGGGTTTGAAAGGTATTTTCATGCCCTAATGGTCCCGAGGTACCAGTACAAAGGGTGTACCCACATAAAATTACACATGCATATACAAGGCACAGTCTCCAAGCCTTTGGGTTTGGTTCACACCCCATTCTTCCTGATAGTATATAATATCCCTAATCCCTAACAATACAGTCCAACAAAATATGATATCTAATACAAACAAGAAAAGTCCCAAAAGAGTTCCCCAAATGAGACAAGTCAGAAAAATTTTACATGCACAATTCATCAGTCTTTGCTAAGCTGTAATTTCAGCCACACTTTCGGCGTTCCTGGATCAGTCTCTACTGCCCACTTCTTTGGTGCCTCCACGGGACCTTTGACTCAAGTGTGATGTGCCCAACATTTCTCTTTGGTGCGTATCACCATAGCTGAAGTCAAGAGGATCTGGAAAGGCCCGTCCCCACTTGGAATCAGCTTGTCCCCTTTCCAGGAGCCAATCAGGACCCAATCTCCTGCTTTAAATGGGTGCATCACAAATCTTAAGGGGGGAGCCCGACTAATGAGACCTTCAATTGCAATGCTTTGAGATGTTCTGTCAGATCTTAACAAATTTCCTAAGGAATAGCTCTTTAGTCTCAAAAATTGGGTCTGATTGCTCTGGGGTCATTAGCCCAGGGTAAGCATGGCCAAACAATAATTCATAAGGGCACAGACCAATGTCCTATGAGGCTTTGTCCTAATTCTCAGCAAAGCAAGAGGAAGGCACTTAGTCCAAGGTAACTGAGTTTCTAATGTTAACCCTGTAAGTTGTTTTTTTTTTTGTTTTTTTTTTTTATTTCCTGATTCAGCCTTTCCACTTTTCCTTAGGAAGGATAGTGTCATGGAGTATGAAACTGCCAAGATATTTTTAGGCCTTAACTAAAGCTTGTAGCAGTTTGGCTGTAAAGTGTGTACCCCGGTCTGAATCAGTGCGTTCCACCATCTCATATCTTGGAATTATTTGTTCAAGGAGGACCTTCACTACAGTAGGGGCCGTAGCCTGACAGAGGGGAAAAGCCTCCACCCAAGAGGTCAGATGGTCCGCTATGACCAGCAGACATCTGAGACGTCCCACAGGGGGCAGTTCGGTAAAGTCCATTTGTATACTCTGAAAAGGTCTAATGCCAGGGCTTCTTCCGCTCAATGGGGCTCACTGAAGGGCCGCTCTGTTTGTCCTTCGACAGACAATGCAGCCATCCGTTACCTGAAGAGCCAATGTGTATAATCCAGGGTCGACAAACATAGTGCATATAGTATCACACTTATTCTGGACTGCCTAGGTGCAGGTATTGGATCACCTGTCTCATGACTGCTTTGGTCAGTACCTCTCTTCCACTGGGGAGAAACCAACGTCCCTTTGAACCTCCTGGGTCCCTGAAGCCTGGAGTCTCTGTTTCTCCTCCGGGGTATAGGATGGTGGAGGTAAATGTTGAGGCAGGGCCGGTATTAACACCATCATTTCTTCAGGAGTAACAGAATCTCCTTCCCCAGCTAACTTGGCTTCTTCCATCACCAAACCGTTTCCCTTGGCTTTGAAGGAATTTCCTGCTCAGTGTTTTATCACTTGAACAACAGCTAAAAATTTAGGTGTCATCAGATTAGTCAGTACCTCAGTCACCAAGGCTTCATGTGCCTGTCCCTTATCTTTGCTCTTGACCATGCCTTGTTCTTCCCAGGTGCTTCCAAAAATGTGTACCGTTCCCCAGGCATACTTGGAGTCAGTGTAGTTAGTTCCACTCCTTTCACCCGATTCTTTAATGCATGATGGAGAATAAACAATTCACAAGTCTGGGCTGACAAGTTATTAGGTAAGACTCCTGATTTAATGACCCATAACCCATCCCCATCAACAATAGCCCAAACATTGTGTCTTCTTCCCTCCACCACTCTGGAGGATCATCTATGAACCATCAGGCTCCTGTTAGCAGTGCTCCCTGACTTTTGTTTGTAAGTCCACCACATTAAGACAATCGGGCTCTAACTGCATATCCTCTCTGGGGGAGGCAGAAAGGAAACTAGCTGGGTTTGGATTCAAATATTGCGATAATACTAAATCATCTTTTTTCTAATAAGATTGCTTCATATTTTAGTATTCTCGAATCAGTTAACCATCTTCCTGCCCTCTGATTTAAAATGGATTGAACCTGATGAGGAAAATTCACTATAAGACTTTCCCCAAATGTCAGTTTTCTGTTCTCTTCCACTAGTACAACTGTTCAGCTACTGCCTGTAGGCATGTGGGCCAACCTCTTGCCACAGGGTCTAACAATTTGACAGAAAAGCTGCAGGATATCTCTGCCCCCCTTATTTGTGCTAAAACTCCTAAGGCCACTCCTTGTTCAGTATTAATAGATGGAAGCGTTTCTTTAGAGATGGCAATATTAACACAGGGGCTGATAGTAAAGCCTTCCTCAAACTCCCAAACCTTTCCTGTGTTTCCTGTAAGATTCCATTCTATTTGATTAGGTTTTTTCTTATAAATATAAAGATTTAGATAACAATGCATATTCATTAATCCAAATCCTACAACATCCTACCAATCCCAGGAATTTCCTAAATTCCTTTTTCATCCTGGGTCTGGTCATCTGCAGCATTCCCTCAATCTGGATCGTATCCAATCTCTTCTGTAGCTCACTTATCATCAGTGTCCTAAATACTAAAGTTCCCGTTCTACATATTGGAATTTTTCTTGGGATACTCTCAACCCCTTCTGGTCCAGAAAATTAAGCAGGTCAATGGTCGTTTGTGTCTCTCTTTCTCCCAGTTATGAACAAATCATCCACATACTGTAATATTTTAATTCCCTGCTAAGAATATTCAAAGTCCCTCCAATATCCTTTGCAAGGCTTGCCCAAACAAATTGGCTGACTCTGTATACCTTTATGGGAGTACCAATTCTTGACATTCACCGCCACAATCCTTGTGTCCTAATTTTTTTCACCGTCTCTTACGTAACTACAATAGGGATATTAGATCGAGTGGAAAGCAATAATATAAAACAAAAATGAGGTTTTTTGAATTTCATTGCAGCCCTAATGACATGATTTGACTACCACTCCTCCAAATCATAAACTCTCTCTATGACATCTCTTATCTAACTTTTTATATTTAGGTCATCATTGTGTAACAATATACTCAAAATTGCTCCAGGGCCCAGGTCAGCTGAAGTGTAATTATTCTCTTTCTTTTCTGCTAAGGTTTCTCTCTCCTCTAGACCCAGAAACCCATCAAGTAGGTGCAGTAATAGGGGAGTCTGGCTTCTGGAAAGAGAGATTAGATTCTTTTTTATGAATTAACTTTAACTTCCCATCTTTGTTCCAGAGTCCCAGAGAGAATCATGTAAAAATTAAGTCTGGCTTATGGTTATGTTCTCCCAAAGAGAAGACAGAGAAAAATTTTCAAGTGTCGACTAATTCCTTGCACACAAAAACCTGTTAAAAGCCAAAAAACAAAACATAAGCAAAAATAACCCATAACAACTTTTATTTGTTATTTTATAATTAGAAATTTTTTGACAGTATACATGCATGAATAATTTATTTTTATATCATTTTCCCTTGTAATCATTTTTCCCATAACAACTTTTACATACTTTCAGGAGACTGGTATTAAAAATAGCCTTTCTCATAGGAAGTCCAGAGATAGACTTACTCATTACTTATGGCAGAGCTTTGAAGGATGAAGGAGAAAACACAGAAGTTCTCTCTCTTTCTGACTAATGCAGCACCCTATCGCTCTGCCACTGTCATGGGGTCTGTCCATCTACGATTTATTGCATCATACCAAAGCTCCAGGCCCCTCAGACTAGAACCATACACATTGTGGGTGTTTCCCTGATTTAGAGACTAAGTCATTATCTTATTATTGTAGAGCCTTTCTTAGGTATTAATGAATGACAGTTCATTCAACTAAATATTGTAGTTTGGACAATGGACATTTAAAATCGGGTTTCTTTTATGAGTTCTTAGAATTATCTCTTTTGACCAATAAGGAAACTCAGATTATCTTCATATTCTTGGTCCTTCACAACAGGTCCCTAACCTCCTTTTCCAAACTTTTCCATTCCATTCTGTACTCTATGATTGTCAAACTGTCCTTTTTGTTCTCACATAGGAACTCTAACATCTGCTTTGCATTGGCTTAGAATCTCTTCTATCATCAAGTCATGCCTTCCAAAACAAAACTTTCTATCTTTCAAAGCAATCTCAATAAACTTGGGATAGAAAGTTCACTTCTTTTTTCTGTTTCTTTTCCCTCCCATGGTTTTTCCCACTTGTTCTCCTTTTTCTTTCCCAGTTCCATTCTAAATTTCAACATCCATTAATATGTATATCTGTGTGTGTGTGTGTGGGTATACATACATACACTCATGTAGATAGACATATGGATGGATTGATATACACAAAAACAAAAAGCCATGAAACTATCATCCAAAGTCAGCTATTTGTGCTGAGTCAAACAGGGGAGACTCCTTTTTAAAAACTTTGCTTTTAACTTTGAATATGAGCCAGGTAGCCTATATCAGATGGTGATGGCACATGCTCACTAATTGGCTTTCTTCATTGAAAATCTGAATTAATCAATAAATGAAGCAGGACTAACCCCCCATCTCCTCATTTGAAATGTGAAGTATACAAAGTGGTCTTTTAGGTGGACATTGCTCAGCCTTTCCCTAAAAAGCAGAGCACAGATTGAATTCAGTGTATATTATCTTGAAGTATTAATAAATTCCTTTTGTCTTATTTTCTGAGTTTGCTGTATTTGATTAGGACTTCAAGGCTTAATCTAGATTTCTTTTATGATTCTGGTAAGTCTAGCCAGGATATTGGGGGCGTGGCTCTTTGCCCATGTGGCTCTCTCCAAGAATCTACTCTGATTTTGCCACTAACATTTAGCTCTTTGTAAAGTGCCAGATCAGAGTAGATTAGTCTGAGAAGGAAAATGGTTAGAGATTGAAATTTCCCAAACTTTGGAAAGATAAAGACAAATAATTTTGCAACTCAACGTTCGATGTTTCCTCCTCATTTGTGCATGAAGAAATGGAAACTGCAAAGAGGCAAATGAGTATAGTTCTTCCCCAATGTTAGCTATCCTAGGAACAAAACATTAAGAGATGGAGTGAATGGAGGAAGTGAAAAAAATGTCCCTGGCAGCAACCCAGTATCAGTATGCACCCCAGTGAGGAGCAAGCTGACCCTGCAGAATGATCTTGTAGAGACAGAGCTATCCTGTACTGAATTCTACTGCTACCTTATACAATCTGAGGGTTCAGCTACAGACATTGACTTCCCGAGGCTATCTTATGGGAAGCAGAAAGCCTTGAAGACCAGTTGACTTATGACATTCCCAATTAGCATAGTTAGGACACCTTTTCCATAAAAGGTCTAACCTTCCTCCTTGTTCCCCATTGTTCCCCGCCTTATGGCTTAATAACTGTGCTTGACCTTGAGTGATTTGAGTGGAAATTCATACTAATTTCCATACTTCCATAACTTTCCATTCTGCCATACTGCAGAAACTAGGCATGGACCCACACTTAACACCACATACTAAGAGAAGATCAAAATGGGTCCATGATTTAGGCAGAAAATATGAGATCATCAATAAATTAGAGGAACATAGTATAATTTAACTCTCAGACTTGTGGAGGAGGAAGGAATTTGTGACCAAACGAGAAGTAGAGATCATTATTGAACACAAAATAGAAAATGTTGATGACATCCAACTAAAAAAGTCTTTGTACAAACAAAACTAATGCAAACAAGATTATAAGGGAAGCAAGGAACCGGGAAAACATTTTTATAGTCAAAAGTTCTGATAAAGGCCTCATCTCTAAAATGTAGAGAGAATGGACTCTAGTTTATAAGAAATCAAGCCATTCTCCAATCGATAAATGGTCAGATATGAATAGACAACTCTCAGATGAAGAAATTGAATCTATTTCTAGCAATATGAAAAGATGCTCCAAGTTATTATTCATCACAGAAATGCAAATGAAGACAATTCTGAGATACCACTATATACCTCTCAGATTGGCGAGAATGACAGGGAGAGATAATGCCCAATGTTGGAGAGGATGTGGGAAAACGGCGTCACTGATGCATTGTTGGTGGAGTTGTGAATACATCCAGCCATTCTGGAGAGCAATCTGGAATTATACCCAAAAAGTTATCAAAATGTGCATACCAGTTGACCCAGCAGTGCTACTACTGGGCTTATATCCCAAGGAAATACTAAAGAAGGAAAAGGGACCTGGATGTGCCAAAATGTTTGTGGCGGCTTTTTTGGTAGTGACTAGAAAGTGGAAAATGAATAGATGCCCATCAATTGGAGATTGGTTGGGTGAATTATGATTCATGAATGTTATGGAATATTATTGTTGTGTAAGAAATGACCAGCAGGATGAATACAGAGAGCCTTGGAGAGACATCAACTGATGCTGAGTGAAATGAGCAAAACTGGGAGATCATTATACACTTTAACAACAATACTGTAGGAGGATGTGTTCTGATGGAAGTGGATATCCTCGACAAAGAGAAGATCTAACTCAGATCCAATTGACCAATGATGGAGAGAATCCGCTACACACGGAGAAGGAACACTGGGAAATGAGTGTAAAGTGTTTGCATTTTTTTCCCCCAGGTTACTTTTACCTTCTGAATCCAATTCTTTCTTTGCAACAACAACAAAAAATTCGGTTCTGCACACATATATTGTATCTAGGTTATACTATAACATATGTAATATGTATGGGAATGCCTGCCATCTAGGGGAGGTGCTGGAGGGAAGGAGGGGAAAATTCGAAACAGAAGGGAGTGCAAGTGAAAATGTTGTAAAAAATGACCCATGCATATAATACTGTCAAATATATAATAATTATAAAATTAATGAAAAAAGAAAGGATTCAGCAGAATTTGGTTGCTTAGGTAAGTGAGAAGTAAAGTCACCTAAGTTGAAATGATTCAAGTAAGAGAGAAATCTACATTATACTTGGGTATATAAAATTGTTTTAGATGTCATTGTTGTGAATGTCTATATGAACACATGTGTACATATGTATGTATATATATATATATGCATATGATCATTTTCTATATACATACATGGGTTCATGAATGTGTTATATCCAGAAACATATTGTGTGTACATAAAAATATATGTGCTGAACTGAAAACCTGCATGGCAGATATATAGGGGAAGAAAGGGGGAAAAAAGATAAAATTACAATTTTCTCAATATTCCTCCATCTCGCTTACATCACCAGACTTCCTGCCAGAAGGTTGGGTAAATAGCTCCTAATCATTGCTTTAGTTTCTTTGTCATGGGTGGTGAATTCCCCCCTTTCATTATTTTTTATTAAAGCTTTTTAATTTTCAAAAGATATACATTGATAATTTTTCAGCATTAATCCTTGCAAAAGCCTGTGTTCCAATTATTCCCCCTTGTCCCCACCTCTTCCTGTAGATAATAATCCAATATACATTAAATCCAATATATGCATACATATCATGCAATTATCTTGCTGCACAAGAAAAATGAAATCAAAAAGAAACAAATGAGAAATAAAATGCAAACAACAAGGAGAGCGAGAATGCTATGTTGTGATCTGCACTCAGTTTCCACAATGCTCTCTCTGGGCATAGATGGTTCTCTTCAACACAAAGTCACTGGAAATCCTCTGAATCATCTTATTGTGAAGTGCTATGTCCATCAGAATTGATCATTGTATAGTCTTGCTGTTGCCATGTACAATGATCTCCTGGTTCTATTCATTTCACTTAGCATCAGTTCATGTGACTCTCTCCAGGCTTCTCTGAAATCATCCTGCTGATGGCTTCTTATGGAACATTAATATTCCATACAATTCATATACCGTAACATATCTGGGCATTCTGTAACGAAGGGGCAGCCACTCAATGTCCAGTTTCTTGCAAATACAAAACATTGTTGCACATATGGGTCCCTTTCCCTCTTTTAGGATCTCTAGGACATAGAAGCCCAGAACAAACCAGGCTGAATCAAAGGGTATGCACAATTTGACAGCCCTTTGGGCATCACTCCCAATTGCTCTCTATGCCCTTTTATTTTCAATGTTGGTGATTTGCTTTTTCTTTCCTTTTTCTTGTCAAATTAACCAAAGTTTTATCTGTTTTGTCGCTTTTTCCCTCTTAGCTTTACTCATTAGTTCATTTACTTATTTTGGTTAATTACTCATTTACTTAGCTTTACTCATTAGTTCATTAGTTTTCTTATTTTCACATATATTAATCTCTCCTTGGGATTTCTAATTTGATATTTAATTGGGACTTTTAATTTCTTTTCTTTTTTTTTCCTCGCTTGCCTAGTTGCATGTCCATGTCATTGATGTCCTCTTTAATTTTTTCACATACTTATTTGAAGAGAAAAAAATTTGCTTTAAGAATTCACTATTTTGGCAGCATTATCTCATAGGTTTTCATACATTGTTTCATGATTGTCATTCTCTTGGTGGAATTATGGAATGTTTCTGTAATTTGTTGTTTCATCCACTCATTTTTTAGCATTCGATTCAACCATTCTGGAGAGCAATTTGGATCCTTGCAGAAAGGGCTATCAAACTGCACATACCTTTAGAAATGGCAATTGCCTTACAGGGTCTGTATTCCAAAAAAATTATAGGGGAGGGAAAAGGACCCTGTGCCAAGTTGTTTGTAATTGTTCTTTTTATGATAGAAACTGGAAATTTGGTAGATGCCCATCAATTGGAGAATGGCTGAACAAGATGTGACGGTATATGAAGGTTATCATTATATGAATGGCGGTATATGAATGTTAGCATTATATAAGAAATCATGAACAAGCTCATTTTAGAAAGGCCTGGAAAGACTCACACAAACTGATGCTGTGTGGAACAATCAGAAGGAAGAATACTTTGTACAAAATAACAGCAAGAATTTGTATTGACCAGCTAGGAAAAAATTGCTTCTTCTCAGTGCTTTGGTGATCCAAGGAATCCCAAGAGACTTTGAACTGCAAATGCCATCCGCATTCACAAAAAGAACTACAGAAAAAGAATGTAAAACACCATATGCTATGTTTTTCTTTCACTCTCTCTCTCTCTCTCTCTCATGATTATTCCCTTTTGCTCTGATTTGTCTTTCCCAACATGATTCATAAAAGCAATGCTTATTAAAAGTAAATTTACTAAACACTACAAAAATTTAAAATTAAAATTTATTCAATATTTAATGTATAATACAGGACAGCCAATAACTATGCTGTTTAGGGCATCCAATGAGCCAGAGACCTGGGGACCAAGTCTGACTGAAACTACATGTACAATTAGTAATTATTGATTCTCAATATATCATCTTTGTGAACAGGACCCTGGACTGGTGTTCGCAATTTTCCTTTATAGTTGGCTGAGCCTTTTCCTGGGACCTTTGGCTGGAGTGCCTAAAGCCTGTGGCAGGCAGGTGCTGCAGCCTGAGGGAAGAGGGGGCTAGGAGGGGTGGGGTGGTCATTGGTCAGCCCAGAGACCGGCTTCTTCCAGGGGTCGGGATTGCCAAGGCCGGCCTAGCTGCTGGCATCACAGTGAATCCTGGAGGTTTATGTTGGGCATCTGTTCCCTCAGGTTTTCAAGGGAAATGGGGGGAGATCAATTGGGGAAGAGGAGTGCCCTGACCCATCTGTGGAGCATTCTTGCCAGGTGGTGGAACCACATCTGCAGAGGTCACACATTCAGACTGGATGTTGAGGGTGATTGGTGTCTTTTTGGAGGGGAGCGTCTCTTTGCAAAGATGGCACAATGCCTTCCATTCGCCCTGTTGGTATTCTTCTAGGTGTTGGGGTGAAGTCTCTGGAGGGCACACATTCATCCTAGGACGGGTTAAGGTGGGTCAGCTTGTCTGTTTTTTGTTTTTGGTTTTGGTTTTGGTTTTGTTTTGTTTTGTTTTGTTTTACCCAATATGTGATGATGAGTTGAGGTCGATTGAAGAGGAACGCCTTTGACCCACTGGTGGAAGCTTCTGCCAGGCAGTGGGACCGATTCTGTGGAGGGTAGACATTTAGACTGGTGGTTGAGTTAATTTAGTTTTCTTTTCCACACCATGGGCTATGTGGGGAGGTCAACTCGGGGTGAGGTCCTCCAGGGCCCGTTGGCAGAGCCTTCTGCCAAGTGGTACGTCCAAGTCTGTGGATGAAGGAGGCAACATATGAGCAAAGGGGAAGGAATTAAGAAACAGAGAAGGATGTGGGTGGCAAAAATAGGAAGAATACTTTGTAGGAAATAACAGCAAGAATTTGTGACAGATAGGAGAGAATTGGTTCTTCCTAACACTTTAGTGATCCAAAGCAATCCTAATAAGACTTGACAGAAAATGCCCTCTGAATTAAAAAAAAAATGAGAAGAAAATGTAACACACCATGTACTTTGTTCACTTTTTTTCTCTCCCTCTCTCTTCCATGGTTATTACATTTGCTTTGTTTTTTTCTCTCCAAACACAATTCATAAAGCAAAATGTATTCTAAATTAATACATTTATTAACCCCCCCCCATCAAATGAAAATTCTATTTTATTGTCCAAATAATAGGACTTTCAAGGTAGGAGAACAATATAGGACAATATACGACAACAACAGGAAGGTCATATTTGTGCCAAAATGTTTGTGGCAGCCCTTTTTCTAGTGGCCAGAAACTGGAAATGGAATGGATGTCCAAGATTCGGAGAATGGTTGGGTAAATTATGGTTTGTAAATATTATGGAATATTATGATTCTGTAAGAAATGACCAGCAGGAAGAATACAGAGAGGCTTGGAAAGACTTACAGGAACTGATGCTAAGTGAAATGAGCACAACCACTAGCTCATTATATACTTCAACAACAATACTTAGGAGGATGTATTCTGATGGAAGTGGATATCTTGACAAAGATTCAGTTCCACTTCATCCATGATGGATAGAATCGGCTATACCCAGAGAAGGAACACGGGGAAATGAGTGTGACCTATTTTCATTTCTTGTTTTTCTTCCCAGGTTATTTTTACCTTCTGAATCCAATTCTTCTTGTGCAACAAGAGAACTGTACGGTTCTGCAATATACTATAACATAGAAAACCTGTATAAACCTGCCTGCCTTGTAGGGGAGGGGGTGGAGAGAGGGAAGGCAAAAGTCAGAACAGAAGTGAGTGCAAGGAATAATGTTGTAAAGAAATTACCCAACAATCGCAAGGCCAATACTTTTGGCCGCCAATACCCTTGGCAACCAATCAACCAGAGAGCCAGAGGGTCAGAGAACCAGAGACTCAGGGACCAAGGCTGGCTTTATCTGGCTTTATCTTTAAAAAATAATTAAAACTTTCTGTTTATTAAACATATGCTTGGGTAATTTTTCAACAAAGTGTTATGTACCAAATTATCCCCTTTTCCCCCCCACTCCCTCCCTTAGGTGGCAGGTACTCTAATACATGTTGAAAAGCTTAAAATATATATAGTTAAACAGTTAGCTTGTTGTACAAGAAAAAATCAGACTCAGAAGGAGAAAAACCCGAAAGACAACAAAATGCAAGCAAACAGAAAGAGTAAGAATGCTATGTTATGGTCCACACTCAGTTCCCATGGTTCTCTCTGTGGGGGTAGATGGCTCTCTACATCACTACTCTTTTCCTCTGCTGAGATCTCTTTGGGATATAAACACAGTAGAAACACTGCTAGGTCAAAGGGTATGCAGTTTGATAATTTTTTGAGCATAGTTCCAAACTGTTCTTCAGAATATTTGGATGTGTTCACTATTCCACCAGCAATGCATCCGCATCCCAGTTTTCCCACATCCCCTCCAACATTCATCATTATCGTTTCTTGTCAATCTGACAGCTGTATACGGGTAGCTCAGAATTTCTCTTTATTTGCATTTCTCTGTTCCAAGTGATTTGGAGCATCTTTTCATATGACTACAAATCGTTTCAATATCTTCATCTGAAAAATGTCTGTCCATATCCTTTCACATTTATCAATTGGAGAATGGCTTAACTTCTTATGAAGTTGAATCCATTCTCTATATATTTGAGAAATGAGGCGTTTATCAGATCCTTTGAACGTAAAAATGTTTTCCCAATTTATTGCTTCTTTTCTAATCTTGTCCACATTTGTTTTGTTTGTACAAAAACTTTTTAACTTAATCTAATGAAAATTATTTATTTTGTGATCAATAATGATTTCTAGTTCTTCTTTGGTCATAAATTCCTTCCTCGTGCACAGTACTGAGAGGTAAATTATCCTATGCTCTTCCAAATTTGTTTATATCATTCTTATTTCCAGATCATGAACCCATTTGGACCTTAACTTGGTATATGGTGTTAGGTGTGGGTCAATGAAGAGTTTCTGCCATCCTCGTTTTCCATTTTCCTAGCAGTTTTTGTCAAATAGTGAATTCTTATCCCAAATGCTGGGGTCAAACACTAGATTGCTATAGTAATTGACTATTTTGTTCTGTGAATCTAACTTATTCCACTGATCAATGGATCTTTTTCCTATCTAGTACCAAATAGTTTTGATGGTCTAGCTATACCAGATCTCTGTCAAACACTACATTGCTATAGTCATTAACTATTTTGTCCTATAAACTTTACCTATTCCATTGATCACTGCTCTTTTTCCTATCTAGCACCAAATGGTTTGGATGGCCTAGCTGTATGACATCTAAAGCTACATTATAAAGCAGCGGTCACCTTCATTTTTTTAAAATAAATTCCCTTAAAATTCTTGACCTTTTGCTCTTACAGATGAATTTTGTTATTTTTTTTTTGGGGGGGGTCAGTAAAATAGTTTGAGAGTTTGGTATAGCGCTAAATAAAATAGGTGTATTTGGGGACCCAGTCTTGGGTAGTTTTGTCATCTTTATTATTTTTGCTGCCCCTATCCAATAGCATTTTATATTTTTCCAATTGGTTAGATCAGTTTTGTAGTACTGTTCATATAGTTCCTGACTGTCTTTTGGCAGATAAGATTTTCAGATAAATGGAATTTATCTTTGTATCTCCCATTGTTGGATTTTATCAGTGATGTATAAAAGTGCTGATGATTTATGTGGATTTATTTTGTATCCTGCAACATTGCTATAGTGGTGGAATATTTCTAATAGCTTTATACTAGATTCTCTAGAGTTCTCTATATCATCATATCATCTGCAAAGAGTGATCATTTGGTTTCCTCATTAAATAACCTCTGTCCTCTCTTATTGCCAAAGCTAGCATTTTGAATACAATATTAAATAGTAATGGTGATAGAGGGGGAAAACTTGTTTCACCCCTGATGTTACTGGGAATGGTACCAGTTTATCCTCATTACATATGAGGCTTGCTGATGGTTTTAAATCGATGCTACTGACTATTTTTAGGAAATGTCCAATTATTCCTGTGCTCTCAAGTGTTTTTATGAGGAATGGATGTTAGATTTTATTATCTGTTGCGATAATCATATGGTTTTAATTTGGTTACTGCTATTGTCAATCATGGTTCCTAATATTGAACCAGACCTATATTCAGGTATAAAATCCTACTTGGTCATAGTATATTATCCTGGGAATTAATGTCTCATATTTGACTTAAGATTTTTGCATCAATATTCATTAGATAGAGTGGTCTATATTTTTTTTTTCTGTTTTCGTCCTCCCTAGTTGAGGTATCAGTACTATGGCTGTGTCATCAAAGAATTTTGGTAGGAGTCCTTCATTGCCTAGTTTTCAAATACTTTAGTATTGGAGTTGTATTCTTGAAAATCCATCTGGTCCTGGGATTTTGCGTAGAGAGTTGATTAACAGCTTGTTCTATTTCTCTTTCTAAAATGCCATTATTTAAGTAACTTATTTACTCTTCTGTTAATCTGGGCATTCTATATTTTTGGACATATTCCTCCTTTGCGCTTTTGGGCAAAATAACTACTAATTATCACTCTAATTGTCTCTTCATTGGTGGAAAGTTCTATTCATCTTTGACACTAAAAATAATCAAAGTAACTAAAGGTCAATTTTTTTTCATAAAACCAACTCTTAGTTTTATTTATCTCTTTTATTTTTTACACTTTCAAATTTGGTATTTGGAGTTTTCTTTTTTGAATTAATTTTATAATTAAGGGTTTTTTTTGGCAGTACATATGCATAGGTAATTTTTTTACTACATTATTCCTTGTACTCCCTCTATTCAGAATTTTTCCCCTCCTTCCCTCCATCCCCTCCCTTACATCTCAGGCAGTCCCATACATATTAAATATCTTATAGTATATCCCAGGTACAATATATATGTGCAGAACCGAATGTTGTTGTCGTTGTTGTTGTTGTTGTTGCAAAGGAAGAATTGTATTCAGAAGGTAAAATAATCTGAGAAGAAAAACAACAACAACAACAACAACAAAAATGCTTATAGTTTACACTCATTTCCCAATGTTCCTTTTCAGGGTGTAGCTGATTCTGTCCAATTATTTAAATCTGATTTTGTTTTTTTTTAAACTTTTTTTATTATATATTTTTGTAATATTATCCCTTGTATTCATTTTTCCAAATTATCCCCCCTCCCTCTAGTCTCTCCCCCCCCGATGACAGACAATCCCATACATTTTACATGTGTTACAATATAACCTAGATACAATACATGTGTGTAAATACCATTTTCTTGTTGCACAATAAGCATTAGATTCTGAAGGTACATGTAACCTGGGCAGACAGATATTAGTGCTAACAATTTACATTCATTTCCCAGTGTTTCTTCTCTGGGTGTAGCTACCTCTGTCCATCATTGATCAACTGGAATTGAGTTGGCTCTTCTTTATGTTGAAGATTTCCACTACCATCAGAATACATCCTCATACAGTATTGTTGTTGAAGTGTATAGTGATCTTCTGGTTCTGCTCATTTCACTCAGCATCAGTTGATGTAAGTCTCTCCAAGCCTCTCTGTATTCCTCCTGCTGGTCATTTCTTACAGAGCAATAATATTCCATAACCTTCCTATACCATAATTTGCCCAACCATTCTCCAACTGATGGACATCCATTCATCTTCCAGTTTCTATCTACAACAAAAAGAGCTGCCACAAACATTTTGGCACATATAGGTCTCTTTCCGCTCTTTAGTATTTCTTTGGGATATAAGCCCAGTAGTAGCACTGCTGGGTCAAAGGGTATGCACAGTTTGATAACTTTTGGGGCATAGTTCCAAATTGCTCTCCAGAATGGCTGGATTCTTTCACAACTCCACCAGCAATGTATTAGTGTCCCAGTTTTCCCACATCCCCTCCAACATTCATCATTATTTGTTCCTGTCATCTTAGCTAATCTGACAGGTGTGTAGTGGTATCTCAGATTTGTCTTCATTTGCATTTCCCTGATCAGTAGTGATTTGGAACACTCTTTCATATGAGTGCATATAGTTTCAATTTCTTCATCTGAGAATTGTCTGTTCATATCCTTTGACCATTGATCAATTGGAGAATGGTTCATTTTCTTATAAATTAGGTTCAGTTCTCTATATATTTTGGAAATGAGACCTTTGTCAGAACCTTTGCTTTTAAAAATATTTTCCCAATTTGTTACCTCCCCTCTAATCTTGTTTGCATTAGTATTGTTTATACAGAAAACTTTTTAGATTGATGTAATCAAAATCTTCTATTTTGTGATCAATAATGATCTCTAGTTCTCCTCTGGTCATAAATTCCTTCCTCCTCCACAAGTCTGAGAGGTAGACTATCCTCTGTTCCTCTAATCTATTTATTATCTCATTCTTTATGCCTAAATCATGGACCCATTTTGATCTTATCTTGCTATATGGTGTTAAGTGTGAATCCATATCTAATTTCTGCCATATTAATTTCCAGTTTTCCCAACAGTTTTTTCCAAATAATGAATTTTTATCCCTAATGTTGGTATCTTTGGGTTTGTCAAAGATTAGATTGCTATAGATGTCCCCTTTTTTGTCCTTTGTATCTAATCTGTTCCACTGATCTACCGGTCTATTTCTTAGCCAATACCAAATGGTTTTGGTGACTGCTGCTATATAATATAGCTTTAGATCAGGTACACTTAGACCACCTTCCTCTGAGTTTTTTTTTCATTAGTTCCCTTGCAATTCTCGACCTTTTATTCTTCCATATGAATTTTGTTGTTATTTTTTCTTTTTCTAGGTCATTGAAATAGTTTCTTGTGAGTCTGATTGGTATAGCACTAAATAAATAGATTAGTTTGGGGAGTATTGTCATTTTTATGATATCCGCTCGGCCTATCCAAGAGCACTGAATGTCTTTCCAATTATTTAAATATGACTTTATTTTTGTGGCAAGTGTTTTGTAATTTTTCTCATATAATTCCTGACTATTCTTTGGTAGATGCATTCCCAAATATTTTATACACTCAACATTTGTTTGAAATGGAATTTCTCTGTGTATTTCTTGCTGTTGCATTTTGTTGGTGGTATATAAAAATGCTGAGGATTTATGTGGATTTATTTTGTATACTGCAACTTTGCTAAAGTTCGGAATTATTTGTAATACCTTTTTAGCAGAGTCTTTGGGGTTCTCTAAGTATACCATCATGTCATCTGCAAAGAGTGATAATTTGATTTTCTCACGTCCTACTCTAATTCCTTGAATCTCTTTCTTGGCTCTTATTGCTGAGGCTAGCGTTTCTAGTACTATATTGAATAGGAATGGGGATAGTGGGCAACCTTGTTTCACTCCTGATCTTACAGGGAAAGGTTCCAGTTTATCGCCATTGCATATGATGGTTACTGACGGTTGTAAATATATGCTCCTTATTATTTTAAGGAATAGTCCATTTATTCCTATACTCTCAAGTGTTTTTAATAGGAATGGAAGTTGGATTTTATCAAATGCTGTTTCTGCATCTGTTGAGATGATCATATGGTTTTTTATTAATTTGATTATTAATATGGTCAATTATACCAATAGTTTTCCTAATATTAAACCAGCCCTGCATTCCTGGAATAAATCCTACTTGATCATAGTGTATTATCCTGGGGATGATTTTCAATATTCATTAAGGAGATTGGTCTATAGTTTTCTTTCTCAGTTTTCAATCTACCTGGTTTAGGTATCAGTACCGTGCCTGTGTCATAAAAGGAATTTGGTAGGACTCCTTCCATCCCTATTTTTTCCAATAGTTTATATAGCATTGGAGTTAGGTGTTCTTTAAATGTTTGGTAGAATTCACATGTAAATCCATCTGGTCCTGGGGATTTTTTCTTAGGGAGTTGCTTAATAGCTTGTTCTATTTCTTTTTCTGAAATGGGACTATTTAGACTACATCCTTCTTCCTCAGTTAATCTGGGCAAGCTATATTTTTGAAGGTATTCTTCCATTTCGTTTAAGTTATCGAATTTATTGGTTCATAAAGTTGAGCAAAGTTCTAATTTCCTCTTCAATAGTGGTGAGTTCTCCCTTTTCATTTTCAAGACTAACAATTTACTTTTACTCTTTCCTTTTTTTGAATCAGATTTACTAAGGGTTTGTCTATTTTGTTGGTTTTTTCAACGAACCTACTCTTAGTTTTATTTTAATTAATTCAATCGTTTTTTTACTTTCAATTTTATTAATCTCACCTTTTCTTTTTAGAATTTCAAGTTTCGTGTGGGGGGGATTTTAATTTGTTCCTTTGCTAGCAATTTTAGTTGTAAGCCCAATTCGTTGACCCTCTCTTTCTCTATTTTATGCAAGTAGGCCTCTAGAGATATAAAACTTACCCTCATTGGCTGTATCCCACATATTTTGGTATGATGTCTCATTATTGTCATTTTCTTGGGGGAAGTTATGAATTATGTCTATGATTTGCTCTTTTACCCAGTCATTCTTTAGTATGAGATTATTTCGTTTCCAATTAAGTTTTGGTCTATTTTCCCCTGGCTTTTTATTAAATGTATTAGATTAGATTAGAAGAGAAGTAACAAATTGGGAAAAAAATTTTTACAGTTAAAGGTTCTGATAAAGGCCTCATCTCCAAAACAGACAGAGAATTGACTTTAATTTATAAGAAATCAAGCCATTCTCCATTTGATAAATGGTCAAAGGATATGAACAGACAAGTTTCAGATGATGAAATTAAAACTATTTCTACTCATATGAAAGAGTGTTCCAAATCACTATTGATGAGGAAATGCAAATTAAGACAACTCTGAGATACCACTACACACCTGTCAGATTGGCTAAGATGACAGGAACAAATAATGATGAATGTTGGAGGGGCTGTGGGAAAACTGGGACTCTGATGCATTGTTGGTGGAGTTGTGAAAGAATCCAACTATTCTGGAGAGCAATCTGGAATTATGTCCAAAAAGTTATCAAAATGTGCATATCCTTTGACCCGGCAGTGCTACTACTGGGCTTATATCCCAAAGAAATACTAAAGAAGGGAAAGGGACCTGGATGTGCCAAAATGTTTGTGGCAGCCCTTTTTGTAGAGGCTAGAAATTGGAAAATGAATGGATGCCCATCAATTGGAGAATGGTTGGGTAAATTATGGTATATGAATGTTATGGAATCTTATTGTTCTATAAGAAATGACCAAAAAGGAGGAATACAGAGAGGCTTGGAGAGACATCAACTGATGCTGAGTGAAACGAGCAGAATGAGATCATTATACACTTCAACAATGATACTGTATCAAGATGTATTTTGATGGAAGTGGATATCCTTCAACATAGAGAAGAGCTAATCGAATTCCAATTGATCAATGATGGAGTTTTCAATTTGTTCTTTTTCTAGTTTTTAGTTGCAAGCCCAATTCACTAATCATCTCTTTCTCTATTTTATACAAGCAAGCATCTAGAGAGACAAATTTCCTTTTTATTACTGCTTTGTCTGTATCCCACAAATTTTGGTATGTTGTCTCACTGCTGTCATTCTCTTGGGTGAAATTGTTGATTGCGTCTAAGATTTGCTTTTTCATCCATTCACTTGATAGGATGAGATTATTTCGTTTGCTATAATTTGTTTGCCTTTCTCCTGGCCTTTTATTGAATAAAATTTTTATGGCATCATGATGTGAAAAGAAATTTGCATTTACTCTTTCTGCCTTTCTGTGTTCGTTTTGATGTTTTTAATGTCCTAATATATAATGAATTTTAGTTTAGGTTTCATAAACTGCAGAGAAGAAAGGCAGAAAAGTTTCCTCTTTTTCCAGTAAAATCCCCTTCCCACCTCTAGATTTGTTTTGTTTTGTTTTATTTTGTTTTCTTTTTATATTGGAAGAGTAGTAATATGGAATTATACGTGCACTCATTTTGTCTCCATTCAATTTTCTCAAAAGATCTATCGTACCTAACTTTTCTAGTATTCTATTTATCTCTTTAACTTCTTATTTTGTGGTTGATTTATCTAGTTCTGAGAGAGCAAGGTTGAGATTTCCCACATTATAGTTTTGCTGTCTATTTCTTCTTGCAGTTCTCTTAATTTCTCTTATAGGAATTTAAATGGTATACCGCTTGGTATATACATATATATATATATATATATATATATATATATATATATATATATATATATATATATATATATATATATATATGTATATATATGTATATATATATACATATATATATGTATATATATATATATATACATATATGTTTAGTATTGGTATTGCTTCATCATCTATGGTACCCTTTAGCAAGATATAGTGCCCTTCCTTATTCCTTTTAATTAGATATATTTTTCCTTTTGCTTGATATGAAGTCAGCATGGTTACCCCTGCTTTTTTGTACTTCACCTGAAGCATAATAGATTCTGCTCTAGCCTTTTACTGTTCCTCTGTATGTATCATTCTGCTTTAAATGTGTTTCTTTTAAACAATGTATTGTAGGATCCAGTCTGCTAGCCACTTACCTTTTATTGAGAGAGTTCGCCCCATTCACATTTATGGTTAAAACTATTTCCTTGCCATCTTATTCCCCAAATTATACTTTTCTCTTTCCTTTTCCCCTTTCCCTCCTTCCCCAGTATTTTTCTTATGAGCACCACTTGCCTCAGCCAGCCCTCTTCCTTTAGAGTCCCTCCCCCTGTCTTCTACCTTTCCCTTAGTATTTCTGTTTCCCTTTCTATTTAGTTTCCCCCTTTCCCTTTTTGCTTTTCCCCTACCCCACTTTGCTGTAAGGTGAGAGAAGTTTCTCGGGGAAACCAAATATTTCTAATATTTTCTCTTTGAGCCAAATCTGACCAGAGTAAGATTCACACAATATTCATCCCCTCCCCGGCTTTCCCTCAATTATAATAGGTTTTCTTGCCTCTTCTTGAAATGTAATTTCCCTCATTTTCCCTCCACTTTCCTCTTTTTCCAGTATAATGCCCTTCCCACCTCTAGTTTTTTTTTTTAATATTGGAACACTAATATGAAATTATACATGCACTCTCTATGTATACACATAACAGAATTATACTTCTCAAGTGCTGTTTACCTTTTTATGCTTCTCCTGATTTCAATATTTGGAGTTCAAATTTTTTGTTTAGCTTTGGTCTTTTCATCCGCAATGAAAGTAAGTCACCTATTTCACTGAATTTGCATCTTCTTCCCTGAAAGAAAATGTTCAGTTTAGAGGAGCAATTTATTCTTGGCTGCATTCCAAGTTCCTTTACCTTTCAGAATATCAGATTCCAGGTCCTTCTATCCTTTAAGGGGGAAGCTTTGAGGTCCTGGGTATAATCCTTATTGTGGTTCTTTGGTATTTTAATTTTGGTTTTTTTTTTCCCCGGCTGCTTGTGTTATTTTTTCCTGATCGTTCTAAAATGTAGCCAGGAGATTCCTTGGAGTTTTCCTTTGGGGGTCTGTTTCAGGAGATGTTTGGTGAATTCTTTCATTTTACCTTCTGATTCTGATTTCCTGAAAAATAGTGTCTGGGCTCTTTATCTATCATGGTTTTCAGAAAGTCCAATAATCTTAGACTCTCTCTCCAAGATTTATTTTTCCAGGTCAATTACTTTGACAATTAGTAAAAAATGTTTGAAATCTGTTCTTTTTTTCCAGAAAAGCTATTCCAAGTCAAAGTTCTTACTGTTTTTTTATTCATTTTGTTTTTGAAAGTTGAGATCTGCAATGATGGACAGAAACAACTACACCCAGAGAAGGAACACTGGGAATTGTATGTAAACTGTTAGCACTACTGTCTATGTACCCTGGTTACTTATACCTTCGGAATCTAATACTTAATGTGCAACAAGAAAATGGTATTTACACAAATATATTGCATCTAGGTTATACTATAACATATGTAAAATGTATGGGATTGCCTGTCATCAAGGGGAAGGAGTAGAGGGAGGGAGGGGATAATTTGGAAAAATGAATACAAGGGATAATGTTTAAAAAAAATTACTCATGCATATATACTGTCAAAAATTATAAATAAAATTTAAAAAAAAAGAAAGTTGAGATCTGTTTAACCAGTAAGGGGGAGTTTGTCCAAACTTCCTCTGCAAGTGGCAGCAGCTACACAGGATCAGTATTTCCTAACTGCTGGGTACTGTGTGGGCATGGCCTGGTGGCATGAGATTCTGTCATTTGGGGATTCACTATTTACCTTTGGGGAGGACTTGTTTTTTGACTTCTCTTCTGAAGTACTGGGCTTCCAGGAAACCTGTGTCTTCTCTTCCATCTTGGCTCTGCCCCACAAACTGTGGTTTCTTCAATTGGGAGATGGGCAGGGTGAGTGTCTTGACTCTGAGGCCTTTGTTGGATTTTTTGTGGGAATAGCAGGCAGGGGAGGGTAAAGGAAGCTAGAGAGAGGAGGGGGGGCTCCCTGTTTCCCCTGGCATTGCAGGGCAGACAATGAATTTGGATCCTGGCTCTCTATGGAGCCAAGATGTTTGTCTTTGTCCAGTGGCAAGATTTTGCCAGAAGGCCTGCTTAAGAAGTGTGTCTTGGCCCTTTTGCAGAAACTTCTTCTCTCCAGAGGAGCCAGATGCTTCAAGGGGGCTCTCTTTCCCGGACTGGCTGCCCTGGATTTTGTTGCGTCCTGCTCCCATATGGGCACAATCTGGTTTGATGGGATGCCCATGGCAGACTTCGCCCCTTGGCAGAAGCAGTTGTTATTGAGGGACGTTAACTCTTGGGTAGGACTGTTTTCCCTAGTGTTTGGTGGATCCCGTTCCACCATAGGGGGCATTCCCCTAGGGCATAAGGGTCCCTGTGGGGAGGGGCTTCGGCCATCTGATGGTGGGGCCAAGTCTGTGGATGAAAAAGGCAAAATATGAGCAAAGGGGAAGGAATCAGAAGACAAGAGGGAGGCTGGCAAAGACAGCAGCAGTACAGGGAGCAGAGATGGACACAGATACCTGGCCTTTGGCTTTCAGCTGGACCCTTCTCCAACTGGCTGTTGCTTGTGCTGTCCCACCTTTCTCACTTAGGGAAGCCCAAGGGACAACTTCCTTACTTTTGTCAGGGGTAGAAAATCCTTTCCAAAAATGACTACTCTGAGATCCCTCATAGAAAAGCACAATTATTAGAATCTGGAGAAGCGGACCCCATCCTGGTGTGTGAGCCAGATTTAGAACAGGACAGAGCTGCTCCCTTGAAAATGTTCACAACCTTTATACATTTCAGACAAAGAACCTCCAAAATCCCACCCTCCACAGGTTGTGATTGGTCATGCAAATATGCTCCTTCCCCCCCCCCCCAATTGGTCAGTGGAATGCAGCCAAGGAGGTTATTTCCAGTCTCTTCTTCTTTGGACAATGGAATGCAGCCTAGGCCTTCATGTGAATGGGGCCTATAGGTCTGGTTTACATTAGCTAGCAGTCTCTGATCAATATGTGCTTAGTCTGTAACTTCTTCACCATATCTTACTCCTCACACTTTCAGTTTTCCTAGTCAACCACTGATTGGTGCAGATTTATTTCCATGGAGACTGGGAGGTAGCCCAGGCTTTTGTATCTCACCACAGTAGAAAATCAATGTTTTTTGTTATTCTTTCTCCTAAACTCTGTGCACTCTGGCTTCTCTCCTCCTCATTCAGATGAGTTTTACTCATTGAAATGCAGTGACTGATAACTTCTGTAGTGCAAAAGCTGAAAGAGCCCTGTCTAATTCTCCTCCTTCAGCATCTCTCTGGCAGCATTTTTGGGAGTGACTGCCTTTTCTTCTCCCTCTCTTTTCAGAGTTTTCCAGATTCTGCCATCTCTGGGTTTTTTACTGACTTGTGTGTCCTGCTTGGCTCTTTGACTGGATCTTTATTCATGTCATGGACCCTGGGGAGGACCCCTTTATGCCTGTGTCACCAGTCATCTATGTCCTGGAAACTGATGAGACCCAATTGTCATCTCTAAGCAAAACACTCCCAGCTATGTTGATGGGGCTGGAGTCTACCTCCTCAGCTGTGCTCCCCAATTCCCATATAATTCTGTTGCCCATGTTGAATCTGAGCCAATTTGCAGCTGAAAATCCATGTGTCCAAAGCACATTGCATAATCTTGGTCCCCCAAACTCTCCCCTTGTCTGAAATTCTCTACTCCGGGCACCCAGCTTTGCAGGATCAGTCATCCCCTACCCTTTTCTCTTACTTTGCCCACATTTCATCCATTAGGTTCTGCAGGTTCTAAGCCCTTCCTCTACGACTCTCCTCCCCCAGAGGCTTGCTTTCCTTTAGTCTCCTTGCCATCAACCTCATGACCCTGTACACCTCTTTCCTACAGGACTCCAGCTGTTCTATTAGGATTATGCATTCTCATGTGACTGTCTCTGTACTCTGTATTGATCTGGTATGTTCTAGTTTAGGTTTTTTGTATTTGTGAAGCTTTTGTATCTTGAACAAGTATTGCTAACTGCTGGTTGACTGATTCTCACCAATAGGGACGATTCTGTATCTTTTTCCCATACCGCTGCAGATGTTTCCTGGGGGAAAAAAGAGTCAAGTAATAAGTCCTACAAACTTTTATTGCCACCACTACCCCATCCACCCAACTAAAGGAGGAGCAGGCCCTCAAGGCCCTGATAGCTAAGGTAGCACAGCCCAGAGCTTGCTTTGCTGTGTTTACTCTGCTTGGGCAGTAAGTAAGGCAGCCTCAACACGATGCATGAAAGTGATCAATTCTTTCAGGTTCCTTTCCCGATTTCCCCCCTTCTCCAATCCATTTTGCCTCTCTCCTCATCATTAAAGGATCCGGAAGTGAGGCAACTGAGAGACTCCCTTGTATGACCACAGGAAAACTAAAAGGATGAAACATTATAGCCAAGTGTCTGTTAGTCAAAAAAAGGATGAATCTCTCAAGGTCAAGTTCATTTCTTGGCTGTGATTTCAGGTGGCATTTTGCTAATGGAAAGTGGGCAGCTCTTTCCAGACTTCTCAAATCACAAAATTTTGGGGGTAGTTCCAATAGTCTTTGATTTCACAACCACCGATGGACCTGTTGAGTTCATTAGCTCATTGGTTCCCATCCTGCACAAAGAATTCTCTCCTACTTGTATTCTCAAATCCACAAGAGACTGGATCCTAGTAGTGGGGAGAGTGTGGGTCAGAAGGGCCAGAAGGAGGGACTTGAAAGTGCTAACCTATAGTTGTGCCCTGAATAAGCCTGCCTTAACTCTTTCAGTGCCTTGAAGCAAACCAGCTCTCTGAAGAAGAAATGACTCCTGGGGGACCCCATTGCTGTGAGAAACAGATTTTTCCTGCCTACATTTCATATCTACTCATAGGATGAACAACTGTGCCCACCCGTCCAATTTAAGAAAGCAATGAAATATATGAAAATGTTGAGATTGCGGAGAATTATTTGTGATGAATTAAAAATATGGTTTGAAGAAAGGTCAGATAGGCTCCCCCAGTTGTCAGAAGGTCACTTGTCAGAAAAAAGATCAGAACTGTTTCCACAAGTGTCCTGGGGTTCAGCTTGATCCACAAACTGGGTGGGGCTGGGGCTGGGGTGTTGCTTGGAAGCTCATTCTGTGCCATTAGGACCTGGAGGCAGCCTCAGATTGGCATCAAGAAGGAGAAAATAAGATGAAATACCAACTTTGTCCTCTGCACCGTGCTAAATGGCCTTTAAGGACACCTGTCATTTAATCCTCACAACAATCCTGGGAGCAAACAGGTGAAGTGACTTTGTCTCAGGGACACTCATTGAACTTCAGATCATCCTAACTTGCAGATGCATTTCTCCAAAGGCTGTACAGGATTTACTTGGATATAAGAGAATATAGGAGCTGATTAGGGATAAAACAAAAATCCATTTTGTCTTGGGGCTTTGTGTTAATCTCCCCAAAGTCTAGAGGAGAGGAGATATGAATGGTATCTCAGCTCTTCTCCCATTGAGGAGGGAAAAGAGAAGGAGCCTTTCCATCTCCTAGTGCGGGCATAACAAGTGTCTCTCACATTGATCTCTAGAGAGAATGTACTTCCAGAAAAACAGACGCCTCCCCAGAGATACAAACTCCCCCATTCCTCCTTCTACACATTTTCTGGTATCCCCACTCCCACCAAAAAGTTACCATAAAGCCTCTTACCTCCTGAGGAACAGGAAACAAGACCTCACCTTATGTGTCAATGTGCAGCTTATAAAGGGGTCTCTTCCACTCTCCTCTTTTGCTCCTCTCCCTGCTCCTCTCTACTCTCTCTCCTCTGCTCTTTTATCTCCTCCTGCCTCCCTCCTCCGATGTTCTATAGATGTTCTATCTCCCTCTCCTCCTCCGATGTTCTATAAATGTTCTATCTCCCTCTCCTCCTCCGATGTTCTATAAATGTTCTATCTCCCTCTCCTCCTCCGATGTTCTATAAATGTTCTATCTCCCTCTCCTCCTCCGATGTTCTATAAATGTTCTATCTCCCTCTCCTCCTCCGATGTTCTATAAATGTTCTATCTCCCTCTCCTCCTCCGATGTTCTATAAATGTTCTATCTCCCTCTCCTCCTCCGATGTTCTATAAATGTTCTATCTCCCTCTCCTCCTCCGATGTTCTATAAATGTTCTATCTCCCTCTCCTCCTCCGATGTTCTATAAATGTTCTATCTCCCTCTCCTCCTCCGATGTTCTATAAATGTTCTATCTCCCTCTCCTCCTCCGATGTTCTATAAATGTTCTATCTCCCTCTCCTCCTCCGATGTTCTATAAATGTTCTATCTCCCTCTCCTCCTCCTCCTCCTCTTTGTCCTCCTCCCTCCTCCGATGTTCTATTTCCCCCCCTCCTCCCCCCCTCCTCCTCCACCACTTCCTCCTCCGCCTCTCCTCTCCTCTCTACTCTCTCTTCTCTTTGTCTGAATCGGTTTGTCTCTCTCCCTCTCTCTGTCGCTCAACCGCTCACACTCTCACTCACTCTCCCAGTCATTCAACAGGACTGGTGACTCTCCTGGCCTTTTATCTTGGTAAGAGTGGGTGAGGTACAAGTGACATCACAAGTCACCATTTTTCCTTCATACCAGTCACCTCCCTCCAGTCACCTCTGTCATTTGTTCAGAAAGAGAAAGCTTGCTAGTATCCTGAACACAAGCCATGCTCTCCCTTCATGGGCTTTCAAACTATATATTTCCCAGTCATTCTCACTAAATATTTTTTGCCACTCTTACGCCTACATAGTATCTTTACCAAAGATTCAAAATATCTCTCAAAGCTAAACTTTTCAAATGCTGGTCTCTGTATGATTGCCCATTCATTAATAAGGAATAATATTTTTGTGTCCAGGGTAGAGAGATAAGGGGAAATTCATATGCTTCTGTAGAAATTTTTTGATTCAGCTGTTTTCCTCTCGGATACATATCCACTCAAGGACAGATAATGTGGCTATCTTTATTGATCGGGCAACAAAATTGCCACCTTCCTCCTTTTCCTCTTCTCTGTCTTCCCTAACCCTTTTTTCTTCCTATTCAGTCACACCCTTGACTCTGATTATTAGGCACAGGGCTGGAGTTGTTGTACAGAGCTCAGAAATCAGGAAGTCCTCAGATCAAGTCCATGCTCCTATTTGACTAGCTGTGTGATCCTTAGGAAATCCTCCTCATCTCAGCCTGCCTCCGCTTCTTCAAATCCAAAGTGCCCTAGATTTGTGAGAATTCAATGAGAAGTCCTTGTAAAACATTTAGTATCATGCCTGATACATAGGAAGTGATTATGAAAGGCTTAGAGCTTTTGCTCCCTTAATTTCCATCTGCACTTCCATCAAGTGGGTTGCAATCCAACCCAAGCAGCTTGTTATCTCCTGAAAATCTCCCAATAGAAGGAGAGAGTTCATTAACTAATCTCATGGAGAATTTGGAAGGAGCAGAATAATCTCTTTGGTGGGGAGCAGCTCCTGCATTGGTCCTTTTCATCTTTATGAGCCTCTCTGACTGAAGGCAACATTCCTATTCGTTGTGACATAGTCAGAGTCCTTTTGACCTTCCTCCCAGTCAGCCTAAGATTTCCCCTGGTCCTTTCTTCCCCTAGCTGTCTAGAAGTGCATTGGAGATCACCCATGAAAGAAGGCATTCAAAAGAAGGAGTAACAGGTCAAGGTGGCATTTCAGCAGGGACTTGAAGGAAGACAGGAATTCAGGAGGAAGAGTTGAGGAAGGACAGTCTTTCAGGGATGAGGGACAACCAGGGCCAATGCACAGGATAAAGGAGAGGGAGGGTTTCATTTGAAAAGCAGCAAGGAGCCTAATGTCACTCAATCACTGAGGATGGTGAGATGGGATAGAAGGTGCAAAGAGCCTGGAAAGAGGATAGGATGCGGATGGGCTAGTTTGGGTGGGCTTTGGGGGTTATTGTGGGCAATGTGATCTGATAGACCCTAGTTCTATTTCTGCCACTTCCTAGATCTATGCCCTTTGCAGGTACTGCAAAGCAGGGAGTTCCCTTTCCCTGGATTCCATAGTAAATGGAAGGGAATAAAGGTTAAGGAGACTGGAAAGGGGAGGGTGGTCATTGGTGAAGGCCTTGGAATGCTACACAAAATTCTCTCTTTGATCATACAGGGCATGGTCCGGTCTCTGAAGATTATTGAATTGGGGGTTGAGGGAAGGGACATGGATCTGTGTTTTGGGAAGATTAATGCACAGTTGAGTGGAGGAAGGACTGCTATGAGGAGAAATGCAGCTATTGTTACAAGGGATGATGAGTATTTGCCCCATGGTAGTAACAATCCCAGATGCCACAAGGGTGTCTATAATGGAAATGTTCCAGTGCTAAAAACTGATGGTGTGGGGGATGTGAGGGTGGAGAGAGAGTGAGGATTCAACACTGCCATGGAGGCTTTGAGTCTGGTTACCTAGCAGGATCAGTGGCATCCTCAACAGTACTAGGAAAGTTTATAAGGTGGGAAGTTTTGTGAAGTAACCTTATAGTTTGAGTTTGGGGCATGTTAAAGGAATTAGAGTAGTTAATGAAAAAACAAAATTATCACTGTCTTCAGATGATGGTATACTTGAGAATCCAAGAGAATAACCTAAAAATACTAGGACCAATGAACAGCTTTAGGAAAGTTGCAAGATACAAAATAACTCCACATAAATTATCAGCATTTCTATATGTCACCAACAAAGTCTAGCACCAAAATATTCAAAAAGAAATTCCACTGAAGATCACTGTAGATCATATAAAATATTTGGGAGTTCACCTCCCAAGTCCAAGTCAGGAACTATATGAACGCAATGACAAAGCACTTACCATACACAGAAAGTCAGATCGAAACAATTGGAAGAATATCAAGTGCTCATGGGTAGGCTGAGCTAATACAATAAAAAGAATTCCATCTAAATTCACCTACTCATTCTGTTATTATACTCTACCAATCAAAATTCCAACAAAATACCGAGCTAGAAAAATAATAACAAACGTTCCTCTGGAAGAACAAAAGGTCAGGAATTTCAAGGGAATTGATGGGGGAAAAAATGAAAATGAAGGTGACCTAGCTTTCCAGATCTAACATGATATTATTAAGCAGCAGTCACCAAAACCATTTGGTACTGGCTAAGAAACAGAGAAGCTGATCAGTGGATTAGGTTAGGGTCACATAAGAACAAAAATGAATAAAACAACTCCTTCTAAAGGAGGATTAAAAAAAAGATACACAGGATCAGAAAAAAGAGAGTAAAACAGTACAAACTCAAACCAGGCAAATGGAAGCTAATGACTTTGTGAGACAGCCACAATCAATCAAACTAATTAAAAAGAATGAAAACATGGAAGAAAATGTGAAATACCTTATTCACAAAATAGCTGACCTGGAAAATAGATCCAGAAGAGACAATGTAAAAAGTATTGGCCTACCTGAAGGCCAAGAAAAGAAGAGAGCCTGGATAGCATTCTACAAGAGATCCTTAAGGAAAACTTGCCTGGTATTCCAGAAATGCAGGGGGAAATACTCCCTGAAAGAATTCATCAATCACCTCTGGAAAGAGATCCTACAAGGAAAATCCCAAGGAGCATTGCTGCAAAAATCCAATCTAAAGGCAAAAATACTGCAAGCAAGGAGAAACAGTCAGGATTACCCAGGACCTGGTAGCTTGTACAATAAAGGATCAGAGGACCTGCAATACCATATTCCGGAAAGCAAAGGAGCTGGGCTTACAATCCAGGATTAACGAGGAGACTCAGCATCATCTTTCAGGGGGGGAGGTGGATCTTCACTGAAGTCAAGACTTTCAGTCCTTTCTACTGAAAAAACCAGAATGAAACAGGAAATTTAACCTGCAAACACAGAACTCAAGAGAACTAAAGGAAGGTTTAACAGGGGGAAATATCTATATTTAAAAGTTAAACTGTTTACATCCCTAAATGGAAGAGCTATATCTGTAACTCTTGCAAACTGTATCTGACACTGGGACAGATAGAGGGGAGCATCACAGGGACTGGGGATGTGATTGTGAATGGACTCTGATGTGATCACATCAAAGAAAAAGGCATTAAGGGGTGGGAAAAGGTTTCTACTGGAGAATTTTCTTCTTTGGAGAACTGCGGTTTCTTTCACATTTCACTATATTTCTCATACTTGCTGTTCTTAATTATACATTATAATATCCCATTCCATTCATGTACCATCAATAATTTTCCTAGTTTCCTATCAGTAGACAATTAGTTTGCTTCAATATCTTTTCTCAATGTCTGCTTGCTAGGTGCTAAAAAGGATTAGAATACTGAGCTGGGAGTCAGGAAAAGTGACTTTGCCCAATTCAAATCTGGCCTCAAACATGTACTAGCTGTGGGACCCTGTGCAAGTGATTTAATTCTATTTGCCTCAGTTATCTCACTTATAAAAGAAACTGGCAAAAAATGGTAAACTGCTTCAGTACTATAAGAAAGCTCCAAGTGAGGTCACAAAGAGGCGGGGAAACCTGAAATGACTCAACAAGAAAAGACAGCATAAAGTAGCCTTGAAAGGCTACACGTGTGTGTGTGCGTTTGTGTGTGTGTGTGTGTGTTTGCGTGTGTGTGTGTGTTTGCGTGTGTGTGTGTGTGTGTGCACACGTGTGTTTTGTAACACTTTCAGGGTATATTCTTAATGTCTGATTTATGATGTCAAAAAGTATTACATTTGTAAATTTTGTCTTTTTAAGTGGGCAACTAATTTATTTCTTCTTCTGTTCATCTCACAGTGTGTAATTTTGTAGATATTCGTCCATTTCCTTTAGGTTGTCAAATTCATTGGCATGAAGTTGGACAAAGTAACTCCTAATTATTGCTCTAATTTCCTCTTCATTGGTGAACATTCTCCCTTTTCATTTTTTGGACTAACTATTGGATTTTCCTCTTTCCTTTTTAAAATCAAATTAACTAAAGGTTTATGTATTTTGTTGGGGTTTTTCCTTTAAATTTTATTGAACTGCACCATTTGGTGCGTATATGTGTAATATTAGAATGGCTAATACTGTATTGCTTGCCATGCTGTTAACCCCTGCTTATGCTTTTCTCCTTTCCTTCCCTCTTACCGCTCTACCCAGTATTAAACTTATGAACACCACTTGCTTTTCACAGCCCTCCCTTTTTAGTATCCCTCCCCCACCTTAAAGTTCCTCCCCTTATTTTAACCCTATTCCTCACAATTTCTGTATTCCCTTCCTCTTAGCTTACTCCTTCCCTCTCACTTTTCAATGAAGTGGAAGAAGTTTCACTATAAATCAAATATGCCTATTGATACACACTATGTTCATCTCCCTCCTTTCTTTCTCTCAGATATAATAGGTTAGCTTTGCCTCTTCATGAGATGTAGTACCACCACTTTATACTTTTTTATGACATAATTTCCTTTCCACCTCTAGTTTCAAGGACAAATTATACATATGTTCTTTACATATTTTTTACATAGTGACATATAGTTCTCAAGATTTCTTTTTCCCTTTTTAGAAATCTCTTGAGTTCTGTATTGGAAGATCAAACATTTTATGTAGGTCTGGTTTTTTCATCAAGAGTAGATGGAATTCATTTATTTCTTTAAAATTCCATCTTCTTCCCAGGAAAATGATGCTCATTTTTACTGGGTAAGGTATTCTTGGCTGCATACTAAGTTCCTTAGCCTTGTGGAACATGATGTTCAAGGCTTTTCGTTCTTTTAATGTGGACGCTGTGAGATCCTGGGTTATCCTTATTGTGGCTCCCCTATATCTGAATTGCTTTTTGCTTGCAGCTTCCAATATTTTTTCCTTCGTCTGATGGTTTTTGAACTTGGCCACTGTATTTCTTGGTGTTTTGATTTTAGGGTCCCTTTCAGTATGCTGACAGAAGTGGATATCTTCAAAATAGAGAAGAGCTAATCCAATTCCAATTGATTAATGATGGCCAGAATCAGCTGCTTCCAGAAAAGGAACACTGGGAAATGAGTGTAAACTGTTATTTTTACCTTCTGAATCCAATTCTTCCTGTGCAACAAGAAATTCGGTTCTACACACATATATTGTATCTAGAATATACTGTAATATATTTAACATGTATAAGACTGCCTGCCATCTGGGGGAGGGGGTTGGGTGAGGAAGGGAAAAAATCTGAATACAAGTAAGTGCAAGGGATAATGCTGTAAAAAAATTACCCATGCATATGTACTGTCAAAAAAAAAAAGTTATAATTATAAAATTAAATTAAATTAAATAAATAAGAAAAAAAATAAAATAAAATGTACTACAAGTTAAGAACCAGAGATATAAAGAAAAAGCAGCAAGAGTCCCTACCTTCAAAGAACTTATTTTTTTTAAAAAAGGGAAGACAGGGGACGGAGCCAAGATGGCGGAGAAGATACAGGAGATTTTATAAGCTCCCTTCTTCCCTCATTACCAATTAGTCAAATCAGCCTCAAAAATAACGCTGGACTGATAGAAATCACAAGGACTGGAAGCAAGACTTACCAGCTGAAGAGAATCTGGATTTTCAACAGAAAAGATCAGTTCCCAGGGGAGGAAAAAAAAAGAAGAGGCCAGCACAGATGGTTGGAAGGTAGCACACTGAGCTGATCTAGCTGGGGAGGGCTCTGGAACCAGAGAAGCCACTGAGATAGAAGAATCTGGCACAGGCTTTTCGCTCTTCTCTACTTATAAAACAGCAGTTCAGAAGAGAAATCAAGCCACTTTAAAACATAAAGCCAGATACTAGAACCACCCCAATCTGGAAGTGACTCAATAGATCTTGGCACTGTGGGTGTGGCCGACATAGGCTGTCTGGGGCCTCACCTCGGGGTAGTTAAGAGATTGAAAAGCCAGTGGTAACTCATAGTGCCTTGCTCGGCTGGAGGCTGTGGAACTCAGCCATGGAAGTCCCAGAGAAGCTGACCCTTTGAAATAGGGACCGTGGTTTCTGGGCAGACACTTCCAGTTTGAGCGCAGGGGCTTTTCACGTCACCTGCTGCTGACATCCACGCTCCACCGGGATGCATAGGCAGGGCTTTGTGTCGCCTTTACTGCTCAGTCTTAAACCTCAGGAAAGTCGCTAGGACACACAGCGCCCTCAAAGCACAGCCCTGCTAATCACCTCAGAGGCACTTCCAGGGAGGGGGAGGGGAACTCTCTCCCAGAGCTCTCTCTTAGCTCAGGCCCAGGAGCCGCTGCATGCATCTGGTCTGGGAGGAAGCTGGTAAAGAAATAAATAAATAAACTTCTTACCCCAGGGACAGACCCCAAAAGATTTTTTAACTGTGAGCAAAAAGCCAAGAAGAATGATCGATTCTTTCTACACAGAGAAAGAGCGGGTATCCAACCCCGAGGAAGTTAACAGCAGAGAATCAGCAGATAACACTCCAAAGGGCAATGATACCTGCCCCTCATAGCATAACTCTATTCTAGAAGAGACTATTAAAAAATTAAGAGAGTTTGAAGAAAAATGGGGAAAGGACAGAGAAGCTATGATAGAGAATAACAACGTTCTGAAATTGGAGTTGGAAAAAATAAAGAATTCACAGGAGATTCAGGGAAACAAAATTTGTGAATTAGAAAAGGTTAAAAAATCACAGGAAAGTAGGATTTCTGAATTGGAAAAGATAAAAAAAGTCTCCAGAAAATAGGATTTCTGAATTAGAAAAAGAAAATAATTCTCTAAAAATAATAAATTAGGGAAATGGAAAAAATTCAATAGAGAAAAATAATTCATTTAAAAAAAATTGGGCATTTACAAAAAGGACTAAAAACTGTGAATGAAGAAAATATCTCCTTAAAATTCAGGACAGAACAAATAGAAATGAATGATTCATTGAGAACCCAAGAATCAGTCAAACAAAACAAAACAAAAAAAAAAAAAAAAAAAGAAAAGAAAAGCTGGAGAATAACGTCAAATACTTACTGGGAAAACCTATAGACCTGGAAAAGAGATCTAGGAGAGATAATCTGAGGATCATTGGACTTCCCGAAAACTATGACCAAAAAAAGAGCCTAGATTGTATTTTACAGGAAATCATTAAAGAAAACTGACCAGAGATAATAGAAATAGAAGGGAAAATAGACGTCGAAAGAATTCATCAAACTCCTTTTGAAATAGACCCTAAAAAAAGAACACCACGCAATATTGTGGCTAAGCTGCAGAATTACCACAAAAAGGAGAAAAACTTGCAAGCAGCTAGAAAAAAACAATTTAAATACCAAGGTGCCACAATAAGGGTCACTCAAGATCTGGCTGCCTCCACATTAAAAGATCGCAGGGCCGGGAACCTGATAATTCCAAAAGGCAAAAGATCAAGGATTGCAACCAAGAATAAACTACCCAGCTAAGTTTAGCATTTTTTTCCATGGAAGAAGATGGTCATTCAATGAAATAGAGGAATTCCATATGCTTCTAAGAAAAAAACCAGACTTAAACAAAAAATTTGATCTACATCCACAAGACTGAAGAGAAACAGAAAAAGGTACACAGAACCCTTGAGAACTGTGTCTCTGTTGTAGATATATAGAAAGTCCGCAGGGATAATTTGATTTTACTGATATAAAAAGGGGGGTGTAGTAAAGGGAAGGGGGTAGTATCAGAAAAAGGGGAAGGAGTGATAAAAATAGGGAAACTACATCTCAGGAAGAAGCATAGAAAATATACCATATCTCAGGAAATTTATAGAGGGGGAGAAACATTGTGTGAATCTGACTCTCATCAGAAGAGGCTCAAAGAGTAAATAATTGATATATTTGTTTTTCCGAGAATTCTCTCTCACCTCATTAAAAGGGGGAAGATGAAAAGGGAAAAGGAAAAGGAAAATATAGTGGAAAGGATTCAGGGGGGTCAAGGGAAAAAGCATAATCTGGGGATAATATGATGGCAGGAAATACAGAATTAGAAATTTTAACTGTAAATGTGAATGGGATGAACGCTCCCATCAAACGGAGACGGATAGCAGACTGTATCAAAAATCAGAACCCTACAATATCTTGTTTATAGGAAACACACTTAAACAGGGAGATACATACAGAGTAAAGATAAAAGGTTGGAGCAGAATCTATTAGACTTCAGGTAAAGCCAAAAAAGCAGGGGTAGCTATCCTTATCTCAGATCAAGCAAAAGCAGAAGTTGATCTAATTAAAAGAGGTAAGAAAGGAAACTATATCCTGCTAAAAGGTAGCATAAATAATGAAGCCATATCAATACTAAACATATATGCACCAAGTGGTATAGCATCTCACTTTCTAAAGGAAAAGTTAAGAGAACTGCAAGAATAAATAGACAGTAAAACTATAATAGTGGGAGATCTCAAACTTGCACTCTCAGATTTAGACAAATCAAACCACAAAACAAATGAGAAAGAAATTAAAAAAGTAAATAGAACATTAGAAAAACTAGGTATGATAGACCTTGGGAGAAAACTGAATGGCAATAAAAAGGAATATACTTTCTTCTCAGCAGTTCATGGATCCTATACAAAAATTGACCATATATCAGGACATAAAGATCTCAAAATTAAATATTGGAAGGCAGAAATAATAAATGCCTTCTTCTCAGATCACAATGCAATAAAAACTACATTCGGTAAGAAGTTAGGGGTAAATAGACCAAAAAGTAATTGGAAACTGAATAATCTCATCTTAAAGAATGACTGGGTGAAAGAGCAAATTATAGAAACAATTAATAATTTCACCCAAGATAATGACAATGATGAGACATCATACCAAAATCTATGGGATGCAGCTAAAGCAGTAATAAGAGGAAATTTTATATCTTTAGAGGCTTATTTGAAGAAAATAGAGAAAGAGAAGATTAACGAATTGGGCTTGCAACTTAAAAGGCTAGAAAAAGACCAAATTAAAAACCCCCAACCAAAAATTAAACTTGAAATACAAAAATTAAAAGGAGAAATCAATAATATTGAAAGTAAAAAAAAACTATTGAATTAATAAATAAAACCAAGAGTTGGTTTTATGAAAAAGCCAATAAAACAGATTAACCTTTGATAAATCTGATCAGAAAAAGGAAAGAGGAAAATCAAATTGTTAGTCTTACAAATGAAAAGGGGGATCTTTCCACCAATGAAGAGGAAATTAGAGAAATAATGAGTTACTTTGCCCAACTTTATGCCAATAAATTTGATAACTTAAGTGAAATGGTTGACTTTCTCCAAAAATATAGGCTTCCTAGATTAACAGAGGAGGAGACAAATTGCTTAAATAGTCCCATTTCAGAAAAAGAAATAGAACAAGCTATTAATGAGCTCCCCAGGAAAAAATCCCCAGGACCAGATGGATTTACATGTGAATTCTACCAAATATTTAAAGAACAATTAGCCCCAATGCTATATAAACTATTTGAAAAATAGGGGATGAAGGAGTCCTACCAAACTCCTTTTATGACACAGACATGGTACTGATACCTAAACCAGGTAGATTGAAAACTGAGAAAGAAAATTATAGACCAATTTCCTTAATGAATATTGATGCTAAGATCTTAAATTAGATATTAGCAAAAAGACTTCAGAAAATCATCCCCAGGATAATACACTATGATCAAGTAAGATTTATTCCAGGAATGCAGGGCTGGTTTAATATTAGGAAAACTATTAGTATAATTGACCATATTAATAATCCAATTAATAAAAACCATATGATCATCTCAATAGATGCAGAAAAAGCATTTGACAAAATCCAACATCCATTCCTATAATAAACGCTTGAGAGTAGAAGAATAAATGGACTATTCCTTAGAATAATCAGGAGCATACATTTACGACAGTCAGTCAGCATAATATGCAATAGAAATAAACTGGAACCTTTCCCAGTAAAATCAGGAGTGAAACAAGTTTGCCCACTATCACCATTGCTATTCAATATAGTACTAGAAACGCTAGCCTCGGCAATAAGAGCCAAGAAAGACATTCAAGGAATTAGAGAAGCAAATGAGGAAATCATACTATCACTCTTTGCAGGTGACATGATGGTATACTTAGAGAACCCCAAAGACTCTGCTAAAAAGCTATTACAAATAATTCAGAATTTCAGCAAAGTGGCAGGATACAAAATAAATCCACATAAATCCTCAGCATTTTTATATATCACCAACAAAATGCAACAGTAAGAGATACAAAGAGAAATTCCATTCCAAACAAATGTTGAGAGTATAAAGTATTTGGGAATCCATCTACCAAAGAATAGTCAGGAATTATATGAGAAAAATTACAAAACACTTGCCACAAAAATAAAGTCAATTTAAATAATTGGAAAGACATTCAGTGCTCTTGGATAGGCCGAGCGAATATAATAAAGATGACAATACTCCCCAAACTAATCTATTTATTTAGTGCTATACTAATCAGACTACCAAGAAACTATTTTAATGACGTATAAAAAATAACAACAAAATTCATATGAAAGAATAAAAGGTCGAGAATTGCAAGGGAGCTAATGAAAAAAAAAAATCAGAGGAAGGCGGTCTAAGTGTACCTGAACTAAAGCTATATTATATAGCAGCAGTCACCAAAAGTATTTGGTATTGGCTAAGAAATAGACCAGTAGATCAGTGGAACAGATTAGATACAAAAAACAAAAAAGGGTACATCTATAGCAATCTAATCTTTGACAAACCCAAAGATACCAACATTAGGTATAAAAATTCATTATTTGCAAAAAACTGTTGAGAAAACTGGAAATTAATATGGCAGAAATTGGATATGGATTCACACTTAACACCATATAGCAAGATAAGATCAAAATGGGTCCATGATTTAGGCATAAAGAATGAGATAATAAATAGATTAGAGAAAGAGAAAATAGTCTACCTCTCAGACCTATGGAGGAGGAAGGAATTTATGACCAGAGGAGAACTAGAGATCATTGTTAATCACAAAATAGAAGATTTTGATTACATCAAACTAAAAAGTTTCTGTACAAACAATACTAATGCAAACACGATTAGAAGGGAAGTAATAAATTGGGAAAATATTTTTAAATTTAAAGGTTATGACAAAAGTCTCATTTCCAAAATATAGAGAACTGACCCTAATTTATAAGAAATCAAACCATTCTCCAATTGATAAATGGTCAAAGGATATGAACAGACAATTCTCAGATGATGAAATTGAAACTATATCCACTCATATGAAAGAGTGTTCCAAATCACTATTGATCAGAGAAATGCAAATTAAGACACCTCTGAGATACCACTACACACCTGTCAGATTGGGTAAGATGACAGGAACAAATAATGATGAATGTTGGAGAGGATGTGGGAAAACTGGGACACTAATACATTGTTGGTTTCACAACTGTGAAAGAATCCAGCCATTCTGGAGAGCAATTTGGAACTATGCCCCAAAAGTTATCAAACTCTGCATACTCTTTGACCCAGCAATGTTGTTATTAGGCTTATATCCCAAAGAAATGCTAAAGAGCGGAAAGGGACCTATATGTGCCAAAATGTTTGTGGCAGCTCTTTTTGTAGTAGCTAGAAACTGGAAGATGAATGGATGTCCATCAATTGGAGAATGGTTGGGTAAATTATGGTATAGGAAGGTTATAGAATATTATTGCTCTGTAAGAAATGACCAGCAGGAGGAATACAGAGAGGCTTGGAGAGACTTACATCAACTGATGCTGAGTGAAATGAATAGAACCAGAAGATCTCTGTACACTTCAATGTTGTATGAAGATGTATTCTAATGGAAGTGGATATCTTCCACATAAAGAAGATCCAACTCACTTCCAGTTGATCAATGATGGACAGAAATAACTACACCCAGAGAAGGAACACTGGGAAGTAGATGTAAATTGTTAGCACTACTGTCTATCTACCCAGGTTACTTATACCTTCGGAATCTAATACTTAATGTGCAACAAGAATATGGTATTTACACACATATATTGTATCTAAGTCATATTATAACATATGTAAAATGTACGGGATTGCCTGTCATCAAGGGGAGGGAGTAGAGGGAGGGGGGATAATTTGGAAAAATGTATACAAGGGATAATATTATTAAAAAAATTACTCATGCAAAAAAAAAAAAAGGAAGACAATGTATATGCCAAAAGGCACATAAACAATAAATAAATTTAAGAAAAGGCGGCTAGGTGGTGCAGAGAAGTAGGCTTGGAATTGAGATAGCTTGAATTCAAATCCAGCCTCAGATACTTACTAGTTCTACCCTGGACAGATTACATAATACTGTTTACCTCAGTGTCCCCATCTGTCAAAAGACCTGGAGAAGGAAATGGCAAACCACTCCCATATCTTTTCCAAAAAACACATCCAAGTCAAATGGAATCATAAAGAATTGGACCTGATTGAACCTACTGAAAAATATTTATTTTCAGATAATCTTAAAGAAGAAACCATTAGCATCTGGCAGGGTAAACATAGGAATTCTTCCATAAACTGATATTTTTGCCTTAGATTTTAAAGTGAGTCAGGAATTAAAAGAGATGGAGGTTAGAAGAGAGGATGTTCCACGAAAAGGAGATAATTATTGACAAGGTTCAGAGATAAAAGATGGAATTTTCTCTCTCTGTGTGTGTGTGTGTGTGTGTGTGTGTGTTTTGTGTGTCAGAATGATGCTCACACCACAGAAATAACTAATTTTACAATAACCTATTGTCTTGCACCAGGAAGAGAAATTGCATGCTGTTATTTTTTTAAAAATTATACTTTTTATTTACCAGATATATGCATGGGTAATTTTACAGAATTGATAACTGCCAAACCTTTTGTTCCAATTTTGCCCCTCTTAACCGCCATTCTCTCTCCCAGATGGCAGGTAGACCAATATATGTTTAATATGTTAAAGTATCAATTAAATACAATATAATTCCATGCTGTTATTATCTATTCCAGAGCACCAAAGTAAAGCTGCTTTTGTGTTATATGTGCTTTCCAATGGTACAGAAATAAATATCCTAGACTGGAGGAAAGTAGAACAGTTAAATCATGCCCTTTTATTTTTAACCCATATAGTTTTGTGAATCATATTGGGATCAGAGAGCCAAAGGGAACAACCATGGAGAGAGAGAAAAAAATAAAAGAGAATAAAGAAGTGAATAGAGCTGTTGTTTACATTCAGTCTCCTTAGTTCTTTTTCTGGATGCAGATGATATCTCCTCTTCAAAGACCATTGGGATTTCTTGGGATCACTGAAACTCTGGGACGAACCAAGTCTTTCATAGTTGATCCTTGAACATTGTTGCTGGTATTGTATATATAATGTGTTCCTGGTTCTGCATGTTTCACTCAAAATCAGTTCATGCACATCTTTCCAGATCTGGACTTTCTTTATGAAAGGAAGCACGGAGCCAGGACGCCCAGAGGATAAAGGTAGAGAAAGAAGAGTAATTTGAAAGAGGACAAGAAAGACTGCAAGTGTTTGAAGGGTTAAGGACTGTTAGAACAGGAGTTTATAGCTGATCTTCAGGAACTAAGTCTACTGAGTAAGAACTCCATTTTGTCAAACATGAGAAGTTTTGGGTTCTTGGAGGCAATCAGGGTAGAACGACTTGCTAGCAAGTATCTTAGGTCAGATCTGAACCCAGGTCCTCCTGATTTCAGGTGTGCTACCCTCTTCACTTCACCACCTAGTGTCCCATGAGAACAGTTTTCCTGTTAACAGGGCTCGGCTGTTCAAGGAACAGCAAGTTAGCCAGTATAGATAGAACATGCCCATAAAGGGAAGGGTTCCTAAGAACTCAGGTTTGTGTTCCCACAACATATTTCAGGGATCACAAAGAGTCACCAAAGATTGAAAGGACTGAACACTATGAGCAGTACCACAATACCTTAATCTGCCTTTTCTTTAACTTCCTCTTGTCCCCACTTTTCTTCATGTTGCCTTGTTAAGTGAAATGGAATTCTGTACCTAGTTGCATATGTGTGAATTTTCCTTCCTTTGAGCATTTTGGAGGAGAATGAGGTTGAAGTGTCACTTGTTCCCCATTCTTCTTGCTTGCAAAGATGTTCACTTATTCTCTTTGACAATAGAAGCAATAAGCACCAGTACAGTTATGATCCCCACTGGAAATCTTCTATTTGAAGTGTTTTTCTCTTGCACCTGGACTCTCTGACCTTTGGCAATGATGTTCCTGAAAGTTTTAAGTTGAGGGGATTTCTTTGAGGATGTGATCAGTGGATTCTTTCTTTTTCTACTTTATTTACCCTTTGGTTCTACGAGATCTGGACATTTTTCTTTTGATGGTATGTGGACATGGTCTGTCTAGACTCCTTTTTCTGTCTGTTTTTTTTTTCTCATGGCATTTCACTACTCTGAAGCTTTGGTTTCTTCTAAAATCTATTTTCCAAGTCATTATTTTCTATTATATCCTTGACATTTTCTTCTGTTTTTAGCAGGCTAGCTATGAAATGTCCAACACAACCACAGAAAGGAAATAGTGAGCCCCTGAGGCCCAGAATAAGAAATGGGACTTGGCCACGTCTACCCAGCATGGGTAGGAAGCTGGCAACACCAGCCCCTAAACGCAAAAGAACTCCACTTGGAGCCTCAAAGGGTGAAATAAGTTGCTCTCTGATTCAAAAGGCTCTCTTGGAAGAATTCAAAAAGGATACTAGAAGAAAATAGAAAAATAGGGAAAGGGATTGAAAGCTAGGGAAAAGGAAATGCAAAAATTGTCTGAAGCAAATCACTCATTAAAAAATAAATTTGGTGAAATGGAAAAAGAAAGCAACTCCTTGAAAAACAGAATTGGTGAAATGAAAACCGAGAACAATTCCCCCAAAATAGAATTGGTGAAATGGGAAAAAAATCCAATGAATAAAACAACTCCCTTAAAACTTTTATTGACCAAATGCAAAACAAGGTGGAAAAAAATGCTAAACGAAGAAAATAAGTGACTAAAAATTAAAATTTAACAAATGTGAGTGCCTCAACGAGACATAAAGAAACCATCAAACAACACCAAAAAAAAAAAAGAAGGAAATGTATAATCCCTCATCTGAAAAACAACTGACCTAGAAAAAAGATCCAGGAGAGACAATCTAAGAATTATTGGACTACCTGAAAATCATGTTAAAGAAAAGAGCTTAGACAGCATCTTTCTGGAAATCATCAAGGAAATCTACCCTGAAGTCCTTGAACCAGAGGGTAAAATAGTGATAGAAAGAATCCATCTATCCCCTCCTAAAAGAGACTCTAAAATGAAAACTCCAAGGAAGACTGTACTTAAATTCTAGAATTATCTGATTAAGAAGAAAATACTGCAAGTAGCTAGAAAGAAATAATTCAATTATCGAGGAAACAAAATCAGCAAATAAAATATTCTGAAATGAAAAAGAACTTGGTTTGCTGCTAAAAATCAACTGTTCAGCAAGTAAAATGGTGTAAACAACATGTCATGAAGAGGCCCAAAAGATCTATTACAATTGAGGGAAAGAAGGGAGGGGGATGAGCATTCTGTGAATCTTAGTCTCATCTATTTGACTCAAAGAGAGAATATCATACATATTATGCATCACAAAGAAACTTGTCTCACCCTATAGGGAAATAGGAGAGAAATGGAAAAGAGAAAAAAGAGTGTGGGGGTGAGGCGTAATAGAAGGAAAAACAGAAGTAGAAGGGGAAAGGGTTTAGAAGTGGGGAAGGGGCTATTAAAGGGGAGAGCTGATTGAGGAAAGTGGTGATCAGAATGAAAACACTGGGGAGGAGGGAAAGGGCAAAAGGAAAGCAAAATCTTGGGGAAAAGGAGATAGATTAGATTTCTGCATTAGGATGGAAGCCTGAACTCACCCAGCTAAGGGGAGAAAAGGTCAGAAGTGAGTGGGGACTTCCCAGTTAGGGTCTATAATAATCCAGTGTTTGCAGCTTGTGCTTTCCCCTGCTGTACTGACACAGCAGTCTTCTGGAGCTCTGTCTCCTGAGATCATAATGAATTGTTTTTGCTTTTCTGCCCTAGGCACCTCTGATGCCAATTGGGGTAGGGAGGAGGATTTTTGAGAAAAACAATTAAGGGTGGGGGCAGCTAGGTGGGGCAGTGGATAAAATATAGTTTCTGAAGGCAGGAAGATCTGATTTCAAATCTGGCCTCAGACACTTGATACTTCTTAGCTGTGTGACCCTGACCAAGTCCCTTAATCCCAATTGCCTCAGCAAAACAAACAAAAAAAGACAAAATAAATTAGGGGTACTAATCCTTCATCTCACACAATGTCAAACTTAAAAAATGATTCAATTAAAAGAGAAATCTACATTTTACTTAGGTATATAAAATTGTTTTAGAGGTCATTGTTATGAATGTCTATATGAACACATGTGTACATATGTATGTAAGTATATGCATCTGATCATTTTCTGTATACATACATGGGTTCATGAATGTGTTATATCCAGAAACACATTGTGTGTACATAAAAATATATGTGCTTAACTGAAACCTGCCTGGAAGATATATAGGGGAAGAAAGGGGGAAAAAAGATAAAATTACAATTTTCTCAATATTCATCCATTTTGCTTACATCACCATACTTCCTGCCAGAAGTTTGGGTAAATACCTCCTAATCATTGCTTTAATTTCTTTGTCATGGGTGGTGAATTCCCCCCTTTCATTTTTTTAATTAAACCTTTTTAATTTTCAAAAGATATACATTGATAATTTTTCAGCATTAACCCTTGCAAAAGCCTGTGTTCCAATTATTCCCCCTTGTCCCCACCTCTTCCTTTAGATAATAATCCAATATACATTAAATCCAATATATGCATACATATTATGCAATTATCTTGCTGCACAAAAAAAAAATGAAATCAAAAAGAAACAAATGAGAAATAAAATGCAAACAACAAGGAGAGTGAGAATGCTATGTTGTGATCTGCACTCAGTTTCCACAATGCTCTCTCTGAGCATAGATCGTTCTCTTCAACACAAAGTCACTGGAAATGCTCTGAATCACCTCATTATTGTGAAGTGCCATGTCCATCAGAATTGATCATTGTATACTCTTGCTGTTGCCATGTACAATGATCTCCTGGTTCTGTTCATTTCACTTAGCATCAGTTCATGTAACTCTCTCCAGGCCTTTCTGAAATCAACCTGCTGATGGCTTCTTATGGAACATTAATATTCCATACAATTCATATACCGTAACATATCTGGGCGTTCTGTAACTTAGGGGCAGCCACTCAATGTCCAGTTTCTTGCAAATACAAAACATTGTTGCACATATGGGTCCCTTTCCCTCTTTTAGGATCTCTAGGACATAGAAGCCCAGAACAAAACCTTCTGAATCAAAGGGTATACACAATTTTTTGCATAGATCCAAATTGCTCTCTATGCCCTTTTATTTTTGATGTTGATTTTTTTCTTTCCTTTTTCTTGTCAAATTAGCCAAAGTTTTATCTGTTTTGTTGCTTTTTCCCATAAAGCCAACTCTTAGCTTTACTCATTAATTAGTTCATTCGTTTTCTAATTTTCACATTAAGCTCTCCTTGAGATTTCTAATTTGATATTTAATTGGGACTTTTACTTTTTTTCCTCACTTGCTTAGTTGCATGTCCATGTCATTGATGTCCTCTATTTTTTTCACATACCTATTTGGAGAGAAAAAAATTTGCCTTAAGAACTCACTATTTTGGCTGCAGATTGTAATTCTCTTGGTGGAATTATGGAATGTTTCTGTAATTTGTTGTTTCATCCACTCATTTAGCATTAGATTCAACCATTCTGGAGAGCAATTTGGATCCTTGCAGAAAGGGCTATCAAATTGCACATACCTTGAGAAATGGCAATTGCCTTACGGGGGGGTGGGGAGTCTGTATCCCAAAGAAATTATAGGGGAGGGAAAAGGACCCTGTGTCAAGTTGTAGTTGTTCTTTTTTATGATAGAAACTGGAAAATCGGTAGATGCCCATCAATTGGAGAGTGGCTGAACAAGATGTGACAATATATGAAGGTAAAGGAATGTTAGCATTACATAAGAAATGATGAAAAAGCTCATTTCAGAAAGGCCTGGAAAGATTCACACAAACTGATGCTGAGTGGAACAATCAGAAGGAAGAATACTTTGTACAAAATAACAGCAAGAATTTGTATTGATCAGCTAGGAAAGAATTGCTTCTCAGTGCTTTAGTGATCCAAGCAATCCCGATTGAAGATGGCATTTGCTGTCCAAAGTCTTTCACAAAAAGAACTACAGAGAAAGAATGTAAAACTCCATATGCTATGTTTTTGTTTCACTCTCTCTCTCATGATTATTCCCTTTTGCTCTGATTTGTCTTTCCCAACATGATTCATAAAAGCAATGCTTATAAAAAGTAAATTTACTAAACACTACAAAAAATTTAAAATTAAAATTTTATTCAATTTTTAATGTATAAGATCATTGTCCAAACAGGACAGCCAATACCTATGCTGTTTAGGGCATCCAGTGAGCCAGAGACCTGGGGACCAAGTCTGACTGAAACTACATGTACAATTAGCAATTCTTGATTCTCAATTTACCATCTTTGTGAACAGGATCCTGGACTGGTGTTCGCAATTTTCCTTTATAAGGGGCTGAGCCTCTTCCTGGGTCTTTGGCTGGAGTGCCTAAAGCCTGTGCAGGCAAGTGCTGCAGCCTGAGGGAAGAGAAGGCTGAGAGGTGTGGGGTGGTCATTGGTCAGCTCAGAGACTGGCTTCTTCCAGGGTTGGGACTGCCAAGGCCAGCCCACCTGCTGGCATCACAGTGAATGCTGGAGCTTTATGTTGGGCATCTGTTCTCTCAGGTTTTCAAGGGAAATGGGGGGAGATCAACTGGGGAAGAGGAGCGCCCTGGCCCATCTGTGGAACTTTCTTGCCAGGTGGTGGAACCACATCTGCAGAGGTCACACATTCAGACTACATTTTGAGGGTGATTGGTGTCTTTTTTGGGGGGAGGATCTTTTTCCAAAGATGGCACAATGCCTTCCATTCGGCCTGTTGGCATTCTTCTAGGTTTTGGGGTGAAGTCTCTGGAGGACACACATTCATCCTAGGAGGGGTTAAGGTGGGTCACCTTGTCTGTTTTTTTGTTGTCGTTTTTAATTTTTTTTTTTTTACCCAATATGTGATGAAGAGTTGAGGTCGATTGAGGAAGAGGAACGCCTTGGCCCATTGGTGGTAGCTTCTGCCAGGCAGTGGGGCCCATTCTGTGGAGGGTAGACATTTAGCCTGGTGGTCGAGTTAATTTACTTTTTTTTCACACCACGAGCTATGTGGGCAGGTCAAATACCAGTGAGGTCCTCCAGGGTCTGTTGGCAGAGCCTTCTACCAAGTGGCAGGTTCAAGTCTGTGGATGAAGGAGGCAACATATGAGCAAAGGAGAAGGAATTAGGAAACAGGGAAGGATGTGAGTGGCAAAAATAGGAAGAATACTTTGTACGAAATAACAAGAATTTGTGACAGATAGGAGAGAATTGGCTCTTCCTAGTGCTTTAGTGATCCAAAGCAATCCTAATAGTCTTTGGACAGAAAATGCCCTCTGCATTAAAAAAAAATGAGAAAAAAAATGTAACACCATGTATTGTGGTCACTTTTTTTTTCTCTCTTCCATGGTTGTTCCTTTTGCTTTGCTTTTTCTCTCCAAACACGATTCATAAAGCAAAGTATATTCTAAATCAATACATTTATTAACCCTCCCACCAAATGAAAATTCTATTTTATTGAGCAAAACATAGGACAATCAAAGTAGTATAACAATATAGGACAATATAAGGCAACAATAGAAAGGTCATGCTTCTGCCAAAATGATTGGGGCAGCCCCTTTTTGTAGTGGTCAGAAAATGGAAATTGAATGGATGTCCAACAATCGGAGAATGGTTGGATAAATTATGGTTTATGAATATTATGGAATATTATAGTTCTATAAGAAATGACCAGCAGCATGAATACAGAGAGGCTTTGAAAGACTTACATAAACTGATCCTAAGTGAAATGAGCAGAACTAGAAGACCATTATACCCTTCAACAATAATTCTGTAGGAGGATGTATTCTGATGGAAGTGGCTATCTTGGACAAAGAGAAGATCTAATTCAGTTCCATTTCATCAATGATGGACAGAATCAGCTACACCCAGAGAAGGAACACTGGGAAATGAGTGTAACCTGTTTACATTTTTTTGTTTTTCTTCCCAGGTTATTTTTACCTTCTGCATCCAATTCTTCTTGTGCAACAAGAGAACTGTACGGTTCTGCTCACATACATTGTATCTGCGATATAATATAACATAGTAAACCTGTACAAAACTGCCTGCCTTCTAGGGGAGGGGGTGGAGGGAGGGAAGGGAAAAGTCAGAACAGAAGCGAGTGCAAGGGATAATGTTGTAAAAAAACAATAGCAAGGTCAATACTTTTTGCCGCCAATATGCTTGGCATCCAATCAACCAGAGAGCCAGAGAGCCAGAGATTCAGGGACCAAGGCTGGCTTTATCTTTTAAAAAAATTTTATCATATAGCTTTTTATTTACAAAACATATGCTTGGGTAATTTTTCTAATCTAATTAAAATTATTTTGTGATCAATAATGATCTCTAGTTTTTTTTTTTTTTTTTTGGTCATAAATTCCTTCCTCGTGCATAGTTCTGAGAGGTAAATTATCCTATGCTGTTCCAAATTTGTTTATATCATTCTTATTTCCAGATCATGAACCCATTAGGACCTTAGCTTGGTATATGGTGTTAGGTGTGGGTCAATGACTAGTTTCTGCCATCCTAGTTTCCAATTTTCCCCGCAGTTTTTGTCAAATAGTGAATTCTTATCCCAAAAGCTGGGGTCAAACACTAGATTGCTATAGTAGTTGACTATTTTGTTCTGTGAACCTAATTTATTCCACTGATCAATGACTCTTTTTCCTATCTAGTACGAAATGGTTTTGATGGTCTAGCTGTTCCAGATCTGTGTCAAACACTAGATTGCTATAGTCATTAACTAATTTGTTCTGTGAACTTAAGCTATTCCGTTGATAACTGCTCTTTTTCCTATCTAGTACCAAATGGTTTGAATGGCCTAGCTATATGACATCTAAAGCTACATTATAAAGCAGAGGTCACCTTCAATTTTTTTTAATTGATTCCCTTGAAATTGACCTTTTGCTCTTACAGATTAATTTTTTTTTTTGGGCAGGGGTCAGTAAAATAGGTTGAGAGTTTGTCATAGCACTAAATAAATAGGTGTATTTGGGTACCCAGTCTTGGGTAGTCTTGTCACCTTTATTACTTTTGCTGCCCCTATCCAATAGCCCTTTATATTTTTCCAATATAGATAGATAGATATATGCATAGATAGATATAGATATAGATATAGATATAGATATAGATATAGATATATAGATATATAGATATATAGATATAGATATAGATATAGATATAGATATAGATATAGATATAGATATAGATATAGATATAGATATAGATATAGATATAGATATATAGTGCCCTTCCTTATTCCTTTTAATTAGACATATTTTTACTTTTGCTTGATCTGAAGTCAGGATGGTTACCCCTGCTTTTTTGTACTTCACCTGAAGCATAATAGATTCTGCTCCAGCCTTTTACTTTTCCTCTGTATGTATCATTCTGTTTTAAATGTGTTTCTTTTAAACAATATATTATAGAAGCCAGTCTGCTATCCATTTACCTTTTATTGAGAGAGTTCACATTTATGGTTAAAACTGTATTTCCTTGCCATCTTATTCCCAAAATTATACTTTTCTCTTTCCTTTTCCCCTTTCCCTCCTTCCCCAGTATTTTTCTTAGGAGCACTACTTGCCTCAACCAGCCATCTTCCTTTAGAGTCCCTCCCCCTTTCTTACACCTTTGCTTAGTATTTCTGTTTCCCCTTCTATTTAGTTTCCCCCTTTCCCCTTTTGCTTTTCCCCTACCCCACTTTGCTGTAAGGTGAGAGAAGTTTCTCGGGGAAACCAAATATTTGTAATATTTTCTCTTTGAGCCAAATCTGTCCAGAGTAAGATTCACAAAACATTCATCCCCTTCCCTGCTTTCCCTCATTTATAAAAGGTTTTCGTTGCTTCGTCTTGAGATTTAATTTCCCTCATTTTCCCTCCACTTTTCTCTTTTTTCCAAGTATAATGCCCTTCTCACCTCTAGTTTTTTTTTTTATTTTTTTTATTGGAACAGTAATATGAAATTATACATATACTCTCTATGTATACCCATAACAGAATTATACTTTTTAAGTGCTCTGCTTACCTTTTTATGCTTCTTCTGATTTCAATATTTGGATTTTCAATATTTGTTTAGCTCTGGTCTTTTCATCAGCAATAAATGCAAGTCACCCTGATTCACTGAATGTCCATCTATTCTCTGAAAGAAAATCTCAGTTTAGAGGAGTAATTTATTCTTGGCTGCATTCCATTTACCTTTACCTTTCAGAATATCAGATCCCAGGTCCTTCTATCCTTTAAGGGGGAAGCTTTTAGGTCCTGGGTATAATCCTTATTGTGGTTCTTCAGTTCATCATATCTTACTCCACACACTCTCAGTTTTCCTTGTAAACCACTGATTGGTGCAGATTTGTTTCCATGGAGACTGGGAGGTCCCCCAGGCTTTTGTATCCACCCCACCCCCAGGGCTTCGTCCAGGGTCTCACCACAGTAGAAAATCAATGTTTTTTCTTATTCTTTCTCCTAAACTCTGTGCACTCTGGCTTCTCTCCTCCTCATTCAGATGAGTTTTACTCATTGAAATGCAGTGACTGATAACCTCTGGAGTGCAAAAGCTGAAAGAGCCCTGTCTAATTCTCCTCCTTCAGCATCTCTCTGGCAGCATTTTTGGGAGTGACTGCCTTTTCTTCTCCCTCTCTTTTCAGAGTTTTCCAGATTCTGCCATCTCTGGGTTTTTTACTGACTTGTGTGTCCTGCTTGGCTCTTTGACTGGATCTTTATTTATGTCATGGACCCTGGGGAGGACCCCCTTATGCCTGTGTCACCAGTCATCTATGTCCTGGAAACTGATGAGGCCCAATTGTCATCTCTAAGCAAAACACTCCCAGCTATGTTGATGAGGCTGGAGTCTACCTCCTCAGCTGTGCTCCCCAATTCCCATATAATTCTGTTGCCCATGTTGAATCTGAGCCAATTTGCAGCTGAAAATCCATGTGTCCAAAGCACATTGCATAATCTTGGTCCCCCAAACTCTCCCCTTGTCTGAAATTCTCTACTCCGGGCACCCAGCTTTGCAGGATCAGTCATCCCCTACCCTTTTCTCTTACTTTGCCCACATTTCATCCATTAGCTTCTGCAGGTTCTAAGCCCTTCCTCTACGACTCTCCTCCCCCAGAGGCTTGCTTTCCTTTAGTCTCCTTGCCATCAACCTCATGACCCTGTACACCTCTTTCCTACAGGACTCCAGCTGTTCTATTAGGATTATGCATTCTCATGTGACTGTCTCTGTACTCTGTATTTTTTTGGTGGATTCTAGTTTATGTATTTGTTGTCCTCCCATTTAAAATGGAATTTGTGCATCTTAAACAAGTATTGCTAAATCTTTGTTGATTGATTCTCAGCCTTGGGAATTGTCCTGTTTCTTTCCCTGTTCAGTTGCAGATTTCATTGAGGGAAAAGATGTCAACCAAACTGCTATAATTCCTTATTACAACAACTATCCCATCCACCCAACTAAAGAAGTAGCTGTCCCAAAAGTCCCTAACGTAGCACAGCCCAGGCACTGCTTTTCAAGCAGTAAGCAGAACCCTCTCCAACACAATGGATGATAGTGATCAATTCTTTCAGATTGTTTCCCAATTTCCTCCTTTCTCCTTTTCATTTTGCCTCCATACTCATCATTAAAATAAATGGAAGGAAGGCAACTGAGAGACTCCTTGTGTAACCACAGGAATAATTACAGAGGATGAATGATTATGGCAAAGTGTCTGTATGTCAAAAGAATTTATCTCCAAAGGTAAAATCCACTTATTGGCTGTGATTTCAGGTGGCATTTTTAAAATATAGGATGGGTAGTTTCTCTCAGATAGCTCAAATCACAAAATGTGAATGTAGTTGAGATATTCTTTGACTTACAACAGGCAATAACATGTATACTTTAATACTGCAACAAGGATTAGAGAATAAAAGAGATTATTCTCAAGGCTGGGATGAGAACCGATGCACTAATGAGCCTGAGAGATGCACAGGATGTTGTGAAAACAAAGAACAAAAACCAAAATTCTGTTATTAAATATTTTCTTGAAAAGGAAATTAATTGTTATGTCTTTTGAATTCTCCCTGTTATTCTGGTGGGATTTGACAATATTTTTTGTTATTTCAATGGTTTTTCTGCTTTCCAGTTAAGTTTTTTTTTTGTTGTTGTTTTTATTTTGGAAGTGAAGTTAATGAATTGAAAAGAAATACACCTACCTGGACACCTCTCCTCCTGAAGGGACCACTGTCCTCAACATGAGTGTAATTACTTAGGCTGCTCCAGAAGCTGCACAAGGTAGCCACAGGGCCACAAATTCCCCAGACCTCACTGTGGGGAAAGCTTGGACAGTTTTGGACAGTAGTTAGAAACAGTTACTGACCAACAGTTATGAACCATTTGGAAAACTGCCCATGGGTTTCAGAACATTCTAGGACAGTGGTCCTCAAACTGAGGGGGGCCAGTTCACTGTCCCTGAGACTGTGGGAGGGCCGGACTATAGTAAAAACAAAAGCTCACACTCTGTCTCCGCCACTCAGCCCAGTTGCCATAACCCCGTGGGCAGCATAAATGTCCTCAGGGGGCTGCTTCTGGCCTGCTCTAGCGTTACTCAATATTTCACATCGCCAGTCTCTCCTAATTCCCAGGACGTCAGAAAGCCTCAGGCCACAGACCTTTGCAGTAACAACTAATTACCTGGCTGCCTCCTCTGCGGCTTTCAGAGATCTCTAGGTACAATTTTTTGAATCCTAGTTTAATATCCGATAGCTTGCTCAAGGAACAGCCATGTGCAAACTCAAAGTCTTTATTATCCTTGCTCACATAATGCCCTGACCTGTTAACTCCCAAGTGAATGTGTGGTCTGTGAGAGAACCACGTGTTCACTGTCAAGCTCCTTACCTCTCTTGCCTATTCATCAGCTTGGCTCAACTACCCCCAGAATAAAGAGACTGAAGAGATTGACCCATTGCTAGAATGGTCTTAAAAAGGTTCTGTGCCGTCTCCCACACAGCCAATCAGAGAGGGAGCCATCTGCTGTTAGGAAGCCTACCCATGGGACAGCTCCTAGCCACAGAAAATTGCTTCTGGACCTCTCAAACCTCCTGTTGCGCCATGCTGACCCATTTAAAGGACCCTTACACAAAGGTGTATCTAATTCATTAGGTTTTTTCATAAAATTAACTCTTAGTTTTATTAGTTCAATAGCTTCCTGAGTTTCATTTTTATTAATCTCTCCCTGGAGTTCCAGAATGTCTAATTTGACATTGAATTGTGGGTTTTAATTTCTTCTTTTCTTGTTCTCTTCCTAGCTTCTTTAGTTGTATACCCAAGTCATTGATCTCCTCTTTATTTGATTCACACAGCTATTTAGAGACATAAAGTATGGCCTAAGAACTCCCAGCTTTGGATGCATATTTCACAGGTTTTAGGATGTTGTTTCATTATGGTAATTCTCTTGGATGAAATCCACATTACTCTGATTTGTTGTTTGACCCACCCATTTTTTAGAATTGGATTTAAAGATTCTGGAGAGCAATTGGGAACTAGGCAGAAAGGCTCTAAAACTTTACATACCCTTTGACCCAACTGTTCTGTACCCCAAGGTAATCAGAGAGGAGGCTAAAGGACCCACGCGTGCAAAATTGTTTATAGCAGCTCCTTTTTGTGGTAGCAAAGAACTGGAAAATCAGTAGATGTGCATTAGATGGGGAATGATTGAAAAAGATGTGGTGGTCTATGAAGGTGAGAGAATATTAGGATTAGACAAAATTGGTGAACAAGCTGATTTTAGAAAAGCCTGGAAAGATTTACACAAACTGATGCTGAGTGGAACAAGCAGAAGGAAGAATAGTGTACACAAAATAACAGCAAGAATTTGTGATGATCAGCTAGGAAAAAATTGGTTTGTCTCAGTCCTTTAGTGATCAACAGCAGTCCAGATAGACTTTGGACAGAAAATGCCATCTGCATTCAAATAAAGAACAAAGGAAAAAGAATGTAAAGCAACATATGCCATGTGCACTTGTTCTTTTTTTTTTTTTTCTCTGTCCCATGGTTATTCCCTTTTGCTCTGATTTTCTTGTCTCAACATGATTCATAAAGCAATGCTTATTAAATAATTTATGAAACATTGAACATAATTTAAATTTAATTCAATTTTTAATTTTTAAGACACAGTCCAACCAGGACAGCCAATACATTTTCTATTTAGGGCATCCAGTGATCCAGAGACCTGAGGACCAAGGTTGGCTGGAACTTCACGTTCAATTGGCAATTCTTGCTTCTCAATTTGCAATCTTCATCTACCTGGTAAACAGGGTGGACTATTGTTCACAATTTTCCTCTGTATGAGCGGCTGAGGCACTTCTTCCTGGGGCCTTTGGCAGGAGTCCCTAAAGCCTGTGGCAGACAGGCGCTGCAGCCTGAGGGGAGAAGAGACTGACAGGGATGTGGTGGCTTCTTCTTTGACCTCTCATGGCAGTAAGGGGGGAGGTCAATCGTCAGCCCAGGACTGGCCTCTTCCAAGGGTAGGGAGGACCCAGTCCGGAACAGCTGCTGGCACCAGGGTCAATGCTGGAGATTTTTGAGAGGCATCTGTTCCCCCAAGTTTTCAGGGGAAATGATGTGAGATCGACTGGTGAAGAGGAGCACGCTGGCCCTTAGTGCAGAGTTCTGCCAGGTGGGAGCCAAGGCTGTGCAGGGCAGACATTCAGCCTCGTGGTGGAGGTGGGTCAGGGTGTTTCCGGGAGCTTTATCCAAAAATGGTACCATGCAGTGATTTTAACTGGGGAAGAGGCTGCCTTGGCCCACTGGCAGAGGCTTCTGCTGGTCAGTGGCAATAAGTCTGTAGCGGGCATACGAGATGGTCAGAACAATAGTTACAGAGTCTCAGGATCACTAATATATCTTCCCTAAAGTTTAGTTAAGAAATATTATTATCTTTGCAGGCCAGAAGACTTTTACAATCATTGACAAAACAATAGCATTCTTAATCAGCGTATTTGGGATTATTACACCTACAAAAATTGACTTTTCAGGAGTTGCTCCAAATGATATAGAGAAAGAATTTATTAGAATCTCAGGAAGCACACTATCCTATGCTGTGGCCCCAAAAGGACAGTAAAGGTGCCCCCTTGGAGAGCCATTCCACTGATAGTATTCACAACTTTTATACTGTCAGAAAAAGAACCCCCCCAAATCCCATCCTCTGTAGAGGGTCACATAAATCTTTATTCCCCTATTTGGTCAGTGGAATGCAGTAGATGTATAGCTTTCTCACCAGTGTACTTCTTTGAATAACAGATCATCCTGAGGACCTTATCTAAAATCACATGCTTCATAACCTGAGCCCTTTAAGGCTTTAGATAAGTCCCTGATCAATATGTGCTTAATCTATAAGTTCTTCATCTTTTCTCCCACTCAATCCCCCTTGTCATTCATAAAGATATATGTATATATTTCCTCATGAAGAGCTTACTTTGTGGTCAAATTCAATTAACATCTCTACACATTGCTTGTTCATCTCTTCATGTGGATCATCTGCTGCTATGGCCTTCCATCCCTCTTTCTGTAAAATCATCATTTTAATGGCATCCTCTTTGGGTAAGATTCTTGCCAGTGATCTCCGAACTATTCTTGTTCCCAACTGAATTATGCAAGGCAAACACAGTGGCCACAGGATGATTCCACTTATAGGTATTAATCCATATCCCAACAGATGTTTCCTCCAGCTTCCACTGAACCACGACCCCCCAGCCAGTACCAAAGGGAGATTTCCAAACCCTCACAGGCACATGTGCAATCTTAGGGATGGTTTTCATGATTTCCTTAACAATTTGCCCATTATCATCAATCTGCATACAGCAGGTGGACAAATTCAGTTTCCCACAGACCCCACCTTCCTGGGCTAGTAAATCGTCTAAGACTAGCCAATGTTGTAACACTGCTTCCCTTGTCTGAGTTGCCTGATCAGCCAGTGAGTCTAAGGCTTGAGCAGTTTAGTTAGTTATTACCTCTAGCACTGGATGTAGTCTGATCAACCAATTTAACACATATGTCAGCATTTGGTACCCCCAACTACCATCCTGGGCCCATGTTGCCGGTCAATATGCTTTTATAATTTCTCTCTGGAGGCCAGGCATCTCCCCACCCGTTGGCATCATTTGTCTGGGTCAAAGAAGTGTGAATGTGGGTTAGGGAGCAGTCCGCACTTCGTTTTTCCCTTTCCAAATTTTCACATAACCATATCTCCCATTGCCTGCCAACGCTTGATGAGAGAAAGGAAAATGAGGTCTAATTACACCTACATAACCAGCCCCAGTGCCATTTTTGGAAAAATGAGTATAAGCTGTCTGCCCACACATCCAGTAATGCCCCTTCAGGGCAGGATTATCTTCATTACAAAATATAAAAGGTCTGCTTGAACCAGGAAAATACCTGACATGCCAGTGACCTAAGGGCCTATCCAAAGATGACTTTCAACTCCCCATTGGCAGATGCAACCATTTTCCGCAGTTAGATCCTGATGGCTCCAGAAATTATTAAACCTTTTCCTAACAGTGTTTCTCTATTCTCCCACTGCCATTCCATTGAAGTGTGAGTTGAACCAGCTGCTATGCTATTGAAGGTTATACATGTCCATATCTGGGGTCCCTCTGGGTCAGGGATTAAACAGGCAGGTGCCATTTTCCTCACACATCCTTCACTACTATCAGAACATTGGATACAGAGCACGAACTACTGATCCGTCATAACAAGTTCCATCTATTCATATACCTACTGCAATCTGTGATAGCTCCCTTCTCCAGCCTGTGGGTAAATGTCCATGGGCATTCACTTTCTCCCATCCATGGCCCTGTACCACTCTGATTTGAGCAATATTCCCACAGCGTCCAGTGATGCTTTTCTTCTCCTGACCAGAAACCTGTTCCATTGTATATTACTGACCTGTTGTTCAAGATCCCAGGCCGGAGACAGGGGAACAGGAAGCCAGGGTCACCGTGTAAGTTGATCACGTCCCCCACATATCCAACAGCCAGTCAATCTAAAGCTAGTGGCTATTGTTTGGATCAGGGTTTGAAAGGTATTTTCATGCCCTAATGGTCCCGAGGTACCAGTACAAAGGGTGTACCCACATAAAATTACACATGCATATACAAGGCACAGTCTCCAAGCCTTTGGGTTTGGTTCACACCCCATTCTTCCTGATAGTATATAATATCCCTAATCCCTAACAATACAGTCCAACAAAATATAATATCTAATACAAACAAGAAAAGTCCCAAAAGAGTTCCCCAAATGAGACAAGTCAGAAAAATTTTACATGCACAATTCATCAGTCTTTGCTAAGCTGTAATTTCAGCCACACTTTCGGCGTTCCTGGATCAGTCTCTACTGCCCACTTCTTTGGCGCCTCCACGGGACCTTTGACTCAAGTGTGATGTGCCCAACATTTCTCTTTGGTGCGTATCACCATAGCTGAAGTCAACAGGATCTGGAAAGGACCGTCCCCACTTGGAATCAGCTTGTCCCCTTTCCAGGAGCCAATCAGGACCCAATCTCCTGCTTTAAATGGGTGCATCACAAATCTTAAGGGGGGAGCCCGACTAATGAGACCTTTAATTGCAATGCTTTGAGATGTTCTGTCAGATCTTAACATATTTCCTAAGGAATAGCTCTTTAGTCTCAAAAATTGGGTCTGATTGCTCTGGGGTCATTAGCCCAGGGTAAGCATGGCCAAACAATAATTCATAAGGGCACAGACCAATGTCCTATGAGGCTTTGTCCTAATTCTCAGCAAAGCAAGAGGAAGGCACTTAGTCCAAGGTAACTGAGTTTCTAATGTTAACCCTGTAAGTTGGGGTTTTTTTTTTTGTTTGTTTTTTTATTTCCTGATTCATCCTTTCCACTTTTCCTTAGGAAGGATAGTGTCATGGAGTATGAAACTGCCAAGATATTTTAAGGCCTTAACTAAAGCTTGTAGCAGTTTGGCTGTAAAGTGTGTACCCCGGTCTGAATCAGTGCGTTCCACCATCTCATATCTTGAAATTATTTGTTCAAGGAGGACCTTCACTACAGTAGGGGCCGTAGCCTGACAGAGGGGAAAAGCCTCCACCCAAGAGGTCAGATGGTCCGCTATGACCAGCAGACATCTGAGACGTCCCACAGGGGGCAGTTCGGTGAAGTCCATTTGTATACTCTGAAAAGGTCTAATGCCAGGGCTTCTTCCGCTCAATGGGGCTCACTGAAGGGCCGCTCTGTTTGTCCTTCGACAGACAATGCAGCCATCCGTTACCTGAAGAGCCAATGTGTATAATCCAGGGTCGACAAACATAGTGCATATAGTATCACACTTATTCTGGACTGCCTAGGTGCAGGTATTGGATCACCTGTCTCATGACTGCTTTGGTCAGTACCTCTCTTCCACTGGGGAGAAACCAACGTCCCTTTGAACCTCCTGGGTCCCTGAAGCCTGGAGTCTCTGTTTCTCCTCCGGGGTATAGGATGGTGGAGGTAAATGTTGAGGCAGGGCCGGTATTAACACCATCATTTCTTCAGGAGTAACAGAATCTCCTTCCCCAGCTAACTTGGCTTCTTCCATCACCAAACCGTTTCCCTTGGCTTTGAAGGAATTTCCTGCTCAGTGTTTTATCACTTGAACAACAGCTAAAAATTTAGGTGTCATCAGATTAGTCAGTACCTCAGTCACCAAGGCTTCATGTGCCAGTCCCTTATCTTTGCTCTTGACCATGCCTTGTTCTTCCCAGGTGCTTCCAAAAATGTGTACCGCTCCCCAGGCATACTTGGAGTCAGTGTAGTTAGTTCCACTCCTTTCACCCGATTCTTTAATGCATGATGGAGAATAAACAATTCACAAGTCTGGGCTGACAAGTTATTAGGTAAGACTCCTGATTTAATGACCCATAACCCATCCCCATCAACAATAGCCCAAACATTGTGTCTTCTTCCCTCCACCACTCTGGAGGATCCATCTATGAACCATCAGGCCCCTGTTAGCAGTGCTCCCTGACTTTTGTTTGTAAGTCCACCACATTAAGACAATCGGGCTCTAACTGCATATCCTCTCTGGGGGAGGCAGAAAGGAAACTAGCTGGGTTTGGATTCAAATATTGCGATAATACTAAATCATCTTTTTTCTAATAAGATTGCTTCATATTTTAGTATTCTCGAATCAGTTAACCATCTTCCTGCCCTCTGATTTAAAATGGATTGAACCTGATGAGGAAAATTCACTATAAGACTTTCCCCAAATGTCAGTTTTCTGTTCTCTTCCACTAGTACAACTGTTCAGCTACTGCCTGTAGGCATGTGGGCCAACCTCTTGCCACAGGGTCTAACAATTTGACAGAAAAGCTGCAGGATATCTCTGCCCCCCTTATTTGTGCTAAAACTCCTAAGGCCACTCCTTGTTCAGTATTAATAGATGGAAGCGTTTCTTTAGAGATGGCAATATTAACACAGGGGCTGATAGTAAAGCCTTCCTCAAACTCCCAAACCTTTCCTGTGTTTCCTGTAAGATTCCATTCTATTTGATTAGGTTTTTTCTTATAAATATAAAGATTTAGATAACAATGCATATTCATTAATCCAAATCCTACAACATCCTACCAATCCCAGGAATTTCCTAAATTCCTTTTTCATCCTGGGTCTGGTCATCTGCAGCATTCCCTCAATCTGGATCGTATCCAATCTCTTCTGTAGCTCACTTATCATCAGTGTCCTAAATACTAAAGTTCCCGTTCTACATATTGGAATTTTTCTTGGGATACTCTCAACCCCTTCTGGTCCAGAAAATTAAGCAGGTCAATGGTCGTTTGTGTCTCTCTTTCTCCCAGTTATGAACAAATCATCCACATACTGTAATATTTTAATTCCCTGCTAAGAATATTCAAAGTCCCTCCAATATCCTTTGCAAGGCTTGCCCAAACAAATTGGCTGACTCTGTATACCTTTATGGGAGTACCAATTCTTGACATTCACCGCCACAATCCTTGTGTCCTAATTTTTTTCACCGTCTCTTACGTAACTACAATAGGGATATTAGATCGAGTGGAAAGCAATAATACAAAACAAAAATGAGGTTTTTTGAATTTCATTGCAGCCCTAATGACATGATTTGACTACCATTCCTCCAAATCATAAACTCTCTCTATGACATCTCTTATCTAACTTTTTATATTTAGGTCATCATTGTGTAACAATATACTCAAAATTGCTCCAGGGCCCAGGTCAGCTGAAGTGTAATGATTCTCTTTCTTTTCTGCTAAGGCCTCTCTCTCCTCTAGATCCAGAAACCCATCAATTAGGTGCAGTAATAGGGGAGTCTGGCTTCTGGAAAGAGAGATTAGATTCTTTTTTTATGAATTAACTTTAACTTCCCATCTTTGTTCCAGAGTCCCAGAGAGAATCATGTAAAAATTAAGTCTGGCTTATGGTTGTGTTCTCCCAAAGAGAAGACAGAGAAAAATTTTCAAGTGTCGACTAATTCCTTGCACACAAAAACCTGTTAAAAGCCAAAAAACAAGACATAAGCAAAAATAACCCATAACAACTTTTATTTGTTATTTTATAATTAGAAATTTTTTGACAGTATACATGCATGAATAATTTATTTTATATCATTTTCCCTTGTAATCATTTTTCCCATAACAACTTTTACATACTTTCAGGAGACTGGTATTAAAAATAGCATTTCTCATAGGAAGTCCAGAGATAGACTTACTCATTACTTATGGCAGAGCTTTGAAGGATGAAGGAGAAAACACAGAAGTTCTCTCTCTTTCTGACTAATGCAGCACCCTATCGCTCTGCCACTGTCATGGGGTCTGTCCATCTAGGATTTATTGCATCATACCAAAGCTCCAGGCCCCTCAGACTAGAACCATACACATTGTGGGTGTTTCCCTGATTTAGAGACTAAGTCATTATCTTATTATTGTAGAGCCTTTCGTAGGTATTAATGAATGACAGTTCATTCAACTAAATATTGTAGTTTGGACAATGGACATTTAAAATCGGGTTTCTTTTATGAGTTCTTAGAATTATCTCTTTTGACCAATAAGGAAACTCAGATTATCTTCATATTCTTGGTCCTTCACAACAGGTCCCTAACCTCCTTTTCCAAACTTTTCCATTCCATTCTGTACTCTATGATTGTCAAACTGTCCTTTTTGTTCTCACATAGGAACTCTAACATCTGCTTTGCATTGGCTTAGAATCTCTTCTATCATCAAGTCATGCCTTCCAAAACAAAACTTTCTATCTTTCAAAGCAATCTCAATAAACTTGGGATAGAAAGTTCACTTCTTTTTTCTGTTTCTTTTCCCTCCCATGGTTTTTCCCACTTGTTCTCCTTTTTCTTTCCCAGTTCCATTCTAAATTTCACCATCCATTAATATGTATATCTGTGTGTGTGTGTGGGTATACATACATACACGCATGTAGATAGACATATGGATGGATTGATATACACAAAAACAAAAAGCCATGAAACTATCATGCAAAGTCAGCTATTTGTGCTGAGTCAAACAGGGGAGACTCCTTTTTAAAAACTTTGCTTTTAACTTTGAATATGAGCCAGGTAGCCTATATCAGATGGTGATGGCACATGCTCACTAATTGGCTTTCTTCATTGAAAATCTGAATTAATCAATAAATGAAGCAGGACTAACCCCCCATCTCCTCATTTGAAATGTGAAGTATACAAAGTGGTCTTTTAGGTGGACATTGCTCAGCCTTTCCCTAAAAAGCAGAGCACAGATTGAATTCAGTGTATATTATCTTGAAGTATTAATAAATTCCTTTTGTCTTATTTTCTGAGTTTGCTGTATTTGATTAGGACTTCAAGGCTTAATCTAGATTTCTTTTATGATTCTGGTAAGTCTAGCCAGGATATTGGGGGCGTGGCTCTTTGCCCATGTGGCTCTCTCCAAGAATCTACTCTGATTTTGCCACTAACATTTAGCTCTTTGTAAAGTGCCAGATCAGAGTAGATTAGTCTGAGAAGGAAAATGGTTAGAGATTGAAATTTCCCAAACTTTGGAAAGATAAAGACAAATAATTTTGCAACTCAACGTTCGATGTTTCCTCCTCATTTGTGCATGAAGAAATGGAAACTGCAAAGAGGCAAATGAGTATAGTTCTTCCCCAATGTAAGCTTGCCTAGGAACAAAACATTAAGAGATGGAGTGAATGGAGGAAGTGAAAAAAATGTCCCTGGCAGCAACCCAGTATCAGTATGCACCCCAGTGAGGAGCAAGCTGACCCTGCAGAATGATCTTGTAGAGACAGAGCTATCCTGTACTGAATTCTACTGCTACCTTATACAATCTGAGGGTTCAGCTACAGACATTGACTTCCCGAGGCTATCTTATGGGAAGCAGAAAGCCTTGAAGACCAGTTGACTTATGACATTCCCACTTAGCATAGTTAGGACACCTTTTCCATAAAAGGTCTAACCTTCCTCCTTGTTCCCCATTGTTCCCCGCCTTATGGCTTAATAACTGTGCTTGACCTTGAGTGATTTGAGTGGAAATTCATACTAATTTCCATACTTCCATAACTTTCCATTATGCCATACTGCAGAAACTAGGCATGGACCCACACTTAACACCACATACTAAGAGAAGATCAAAATGGGTCCATGATTTAGGCAGAAAGAATGAGATCATAAATAAATTAGAGGAACATAGTATAATTTAACTCTCAGACTTGTGGAGGAGGAAGGAATTTGTGACCAAACGAGAAGTAGAGATCATTATTGAACACAAAATAGAAAATGTTGATGACATCCAACTAAAAAAGTCTTTGTACAAACAAAACTAATGCAAACAAGATTATAAGGGAAGCAAGGAACCGGGAAAACATTTTTATAGTCAAAAGTTCTGATAAAGGCCTCATCTCTAAAATGTAGAGAGAATGGACTCTAGTTTATAAGAAATCAAGCCATTCTCCAATCGATAAATGGTCAGATATGAATAGACAACTCTCAGATGAAGAAATTGAATCTATTTCTAGCAATATGAAAAGATGCTCCAAGTTATTATTCATCACAGAAATGCAAATGAAGACAATTCTGAGATACCACTATATACCTCTCAGATTGGCGAGAATGACAGGGAGAGATAATGCCCAATGTTGGAGAGGATGTGGGAAAACGGCGTCACTGATGCATTGTTGGTGGAGTTGTGAATACATCCAGCCATTCTGGAGAGCAATCTGGAATTATACCCAAAAAGTTATCAAAATGTGCATACCAGTTGACCCAGCAGTGCTACTACTGGGCTTATATCCCAAGGAAATACTAAAGAAGGAAAAGGGACCTGGATGTGCCAAAATGTTTGTGGCGGCTTTTTTGGTAGTGACTAGAAAGTGGAAAATGAATAGATGCCCATCAATTGGAGATTGGTTGGGTGAATTATGATTCATGAATGTTATGGAATATTATTGTTGTGTAAGAAATGACCAGCAGGATGAATACAGAGAGCCTTGGAGAGACTTACATCAACTGATGCTGAGTGAAATGAGCAAAACTGGGAGATCATTATACACTTTAACAACAATACTGTAGGAGGATGTGTTCTGATGGAAGTGGATATCCTCGACAAAGAGAAGATCTAACTCAGATCCAATTGACCAATGATGGAGAGAATCCGCTACACACGGAGAAGGAACACTGGGAAATGAGTGTAAAGTGTTTGCATTTTTTTCCCCCAGGTTACTTTTACCTTCTGAATCCAATTCTTTCTTTGCAACAACAACAAAAAATTCGGTTCTGCACACATATATTGTATCTAGGATATACTATAACATATGTAATATGTATGGGAATGCCTGCCATCTAGGGGAGGTGCTGGAGGGAAGGAGGGGAAAATTCGAAACAGAAGGGAGTGCAAGTGAAAATGTTGTAAAAAATGACCCATGCATATAATACTGTCAAATATATAATAATTATAAAATTAATGAAAAAAGAAAGGATTCAGCAGAATTTGGTTGCTTAGGTAAGTGAGAAGTAAAGTCACCTAAGTTGAAATGATTCAAGTAAGAGAGAAATCTACATTATACTTGGGTATATAAAATTGTTTTAGATGTCATTGTTGTGAATGTCTATATGAACACATGTGTACATATGTATGTATATATATATATATGCATATGATCATTTTCTATATACATACATGGGTTCATGAATGTGTTATATCCAGAAACATATTGTGTGTACATAAAAATATATGTGCTGAACTGAAAACCTGCATGGCAGATATATAGGGGAAGAAAGGGGGAAAAAGATAAAATTACAATTTTCTCAATATTCCTCCATCTCGCTTACATCACCAGACTTCCTGCCAGAAGGTTGGGTAAATAGCTCCTAATCATTGCTTTAGTTTCTTTGTCATGGGTGGTGAATTCCCCCCTTTCATTATTTTTTATTAAAGCTTTTTAATTTTCAAAAGATATACATTGATAATTTTTCAGCATTAACCCTTGCAAAAGCCTGTGTTCCAATTATTCCCCCTTGTCCCCACCTCTTCCTGTAGATAATAATCCAATATACATTAAATCCAATATATGCATACATATCATGCAATTATCTTGCTGCACAAGAAAAATGAAATCAAAAAGAAACAAATGAGAAATAAAATGCAAACAACAAGGAGAGCGAGAATGCTATGTTGTGATCTGCACTCAGTTTCCACAATGCTCTCTCTGGGCATAGATGGTTCTCTTCAACACAAAGTCACTGGAAATCCTCTGAATCATCTTATTGTGAAGTGCCATGTCCATCAGAATTGATCATTGTATAGTCTTGCTGTTGCCATGTACAATGATCTCCTGGTTCTATTCATTTCACTTAGCATCAGTTCATGTGACTCTCTCCAGGCTTCTCTGAAATCATCCTGCTGATGGCTTCTTATGGAACATTAATATTCCATACAATTCATATACCGTAACATATCTGGGCATTCTGTAACGAAGGGGCAGCCACTCAATGTCCAGTTTCTTGCAAATACAAAACATTGTTGCACATATGGGTCCCTTTCCCTCTTTTAGGATCTCTAGGACATAGAAGCCCAGAACAAACCAGGCTGAATCAAAGGGTATGCACAATTTGACAGCCCTTTGGGCATCACTCCCAATTGCTCTCTATGCCCTTTTATTTTCAATGTTGGTGATTTGCTTTTTCTTTCCTTTTTCTTGTCAAATTAACCAAAGTTTTATCTGTTTTGTCGCTTTTTCCCTCTTAGCTTTACTCATTAGTTCATTTACTTATTTTGGTTAATTACTCATTTACTTAGCTTTACTCATTAGTTCATTAGTTTTCTTATTTTCACATATATTAATCTCTCCTTGGGATTTCTAATTTGATATTTAATTGGGACTTTTAATTTCTTTTCTTTTTTTTTCCTCGCTTGCCTAGTTGCATGTCCATGTCATTGATGTCCTCTTTAATTTTTTCACATACTTATTTGAAGAGAAAAAAATTTGCTTTAAGAATTCACTATTTTGGCAGCATTATCTCATAGGTTTTCATACATTGTTTCATGATTGTCATTCTCTTGGTGGAATTATGGAATGTTTCTGTAATTTGTTGTTTCATCCACTCATTTTTTAGCATTCGATTCAACCATTCTGGAGAGCAATTTGGATCCTTGCAGAAAGGGCTATCAAACTGCACATACCTTTAGAAATGGCAATTGCCTTACAGGGTCTGTATTCCAAAAAAATTATAGGGGAGGGAAAAGGACCCTGTGCCAAGTTGTTTGTAATTGTTCTTTTTATGATAGAAACTGGAAATTTGGTAGATGCCCATCAATTGGAGAATGGCTGAACAAGATGTGACGGTATATGAAGGTTATCATTATATGAATGGAGGTATATGAATGTTAGCATTATATAAGAAATCATGAACAAGCTCATTTTAGAAAGGCCTGGAAAGACTCACACAAACTGATGCTGTGTGGAACAATCAGAAGGAAGAATACTTTGTACAAAATAACAGCAAGAATTTGTATTGACCAGCTAGGAAAAAATTGCTTCTTCTCAGTGCTTTGGTGATCCAAGGAATCCCAAGAGACTTTGAACTGCAAATGCCATCCGCATTCACAAAAAGAACTACAGAAAAAGAATGTAAAACACCATATGCTATGTTTTTCTTTCACTCTCTCTTTCTCTCTCTCTCTCATGATTATTCCCTTTTGCTCTGATTTGTCTTTCCCAACATGATTCATAAAAGCAATGCTTATTAAAAGTAAATTTACTAAACACTACAAAAATTTAAAATTAAAATTTATTCAATATTTAATGTATAATACAGGACAGCCAATAACTATGCTGTTTAGGGCATCCAATGAGCCAGAGACCTGGGGACCAAGTCTGACTGAAACTACATGTACAATTAGTAATTATTGATTCTCAATATATCATCTTTGTGAACAGGACCCTGGACTGGTGTTCGCAATTTTCCTTTATAGTTGGCTGAGCCTTTTCCTGGGACCTTTGGCTGGAGTGCCTAAAGCCTGTGGCAGGCAGGTGCTGCAGCCTGAGGGAAGAGGGGGCTAGGAGGGGTGGGGTGGTCATTGGTCAGCCCAGAGACCGGCTTCTTCCAGGGGTCGGGATTGCCAAGGCCGGCCTAGCTGCTGGCATCACAGTGAATCCTGGAGGTTTATGTTGGGCATCTGTTCCCTCAGGTTTTCAAGGGAAATGGGGGGAGATCAATTGGGGAAGAGGAGTGCCCTGACCCATCTGTGGAGCATTCTTGCCAGGTGGTGGAACCACATCTGCAGAGGTCACACATTCAGACTGGATGTTGAGGGTGATTGGTGTCTTTTGGGGGGGGAGCGTCTCTTTGCAAAGATGGCACAATGCCTTCCATTCGCCCTGTTGGTATTCTTCTAGGTGTTGGGGTGAAGTCTCTGGAGGGCACACATTCATCCTAGGACGGGTTAAGGTGGGTCAGCTTGTCTGTTTTTTGTTTTTGGTTTTGGTTTTGGTTTTGTTTTGTTTTGTTTTGTTTTACCCAATATGTGATGATGAGTTGAGGTCGATTGAAGAGGAACGCCTTTGACCCACTGGTGGAAGCTTCTGCCAGGCAGTGGGACCGATTCTGTGGAGGGTAGACATTTAGACTGGTGGTTGAGTTAATTTAGTTTTCTTTTCCACACCATGGGCTATGTGGGGAGGTCAACTCGGGGTGAGGTCCTCCAGGGCCCGTTGGCAGAGCCTTCTGCCAAGTGGTACGTCCAAGTCTGTGGATGAAGGAGGCAACATATGAGCAAAGGGGAAGGAATTAAGAAACAGAGAAGGATGTGGGTGGCAAAAATAGGAAGAATACTTAGTAGGAAATAACAGCAAGAATTTGTGACAGATAGGAGAGAATTGGTTCTTCCTAACACTTTAGTGATCCAAAGCAATCCTAATAAGACTTGACAGAAAATGCCCTCTGAATTAAAAAAAAAATGAGAAGAAAATGTAACACACCATGTACTTTGTTCACTTTTTTTCTCTCCCTCTCTCTTCCATGGTTATTACATTTGCTTTGTTTTTTTCTCTCCAAACACAATTCATAAAGCAAAATGTATTCTAAATTAATACATTTATTAACCCCCCCCATCAAATGAAAATTCTATTTTATTGTCCAAATAATAGGACTTTCAAGGTAGGAGAACAATATAGGACAATATACGACAACAACAGGAAGGTCATATTTGTGCCAAAATGTTTGTGGCAGCCCTTTTTCTAGTGGCCAGAGACTGGAAATGGAATGGATGTCCAAGATTCGGAGAATGGTTGGGTAAATTATGGTTTGTAAATATTATGGAATATTATGATTCTGTAAGAAATGACCAGCAGGAAGAATACAGAGAGGCTTGGAAAGACTTACAGGAACTGATGCTAAGTGAAATGAGCACAACCACTAGCTCATTATATACTTCAACAACAATACTTAGGAGGATGTATTCTGATGGAAGTGGATATCTTGACAAAGAGAAGATCTCATTCAGTTCCACTTCATCCATGATGGATAGAATCGGCTATACCCAGAGAAGGAACACGGGGAAATGAGTGTGACCTATTTTCATTTCTTGTTTTTCTTCCCAGGTTATTTTTACCTTCTGAATCCAATTCTTCTTGTGCAACAAGAGAACTGTACGGTTCTGCAATATACTATAACATAGAAAACCTGTATAAACCTGCCTGCCTTGTAGGGGAGGGGGTGGAGAGAGGGAAGGCAAAAGTCAGAACAGAAGTGAGTGCAAGGAATAATGTTGTAAAGAAATTACCCAACAATCGCAAGGCCAATACTTTTGGCCGCCAATACCCTTGGCAACCAATCAACCAGAGAGCCAGAGGGTCAGAGAACCAGAGACTCAGGGACCAAGGCTGGCTTTATCTGGCTTTATCTTTAAAAAATAATTAAAACTTTCTGTTTATTAAACATATGCTTGGGTAATTTTTCAACAAAGTGTTATGTACCAAATTATCCCCTTTTCCCCCCCACTCCCTCCCTTAGGTGGCAGGTACTCTAATACATGTTGAAAAGCTTAAAATATATATAGTTAAACAGTTAGCTTGTTGTACAAGAAAAAATCAGACTCAGAAGGAGAAAAACCCGAAAGACAACAAAATGCAAGCAAACAGAAAGAGTAAGAATGCTATGTTATGGTCCACACTCAGTTCCCATGGTTCTCTCTGTGGGGGTAGATGGCTCTCTACATCACTACTCTTTTCCTCTGCTGAGATCTCTTTGGGATATAAACACAGTAGAAACACTGCTAGGTCAAAGGGTATGCAGTTTGATAATTTTTTGAGCATAGTTCCAAACTGTTCTTCAGAATATTTGGATGTGTTCACTATTCCACCAGCAATGCATCCGCATCCCAGTTTTCCCACATCCCCTCCAACATTCATCATTATCGTTTCTTGTCAATCTGACAGCTGTATACGGGTAGCTCAGAATTTCTCTTTATTTGCATTTCTCTGTTCCAAGTGATTTGGAGCATCTTTTCATATGACTACAAATCGTTTCAATATCTTCATCTGAAAAATGTCTGTCCATATCCTTTCACATTTATCAATTGGAGAATGGCTTAACTTCTTATGAAGTTGAATCCATTCTCTATATATTTGAGAAATGAGGCGTTTATCAGATCCTTTGAACGTAAAAATGTTTTCCCAATTTATTGCTTCTTTTCTAATCTTGTCCACATTTGTTTTGTTTGTACAAAAACTTTTTAACTTAATCTAATGAAAATTATTTATTTTGTGATCAATAATGATTTCTAGTTCTTCTTTGGTCATAAATTCCTTCCTCGTGCACAGTACTGAGAGGTAAATTATCCTATGCTCTTCCAAATTTGTTTATATCATTCTTATTTCCAGATCATGAACCCATTTGGACCTTAACTTGGTATATGGTGTTAGGTGTGGGTCAATGAAGAGTTTCTGCCATCCTCGTTTTCCATTTTCCTAGCAGTTTTTGTCAAATAGTGAATTCTTATCCCAAATGCTGGGGTCAAACACTAGATTGCTATAGTAATTGACTATTTTGTTCTGTGAATCTAACTTATTCCACTGATCAATGGATCTTTTTCCTATCTAGTACCAAATAGTTTTGATGGTCTAGCTATACCAGATCTCTGTCAAACACTACATTGCTATAGTCATTAACTATTTTGTCCTATAAACTTTACCTATTCCATTGATCACTGCTCTTTTTCCTATCTAGCACCAAATGGTTTGGATGGCCTAGCTGTATGACATCTAAAGCTACATTATAAAGCAGCGGTCACCTTCATTTTTTTAAAATAAATTCCCTTAAAATTCTTGACCTTTTGCTCTTACAGATGAATTTTGTTATTTTTTTTTTTGGGGGGGTCAGTAAAATAGTTTGAGAGTTTGGTATAGCGCTAAATAAAATAGGTGTATTTGGGGACCCAGTCTTGGGTAGTTTTGTCATCTTTATTATTTTTGCTGCCCCTATCCAATAGCATTTTATATTTTTCCAATTGGTTAGATCAGTTTTGTAGTACTGTTCATATAGTTCCTGACTGTCTTTTGGCAGATAAGATTTTCAGATAAATGGAATTTATCTTTGTATCTCCCATTGTTGGATTTTATCAGTGATGTATAAAAGTGCTGATGATTTATGTGGATTTATTTTGTATCCTGCAACATTGCTATAGTGGTGGAATATTTCTAATAGCTTTATACTAGATTCTCTAGAGTTCTCTATATCATCATATCATCTGCAAAGAGTGATCATTTGGTTTCCTCATTAAATAACCTCTGTCCTCTCTTATTGCCAAAGCTAGCATTTTGAATACAATATTAAATAGTAATGGTGATAGAGGGGGAAAACTTGTTTCACCCCTGATGTTACTGGGAATGGTACCAGTTTATCCTCATTACATATGAGGCTTGCTGATGGTTTTAAATCGATGCTACTGACTATTTTTAGGAAATGTCCAATTATTCCTGTGCTCTCAAGTGTTTTTATGAGGAATGGATGTTAGATTTTATTATCTGTTGCGATAATTATATGGTTTTAATTTGGTTATTGCTATTGTCAATCATGGTTCCTAATATTGAACCAGACCTATATTCAGGTATAAAATCCTACTTGGTCATAGTATATTATCCTGGGAATTAATGTCTCATATTTGACTTAAGATTTTTGCATCAATATTCATTAGATAGAGTGGTCTATATTTTTTTTTTTTCTGTTTTCGTCCTCCCTAGTTGAGGTATCAGTACTATGGCTGTGTCATCAAAGAATTTTGGTAGGAGTCCTTCATTGCCTAGTTTTCAAATACTTTAGTATTGGAGTTGTATTCTTGAAAATCCATCTGGTCCTGGGATTTTGCGTAGAGAGTTGATTAACAGCTTGTTCTATTTCTCTTTCTAAAATGCCATTATTTAAGTAACTTATTTACTCTTCTGTTAATCTGGGCATTCTATATTTTTGGACATATTCCTCCTTTGCGCTTTTGGGCAAAATAACTACTAATTATCACTCTAATTGTCTCTTCATTGGTGGAAAGTTCTTTTCATCTTTGACACTAAAAATAATCAAAGTAACTAAAGGTCAATTTTTTTTCATAAAACCAACTCTTAGTTTTATTTATCTCTTTTATTTTTTACACTTTCAAATTTGGTATTTGGAGTTTTCTTTTTTGAATTAATTTTATAATTAAGGGTTTTTTTTGGCAGTACATATGCATAGGTAATTTTTTTTACTACATTATTCCTTGTACTCCCTCTATTCAGAATTTTTCCCCTCCTTCCCTCCATCCCCTCCCTTACATCTCAGGCAGTCCCATACATATTAAATATCTTATAGTATATCCCAGGTACAATATATATGTGCAGAACCGAATGTTGTTGTCGTTGTTGTTGTTGTTGCAAAGGAAGAATTGTATTCAGAAGGTAAAATAATCTGAGAAGAAAAACAACAACAACAACAACAACAAAAATGCTTACAGTTTACACTCATTTCCCAATGTTCCTTTTCAGGGTGTAGCTGATTCTGTCCAATTATTTAAATCTGATTTTGTTTTTTTTTAAACTTTTTTTATTATATATTTTTGTAATATTATCCCTTGTATTCATTTTTCCAAATTATCCCCCCTCCCTCTAGTCTCTCCCCCCCCGATGACAGACAATCCCATACATTTTACATGTGTTACAATATAACCTAGATACAATACATGTGTGTAAATACCATTTTCTTGTTGCACAATAAGCATTAGATTCTGAAGGTACATGTAACCTGGGCAGACAGATATTAGTGCTAACAATTTACATTCATTTCCCAGTGTTTCTTCTCTGGGTGTAGCTACCTCTGTCCATCATTGATCAACTGGAATTGAGTTGGCTCTTCTTTATGTTGAAGATTTCCACTTCCATCAGAATACATCCTCATACAGTATTGTTGTTGAAGTGTATAGTGATCTTCTGGTTCTGCTCATTTCACTCAGCATCAGTTGATGTAAGTCTCTCCAAGCCTCTCTGTATTCCTCCTGCTGGTCATTTCTTACAGAGCAATAATATTCCATAACCTTCCTATACCATAATTTGCCCAACCATTCTCCAACTGATGGACATCCATTCATCTTCCAGTTTCTATCTACAACAAAAAGAGCTGCCACAAACATTTTGGCACATATAGGTCTCTTTCCGCTCTTTAGTATTTCTTTGGGATATAAGCCCAGTAGTAGCACTGCTGGGTCAAAGGGTATGCACAGTTTGATAACTTTTGGGGCATAGTTCCAAATTGCTCTCCAGAATGGCTGGATTCTTTCACAACTCCACCAGCAATGTATTAGTGTCCCAGTTTTCCCACATCCCCTCCAACATTCATCATTATTTGTTCCTGTCATCTTAGCTAATCTGACAGGTGTGTAGTGGTATCTCAGATTTGTCTTCATTTGCATTTCCCTGATCAGTAGTGATTTGGAACACTCTTTCATATGAGTGCATATAGTTTCAATTTCTTCATCTGAGAATTGTCTGTTCATATCCTTTGACCATTGATCAATTGGAGAATGGTTCATTTTCTTATAAATTAGGTTCAGTTCTCTATATATTTTGGAAATGAGACCTTTGTCAGAACCTTTGCTTTTAAAAATATTTTCCCAATTTGTTACCTCCCCTCTAATCTTGTTTGCATTAGTATTGTTTATACAGAAAACTTTTTAGATTGATGTAATCAAAATCTTCTATTTTGTGATCAATAATGATCTCTAGTTCTCCTCTGGTCATAAATTCCTTCCTCCTCCACAAGTCTGAGAGGTAGACTATCCTCTGTTCCTCTAATCTATTTATTATCTCATTCTTTATGCCTAAATCATGGACCCATTTTGATCTTATCTTGCTATATGGTGTTAAGTGTGAATCCATATCTAATTTCTGCCATATTAATTTCCAGTTTTCCCAACAGTTTTTTCCAAATAATGAATTTTTATCCCTAATGTTGGTATCTTTGGGTTTGTCAAAGATTAGATTGCTATAGATGTCCCCTTTTTTGTCCTTTGTATCTAATCTGTTCCACTGATCAACCGGTCTATTTCTTAGCCAATACCAAATGGTTTTGGTGACTGCTGCTATATAATATAGCTTTAGATCAGGTACACTTAGACCACCTTCCTTTGAGTTTTTTTTCATTAGTTCCCTTGCAATTCTCGACCTTTTATTCTTCCATATGAATTTTGTTGTTATTTTTTCTTTTTCTAGGTCATTGAAATAGTTTCTTGTGAGTCTGATTGGTATAGCACTAAATAAATAGATTAGTTTGGGTAGTATTGTCATTTTTATGATATCCGCTCGGCCTATCCAAGAGCACTGAATGTCTTTCCAATTATTTAAATATGACTTTATTTTTGTGGCAAGTGTTTTGTAATTTTTCTCATATAATTCCTGACTATTCTTTGGTAGATGCATTCCCAAATATTTTATACACTCAACATTTGTTTGAAATGGAATTTCTCTGTGTATTTCTTGCTGTTGCATTTTGTTGGTGGTATATAAAAATGCTGAGGATTTATGTGGATTTATTTTGTATACTGCAACTTTGCTAAAGTTCGGAATTATTTGTAATACCTTTTTAGCAGAGTCTTTGGGGTTCTCTAAGTATACCATCATGTCATCTGCAAAGAGTGATAATTTGATTTTCTCACGTCCTACTCTAATTCCTTGAATCTCTTTCTTGGCTCTTATTGCTGAGGCTAGCATTTCTAGTACTATATTGAATAGGAATGGGGATAGCGGGCAACCTTGTTTCACTCCTGATCTTACAGGGAAAGGTTCCAGTTTATCGCCATTGCATATGATGGTTACTGACGGTTGTAAATATATGCTCCTTATTATTTTAAGGAATAGTCCATTTATTCCTATACTCTCAAGTGTTTTTAATAGGAATGGAAGTTGGATTTTATCAAATGCTGTTTCTGCATCTGTTGAGATGATCATATGGTTTTTTATTAATTTGATTATTAATATGGTCAATTATACCAATAGTTTTCCTAATATTAAACCAGCCCTGCATTCCTGGAATAAATCCTACTTGATCATAGTGTATTATCCTGGGGATGATTTTCAATATTCATTAAGGAGATTGGTCTATAGTTTTCTTTCTCAGTTTTCAATCTACCTGGTTTAGGTATCAGTACCGTGCCTGTGTCATAAAAGGAATTTGGTAGGACTCCTTCCATCCCTATTTTTTCCAATAGTTTATATAGCATTGGAGTTAGGTGTTCTTTAAATGTTTGGTAGAATTCACATGTAAATCCATCTGGTCCTGGGGATTTTTTCTTAGGGAGTTGCTTAATAGCTTGTTCTATTTCTTTTTCTGAAATGGGACTATTTAGACTACATCCTTCTTCCTCAGTTAATCTGGGCAAGCTATATTTTTGAAGGTATTCTTCCATTTCGTTTAAGTTATCGAATTTATTGGTTCATAAAGTTGAGCAAAGTTCTAATTTCCTCTTCAATAGTGGTGAGTTCTCCCTTTTCATTTTCAAGACTAACAATTTACTTTTACTCTTTCCTTTTTTTGAATCAGATTTACTAAGGGTTTGTCTATTTTGTTGGTTTTTTCAACGAACCTACTCTTAGTTTTATTTTAATTAATTCAATCGTTTTTTTACTTTCAATTTTATTAATCTCACCTTTTCTTTTTAGAATTTCAAGTTTCGTGTGGGGGGGATTTTAATTTGTTCCTTTGCTAGCAATTTTAGTTGTAAGCCCAATTCGTTGACCCTCTCTTTCTCTATTTTATGCAAGTAGGCCTCTAGAGATATAAAACTTACCCTCATTGGCTGTATCCCACATATTTTGGTATGATGTCTCATTATTGTCATTTTCTTGGGGGAAGTTATGAATTATGTCTATGATTTGCTCTTTTACCCAGTCATTCTTTAGTATGAGATTATTTCGTTTCCAATTAAATTTTGGTCTATTTTCCCCTGGCTTTTTATTAAATGTATTAGATTAGATTAGAAGAGAAGTAACAAATTGGGAAAAAAATTTTTACAGTTAAAGGTTCTGATAAAGGCCTCATCTCCAAAACAGACAGAGAATTGACTTTAATTTATAAGAAATCAAGCCATTCTCCATTTGATAAATGGTCAAAGGATATGAACAGACAAGTTTCAGATGATGAAATTAAAACTATTTCTACTCATATGAAAGAGTGTTCCAAATCACTATTGATGAGGAAATGCAAATTAAGACAACTCTGAGATACCACTACACACCTGTCAGATTGGCTAAGATGACAGGAACAAATAATGATGAATGTTGGAGGGGCTGTGGGAAAACTGGGACTCTGATGCATTGTTGGTGGAGTTGTGAAAGAATCCAACTATTCTGGAGAGCAATCTGGAATTATGTCCAAAAAGTTATCAAAATGTGCATATCCTTTGACCCGGCAGTGCTACTACTGGGCTTATATCCCAAAGAAATACTAAAGAAGGGAAAGGGACCTGGATGTGCCAAAATGTTTGTGGCAGCCCTTTTTGTAGAGGCTAGAAATTGGAAAATGAATGGATGCCCATCAATTGGAGAATGGTTGGGTAAATTAAGGTATATGAATGTTATGGAATCTTATTGTTCTATAAGAAATGACCAAAAAGGAGGAATACAGAGAGGCTTGGAGAGACATCAACTGATGCTGAGTGAAACGAGCAGAATGAGATCATTATACACTTCAACAATGATACTGTATCAAGATGTATTTTGATGGAAGTGGATATCCTTCAACATAGAGAAGAGCTAATCGAATTCCAATTGATCAATGATGGAGTTTTCAATTTGTTCTTTTTCTAGTTTTTAGTTGCAAGCCCAATTCACTAATCATCTCTTTCTCTATTTTATACAAGCAAGCATCTAGAGAGACAAATTTCCTTTTTATTACTGCTTTGTCTGTATCCCACAAATTTTGGTATGTTGTCTCACTGCTGTCATTCTCTTGGGTGAAATTGTTGATTGCGTCTAAGATTTGCTTTTTCATCCATTCACTTGATAGGATGAGATTATTTCGTTTGCTATAATTTGTTTGCCTTTCTCCTGGCCTTTTATTGAATAAAATTTTTATGGCATCATGATGTGAAAAGAAATTTGCATTTACTCTTTCTGCCTTTCTGTGTTCGTTTTGATGTTTTTAATGTCCTAATATATAATGAATTTTAGTTTAGGTTTCATAAACTGCAGAGAAGAAAGGCAGAAAAGTTTCCTCTTTTTCCCCTTCCCACCTCTAGATTTGTTTTGTTTTGTTTTATTTTGTTTTCTTTTTATATTGGAAGAGTAGTAATATGGAATTATACGTGCACTCATTTTGTCTCCATTCAATTTTCTCAAAAGATCTATCGTACCTAACTTTTCTAGTATTCTATTTATCTCTTTAACTTCTTATTTTGTGGTTGATTTATCTAGTTCTGAGAGGGCAAGGTTGAGATTTCCCACATTATAGTTTTGCTGTCTATTTCTTCTTGCAGTTCTCTTAATTTCTCTTATAGGAATTTAAATGGTATACCGCTTGGTATATACATACATATATATATATATATATATATATATATATATATATATATATATATATATATATATATATATATATACATATATGTTTAGTATTGGTATTGCTTCATCATCTATGGTACCCTTTAGCAAGATATAGTGCCCTTCCTTATTCCTTTTAATTAGATATATTTTTCCTTTTGCTTGATATGAAGTCAGCATGGTTACCCCTGCTTTTTTGTACTTCACCTGAAGCATAATAGATTCTGCTCTAGCCTTTTACTGTTCCTCTGTATGTATCATTCTGCTTTAAATGTGTTTCTTTTAAACAATGTATTGTAGGATCCAGTCTGCTAGCCACTTACCTTTTATTGAGAGAGTTCGCCCCATTCACATTTATGGTTAAAACTATTTCCTTGCCATCTTATTCCCCAAATTATACTTTTCTCTTTCCTTTTCCCCTTTCCCTCCTTCCCCAGTATTTTTCTTATGAGCACCACTTGCCTCAGCCAGCCCTCTTCCTTTAGAGTCCCTCCCCCTGTCTTCTACCTTTCCCTTAGTATTTCTGTTTCCCTTTCTATTTAGTTTCCCCCTTTCCCTTTTTGCTTTTCCCCTACCCCACTTTGCTGTAAGGTGAGAGAAGTTTCTCGGGGAAACCAAATATTTCTAATATTTTCTCTTTGAGCCAAATCTGACCAGAGTAAGATTCACACAATATTCATCCCCTCCCCGGCTTTCCCTCAATTATAATAGGTTTTCTTGCCTCTTCTTGAAATGTAATTTCCCTCATTTTCCCTCCACTTTCCTCTTTTTCCAGTATAATGCCCTTCCCACCTCTAGTTTTTTTTTTTTAATATTGGAACACTAATATGAAATTATACATGCACTCTCTATGTATACACATAACAGAATTATACTTCTCAAGTGCTGTTTACCTTTTTATGCTTCTCCTGATTTCAATATTTGGAGTTCAAATTTCTTGTTTAGCTTTGGTCTTTTCATCCGCAATGAAAGTAAGTCACCTATTTCACTGAATTTGCATCTTCTTCCCTGAAAGAAAATGTTCAGTTTAGAGGAGTAATTTATTCTTGGCTGCATTCCAAGTTCCTTTACCTTTCAGAATATCAGATTCCAGGTCCTTCTATCCTTTAAGGGGGAAGCTTTGAGGTCCTGGGTATAATCCTTATTGTGGTTCTTTGGTATTTTAATTTTGGTTTTTTTTTTCCCCGGCTGCTTGTGTTATTTTTTCCTGATCGTTCTAAAATGTAGCCAGGAGATTCCTTGGAGTTTTCCTTTGGGGGTCTGTTTCAGGAGATGTTTGGTGAATTCTTTCATTTTACCTTCTGATTCTGATTTCCTGAAAAATAGTGTCTGGGCTCTTTATCTATCATGGTTTTCAGAAAGTCCAATAATCTTAGACTCTCTCTCCAAGATTTATTTTTCCAGGTCAATTACTTTGACAATTAGTAAAAAATGTTTGAAATCTGTTCTTTTTTTCCAGAAAAGCTATTCCAAGTCAAAGTTCTTACTGTTTTTTTATTCATTTTGTTTTTGAAAGTTGAGATCTGCAATGATGGACAGAAACAACTACACCCAGAGAAGGAACACTGGGAATTGTATGTAAACTGTTAGCACTACTGTCTATGTACCCTGGTTACTTATACCTTCGGAATCTAATACTTAATGTGCAACAAGAAAATGGTATTTACACAAATATATTGCATCTAGGTTATACTATAACATATGTAAAATGTATGGGATTGCCTGTCATCAAGGGGAAGGAGTAGAGGGAGGGAGGGGATAATTTGGAAAAATGAATACAAGGGATAATGTTTAAAAAAAATTACTCATGCATATATATTGTCAAAAAATTATAAATAAAATTTAAAAAAAAAGAAAGTTGAGATCTGTTTAACCAGTAAGGGGGAGTTTGTCCAAACTTCCTCTGCAAGTGGCAGCAGCTACACAGGATCAGTATTTCCTAACTGCTGGGTACTGTGTGGGCATGGCCTGGTGGCATGAGATTCTGTCATTTGGGGATTCACTATTTACCTTTGGGGAGGACTTGTTTTTTGACTTCTCTTCTGAAGTACTGGGCTTCCAGGAAACCTGTGTCTTCTCTTCCATCTTGGCTCTGCCCCACAAACTGTGGTTTCTTCAATTGGGAGATGGGCAGGGTGAGTGTCTTGACTCTGAGGCCTTTGTTGGATTTTTTGTGGGAATAGCAGGCAGGGGAGGGTAAAGGAAGCTAGAGAGAGGAGGGGGGGGCTCCCTGTTTCCCCTGGCATTGCAGGGCAGACAATGAATTTGGATCCTGGCTCTCTATGGAGCCAAGATGTTTGTCTTTGTCCAGTGGCAAGATTTTGCCAGAAGGCCTGCTTAAGAAGTGTGTCTTGGCCCTTTTGCAGAAACTTCTTCTCTCCAGAGGAGCCAGATGCTTCAAGGGGGCTCTCTTTCCCGGACTGGCTGCCCTGGATTTTGTTGCGTCCTGCTCCCATATGGGCACAATCTGGTTTGATGGGATGCCCATGGCAGACTTCGCCCCTTGGCAGAAGCAGTTGTTATTGAGGGACGTTAACTCTTGGGTAGGACTGTTTTCCCTAGTGTTTGGTGGATCCCGTTCCACCATAGGGGGCATTCCCCTAGGGCATAAGGGTCCCTGTGGGGAGGGGCTTCGGCCATCTGATGGTGGGGCCAAGTCTGTGGATGAAAAAGGCAAAATATGAGCAAAGGGGAAGGAATCAGAAGACAAGAGGGAGGCTGGCAAAGACAGCAGCAGTACAGGGAGCAGAGATGGACACAGATACCTGGCCTTTGGCTTTCAGCTGGACCCTTCTCCAACTGGCTGTTGCTTGTGCTGTCCCACCTTTCTCACTTAGGGAAGCCCAAGGGACAACTTCCTTACTTTTGTCAGGGGTAGAAAATCCTTTCCAAAAATGACTACTCTGAGATCCCTCATAGAAAAGCACAATTATTAGAATCTGGAGAAGCGGACCCCATCCTGGTGTGTGAGCCAGATTTAGAACAGGACAGAGCTGCTCCCTTGAAAATGTTCACAACCTTTATACATTTCAGACAAAGAACCTCCAAAATCCCACCCTCCACAGGTTGTGATTGGTCATGCAAATATGCTCCTTCCCCCCCCCCCCCAATTGGTCAGTGGAATGCAGCCAAGGAGGTTATTTCCAGTCTCTTCTTCTTTGGACAATGGAATGCAGCCTAGGCCTTCATGTGAATGGGGCCTATAGGTCTGGTTTACATTAGCTAGCAGTCTCTGATCAATATGTGCTTAGTCTGTAACTTCTTCACCATATCTTACTCCTCACACTTTCAGTTTTCCTAGTCAACCACTGATTGGTGCAGATTTATTTCCATGGAGACTGGGAGGTAGCCCAGGCTTTTGTATCTCACCACAGTAGAAAATGAATGTTTTTTGTTATTCTTTCTCCTAAACTCTGTGCACTCTGGCTTCTCTCCTCCTCATTCAGATGAGTTTTACTCATTGAAATGCAGTGACTGATAACTTCTGTAGTGCAAAAGCTGAAAGAGCCCTGTCTAATTCTCCTCCTTCAGCATCTCTCTGGCAGCATTTTTGGGAGTGACTGCCTTTTCTTCTCCCTCTCTTTTCAGAGTTTTCCAGATTCTGCCATCTCTGGGTTTTTTACTGACTTGTGTGTCCTGCTTGGCTCTTTGACTGGATCTTTATTCATGTCATGGACCCTGGGGAGGACCCCTTTATGCCTGTGTCACCAGTCATCTATGTCCTGGAAACTGATGAGACCCAATTGTCATCTCTAAGCAAAACACTCCCAGCTATGTTGATGGGGCTGGAGTCTACCTCCTCAGCTGTGCTCCCCAATTCCCATATAATTCTGTTGCCCATGTTGAATCTGAGCCAATTTGCAGCTGAAAATCCATGTGTCCAAAGCACATTGCATAATCTTGGTCCCCCAAACTCTCCCCTTGTCTGAAATTCTCTACTCCGGGCACCCAGCTTTGCAGGATCAGTCATCCCCTACCCTTTTCTCTTACTTTGCCCACATTTCATCCATTAGGTTCTGCAGGTTCTAAGCCCTTCCTCTATGACTCTCCAACCCCAGAGGCTTGCTTTCCTTTAGTCTCCTTGCCATCAACCTCATGACCCTGTACACCTCTTTCCTACAGGACTCCAGCTGTTCTATTAGGATTATGCATTCTCATGTGACTGTCTCTGTACTCTGTATTGATCTGGTATGTTCTAGTTTAGGTTTTTTGTATTTGTGAAGCTTTTGTATCTTGAACAAGTATTGCTAACTGCTGGTTGACTGATTCTCACCAATAGGGACGATTCTGTATCTTTTTCCCATACCGCTGCAGATGTTTCCTGGGGGAAAAAAGAGTCAAGTAATAAGTCCTACAAACTTTTATTGCCACCACTACCCCATCCACCCAACTAAAGGAGGAGCAGGCCCTCAAGGCCCTGATAGCTAAGGTAGCACAGCCCAGAGCTTGCTTTGCTGTGTTTACTCTGCTTGGGCAGTAAGTAAGGCAGCCTCAACACGATGCATGAAAGTGATCAATTCTTTCAGGTTCCTTTCCCGATTTCCCCCCTTCTCCAATCCATTTTGCCTCTCTCCTCATCATTAAAGGATCCGGAAGTGAGGCAACTGAGAGACTCCCTTGTATGACCACAGGAAAACTAAAAGGATGAAACATTATAGCCAAGTGTCTGTTAGTCAAAAAAAGGATGAATCTCTCAAGGTCAAGTTCATTTCTTGGCTGTGATTTCAGGTGGCATTTTGCTAATGGAAAGTGGGCAGCTCTTTCCAGACTTCTCAAATCACAAAATTTTGGGGGTAGTTCCAATAGTCTTTGATTTCACAACCACCGATGGACCTGTTGAGTTCATTAGCTCATTGGTTCCCATCCTGCACAAAGAATTCTCTCCTACTTGTATTCTCAAATCCACAAGAGACTGGATCCTAGTAGTGGGAAGAGTGTGGGTCAGAAGGGCCAGAAGGAGGGACTTGAAAGTGCTAACCTATAGTTGTGCCCTGAATAAGCCTGCCTTAACTCTTTCAGTGCCTTGAAGCAAACCAGCTCTCTGAAGAAGAAATGACTCCTGGGGGACCCCATTGCTGTGAGAAACAGATTTTTCATGCCTACATTTCATATCTACTCATAGGATGAACAACTGTGCCCACCCGTCCAATTTAAGAAAGCAATGAAATATATGAAAATGTTGAGATTGCGGAGAATTATTTGTGATGAATTAAAAATATGGTTTGAAGAAAGGTCAGATAGGCTCCCCCAGTTGTCAGAAGGTCACTTGTCAGAAAAAAGATCAGAACTGTTTCCACAAGTGTCCTGGGGTTCAGCTTGATCCACAAACTGGGTGGGGCTGGGGCTGGGGTGTTGCTTGGAAGCTCATTCTGTGCCATTAGGACCTGGAGGCAGCCTCAGATTGGCATCAAGAAGGAGAAAATAAGATGAAATACCAACTTTGTCCTCTGCACCGTGCTAAATGGCCTTTAAGGACACCTGTCATTTAATCCTCACAACAATCCTGGGAGCAAACAGGTGAAGTGACTTTGTCTCAGGGACACTCATTGAACTTCAGATCATCCTAACTTGCAGATGCATTTCTCCAAAGGCTGTACAGGATTTACTTGGATATAAGAGAATATAGGAGCTGATTAGGGATAAAACAAAAATCCATTTTGTCTTGGGGCTTTGTGTTAATCTCCCCAAAGTCTAGAGGAGAGGAGATATGAATGGTATCTCAGCTCTTCTCCCATTGAGGAGGGAAAAGAGAAGGAGCCTTTCCATCTCCTAGTGCGGGCATAACAAGTGTCTCTCACATTGATCTCTAGAGAGAATGTACTTCCAGAAAAACAGACGCCTCCCCAGAGATACAAACTCCCCCATTCCTCCTTCTACACATTTTCTGGTATCCCCAATCCCACCAAAAAGTTACCATAAAGCCTCTTACCTCCTGAGGAACAGGAAACAAGACCTCACCTTATGTGTCAATGTGCAGCTTATAAAGGGGTCTCTTCCACTCTCACTCTCTCCTCTTTTGCTCCTCTCCCTGCTCCTCTCTACTCTCTCTCTCCTCTGCTCTTTTATTTCCTCCTGCCTCCCTCCTCCGATGTTCTATAGATGTTCTATCTCCCTCTCCTCCTCCGATGTTCTATAAATGTTCTATCTCCCTCTCCTCCTCCGATGTTCTATAAATGTTCTATCTCCCTCTCCTCCTCTGATGTTCTATAAATGTTCTATCTCCCTCTCCTCCTCCGATGTTCTATAAATGTTCTATCTCCCTCTCCTCCTCCGATGTTCTATAAATGTTCTATCTCCCTCTCCTCCTCCGATGTTCTATAAATGTTCTATCTCCCTCTCCTCCTCCGATGTTCTATAAATGTTCTATCTCCCTCTCCTCCTCCGATGTTCTATAAATGTTCTATCTCCCTCTCCTCCTCCGATGTTCTAGTGATGTTCTATCTCCCTCTCCTCCTCCTCCTCCTCTTTGTCCTCCTCCCTCCTCCGATGTTCTATTTCCCCCCCTCCTCCCCCCCTCCTCCTCCACCACTTCCTCCTCCGCCTCTCCTCTCCTCTCTACTCTCTCTTCTCTTTGTCTGAATCGGTTTGTCTCTCTCCCTCTCTCTGTCGCTCAACCGCTCACACTCTCACTCACTCTCCCAGTCATTCAACAGGACTGGTGACTCTCCTGGCCTTTTATCTTGGTAAGAGTGGGTGAGGTACAAGTGACATCACAAGTCACCATTTTTCCTTCATACCAGTCACCTCCCTCCAGTCACCTCTGTCATTTGTTCAGAAAGAGAAAGCTTGCTAGTATCCTGAACACAAGCCATGCTCTCCCTTCATGGGCTTTCAAACTATATATTTCCCAGTCATTCTCACTAAATATTTTTTGCCACTCTTACGCCTACATAGTATCTTTACCAAAGATTCAAAATATCTCTCAAAGCTAAACTTTTCAAATGCTGGTCTCTGTCTGATTGCCCATTCATTAATAAGGAATAATATTTTTGTGTCCAGGGTAGAGAGATAAGGGGAAATTCATATGCTTCTGTAGAAATTTTTTGATTCAGCTGTTTTCCTCTCGGATACATATCCAATCAAGGACAGATAATGTGGCTATCTTTATTGATCGGGCAACAAAATTGCCACCTTCCTCCTTTTCCTCTTCTCTGTCTTCCCTAACCCTTTTTTCTTCCTATTCAGTCACACCCTTGACTCTGATTATTAGGCACAGGGCTGGAGTTGTTGTACAGAGCTCAGAAATCAGGAAGTCCTCAGATCAAGTCCATGCTCCTATTTGACTAGCTGTGTGATCCTTAGGAAATCCTCCTCATCTCAGCCTGCCTCCGCTTCTTCAAATCCAAAGTGCCCTAGATTTGTGAGAATTCAATGAGAAGTCCTTGTAAAACATTTAGTATCATGCCTGATACATAGGAAGTGATTATGAAAGGCTTAGAGCTTTTGCTCCCTTAATTTCCATCTGCACTTCCATCAAGTGGGTTGCAATCCAACCCAAGCAGCTTGTTATCTCCTGAAAATCTCCCAATAGAAGGAGAGAGTTCATTAACTAATCTCATGGAGAATTTGGAAGGAGCAGAATAATCTCTTTGGTGGGGAGCAGCTCCTGCATTGGTCCTTTTCATCTTTATGAGCCTCTCTGACTGAAGGCAACATTCCTATTCGTTGTGACATAGTCAGAGTCCTTTTGACCTTCCTCCCAGTCAGCCTAAGATTTCCCCTGGTCCTTTCTTCCCCTAGCTGTCTAGAAGTGCATTGGAGATCACCCATGAAAGAAGGCATTCAAAAGAAGGAGTAACAGGTCAAGGTGGCATTTCAGCAGGGACTTGAAGGAAGACAGGAATTCAGGAGGAAGAGTTGAGGAAGGACAGTCTTTCAGGGATGAGGGACAACCAGGGCCAATGCACAGGATAAAGGAGAGGGAGGGTTTCATTTGAAAAGCAGCAAGGAGCCTAGTGTCACTCAATCACTGAGGATGGTGAGATGGGATAGAAGGTGCAAAGAGCCTGGAAAGAGGATAGGATGCGGATGGGCTAGTTTGGGTGGGCTTTGGGGGTTATTGTGGGCAATGTGATCTGATAGACCCTAGTTCTATTTCTGCCACTTCCTAGATCTATGCCCTTTGCAGGTACTGCAAAGCAGGGAGTTCCCTTTCCCTGGATTCCATAGTAAATGGAAGGGAATAAAGGTTAAGGAGACTGGAAAGGGGAGGGTGGTCATTGGTGAAGGCCTTGGAATGCTACACAAAATTCTCTCTTTGATCATACAGGGCATGGTCCGGTCTCTGAAGATTATTGAATTGGGGGTTGAGGGAAGGGACATGGATCTGTGTTTTGGGAAGATTAATGCACAGTTGAGTGGAGGAAGGACTGCTATGAGGAGAAATGCAGCTATTGTTACAAGGGATGATGAGTATTTGCCCCATGGTAGTAACAATCCCAGATGCCACAAGGGTGTCTATAATGGAAATGTTCCAGTGCTAAAAACTGATGGTGTGGGGGATGTGAGGGTGGAGAGAGAGTGAGGATTCAACACTGCCATGGAGGCTTTGAGTCTGGTTACCTAGCAGGATCAGTGGCATCCTCAACAGTACTAGGAAAGTTTATAAGGTGGGAAGTTTTGTGAAGTAACCTTATAGTTTGAGTTTGGGGCATGTTAAAGGAATTAGAGTAGTTAATGAAAAAACAAAATTATCACTGTCTTCAGATGATGGTATACTTGAGAATCCAAGAGAATAACCTAAAAATACTAGGACCAATGAACAGCTTTAGGAAAGTTGCAAGATACAAAATAACTCCACATAAATTATCAGCATTTCTATATGTCACCAACAAAGTCTAGCACCAAAATATTCAAAAAGAAATTCCACTGAAGATCACTGTAGATCATATAAAATATTTGGGAGTTCACCTCCCAAGTCCAAGTCAGGAACTATATGAACGCAATGACAAAGCACTTACCATACACAGAAAGTCAGATCGAAACAATTGGAAGAATATCAAGTGCTCATGGGTAGGCTGAGCTAATACAATAAAAAGAATTCCATCTAAATTCACCTACTCATTCTGTTATTATACTCTACCAATCAAAATTCCAACAAAATACCGAGCTAGAAAAATAATAACAAACGTTCCTCTGGAAGAACAAAAGGTCAGGAATTTCAAGGGAATTGATGGGGGAAAAAATGAAAATGAAGGTGACCTAGCTTTCCAGATCTAACATGATATTATTAAGCAGCAGTCACCAAAACCATTTGGTACTGGCTAAGAAACAGAGAAGCTGATCAGTGGATTAGGTTAGGGTCACATAAGAACAAAAATGAATAAAACAACTCCTTCTAAAGGAGGATTAAAAAAAAAGATACACAGGATCAGAAAAAAGAGAGTAAAACAGTACAAACTCAAACCAGGCAAATGGAAGCTAATGACTTTGTGAGACAGCCACAATCAATCAAACTAATTAAAAAGAATGAAAACATGGAAGAAAATGTGAAATACCTTATTCACAAAATAGCTGACCTGGAAAATAGATCCAGAAGAGACAATGTAAAAAGTATTGGCCTACCTGAAGGCCAAGAAAAGAAGAGAGCCTGGATAGCATTCTACAAGAGATCCTTAAGGAAAACTTGCCTGGTATTCCAGAAATGCAGGGGGAAATACTCCCTGAAAGAATTCATCAATCACCTCTGGAAAGAGATCCTACAAGGAAAATCCCAAGGAGCATTGCTGCAAAAATCCAATCTAAAGGCAAAAATACTGCAAGCAAGGAGAAACAGTCAGGATTACCCAGGACCTGGTAGCTTGTACAATAAAGGATCAGAGGACCTGCAATACCATATTCCGGAAAGCAAAGGAGCTGGGCTTACAATCCAGGATTAACGAGGAGACTCAGCATCATCTTTCAGGGGGGGAGGTGGATCTTCACTGAAGTCAAGACTTTCAGTCCTTTCTACTGAAAAAACCAGAATGAAACAGGAAATTTAACCTGCAAACACAGAACTCAAGAGAACTAAAGGAAGGTTTAACAGGGGGAAATATCTATATTTAAAAGTTAAACTGTTTACATCCCTAAATGGAAGAGCTATATCTGTAACTCTTGCAAACTGTATCTGACACTGGGACAGATAGAGGGGAGCATCACAGGGACTGGGGATGTGATTGTGAATGGACTCTGATGTGATCACATCAAAGAAAAAGGCATTAAGGGGTGGGAAAAGGTTTCTACTGGAGAATTTTCTTCTTTGGAGAACTGCGGTTTCTTTCACATTTCACTATATTTCTCATACTTGCTGTTCTTAATTATACATTATAATATCCCATTCCATTCATGTACCATCAATAATTTTCCTAGTTTCCTATCAGTAGACAATTAGTTTGCTTCAATATCTTTTCTCAATGTCTGCTTGCTAGGTGCTAAAAAGGATTAGAATACTGAGCTGGGAGTCAGGAAAAGTGACTTTGCCCAATTCAAATCTGGCCTCAAACATGTACTAGCTGTGGGACCCTGTGCAAGTGATTTAATTCTATTTGCCTCAGTTATCTCACTTATAAAAGAAACTGGCAAAAAATGGTAAACTGCTTCAGTACTATAAGAAAGCTCCAAGTGAGGTCACAAAGAGGCGGGGAAACCTGAAATGACTCAACAAGAAAAGACAGCATAAAGTAGCCTTGAAAGGCTACACGTGTGTGTGTGCGTTTGTGTGTGTGTGTGTGTGTGTGTTTGAGTGTGTGTGTGTGTTTGCGTGTGTGTGTGTGTGTGTGCACACGTGTGTTTTGTAACACTTTCAGGGTATATTCTTAATGTCTGATTTATGATGTCAAAAAGTATTACATTTGTAAATTTTGTCTTTTTAAGTGGGCAACTAATTTATTTCTTCTTCTGTTCATCTCACAGTGTGTAATTTTGTAGATATTCGTCCATTTCCTTTAGGTTGTCAAATTCATTGGCATGAAGTTGGACAAAGTAACTCCTAATTATTGCTCTAATTTCCTCTTCATTGGTGAACATTCTCCCTTTTCATTTTTTGGACTAACTATTGGATTTTCCTCTTTCCTTTTTAAAATCAAATTAACTAAAGGTTTATGTATTTTGTTGGGGTTTTTCCTTTAAATTTTATTGAACTGCACCACTTGGTGCGTATATGTGCAATATTAGAATGGCTAATACTGTATTGCTTGCCATGCTGTTAACCCCTGCTTATGCTTTTCTCCTTTCCTTCCCTCTTACCGCTCTACCCAGTATTAAACTTATGAACACCACTTGCTTTTCACAGCCCTCCCTTTTTAGTATCCCTCCCCCACCTTAAAGTTCCTCCCCTTATTTTAACCCTATTCCTCACAATTTCTGTATTCCCTTCCTCTTAGCTTACTCCTTCCCTCTCACTTTTCAATGAAGTGGAAGAAGTTTCACTATAAATCAAATATGCCTATTGATACACACTATGTTCATCTCCCTCTTTTCTTTCTCTCAGATATAATAGGTTAGCTTTGCCTCTTCATGAGATGTAGTACCACCGCTTTATACTTTTTTATGACATAATTTCCTTTCCACCTCTAGTTTCAAGGACAAATTATACATATGTTCTTTACATATTTTTTACATAGTGACATATAGTTCTCAAGATTTCTTTTTCCCTTTTTAGAAATCTCTTGAGTTCTGTATTGGAAGATCAAACATTTTATGTAGGTCTGGTTTTTTCATCAAGAGTAGATGGAATTCATTTATTTCTTTAAAATTCCATCTTCTTCCCAGGAAAATGATGCTCATTTTTACTGGGTAAGGTATTCTTGGCTGCATACTAAGTTCCTTAGCCTTGTGGAACATGATGTTCAAGGCTTTTCGTTCTTTTAATGTGGACGCTGTGAGATCCTGGGTTATCCTTATTGTGGCTCCCCTATATCTGAATTGCTTTTTGCTTGCAGCTTCCAATATTTTTTCCTTCGTCTGATGGTTTTTGAACTTGGCCACTGTATTTCTTGGTGTTTTGATTTTAGGGTCCCTTTCAGTATGCTGACAGAAGTGGATATCTTCAAAATAGAGAAGAGCTAATCCAATTCCAATTGATTAATGATGGCCAGAATCAGCTGCTTCCAGAAAAGGAACACTGGGAAATGAGTGTAAACTGTTATTTTTACCTTCTGAATCCAATTCTTCCTGTGCAACAAGAAATTCGGTTCTACACACATATATTGTATCTAGAATATACTGTAATATATTTAACATGTATAAGACTGCCTGCCATCTGGGGGAGGGGGTTGGGTGAGGAAGGGAAAAAATCTGAATACAAGTAAGTGCAAGGGATAATGCTGTAAAAAAATTACCCATGCATATGTACTGTCAAAAAAAAAAAGTTATAATTATAAAATTAAATTAAATTAAATAAATAAGAAAAAAAATAAAATAAAATGTACTACAAGTTAAGAACCAGAGATATAAAGAAAAAGCAGCAAGAGTCCCTACCTTCAAAGAACTTATTTTTTTTAAAAAAGGGAAGACAGGGGGCAGAGCCAAGATGGCGGAGAAGATACAGGAGATTTTATAAGCTCCCTTCTTCCCTCATTACCAATTAGTCAAATCAGCCTCAAAAATAACGCTGGACTGATAGAAATCACAAGGACTGGAAGCAAGACTTACCAGCTGAAGAGAATCTGGATTTTCAACAGAAAAGGTCAGTTCCCAGGGGAGGAAAAAAAAAGAAGAGGCCAGCACAGATGGTTGGAAGGTAGCACACTGAGCTGATCTAGCTGGGGAGGGCTCTGGAACCAGAGAAGCCACTGAGATAGAAGAATCTGGCACAGGCTTTTCGCTCTTCTCTACTTATAAAACAGCAGTTCAGAAGAGAAATCAAGCCACTTTAAAACATAAAGCCAGATACTAGAACCACCCCAATCTGGAAGTGACTCAATAGATCTTGGCACTGTGGGTGTGGCCGACATAGGCTGTCTGGGGCCTCACCTCAGGGTAGTTAAGAGATTGAAAAGCCAGTGGTAACTCATAGTGCCTTGCTCGGCTGGAGGCTGTGGAACTCAGCCATGGAAGTCCCAGAGAAGCTGACCCTTTGAAATAGGGACCGTGGTTTCTGGGCAGACACTTCCAGTTTGAGCGCAGGGGCTTTTCACGTCACCTGCTGCTGACATCCACGCTCCACCGGGATGCATAGGCAGGGCTTTGTGTCGCCTTTACTGCTCAGTCTTAAACCTCAGGAAAGTCGCTAGGACACACAGCGCCCTCAAAGCACAGCCCTGCTAATCACCTCAGAGGCACTTCCAGGGAGGGGGAGGGGAACTCTCTCCCAGAGCTCTCTCTTAGCTCAGGCCCAGGAGCCGCTGCATGCATCTGGTCTGGGAGGAAGCTGGTAAAGAAATAAATAAATAAACTTCTTACCCCAGGGACAGACCCCAAAAGATTTTTTAACTGTGAGCAAAAAGCCAAGAAGAATGATCGATTCTTTCTACACAGAGAAAGAGCGGGTATCCAACCCCGAGGAAGTTAACAGCAGAGAATCAGCAGATAACACTACAAAGGGCAATGATACCTGCCCCCCATAGCATAACTCTATCCTAGAAGAGACTATTAAAAAATTAAGAGAGTTTGAAGAAAAATGGGGAAAGGACAGAGAAGCTATGATAGAGAATAACAACGTTCTGAAATTGGAGTTGGAAAAAATAAAGAATTCACAGGAGATTCAGGGAAACAAAATTTGTGAATTAGAAAAGGTTAAAAAATCACAGGAAAGTAGGATTTCTGAATTGGAAAAGATAAAAAAAGTCTCCAGAAAATAGGATTTCTGAATTAGAAAAAGAAAATAATTCTCTAAAAATAATAAATTAGGGAAATGGAAAAAATTCAATAGAGAAAAATAATTCATTTAAAAAAAATTGGGCATTTACAAAAAAGACTAAAAACTGTGAATGAAGAAAATATCTCCTTAAAATTCAGGACAGAACAAATAGAAATGAATGATTCATTGAGAACCCAAGAATCAGTCAAACAAAACAAAACAAAAAAAAAAAAAAAAAAAAAAAAAGAAAAGAAGAAAAGCTGGAGAATAACGTCAAATACTTACTGGGAAAACCTATAGACCTGGAAAAGAGATCTAGGAGAGATAATCTGAGGATCATTGGACTTCCCGAAAACTATGACCAAAAAAAGAGCCTAGATTGTATTTTACAGGAAATCATTAAAGAAAACTGACCAGAGATAATAGAAATAGAAGGGAAAATAGACGTCGAAAGAATTCATCAAACTCCTTCTGAAATAGACCCTAAAAAAAGAACACCACGCAATATTGTGGCTAAGCTGCAGAATTACCACAAAAAGGAGAAAAACTTGCAAGCAGCTAGAAAAAAACAATTTAAATACCAAGGTGCCACAATAAGGGTCACTCAAGATCTGGCTGCCTCCACATTAAAAGATCGCAGGGCCGGGAACCTGATAATTCCAAAAGGCAAAAGATCAAGGATTGCAACCAAGAATAAACTACCCAGCTAAGTTTAGCATTTTTTTCCATGGAAGAAGATGGTCATTCAATGAAATAGAGGAATTCCATATGCTTCTAAGAAAAAAACCAGACTTAAACAAAAAATTTGATCTACATCCACAAGACTGAAGAGAAACAGAAAAAGGTACACAGAACCCTTGAGAACTGTGTCTCTGTTGTAGATATATAGAAAGTCCGCAGGGATAATTTGATTTTACTGATATAAAAAGGGGGGTGTAGTAAAGGGAAGGGGGTAGTATCAGAAAAAGGGGAAGGAGTGATAAAAATAGGGAAACTACATCTCAGGAAGAAGCATAGAAAATATACCATATCTCAGGAAATTTATAGAGGGGGAGAAACATTGTGTGAATCTGACTCTCATCAGAAGAGGCTCAAAAAGTAAATAATTGATATATTTGTTTTTCTGAGAATTCTCTCTCGCCTCATTAAAAGGGGGGAGATGAAAAGGGAAAAGGAAAAGGAAAATATAGTGGAAAGGATTCAGGGGGGTCAAGGGAAAAAGCATAATCTGGGGATAATATGATGGTAGGAAATACAGAATTAGAAATTTTAACTGTAAATGTGAAAGGGATGAACGCTCCCATCAAACGGAGACGGATAGCAGACTGTATCAAAAATCAGAACCCTACAATATCTTGTTTATAGGAAACACACTTAAACAGGGAGATACATACAGAGTAAAGATAAAAGGTTGGAGCAGAATCTATTAGACTTCAGGTAAAGCCAAAAAAGCAGGGGTAGCTATCCTTATCTCAGATCAAGCAAAAGCAGAAGTTGATCTAATTAAAAGAGATAAGAAAGGAAACTATATCCTGCTAAAAGGTAGCATAAATAATGAAGCCATATCAATACTAAACATATATGCACCAAGTGGTATAGCATCTCACTTTCTAAAGGAAAAGTTAAGAGAACTGCAAGAATAAATAGACAGTAAAACTATAATAGTGGGAGATCTCAACCTTGCACTCTCAGATTTAGACAAATCAAACCACAAAACAAATGAGAAAGAAATTAAAAAAGTAAATAGAACATTAGAAAAACTAGGTATGATAGACCTTGGGAGAAAACTGAATGGCAATAAAAAGGAATATACTTTCTTCTCAGCAGTTCATGGATCCTATACAAAAATTGACCATATATCAGGACATAAAGATCTCAAAATTAAATATTGGAAGGCAGAAATAATAAATGCCTTCTTCTCAGATCACAATGCAATAAAAACTACATTCGGTAAGAAGTTAGGGGTAAATAGACCAAAAAGTAATTGGAAACTGAATAATCTCATCTAAAAGAATGACTGGGTGAAAGAGCAAATTATAGAAACAATTAATAATTTCACCCAAGATAATGACAATGATGAGACATCATACCAAAATCTATGGGATGCAGCTAAAGCAGTAATAAGGGGAAATTTTATATCTTTAGAGGTTATTTGAAGAAAATAGAAAAAGAGAAGATTAACGAATTGGGCTTGCAACTTAAAAGGCTAGAAAAAGACCAAATTAAAAACCCCCAACCAAAAATTAAACTTGAAATACAAAAATTAAAAGGAGAAATCAATAATATTGAAAGTAAAAAAAAAACTATTGAATTAATAAATAAAACCAAGAGTTGGTTTTATGAAAAAGCCAATAAAACAGATTAACCTTTGATAAATCTGATCAGAAAAAGGAAAGAGGAAAATCAAATTGTTAGTCTTACAAATGAAAAGGGGGATCTTTCCACCAATGAAGAGGAAATTAGAGAAATAATGAGTTACTTTGCCCAACTTTATGCCAATAAATTTGATAACTTAAGTGAAATGGATGACTTTCTCCAAAAATATAGGCTTCCTAGATTAACAGAGGAGGAGACAAATTGCTTAAATAGTCCCATTTCAGAAAAAGCAATAGAACAAGCTATTAATCAGCTCCCAGGAAAAAATCCCCAGGACCAGATGGATTTATATGTGAATTCTACCAAATATTTAAAGAACAATTAGCCCCAATGCTATATAAACTATTTGAAAAATAGGGGATGAAGGAGTCCTACCAAACTCCTTTTATGACACAGACATGGTACTGATACCTAATCCAGGTAGATTGAAAACTGAGAAAGAAAATTATAGACCAATTTCCTTAATGAATATTGATGCTAAGATCTTAAATTAGATATTAGCAAAAAGACTTCAGAAAATCATCCCCAGGATAATACACTATGATCAAGTTAGATTTATTCCAGGAATGCAGGGCTGGTTTAATATTAGGAAAACTATTAGTATAATTGACCATATTAATAATCAAATTAATAAAAACCATATGATCATCTCAATAGATGCAGAAAAAGCATTTGACAAAATCCAACATCCATTCCTGTTATAAACGCTGGAGAGTATAGGAATAAATGGACTATTCCTTAGAATAATCAGGAGCATACATTTACGATAGTCAGTCAGCATAATATGCAATAGAAATAAACTGGAACCTTTCCCAGTAAAATCAGGAGTGAAACAAGTTTGCCCACTATCACCATTGCTATTCAATATAGTACTAGAAACGCTAGCCTCGGCAATAAGAGCCAAGAAAGAGATTCAAGGAATTAGAGAAGCAAATGAGGAAATCATACTATCACTCTTTGCAGGTGACATGATGGTATACTTAGAGAACCCCAAAGACTCTGCTAAAAAGCTATTACAAATAATTCAGAATTTCAGCAAAGTGGCAGGATGTCAGGAACCTTCCCCAACCTTTCCCCTTGCTCTTCCCCCCTCTTGAACAAACCCAGGTCACCACGGCCCTGAGGCTGATGATTTCTGAGGAATGTCAAGACGCACAGTTCCCAGAACTGATATGGAATAGACAAAACTACGTTGTTCCACCCCGTCCTTGGGCCCCTAACCGTCTCATAATCTGCACCTGGTAAATGTTACAAAAATATTTGACTCATCTATCATGCTACCCAATCCTTATGCATACATGGCATTGCGGTTTTCTGCCTATATATTCTGTAACTGTAAGCCAATAAACGAGACATGCTTGACCGTCGCTTTGAGTAGTCTCCCCTCTCTCTCTCTAGATCCTGTTCCCGGGCTGTCTTAGCCCCCGCAGGCTTTTGCCTTACTTTCGGTCTATGTCCTTCTTTTTTTGACCCACGTTGAAGACCTGCTGGACAGGTCAACTGGCGCCCAACGTGGAGGCTCAAAAATAGGGACTTTGACCCGACAGAACGCTCCCCCCGCCCGTCCGGACCCCCAGAGACGATTTCGCTCCCCCAGGCTGCTGGCGTTACGGAGCTCCGTGAAACGAAAGTAAAAAGAGGTAAGTGTTCGCGTCTGTCGATATCATGGGATCTAAGTTGAGTAAGGAAGAAAATTTTGTTAGAGAGCTTAAAGAAAATTTTAAAGAGAGAGGTGTTAAAGTTAAAAAGAAGGAACTTATAAATTTTTTTATCTATATTGATAAAGTTTGCCCCTGGTTTATAATAAACGGTCCTGACATTCATCCAGGAAAATGGCAAAAGGTAGGACAAGACCTAAACGAACTCATTAAAAAAGAAATCCAGGGAGGCGAAAGCGTCCCCCAGAAGGTTTTAACCCTCTGGAAATTAATTAATGACATTGTAGAAGATTCAAACAATAGCGGCAAAACTAGACAATTACTTATAGAAGCAGAGTCTTGCCTGCGTCCTTTGTCTCCTGCAGCGTCACATAGCTCTATTCCACCAGAATCTGTCCCTAAAAAGGCTCCCTCTGTGATTATTGAAATGCCCCCCTACCAACCTAAATCCATATATCCGCCCATCCCATCATCCCCCCTGCCCCCTATGGAGGGTTCCCCCCTGGCCTTTCCTGTTTTTCCCTATAAACAAAACCAGCCAAAAAATAGAAATGACAGTGAGAGTCTCACTGAAGAGGAAGCAGCAGAGTTAGAAGAGGAAGCCGCTGCTTACGATCCCTATGGGGTGCATGTCTCACAACATCCTTCGGCCCCTCCTATCCCTAAGAATTCCCTTTCTCACCCCTTTGTTACTCCAGATCTTAGTCTAGTCCAGGAGGATATTACCAAACGCATGTCTGCCTTGCGGAAAACCTTAGATTTACAGAAACAATATCTTGAAATGACAAAGGAATTTTCGGCCTTACAAGCCTCCCTTCAAACCTCCCCCTTGCTCAATCTTGAAAATCTGGCCCCGCCTTCCCAGACTTTAGCCAAACACAACTCTAGCCCTAAAAAGGATCCTAGGAATAACCCTACAAAAGCTAAACAACGTAGCTCCTTTAATTTTCCCGTCATTACTAGAAAGAAAAAAGCCACTCATGGCGCCGATGCGGCGCAAGAGGGGGGTGAGGAGGAAGAAGCAGACAATACTGATGAAGGGACAGATGAGGACGAAAATGAGGAAAAAACAGAAGAGAATGAAGGAGGGACGGATTCTGAGGAAGAAACAGACTTTGTCAAACCCCGATTTAAAAATTTGAAAGATCTTCTTTCAGCTGTTAAAAATTATGGCCCTAATGCTCCCTTTACCTTGTCGGCCTTAGAAGCTGCTAAGAGAGGTGGTCTACTGACCCCTACCGAATGGGTGAAAGTTGCTCAATCGGTATTGACTAAAGGACAGTTCATAAACTGGCAATCTGAATTTGACCACCAGTGTAGGATCATAGAGAAAAGAAACCTTAAAACCAAAAATAAAGATTGGACTTATGAGAAATTAACAGGCAGAGGACCATACGCCCTAGAGAAAAAACAGAAAAAATTTCCTACAGGACTCTTAGAACAAATTGATCACGCTGCCCATAAGGCATGGCGGGCCCTCCCTGTTACTGGCTCTCCTTTTATGCCCTTAAACAGAATCAGCCAGAAAAAGGATGAGGAATATTCTGAATTCATAAGCAGACTTCTAGAGACTGCCGAACGTACTTTAGGGAATGCTGCGGCTGATGACCCTATTATAAAAAGATTAGCTTATGAAAATGCCAATAGTTCATGCCGCGCTGTCCTTAATGGCCAGTGGCAGGATAAATCCCTTAATGAGATGATCAAACTCTGCAGAGATGTTCAGGACACTACTATGAGCAAACTAGAAAAAATGTCTCAAGCAGTATTGGCCCTGCAAGATCCCATGAAGAACATGTCAGAGGCAGTACTCACTATAGGGGCGGCAGTTAATACAGGACGCCAGAAAACTTGCTTTAAATGTGGCTTGGAAGGACATTTTGCCCGACAATGCCCCTCTAACCTTCAGGGATCTCCTGGCAATACGGCCCAAAATAGACGAGCGCTGCCAGCCTCTGTGTGCCCTAGATGTAAAAAAGGCTATCACTGGGGCAACACTTGCAAATCCACACATGATATTGAAGGAAGACCTCTGCCTCCTCTGCCTCCCCTTCCGGGAAACGGCAGACGGGGCCCCCCCCGGGCCCCTCAAGGACCTGTTCACACAGCCACGGGGCCCCAATTCCTCCCCAGCTCCACAGGGCAACCCCAGGGAGCGCAGGGGTGGACTTGTGTACCTCCACCACCACAGTATTAAAACCTGAGGACGGCCCAAAAGCCTTGCCTACTGGCTCTTTTGGACCTCCGCCACCTGGGTCTTTTTTCCTCATTATAGGCCGTGCCTCATGTACCCTTCAAGGGATAATTATTCACCCCACCTTGGTTGACAATGACTATGAGGGAGAAATTAAGGTCATCGCTTCTTCCCCCCACCGCACTATTACAATTCCCCCGAAACAACGTTTGGCTCAAGCACTGCCACTCCCTTTAGACACTAGCTTCCCAGCTTTCAAAAATAAGAGAGGAATATCTAACCCTGGGTCATCTGACATATATTGGGTACAGTCCTTATCACAAGAGAGGCCCACCTTAAAACTAAAACTACAAGGCAAATCCTTTACGGGACTAATTGACTCAGGGGCTGATGCCACAATCATTTCTGCCTCCCAATGGCCCAACTCTTGGCCCCTGCAACCATCTCTCACACATCTCCAAGGCATAGGACAGACTCAGGAGACTATGGAATCTACACAAATGCTGATATGGGAGGATGCAGAAGGAAACAAGGGCATAGTATGCCCCTTTATAGTTCCTAACCTCCCCATCAACCTTTGGGGTAGAGATATTTTATCTCAAATGGGCGTTATCATGTGTAGCCCCAATTCTATTTTCACGGAGCAAATGTTGAGACAAGGATTCCTTCCCAAGCAAGGACTAGGAAAGAATAATCATGGAATTCGGGAACCTATACAGCTGCAACCCCAATCAGACAGAACAGGCCTTGGCTTCCAAAACCAAAACCTTTTTTCATAAGGGCCACTGATTCCCCCCAGCCTACAGGCGGATAAGATCACCTGGAAATCAGATACCCCCGTCTGGATAGATCAGTGGCCCCTCCCAAAAGAAAAACTAGAGGCTGCAACTAAATTAGTTCAACTACAATTAGACGCGGGTCATATAGAGCCCTCTAATTCACCTTGGAACACACCAATATTTATAATCAAGAAGAAGTCTGGGTCATGGAGGTTACTCCATGATCTTAGAGCAGTCAATAAAACCATGGTACCCATGGGGGCCCTTCAGCCAGGCTTGCCTACCCCCGTAGCAATCCCCGCTGGGTTTCATAGGATTGTCATAGACCTTAAAGACTGCTTCTTCTCCATACCATTAAACCCTGAAGATTGTAAAAGATTTGCCTTCACTGTCCCTGTCATTAACTGTATAGGCCCATCTCTTAGGTTCCAATGGAGGGTCCTGCCACAGGGCATGGCCAATAGCCCTACCCTTTGCCAAAAATATGTTGCTCAAACGGTAGACCCCTTTAGATTAAAATACCCACATCTCTATATAATCCATTACATGGATGACATCTTAATCGCAGGCCCTTCAGAATTAGAATTAGTAAAGGTATCTGATAGTCTAGTTTCAGCCCTCCAAAAGAGAGGCCTGCAAGTTTCACCAGAAAAAGTCCAAACTACCCTCCCCCAACTTTTCCTTGGGTTTGAGCTACATTTTTCTCAGGTAATAACCCAGAAAGCCCAGATACGTACCGCCCATCTTAAGACATTAAATGATTTCCAAAAACTTCTAGGGGATATTAATTGGCTACGTCCCTATCTGAAATTAACTACAGGGGATCTTAAACCCCTCTTTGACATTCTAAAAGGAGACTCGGACCCTTCCTCACCACGCTCCATAACAAAGGAAGGTGAGACTGCCTTACAGAAAGTCAATCAGGCAATATCCACTCAAAAGATTGGATACTATGACCCCGCAAAAAAACTCTGGCTTCTCATTTTTTCCACAACCTTTTCTCCCACCGGTTTGCTATGGCAAGGAATGCCCCTGTTCTGGATCCATAGCTCAGCAACTCCTAATAAAATACTTGCCACTTATCCCATACTTGTATCAGAGATTCTACAAGAAGGAAGGACCCTCTCCATAAAAATTTTTGGGAAAGATCCCGACCATATTGTCTGCCCATACACCAGCACAGAACTGACACAACTCCAACAAAGGAGTGACGCTTGGGCTATTGCCACTATTTCTTATCAAGGGACATTGAACAACCAATACCCTCCAGATAAACTTATTAAGTTCCTTACAGAAAATTCAGTTACCTTTCCACGTATAACCAAGACTAGCCCTATAAAAAAGGCTCATCTAATATTTACTGACGGCTCTTCATCAGGGACAGCTGCAGTCACAATAGACTCAAAACTCACTTCCTTTCACACGCCTTATGCATCTGCTCAACTTGTAGAACTAGCTGCTATCCTCTGGGTATTCAGGAATATCCCCGGTCCCATGAACATTTATACTGATAGTGCATACATTGCCAATTCTGTTCCACTGCTTGAAACTGTTCCTTATATCAAGCCCTCTACTAATGCTTCCCCTATGTTTGCTCAATTACAAAATCTGATTCAGGAAAGAAGTCACCCCTTCTTTATTTGCCACATCCGTGCACACACTGACCTTCCTGGTCCCCTGACAGAAGGAAATACGAAAGTAGATCTAGCCACCAAACAAGCTCTCTTAGCTACAAGTGAATTAGCCTCTCCTGTTGACCTAGCCACTGAGGCGCACAAGATGCACCACTTAAATGCTCACACCCTACGACTCCTATATAAGATCACAAAAGATCAAGCAAGACAGATAGTTAAACAATGCCCTGGCTGTTTAGTACACTTACCTGAACCACATTTAGGAGTCAATCCACGGGGACTGATACCTGGAGAGCTTTGGCAAATGGATGTCACCCATCTTCCATCGCTTGGTAAATTAAAATACATCCATGTGTCCATTGACACTTTCAGTGGGTTCCTTTGCGCCTCCCTTCAAACTGGAGAAGCCACTAAGCATGTTATCAGCCATGTTGTGGCCACCCTGGCTATGGCACCAAAGCCTAAAATTTTTAAAACAGATAACGGCCCTGGATACACCAGCTCCTCATTCAAACAGTTCTGTGCACACATGGGTATTAAACATATCACTGGCATCCCTTATAACCCCCAAGGACAGGGTATAGTGGAAAGAGCACATCAGACTCTAAAGAGAATGATTAATAAACTACAATCAGGCCCTGAATTACTGTACTCACGAGCTGGCAACCAGAAGACTGTCCTTAATCATGCGCTTTTTGTGCTCAACTTCCTAACGTTGGATGATAATGGGAAGTCAGCAGCAGACCGTCTCTGGCACCCCTCTACATCTGATACTTATGCTCAGGTCAAATGGAGAGATCCACTCACCAACAAGTGGTATGGTCCTGACCCTGTTCTAATTTGGGGAAAAGGACACGCATGTGTTTATGACTCCCAGGCCCAGAATGCCAGATGGCTCCCTGAGCGCCTGGTCAAACCCTTTCAACCACCCAGGGGAAAACCCTGAGAAAAGCCCCTTCTGCTTTCTTACAGGTACAGATAGGCCAAGGAGCCTGAGAAGCTTTATTCCCTGACCCCGGACCACCATCCCAACACTCGGCAGCTCCAGAGGCCCAACGCAGGGGTAATGTATTTTTCTCCCCTTCTTATTGCAGCTGTTGTCATCATAATAGCGCTTATTCTCCTTATTAGCTTCTGCTACTGTTGTCCAAACACATCAATTCCCTGCCCTGCTTAGTATATTAGTTTACCGCTATGCAACTCATTTTTTTAATCCTCCTTCTAGTGACCCCCTCAGCACTACCCTCTCCCTACCAACTACTCAACTATACTCGGGTAGTGCAAAATTCCTGGGGAGACGTGGTATGGAGTACCTCAAAAATCTCCACCTCTGATTGGTGGCCCACTCTATACCCGGACCTTTGTAAATTGGCTCTAGGGGCACCTCACCCATGGGACCTAGAAGACTATCATAACCAAAATGCTCCCCCTAACAGAGATGCCTGGAGTCCCGAAGCCACAACCGCCCTGGGAGAGGCTGGCGGTTGTGGAGCACATGACAGACGAAGTATGTTAAGGACTGTCTCCTTTTATGTCTGTCCCGGGACCCATAGAAATCGTTCCTTGACATACAAGTGTGGCGGTCCTACTGAATTCTTTTGTCGATCGTGGGGTTGTGAGACAACCGGAGACGCCTACTGGCACCCCTCCTCCTCATGGGACTACATTACAGTCGCAGCCAATTATACACATCATAGGGTAGACTCAAAAGGCTGGAGAAAAATATCAGCATGCCAACACTCATGGTGCCACCCCCTTAGAGTCAGTTTCACTGATGCAGGAAAAAAGTATACCTCCTGGGGAAGAGGAGTAACCTGGGGATTGAGATTATATAAGATACGCTATGATGATGGACTTCTATTTACTATTAAACTCCTTAAGACCCCCCCTATCATCACTGCTCCTGTAGCCATAGGCCCCAATGTAGAAATGAGACCAAACAGGATTCCAAATAACTCTAACAACCCTGCCCATAGGCTGCCACTGACGACGTCCTCCCCTCCTCCTACGGACTTGACCCCTTTGTTCCGTCCCACTATGCTTTTGGGACCATCCCCTCCAACCTCCATGGTACTTAACATTATCAATGCTTCCATACAAACTGTTCATTCCCTTAATCTGTCTTCCTTTGAAGAGTGCTGGGTATGCTATTTCTCCGTTCCCCCCTTTTATGAAGGTCTAGCACACTTTGGGAACTTTACTTATACTAATGACACCTCCTCACTAAGATGGGGTGCAGAAGAAAACCAAGGACTGACCCTTAGCAAAATTACAGGTTTGGGTACCTGCATCCTTGGGCCCAGTATGCTCCCCCCTTTGCCACTTGTGGATATTTGTAATAATACTATAGTTGTCTCTCCTCAGTCCTCCTATGCTGCCGCCCCCAAGGGCTCTTACTTTGCTTGCTCTTCTGGCCTCACCACTTTTATTGTTACTTCTACCTTCCTCACCTCTCAGGATTACTGTGTAATGGTTGCCCTATTCCCTCACGTTACTATCCATCAAGTGGATGACTTCCTTAATATTTGGCAGAGGGCAGGCACAGAAAAAGTCAGAAATAAAAGAGAGCCCTTAACTGCACTGACCCTGACTGTTCTCCTGGGACTAGGAGTTGCAGGTACGGGAACAGGTATTGCCTCTCTCATCCAAAACGAAAGACAGATTACCCAACTTAGTGCTACTATTGACAAAGACCTGCAAGAATTGCAGACTGGATTGCAACATCTTACTGAATCTGTTGCCTCATTAGCTGAAGTTGTTCTACAAAATAGACGAGGACTTGACCTCCTTTTCCTACAGCAGGGAGGCCTATGCGCAGCCCTAAAAGAAGAATGCTGCTTTTACTCCGATAAATTAGGCCTTGTAGAAAATAGCTTACAGAAGGTTAGGGATAGCCTAGAAAAAAGAAAGAAAGAGAGGGAACAACAAGAATCCTGGTACCAAAATTGGTTTTCTACCTCTCCTTGGCTTTCCACCCTTCTCCCTAGCCTTCTCGGGCCTATTATAGGTCTCCTTCTACTCATCTCTTTTGGCCCCTGGGCCTTTAATAAACTAACATCTTTTGTAAAAACCCAAGTAGATACAGCAATTAGCAGGAAGAATCACATATACTACCATCGCATACAAGACCAAGAAGAAGGCAAAGCTGAAAACATCGAACCCCTGCATTTTAATGACCACCTCTTGAAGAAATCCAGACTTCGGCGGGCAGCAGAAAGAATTCGAAAACTTTGCCCCTGTTTTCAAAAAACCTGACAATTGTTCACCCTACTATAACTATAATTGTTCACCCTACTATAACTCCCTTATACATGCACAGTTTGCTTTGTAATACCATTTCATATCCCTTCTCCAGAGACATATTGTATCTCTCTGATATTAGGACCTTGTGTTATGCTATCAATTGTATTCCTAAGAATTGTAATTCATGAATTGATACTGCGGGTGCATTGGCACTCGAAACTACTTTTTAATATTCTAAGAGTACTTCATGTATTGCTTTGAGACGATTCTTTGTTTTTGGTTAAGCCTGATGCTTTTAAGAAATCACCCTCCCCTTACCCCTCTTTCCCTGTACCCCTCATGGATCCTGACAATCTGTTCCTTGCCATTTTTATGAAAAACTTTGACCTCTGCAATATGTAACCCGGGTATCTTTGGGAAAGGTTTAAAAATGAGCCACGGCTATAAGACCATTGTGATGCCATGACGGGCAACCTTGAGTGATCGATCTATCCATCTGAGACAGGGGTTGGCGTGGCAATCCCACGGATGGTATGGACAATCCCAATGACCTAAGACAGCGTCCAATGGCCAGCTACCTCCAGGCTGTACTGCGTGAGTGTTAAGACACCTGCACCAGCCATTACACTCCCGGTATTGCTGGAAATGGGTCACGAGGCCTGAGTGCCTCATTATTAAAGAAAAATGGGGGACATGTCAGGAACCTTCCCCAACCTTTCCCCTTGCTCTTCCCCCCTCTTGAACAAACCCAGGTCACCACGGCCCTGAGGCTGATGATTTCTGAGGAATGTCAAGACGCACAGTTCCCAGAACTGATATGGAATAGACAAAACTACGTTGTTCCACCCCGTCCTTGGGCCCCTAACCGTCTCATAATCTGCACCTGGTAAATGTTACAAAAATATTTGACTCATCTATCATGCTACCCAATCCTTATGCATACATGGCATTGCGGTTTTCTGCCTATATATTCTGTAACTGTAAGCCAATAAACGAGACATGCTTGACCGTCGCTTTGAGTAGTCTCCCCTCTCTCTCTCTCTAGATCCTGTTCCCGGGCTGTCTTAGCCCCCGCAGGCTTTTGCCTTAATTTCGGTCTATGTCCTTCTTTTTTTGACCCACGTTGAAGACCTGCTGGACAGGTCAGCAGGATACAAAATAAATCCACATAAATCCTCAGCATTTTTATATATCACCAACAAAATGCAACAGCAAGAGATACAAAGAGAAATTCCATTCCAAACAAATGTTGAGAGTATAAAGTATTTGGGAATCCATCTACCAAAGAATAGTCAGGAATTATAAGAGAAAAATTACAAAACACTTGCCACAAAAATAAAGTCGATTTAGATAATTGGAAAGACATTCAGTGCTCTTGGATAGGCCGAGCGAATATAATAAAGATGACAATACTCCCCAAACTAATCTATTTGTTTACTGCTATACTAATCAGACTACTAAGAAACTATTTTAATGACGTATAAAAAATAACAACAAAATTCATATGAAAGAATAAAAGGTCGAGAATTGCAAGGGAGCTAATGAAAAAAAAGTCAGAGGAAGGCGGTCTAAGTGTACCTGAACTAAAGCTATATTATATAGCAGCAGTCACCAAAAGTATTTGGTATTGGCTAAGAAATAGACCAGTAGATCAGTGGAACAGATTAGATACAAAAAACAAAAAAGGGTACATCTATAGCAATCTAATCTTTGACAAACCCAAAGAAACCAACATTAGGTATAAAAATTCATTATTTGCAAAAAACTGTTGAGAAAACTGGAAATTAATATGGCAGAAATTGGATATGGATTCACACTTAACACCATATACCAAGATAAGATCAAAATGGGTCCATGATTTCGGCATAAAGAATGAGATAATAAATAGATTAGAGAAAGAGAAAATAGTCTACCTCTCAGACCTATGGAGGAGGAAGGAATTTATGACCAGAGGAGAACTAGATATCATTGTTAATCACAAAATAGAAGATTTTGATTACATCAAACTAAAAAGTTTCTGTACAAACAATACTAAAGCAAACAAGATTAGAAGGGAAGTAATAAATTGGGAAAATATTTTTAAATTTAAAGGTTCTGACAAAAGTCTCATTTCCAAAATATAGAGAACTGACCCTAATTTATAAGAAATCAAACCATTCTCCAATTGATAAATGGTCAAAGGATATGAACAGACAATTCTCAGATGATGAAATTGAAACTATATCCACTCATATGAAAGAGTGTTCCAAATCACTATTGATCAGAGAAATGCAAATTAAGACAACTCTGAGATACCACTACACACCTGTCAGATTGGGTAAGATGACAGGAACAAATAATGATGAATGTTGGAGAGGATGTGGGAAAAGTAGGACACTAATACATTGTTGGTTTCACAACTGTGAAAGAATCCAGCCATTCTGGAGAGCAATTTGGAACTATGCCCAAAAAGTTATCAAACTCTGCATACTCTTTGACCCAGCAATGTTGTTATTAGGCTTATATCCCAAAGAAATGCTTAAGAGCGGAAAGGGACCTATATGTGCCAAAATGTTTGTGGCAGCTCTTTTTGTAGTAGCTAGAAACTGGAAGATGAATGGATGTCCATCAATTGGAAAATGGTTGGGTAAATTATGGTATAGGAAGGTTATGGAATATTATTGCTCTGTAAGAAATGACCAGCAGGAGGAATACAGAGAGGCTTGGAGAGACTTACATCAACTGATGCTGAGTGAAATGAATAGAAACCAGAAGATCTCTGTACACTTCAATGTTGTATGAAGATGTATTCTAATGGAAGTGGATATCTTCCACATAAAGAAGATCCAACTCACTTCCAGTTGATCAATGATGGACAGAAATAACTACACCCAGAGAAGGAACACTGGGAAGTGGATGTAAATTGTTAGCACTACTGTCTATCTACCCAGGTTACTTATACCTTCGGAATCTAATACTTAATGTGCAACAAGAATATGGTATTTACACACATATATTGTATCTAAGTCATATTATAACATATGTAAAATGTACGGGATTGCCTGTCATCAAGGGGAGGGAGTAGAGGGAGGGGGGATAATTTGGAAAAATGTATACAAGGGATAATATTATTAAAAAAATTACTCATGCAAAAAAAAAAAAAAAAAGGAAGACAATGTATATGCCAAAAGGCACATAAACAATAAATAAATTTTAGAAAAGGCAGCTAGGTGGTGCAGAGAAGTAGGCTTGGAATTGAGATAGCTTGAATTCAAATCCAGCCTCAGATACTTACTAGTTCTACCCTGGACAGATTACATAATACTGTTTACCTCAGTGTCCCCATCTGTCAAAAGACCTGGAGAAGGAAATGGCAAACCACTCCCATATCTTTTCCAAAAAACACATCCAAGTCAAATGGAATCATAAAGAATTGGACCTGATTGAACCTACTGAAAAATATTTATTTTCAGATAATCTTAAAGAAGAAACCATTAGCATCTGGCAGGGTAAACATAGGAATTCTTCCATAAACTGATATTTTTGCCTTAGATTTAAAGTGAGTCAGGAATTAAAAGAGATGGAGGTTAGAAGAGAGGATGTTCCACGAAAAGGAGATAATTATTGACAAGGTTCAGAGATAAAAGATGGAATTTTCTCTCTCTGTGTGTGTGTGTGTGTGTGTGTGTGTTTGTGTGTCAGAATGATGCTCACCCACAGAAATAACTAATTTTACAATAACCTATTGTCTTGCACCAGGAAGAGAAATTGCATGCTGTTATTTTTTTAAAAATTATACTTTTTATTTACCAGATATATGCATGGGTAATTTTACAGAATTGATAACTGCCAAACGTTTTGTTCCAATTTTGCCCCTCTTAACCGCCATTCTCTCTCCCAGATGGCAGGTAGACCAATATATGTTCTTAATATGTTAAAGTATCATTAAATACAATATAATTCCATGCTGTTATTATCTATTCCAGAGCACCAAAGTAAAGCTGCTTTTGTGTTATATGTGCTTTCCAATGGTACAGAAATAAATATCCTAGACTGGAGGAAAGTAGAACAGTTAAATCATGCCCTTTTATTTTTAACCCCATATAGTTTTGTGAATCATATTGGGAGAAAAAAAATCAGAGCCAAAGGGAACAACCATGGGAGAGAGAAAAAAAATAAAAGAGAATAAAGAAGTGAATAGAGCTGTTGTTTACATTCAGTCTCCTTAGATTCCTTTTACTGGGATGCAGATGCTATCTCCTCTTCAAAGACCATTGGGATTTCTTGGGATCACTGAAACTCTGGGACGAACCAAGTCTTTCATAGTTGATCCTTGAACATTGTTGCTGGTATTGTATATATAAATGTGTTTCCTGGTTCTGCATGTTTCACTCAAAATCAGTTCATGCACATCTTTCCAGATCTGGACTTTCTTTATGAAAGGAAGCACGGAGCCAGGACGCCCAGAGGATAAAGGTAGAGAAAGAAGAGTAATTTGAAAGAGGACAAGAAAGACTGCAAGTGTTTGAAGGGTTAAGGACTGTTAGAACAGGAGTTTATAGCTGATCTTCAGGCACTAAGTCTACTGAGTAAGAACTCCATTTTGTCAAACATGAGAAGTTTTGGGTTCTTGGAGGCAATCAGGGTAGAACGACTTGCTAGCAAGTATCTTAGGTCAGATCTGAACCCAGGTCCTCCTGATTTCAGGTGTGCTACCCTCTTCACTTCACCACCTAGTGTCCCATGAGAACAGTTTTCCTGTTAACAGGGCTCGGCTGTTCAAGGAACAGCAAGTTAGCCAGTATAGATAGAACATGCCCATAAAGGGAAGGGTCCTAAGAACTCAGGTTTGTGTTCCCACAACATATTTCAGGGATCACAAAGAGTCACCAAAGATTGAAAGGACTGAACACTATGAGCAGTACCACAATACCTTAATCTGCCTTTTCTTTAACTTCCTCTTGTCCCCACTTTTCTTCATGTTGCCTTGTTAAGTGAAATGGAATTCTGTACCTAGTTGCATATGTGTGAATTTTCCTTCCTTTGAGCATTTTGGAGGAGAATGAGGTTGAAGTGTCACTTGTTCCCCATTCTTCTTGCTTGCAAAGATGTTCACTTATTCTCTTTGACAATAGAAGCAATAAGCACCAGTACAGTTATGATCCCCACTGGAAATCTTCTATTTGAAGTGTTTTTCTCTTGCACCTGGACTCTCTGACCTTTGGCAATGATGTTCCTGAAAGTTTTAAGTTGAGGGGATTTCTTTGAGGATGTGATCAGTGGATTCTTTCTTTTTCTACTTTATTTACCCTTTGGTTCTACGAGATCTGGACATTTTTCTTTTGATGGTATGTGGACATGGTCTGTCTAGACTCCTTTTTCTGTCTGTTTTTTTTTTTCTCATGGCATTTCACTACTCTGAAGCTTTGGTTTCTTCTAAAATCTATTTTCCAAGTCATTATTTTCTATTATATCCTTGACATTTTCTTCTGTTTTTAGCAGGCTAGCTATGAAATGTACAACACAACCACAGAAAGGAAATAGTGAGCCCCTGAGGCCCAGAATAAGAAATGGGACTTGGCCACGTCTACCCAGCATGGGTAGGAAGCTGGCAACACCAGCCCCTAAACGCAAAAGAACTCCACTTGGAGCCTCAAAGGGTGAAATAAGTTGCTCTCTGATTCAAAAGGCTCTCTTGGAAGAATTCAAAAAGGATACTAGAAGAAAATAGAAACATAGGGAAAGGGATTGAAAGCTAGGGAAAAGGAAATGCAAAAATTGTCTGAAGCAAATCACTCATTAAAAAATAAATTTGGTGAAATGGAAAAAGAAAGCAACTCCTTGAAAAACAGAATTGGTGAAATGAAAACCGAGAACAATTCCCCCAAAATAGAATTGGTGAAATGGGAAAAAAATCCAATGAATAAAACAACTCCCTTAAAACTTTTATTGACCAAATGCAAAACAAGGTGGAAAAAAATGCTAAACGAAGAAAATAAGTGACTAAAAATTAAAATTTAACAAATGTGAGTGCCTCAACGAGACACAAAGAAACCATCAAACAACACCAAAAAAAAGAAGGAAATGTATAATCCCTCATCTGAAAAACAACTGACCTAGAAAAAAGATCCAGGAGAGACAATCTAAGAATTATTGGACTACCTGAAAATCATGTTAAAGAAAAGAGCTTAGACAGCATCTTTCTGGAAATCATCAAGGAAATCTACCCTGAAGTCCTTGAACCAGAGGGTAAAATAGTGATAGAAAGAATCCATCTATCCCCTCCTAAAGAGACTCTAAAATGAAAACTCCAAGGAAGACTGTACTTAAATTCTAGAATTATCTGATTAAGAAGAAAATACTGCAAGTAGCTAGAAAGAAATAATTCAATTATCGAGGAAACAAAATCAGCAAATAAAATATTCTGAAATGAAAAAGAACTTGGTTTGCTGCTAAAAATCAACTGTTCAGCAAGTAAAATGGTGTAAACAACATGTCATGAAGAGGCCCAAAAGATCTATTACAATTGAGGGAAAGAAGGGAGGGGGATGAGCATTCTGTGAATCTTAGTCTCATCTATTTGACTCAAAGAGAGAATATCATACATATTATGCATCACAAAGAAACTTGTCTCACCCTATAGGGAAATAGGAGAGAAATGGAAAAGAGAAAAAAGAGTGTGGGGGGTGAGGGGTAATAGAAGGAAAAACAGAAGTAGAAGGGGAAAGGGTTTAGAAGTGGGGAAGGGGCTATTAAAGGGGAGAGCTGATTGAGGAAAGTGGTGATCAGAATGAAAACACTGGGGAGGAGGGAAAGGGCAAAAGGAAAGCAAAATCTTGGGGAAAAGGAGATAGATTAGATTTCTGCATTAGGATGGAAGCCTGAACTCACCCAGCTAAGGGGAGAAAAGGTCAGAAGTGAGTGGGGACTTCCCAGTTAGGTCTATAATAATCCAGTGTTTGCAGCTTGTGCTTTCCCCTGCTGTACTGACACAGCAGTCTTCTGGAGCTCTGTCTCCTGAGATCATAATGAATTGTTTTTGCTTTTCTGCTCTGAGCACCTCTGATGCCAATTGGGGTAGGGAGGAGGATTTTTGAGAAAAACAATTAAGGGTGGGGGCAGCTAGGTGGGGCAGTGGATAAAATATAGTTTCTGAAGGCAGGAAGATCTGATTTCAAATCTGGCCTCAGACACTTGATACTTCTTAGCTGTGTGACCCTGACCAAGTCCCTTAATCCCAATTGCCTCAGCAAAACAAACAAAAAAAGACAAAATAAATTAGGGGTACTAATCCTTCATCTCACACAATGTCAAACTTAAAAAATGATTCAATTAAAAGAGAAATCTACATTATACTTAGGTATATAAAATTGTTTTAGAGGTCATTGTTATGAATGTCTATATGAACACATGTGTACATATGTATGTAAGTATATGCATCTGATCATTTTCTGTATACATACATGGGTTCATGAATGTGTTATATCCAGAAACACATTGTGTGTACATAAAAATATATGTGCTTAACTGAAACCTGCCTGGAAGATATATAGGGGAAGAAAGGGGGAAAAAAGATAAAATTACAATTTTCTCAATATTCATCCATTTTGCTTACATCACCATACTTCCTGCCAGAAGTTTGGGTAAATACCTCCTAATCATTGCTTTAATTTCTTTGTCATGGGTGGTGAATTCCCCCCTTTCATTTTTTTAATTAAACCTTTTTAATTTTCAAAAGATATACATTGATAATTTTTCAGCATTAACCCTTGCAAAAGCCTGTGTTCCAATTATTCCCCCTTGTCCCCACCTCTTCCTTTAGATAATAATCCAATATACATTAAATCCAATATAGGCATACATATTATGCAATTATCTTGCTGCACAAAAAAAAATGAAATCAAAAAGAAACAAATGAGAAATAAAATGCAAACAACAAGGAGAGTGAGAATGCTATGTTGTGATCTGCACTCAGTTTCCACAATGCTCTCTCTGAGCATAGATGGTTCTCTTCAACACAAAGTCACTGGAAATGCTCTGAATCACCTCATTATTGTGAAGTGCCATGTCCATCAGAATTGATCATTGTATACTCTTGCTGTTGCCATGTACAATGATCTCCTGGTTCTGTTCATTTCACTTAGCATCAGTTCATGTAACTCTCTCCAGGCCTTTCTGAAATCAACCTGCTGATGGCTTCTTATGGAACATTAATATTCCATACAATTCATATACCGTAACATATCTGGGCGTTCTGTAACTTAGGGGCAGCCACTCAATGTCCAGTTTCTTGCAAATACAAAACATTGTTGCACATATGGGTCCCTTTCCCTCTTTTAGGATCTCTAGGACATAGAAGCCCAGAACAAAACCTTCTGAATCAAAGGGTATACACAATTTTTTGCATAGATCCAAATTGCTCTCTATGCCCTTTTATTTTTGATGTTGATTTTTTTCTTTCCTTTTTCTTGTCAAATTAGCCAAAGTTTTATCTGTTTTGTTGCTTTTTCCCATAAAGCCAACTCTTAGCTTTACTCATTAATTAGTTCATTCGTTTTCTAATTTTCACATTAAGCTCTCCTTGAGATTTCTAATTTGATATTTAATTGGGACTTTTACTTTTTTTCCTCACTTGCTTAGTTGCATGTCCATGTCATTGATGTCCTCTATTTTTTTCACATACCTATTTGGAGAGAAAAAAATTTGCCTTAAGAACTCACTATTTTGGCTGCAGATTGTAATTCTCTTGGTGGAATTATGGAATGTTTCTGTAATTTGTTGTTTCATCCACTCATTTAGCATTAGATTCAACCATTCTGGAGAGCAATTTGGATCCTTGCAGAAAGGGCTATCAAATTGCACATACCTTGAGAAATGGCAATTGCCTTACGGGGGGGTGGGGAGTCTGTATCCCAAAGAAATTATAGGGGAGGGAAAAGGACCCTGTGCCAAGTTGTAGTTGTTCTTTTTTATGATAGAAACTGGAAAATCGGTAGATGCCCATCAATTGGAGAGTGGCTGAACAAGATGTGACAATATATGAAGGTAAAGGAATGTTAGCATTACATAAGAAATGATGAAAAAGCTCATTTCAGAAAGCCTGGAAAGATTCACACAAACTGATGCTGAGTGGAACAATCAGAAGGAAGAATACTTTGTACAAAATAACAGCAAGAATTTGTATTGATCAGCTAGGAAAGAATTGCTTCTCAGTGCTTTAGTGATCCAAGCAATCCCGATTGAAGATGGCATTTGCTGTCCAAAGTCTTTCACAAAAAGAACTACAGAGAAAGAATGTAAAACTCCATATGCTATGTTTTTGTTTCACTCTCTCTCTCATGATTATTCCCTTTTGCTCTGATTTGTCTTTCCCAACATGATTCATAAAAGCAATGCTTATAAAAAGTAAATTTACTAAACACTACAAAAAATTTAAAATTAAAATTTTATTCAATTTTTAATGTATAAGATCATTGTCCAAACAGGACAGCCAATACCTATGCTGTTTAGGGCATCCAGTGAGCCAGAGACCTGGGGACCAAGTCTGACTGAAACTACATGTACAATTAGCAATTCTTGATTCTCAATTTACCATCTTTGTGAACAGGATCCTGGACTGGTGTTCGCAATTTTCCTTTATAAGGGGCTGAGCCTCTTCCTGGGTCTTTGGCTGGAGTGCCTAAAGCCTGTGCAGGCAAGTGCTGCAGCCTGAGGGAAGAGAAGGCTGAGAGGGGTGGGGTGGTCATTGGTCAGCTCAGAGACTGGCTTCTTCCAGGGTTGGGACTGCCAAGGCCAGCCCACCTGCTGGCATCACAGTGAATGCTGGAGCTTTATGTTGGGCATCTGTTCTCTCAGGTTTTCAAGGGAAATGGGGGGAGATCAACTGGGGAAAGGAGCGCCCTGGCCCATCTGTGGAACTTTCTTGCCAGGTGGTGGAACCACATCTGCAGAGGTCACACATTCAGACTACATTTTGAGGGTGATTGGTGTCTTTTTTGGGGGGAGGATCTTTTTCCAAAGATGGCACAATGCCTTCCATTCGGCCTGTTGGCATTCTTCTAGGTTTTGGGGTGAAGTCTCTGGAGGACACACATTCATCCTAGGAGGGGTTAAGGTGGGTCACCTTGTCTGTTTTTTTGTTGTCGTTTTTAATTTTTTTTTTTTTTACCCAATACGTGATGAAGAGTTGAGGTCGATTGAGGAAGAGGAACGCCTTGGCCCATTGGTGGTAGCTTCTGCCAGGCAGTGGGGCCCATTCTGTGGAGGGTAGACATTTAGCCTGGTGGTCGAGTTAATTTACTTTTTTTTCACACCACGAGCTATGTGGGCAGGTCAAATACCAGTGAGGTCCTCCAGGGTCTGTTGGCAGAGCCTTCTACCAAGTGGCAGGTTCAAGTCTGTGGATGAAGGAGGCAACATATGAGCAAAGGAGAAGGAATTAGGAAACAGGGAAGGATGTGAGTGGCAAAAATAGGAAGAATACTTTGTACGAAATAACAAGAATTTGTGACAGATAGGAGAGAATTGGCTCTTCCTAGTGCTTTAGTGATCCAAAGCAATCCTAATAGTCTTTGGACAGAAAATGCCCTCTGCATTAAAAAAAAAATGAGAAAAAAAATGTAACACCATGTATTGTGGTCACTTTTTTTTTCTCTCTTCCATGGTTGTTCCTTTTGCTTTGCTTTTTCTCTCCAAACACGATTCATAAAGCAAAGTATATTCTAAATCAATACATTTATTAACCCTCCCACCAAATGAAAATTCTATTTTATTGAGCAAAAAATAGGACAATCAAAGTAGTATAACAATATAGGACAATATAAGGCAACAATAGAAAGGTCATGCTTCTGCCAAAATGATTGGGGCAGCCCCTTTTTGTAGTGGTCAGAAAATGGAAATTGAATGGATGTCCAACAATTGGAGAATGGTTGGGTAAATTATGGTTTATGAATATTATGGAATATTATAGTTCTATAAGAAATGACCAGCAGCATGAATACAGAGAGGCTTTGAAAGACTTACATAAACTGATCCTAAGTGAAGTGAGCAGAACTAGAAGACCATTATACCCTTCAACAATAATTCTGTAGGAGGATGTATTCTGATGGAAGTGGCTATCTTGGACAAAGAGAAGATCTAATTCAGTTCCAATTCATCAATGATGGACAGAATCAGCTACACCCAGAGAAGGAACACTGGGAAATGAGTGTAACTTGTTTACATTTTTTTGTTTTTCTTCCCAGGTTATTTTTACCTTGTGCATCCAATTCTTGGTGCAACAAGAGAACTGTACGGTTCTGCTCACATACATTGTATCTGCGATATAATATAACATAGTAAACCTGTACAAAACTGCCTGCCTTCTAGGGGAGGGGGTGGAGGGAGGGAAGGGAAAAGTCAGAACAGAAGCGAGTGCAAGGGATAATGTTGTAAAAAAAACAATAGCAAGGTCAATACTTTTTGCCGCCAATATGCTTGGCATCCAATCAACCAGAGAGCCAGAGAGCCAGAGATTCAGGGACCAAGGCTGGCTTTATCTTTTAAAAAAATTTTATCATATAGCTTTTTATTTACAAAACATATGCTTGGGTAATTTTTCTAATCTAATTAAAATTATTTTGTGATCAATAATGATCTCTAGTTTTTTTTTTTGGTCATAAATTCCTTCCTCGTGCATAGTTCTGAGAGGTAAATTATCCTATGCTGTTCCAGATTTGTTTATATCATTCTTATTTCCAGATCATGAACCCATTAGGACCTTAGCTTGGTATATGGTGTTAGGTGTGGGTCAATGACTAGTTTCTGCCATCCTAGTTTCCAATTTTCCCCGCAGTTTTTGTCAAATAGTGAATTCTTATCCCAAAAGCTGGGGTCAAACACTAGATTGCTATAGTAGTTGACTATTTTGTTCTGTGAACCTAATTTATTCCACTGATCAATGACTCTTTTTCCTATCTAGTACGAAATGGTTTTGATGGTCTAGCTGTTCCAGATCTGTGTCAAACACTAGATTGCTATAGTCATTAACTAATTTGTTCTGTGAACTTAACCTATTCCGTTGATAACTGCTCTTTTTCCTATCTAGTACCAAATGGTTTGAATGGCCTAGCTATATGACATCTAAAGCTACATTATAAAGCAGAGGTCACCTTCAATTTTTTTTAATTGATTCCCTTGAAATTGACCTTTTGCTCTTACAGATTAATTTTTTTTTTTGGGCAGGGGTCAGTAAAATAGGTTGAGAGTTTGTCATAGCACTAAATAAATAGGTGTATTTGGGTACCCAGTCTTGGGTAGTCTTGTCACCTTTATTACTTTTGCTGCCCCTATCCAATAGCCCTTTATATTTTTCCAATATAGATAGATAGATAGATAGATATATGCATAGATATATATAGATATAGATATATAGATATAGATATAGATATAGATATAGATATAGATATAGATATATAGATATAGATATAGATATAGATATAGATATAGATATAGATATAGATATAGATATAGATATAGATATAGATATATAGTGCCCTTCCTTATTCCTTTTAATTAGACATATTTTTACTTTTGCTTGATCTGAAGTCAGGATGGTTACCCCTGCTTTTTTGTACTTCACCTGAAGCATAATAGATTCTGCTCCAGCCTTTTACTTTTCCTCTGTATGTATCATTCTGTTTTAAATGTGTTTCTTTTAAACAATATATTATAGAAGCCAGTCTGCTATCCATTTACCTTTTATTGAGAGAGTTCACATTTATGGTTAAAACTGTATTTCCTTGCCATCTTATTCCCAAAATTATACTTTTCTCTTTCCTTTTCCCCTTTCCCTCCTTCCCCAGTATTTTTCTTAGGAGCACTACTTGCCTCAACCAGCCATCTTCCTTTAGAGTCCCTCCCCCTTTCTTACACCTTTGCTTAGTATTTCTGTTTCCCCTTCTATTTAGTTTCCCCCTTTCCCCTTTTGCTTTTCCCCTACCCCACTTTGCTGTAAGGTGAGAGAAGTTTCTCGGGGAAACCAAATATTTGTAATATTTTCTCTTTGAGCCAAATCTGTCCAGAGTAAGATTCACAAAACATTCATCCCCTTCCCTGCTTTCCCTCATTTATAAAAGGTTTTCGTTGCTTCGTCTTGAGATTTAATTTCCCTCATTTTCCCTCCACTTTTCTCTTTTTTCCAAGTATAATGCCCTTCTCACCTCTAGTTTTTTTTTTTATTTTTTTTATTGGAACAGTAATATGAAATTATACATATACTTTCTATGTATACCCATAACAGAATTATACTTTTTAAGTGCTCTGCTTACCTTTTTATGCTTCTTCTGATTTCAATATTTGGATTTTCAATATTTGTTTAGCTCTGGTCTTTTCATCAGCAATAAATGCAAGTCACCCTGATTCACTGAATGTCCATCTATTCTCTGAAAGAAAATCTCAGTTTAGAGGAGTAATTTATTCTTGGCTGCATTCCATTTACCTTTACCTTTCAGAATATCAGATCCCAGGTCCTTCTATCCTTTAAGGGGGAAGCCTTTAGGTCCTGGGGTATAATCCTTATTGTGGTTCTTCAGTTCATCATATCTTACTCCACACACTCTCAGTTTTCCTTGTAAACCATTGATTGGTGCAGATTTGTTTCCATGGAGACTGGGAGGTCCCCCAGGCTTTTGTATCCACCCCACCCCCAGGGCTTCGTCCAGGGTCTCACCACAGTAGAAAATCAATGTTTTTTCTTATTCTTTCTCCTAAACTCTGTGCACTCTGGCTTCTCTCCTCCTCATTCAGATGAGTTTTACTCATTGAAATGCAGTGACTGATAACCTCTGGAGTGCAAAAGCTGAAAGAGCCCTGTCTAATTCTCCTCCTTCAGCATCTCTCTGGCAGCATTTTTGGGAGTGACTGCCTTTTCTTCTCCCTCTCTTTTCAGAGTTTTCCAGATTCTGCCATCTCTGGGTTTTTTACTGACTTGTGTGTCCTGCTTGGCTCTTTGACTGGATCTTTATTTATGTCATGGACCCTGGGGAGGACCCCCTTATGCCTGTGTCACCAGTCATCTATGTCCTGGAAACTGATGAGGCCCAATTGTCATCTCTAAGCAAAACACTCCCAGCTATGTTGATGGGGCTGGAGTCTACCTCCTCAGCTGTGCTCCCAATTCCCATATAATTCTGTTGCCCATGTTGAATCTGAGCCAATTTGCAGCTGAAAATCCATGTGTCCAAAGCACATTGCATAATCTTGGTCCCCCAAACTCTCCCCTTGTCTGAAATTCTCTACTCCGGGCACCCAGCTTTGCAGGATCAGTCATCCCCTACCCTTTTCTCTTACTTTGCCCACATTTCATCCATTAGCTTCTGCAGGTTCTAAGCCCTTCCTCTACGACTCTCCTCCCCCAGAGGCTTGCTTTCCTTTAGTCTCCTTGCCATCAACCTCATGACCCTGTACACCTCTTTCCTACAGGACTCCAGCTGTTCTATTAGGATTATGCATTCTCATGTGACTGTCTCTGTACTCTGTATTTTTTTGGTGGATTCTAGTTTATGTATTTGTTGTCCTCCCATTTAAAATGGAATTTGTGCATCTTAAACAAGTATTGCTAAATCTTTGTTGATTGATTCTCAGCCTTGGGAATTGTCCTGTTTCTTTCCCTGTTCAGTTGCAGATTTCATTGAGGGAAAAGATGTCAACCAAACTGCTATAATTCCTTATTACAACAACTATCCCATCCACCCAACTAAAGAAGTAGCTGTCCCATAAGGCCCTAACGTAGCACAGCCCAGGCACTGCTTTTCAAGCAGTAAGCAGAACCCTCTCCAACACAATGGATGATAGTGATCAATTCTTTCAGATTGTTTCCCAATTTCCTCCTTTCTCCTTTTCATTTTGCCTCCATACTCATCATTAAAATAAATGGAAGGAAGGCAACTGAGAGACTCCTTGTGTAACCACAGGAATAATTACAGAGGATGAATGATTATGGCAAAGTGTCTGTATGTCAAAAGAATTTATCTCCAAAGGTAAAATCCACTTATTGGCTGTGATTTCAGGTGGCATTTTTAAAATATAGGATGGGTAGTTTCTCTCAGATAGCTCCAATCACAAAATGTGAATGTAGTTGAGATATTCTTTGACTTACAACAGGCAATAACATGTATACTTTAATACTGCAACAAGGATTAGAGAATAAAAGAGATTATTCTCAAGGCTGGGATGAGAACCGATGCACTAATGAGCCTGAGAGATGCACAGGATGTTGTGAAAACAAAGAACAAAAACCAAAATTCTGTTATTAAATATTTTCTTGAAAAGGAAATTAATTGTTATGTCTTTTGAATTCTCCCTGTTATTCTGGTGGGATTTGACAATATTTTTTGTTATTTCAATGGTTTTTCTGCTTTCCAGTTAAGTTTTTTTTTGTTGTTGTTGTTTTTATTTTGGAAGTGAAGTTAATGAATTGAAAAGAAATACACCTACCTGGACACCTCTCCTCCTGAAGGGACCACTGTCCTCAACATGAGTGTAATTACTTAGGCTGCTCCAGAAGCTGCACAAGGTCGCCACAGGGCCACAAATTCCCCAGACCTCGCTGTGGGGAAAGCTTGGACAGTTTTGGACAGTAGTTAGAAACAGTTACTGACCAACAGTTATGAACCATTTGGAAAACTGCCCATGGGTTTCAGAACATTCTAGGACAGTGGTCCTCAAACTTGGGGGGGGGGCAGTTCACTGTCCCTGAGACTGTGGGAGGGCCGGACTATAGTAAAAACAAAAGCTCACACTCTGTCTCCGCCACTCAGCCCAGTTGCCATAACCCCGTGGGCAGCATAAATGTCCTCAGGGGGCTGCTTCTGGCCTGCTCTAGCGTTACTCAATATTTCACATCGCCAGTCTCTCCTAATTCCCAGGACGTCAGAAAGCCTCAGGCCACAGACCTTTGCAGTAACAACTAATTACCTGGCTGCCTCCTCTGCGGCTTTCAGAGATCTCTAGGTACAATTTTTTGAATCCTAGTTTAATATCTGATAGCTTGCTCAAGGAACAGCCATGTGCAAACTCAAAGTCTTTATTATCCTTGCTCACATAATGCCCTGACCTGTTAACTCCCAAGTGAATGTGTGGTCTGTGAGAGAACCACGTGTTCACTGTCAAGCTCCTTACCTCTCTTGCCTATTCATCAGCTTGGCTCAACTACCCCCAGAATAAAGAGACTGAAGAGATTGACCCATTGCTAGAATGGTCTTAAAAAGGTTCTGTGCCGTCTCCAACACAGCCAATCAGAGAGGGAGCCATCTGCTGTTAGGAAGCCTACCCATGGGACAGCTCCTAGCCACAGAAAATTGCTTCTGGACCACTCAAACCTCCTGTTGCGCCATGCTGGCCCATTTAAAGGACCCTTACACAAAGGTGTATCTAATTCATTAGGTTTTTTCATAAAATTAACTCTTAGTTTTATTAGTTCAATAGCTTCCTGAGTTTCAATTTTATTAATCTCTCCCTGGAGTTTCAGAATGTCTAATTTGACATTGAATTGTGGGTTTTAATTTCTTCTTTTCTTGTTCTCTTCCTAGCTTCTTTAGTTGTATACCCAAGTCATTGATCTCCTCTTTATTTGATTCACACAGCTATTTAGAGACATAAAGTATGGCCTAAGAACTCCCAGCTTTGGATGCATATTTCACAGGTTTTAGGATGTTGTTTCATTATGGTAATTCTCTTGGATGAAATCCACATTACTCTGATTTGTTGTTTGACCCACCCATTTTTTAGAATTGGATTTAAAGATTCTGGAGAGCAATTGGGAACTAGGCAGAAAGGCTCTAAAACTTTACATACCCTTTGACCCAACTGTTCTGTACCCCAAGGTAATCAGAGAGGAGGCTAAAGGACCCACACGTGCAAAATTGTTTATAGCAGCTCCTTTTTGTGGTAGCAAAGAACTGGAAAATCAGTAGATGTGCATTAGATGGGGAATGATTGAAAAAGATGTGGTGGTCTATGAAGGTGAGAGAATATTAGGATTAGACAAAATTGGTGAACAAGCTGATTTTAGAAAAGCCTGGAAAGATTTACACAAACTGATGCTGAGTGGAACAAGCAGAAGGAAGAATAGTGTACACAAAATAACAGCAAGAATTTGTGATGATCAGCTAGGAAAGAATTGGTTTGTCTCAGTCCTTTAGTGATCAACAGCAGTCCAGATAGACTTTGGACAGAAAATGCCATCTGCATTCAAAAAAAGAACAAAGGAAAAAGAATGTAAAACAACATATGCCATGTGCACTTGTTCTTTTTTTTTTTTTCTCTGTCCCATGGTTATTCCCTTTTGCTCTGATTTTCTTGTCTCAACATGATTCATAAAGCAATGCTTATTAAATAATTTATGAAACATTGAAAATAATTTAAATTTAATTCAATTTTTAATTTTTAAGACACAGTCCAACCAGGACAGCCAATACATTTTCTATTTAGGGCATCCAGTGATCCAGAGACCTGAGGACCAAGGTTGGCTGGAACTTCACGTTCAATTGGCAATTCTTGCTTCTCAATTTGCAATCTTCATCTACCTGGTAAACAGGGTGGACTATTGTTCACAATTTTCCTCTGTATGAGCGGCTGAGGCACTTCTTCCTGGGGCCTTTGGCAGGAGTCCCTAAAGCCTGTGGCAGACAGGCGCTGCAGCCTGAGGGGAGAAGAGACTGACAGGGATTTGGTGGCTTCTTCTTTGACCTCTCATGGCAGTAAGGGGGGAGGTCATTCGTCAGCCCAGGACTGGCCTCTTCCAAGGGTAGGGAGGACCCAGTCCGGAACAGCTGCTGGCACCATGGTCAATGCTGGAGATTTTTGAGAGGCATCTGTTCCCCAAGTTTTCAGGGGAAATGATGAGAGATCGACTGGTGAAGAGGAGCGCCCTGGCCCTTAGTGCAGAGTTCTGCCAGGTGGGAGCCAAGTCTGTGCAGGGCAGACATTCAGCCTCGTGGTGGAGGTGGGTCAGGGTGTTTCCGGGAGCTTTATCCAAAAATGGTACCATGCAGTGATTTTAACTGGGGAAGAGGCTGCCTTGGCCCACTGGCAGAGGCTTCTGCTGGTCAGTGGCAATAAGTCTGTAGCGGGCATACGAGATGGTCAGAACAATAGTTACAGAGTCTCAGGATCACTAATATATCTTCCCTAAAGTTTAGTTAAGAAATATTATTATCTTTGCAGGCCAGAAGACTTTTACAATCATTGACAAAACATTAGCATTCTTAATCAGCGTATTTGGGATTATTACACCTACAAAAATTGACTTTTCAGGAGTTGCTCCAAATGATATAGAGAAAGAATTTATTAGAATCTCAGGAAGCACACTATCCTATGCTGTGGCCCCAAAAGGACAGTAAAGGTGCCCCCTTGGAGAGCCATTCCACTGATAGTATTCACAACTTTTGTACTGTCAGAAAAAGAACCCCCCCAAATCCCATCCTCTGTAGAGGGTCACATAAATCTTTATTCCCCTATTTGGTCAGTGGAATGCAGTAGATGTATAGCTTTCTCACCAGTGTACTTCTTTGAATAACAGATCATCCTGAGGACCTTATCTAAAATCACATGCTTCATAACCTGAGCCCTTTAAGGCTTTAGATAACAGTCCCTGATCAATATGTGCTTAATCTATAAGTTCTTCATCTTTTCTCCCACTCAATCCCCCTTGTCATTCATAAAGATATATGTATATATTTCCTCATGAAGAGCTTACTTTGTGGTCAAATTCAATTAACATCTCTACACATTGCTTGTTCATCTCTTCATGTGGATCATCTGCTGCTATGGCCTTCCATCCCTCTTTCTGTAAAATCATCATTTTAATGGCATCCTCTTTGGGTAAGATTCTTGCCAGTGATCTCCGAACTATTCTTGTTCCCAACTGAATTATGCAAGGCAAACACAGTGGCCACAGGATGATTCCACTTATAGGTATTAATCCATATCCCAACAGATGTTTCCTCCAGCTTCCACTGAACCACGACCCCCAGCCAGTACCAAAGGGAGATTTCCAAACCCTCACAGGCACATGTGCAATTTTAGGGATGGTTTTCATGATTTCCTTAACAATTTGCCCATTATCATCAATCTGCATACAGCAGGTGGACAAATTCAGTTTCCCACAGACCCCACCTTCCTGGGCTAGTAAATCGTCTAAGACTAGCCAATGTTGTAACACTGCTTCCCTTGTCTGAGTTGCCTGATCAGCCAGTGAGTCTAAGGCTTGAGCAGTTTAGTTAGCTATTACCTCTAGCACTGGATGTAGTCTCATCAACCAATTTAACACATATGTCAGCATTTGGTACCCCCAACTACCATCCTGGGCCCATGTTGCCGGTCAATATGCTTTTATAATTTCTCTCTGGAGGCCAGGCATCTCCCCACCCGTTGGCATCATTTGTCTGGGTCAAAGAAGTGTGAATGTGGGTTAGGGAGCAGTCCGCACTTCGTTTTTCCCTTTCCAAATTTTCACATAACCATATCTCCCATTGCCTGCCAACGCTTGATGAGAGAAAGGAAAATGAGGTCTAATTACACCTACATAACCAGCCCCAGTGCCATTTTTGGAAAAATGAGTATAAGCTGTCTGCCCACACATCCAGTAATGCCCCTTCAGGGCAGGATTATCTTCATTACAAAATATAAAAGGTCTGCTTGAACCTGGAAAATACCTGACATGCCAGTGACCTAAGGGCCTATCCAAAGATGACTTTCAACTCCCCATTGGCAGATGCAACCATTTTCTGCAGTTAGATCCTGATGGCTCCAGAAATTATTAAACCTTTTCCTAACAGTGTTTCTCTATTCTCCCACTGCCATTCCATTGAAGTGTGAGTTGAACCAGCTGCTATGCTATTGAAGGTTATACATGTCCATATCTGGGGTCCCTCTGGGTCAGGGATTAAACAGGCAGGTGCCATTTTTCTCACACATCCTTCACTACTATCAGAACATTGGATACAGAGCACGAACTACTGATCCGTCATAACAAGTTCCATCTATTCACATACCTACTGCAATCTGTGATAGCTCCCTTCTCCAGCCTGTGGGTAAATGTCCATGGGCATTCACTTTCTCCCATCCATGGCCCTGTACCACTCTGATTTGAGCAATATTCCCACAGGGTCCAGTGATGCTTTTCTTCTCCTGACCAGAAACCTGTTCCATTGTATATTACTGACCTGTTGTTCAAGATCCCAGGCCGGAGACAGGGGAACAGGAAGCCAGGGTCACCGTGTAAGTTGATCACGTCCCCCACATATCCAACAGCCAGTCAATCTAAAGCTAGTGGCTATTGTTTGGATCAGGGTTTGAAAGGTATTTTCATGCCCTAATGGTCCCGAAGGTACCAGTACAAAGGGTGTACCCACATAAAATTACACATGCATATACAAGGCACAGTCTCCAAGCCTTTGGGTTTGGTTCACACCCCATTCTTCCTGATAGTATATAATATCCCTAATCCCTAACAATACAGTCCAACAAAATATAATATCTAATACAAACAAGAAAAGTCCCAAAAGAGTTCCCCAAATGAGACAAGTCAGAAAAATTTTACATGCACAATTCATCAGTCTTTGCTAAGCTGTAATTTCAGCCACACTTTCGGCGTTCCTGGATCAGTCTCTACTGCCCACTTCTTTGGCGCCTCCACGGGACCTTTGACTCAAGTGTGATGTGCCCAACATTTCTCTTTGGTGCGTATCACCATAGCTGAAGTCAAGAGGATCTGGAAAGGCCCGTCCCCACTTGGAATCAGCTTGTCCCCTTTCCAGGAGCCAATCAGGACCCAATCTCCTGCTTTAAATGGGTGCATCACAAATCTTAAGGGGGGAGCCCGACTAATGAGACCTTTAATTGCAATGCTTTGAGATGTTCTGTCAGATCTTAACATATTTCCTAAGGAATAGCTCTTTAGTCTCAAAAATTGGGTCTGATTGCTCTGGGGTCATTAGCCCAGGGTAAGCATGGCCAAACAATAATTCATAAGGGCACAGACCAATGTCCTATGAGGCTTTGTCCTAATTCTCAGCAAAGCAAGAGGAAGGCACTTAGTCCAAGGTAACTGAGTTTCTAATGTTAACCCTGTAAGTTGGGGTTTTTTTTTTTTTGTTTGTTTTTTTATTTCCTGATTCATCCTTTCCACTTTTCCTTAGGAAGGATAGTGTCATGGAGTATGAAACTGCCAAGATATTTTAAGGCCTTAACTAAAGCTTGTAGCAGTTTGGCTGTAAAGTGTGTACCCCGGTCTGAATCAGTGCGTTCCACCATCTCATATCTTGAAATTATTTGTTCAAGGAGGACCTTCACTACAGTAGGGGCCGTAGCCTGACAGAGGGGAAAAGCCTCCACCCAAGAGGTCAGATGGTCCGCTATGACCAGCAGACATCTGAGACGTCCCACAGGGGGCAGTTCGGTGAAGTCCATTTGTATACTCTGAAAAGGTCTAATGCCAGGGCTTCTTCCGCTCAATGGGGCTCACTGAAGGGCCGCTCTGTTTGTCCTTCGACAGACAATGCAGCCATCCGTTACCTGAAGAGCCAATGTGTATAATCCAGGGTCGACAAACATAGTGCATATAGTATCACACTTATTCTGGACTGCCTAGGTGCAGGTATTGGATCACCTGTCTCATGACTGCTTTGGTCAGTACCTCTCTTCCACTGGGGAGAAACCAACGTCCCTTTGAACCTCCTGGGTCCCTGAAGCTGGAGTCTCTGTTTCTCCTCCGGGGTATAGGATGGTGGAGGTAAATGTTGAGGCAGGGCCGGTATTAACACCATCATTTCCTCAGGAGTAACAGAATCTCCTTCCCCAGCTAACTTGGCTTCTTCCATCACCAAACCGTTTCCCTTGGCTTTGAAGGAATTTCCTGCTCAGTGTTTTATCACTTGAACAACAGCTAAAAATTTAGGTGTCATCAGATTAGTCAGTACCTCAGTCACCAAGGCTTCATGTGCCAGTCCCTTATCTTTGCTCTTGACCATGCCTTGTTCTTCCCAGGTGCTTCCAAAAATGTGTACCGTTCCCCAGGCATACTTGGAGTCAGTGTAGTTAGTTCCACTCCTTTCACCCGATTCTTTAATGCATGATGGAGAATAAACAATTCACAAGTCTGGGCTGACAAGTTATTAGGTAAGACTCCTGATTTAATGACCCATAACCCATCCCCATCAACAATAGCCCAAACATTGTGTCTTCTTCCCTCCACCACTCTGGAGGATCCATCTATGAACCATCAGGCCCCTGTTAGCAGTGCTCCCTGACTTTTGTTTGTAAGTCCACCACATTAAGACAATCGGGCTCTAACTGCATATCCTCTCTGGGGGAGGCAGAAAGGAAACTAGCTGGGTTTGGATTCAAATATTGCAATAATACTAAATCATCTTTTTTTCTAATAAGATTGCTTCATATTTTAGTATTCTCGAATCAGTTAACCATCTTCCTGCCCTCTGATTTAAAATGGATTGAACCTGATGAGGAAAATTCACTATAAGACTTTCCCCAAATGTCAGTTTTCTGTTCTCTTCCACTAGTACAACTGTTCAGCTACTGCCTGTAGGCATGTGGGCCAACCTCTTGCCACAGGGTCTAACAATTTGACAGAAAAGCTGCAGGATATCTCTGCCCCCCTTATTTGTGCTAAAACTCCTAAGGCCACTCCTTGTTCAGTATTAATAGATGGAAGCGTTTCTTTAGAGATGGCAATATTAACACAGGGGCTGATAGTAAAGCCTTCCTCAAACTCCCAAACCTTTCCTGTGTTTCCTGTAAGATTCCATTCTATTTGATTAGGTTTTTTCTTATAAATATAAAGATTTAGATAACAATGCATATTCATTAATCCAAATCCTACAACATCCTACCAATCCCAGGAATTTCCTAAATTCCTTTTTCATCCTGGGTCTGGTCATCTGCAGCATTCCCTCAATCTGGATCTTATCCAATCTCTTCTGTAGCTCACTTATCATCAGTGTCCTAAATACTAAAGTTCCCGTTCTACATATTGGAATTTTTCTTGGGATACTCTCAACCCCTTCTGGTCCAGAAAATTAAGCAGGTCAATGGTCGTTTGTGTCTCTCTTTCTCCCAGTTATGAACAAATCATCCACATACTGTAATATTTTAATTCCCTGCTAAGAATATTCAAAGTCCCTCCAATATCCTTTGCAAGGCTTGCCCAAACAAATTGGCTGACTCTGTATACCTTTATGGGAGTACCAATTCTTGACATTCACCGCCACAATCCTTGTGTCCTAATTTTTTTCACCGTCTCTTACGTAACTACAATAGGGATATTAGATCGAGTGGAAAGCAATAATACAAAACAAAAATGAGGTTTTTTGAATTTCATTGCAGCCCTAATGACATGATTTGACTACCACTCCTCCAAATCATAAACTCTCTCTATGACATCTCTTATCTAACTTTTTATATTTAGGTCATCATTGTGTAACAATATACTCAAAATTGCTCCAGGGCCCAGGTCAGCTGTAGTGTAATGATTCTCTTTCTTTTCTGCTAAGGCCTGTCTCTCCTCTAGATCCAGAAACCCATCAATTAGGTGCAGTAATAGGGGAGTCTGGCTTCTGGAAAGAGAGATTAGATTCTTTTTTATGAATTAACTTTAACTTCCCATCTTTGTTCCAGAGTCCCAGAGAGAATCATGTAAAAATTAAGTCTGGCTTATGGTTGTGTTCTCCCAAAGAGAAGACAGAGAAAAATTTTCAAGTGTCGACTAATTCCTTGCACACAAAAACCTGTTAAAAGCCAAAAAACAAGACATAAGCAAAAATAACCCATAACAACTTTTATTTGTTATTTTATAATTAGAAATTTTTTGACAGTATACATGCATGAATAATTTATTTTTATATCATTTTCCCTTGTAATCATTTTTCCCATAACAACTTTTACATACTTTCAGGAGACTGGTATTAAAAATAGCATTTCTCATAGGAAGTCTAGAGATAGACTTACTCATTACTTATGGCAGAGCTTTGAAGGATGAAGGAGAAAACACAGAAGTTCTCTCTCTTTCTGACTAATGCAGCACCCTATCGCTCTGCCACTGTCATGGGGTCTGTCCATCTAGGATTTATTGCATCATACCAAAGCTCCAGGCCCCTCAGACTAGAACCATACACATTGTGGGTGTTTCCCTGATTTAGAGACTAAGTCATTATCTTATTATTGTAGAGCCTTTCGTAGGTATTAATGAATGACAGTTCATTCAACTAAATATTGTAGTTTGGACAATGGACATTTAAAATCGGGTTTCTTTTATGAGTTCTTAGAATTATCTCTTTTGACCAATAAGGAAACTCAGATTATCTTCATATTCTTGGTCCTTCACAACAGGTCCCTAACCTCCTTTTCCAAACTTTTCCATTCCATTCTGTACTCTATGATTGTCAAACTGTCCTTTTTGTTCTCACATAGGAACTCTAACATCTGCTTTGCATTGGCTTAGAATCTCTTCTATCATCAAGTCATGCCTTCCAAAACAAAACTTTCTATCTTTCAAAGCAATCTCAATAAACTTGGGATAGAAAGTTCACTTCTTTTTTCTGTTTCTTTTCCCTCCCATGGTTTTTCCCACTTGTTCTCCTTTTTCTTTCCCAGTTCCATTCTAAATTTCAACATCCATTAATATGTATATCTGTGTGTGTGTGTGGGTATACATACATACACGCATGTAGATAGACATATGGATGGATTGATATACACAAAAACAAAAAGCCATGAAACTATCATGCAAAGTCAGCTATTTGTGCTGAGTCAAACAGGGGAGACTCCTTTTTAAAAACTTTGCTTTTAACTTTGAATATGAGCCAGGTAGCCTATATCAGATGGTGATGGCACATGCTCACTAATTGGCTTTCTTCATTGAAAATCTGAATTAATCAATAAATGAAGCAGGACTAACCCCCCATCTCCTCATTTGAAATGTGAAGTATACAAAGTGGTCTTTTAGGTGGACATTGCTCAGCCTTTCCCTAAAAAGCAGAGCACAGATTGAATTCAGTGTATATTATCTTGAAGTATTAATAAATTCCTTTTGTCTTATTTTCTGAGTTTGCTGTATTTGATTAGGACTTCAAGGCTTAATCTAGATTTCTTTTATGATTCTGGTAAGTCTAGCCAGGATATTGGGGGCGTGGCTCTTTGCCCATGTGGCTCTCTCAAAGAATCTACTCTGATTTTGCCACTAACATTTAGCTCTTTGTAAAGTGCCAGATCAGAGTAGATTAGTCTGAGAAGGAAAATGGTTAGAGATTGAAATTTCCCAAACTTTGGAAAGATAAAGACAAATAATTTTGCAACTCAACGTTCGATGTTTCCTCCTCATTTGTGCATGAAGAAATGGAAACTGCAAAGAGGCAAATGAGTATAGTTCTTCCCCAATGTTAGCTATCCTAGGAACAAAACATTAAGAGATGGAGTGAATGGAGGAAGTGAAAAAAATGTCCCTGGCAGCAACCCAGTATCAGTATGCACCCCAGTGAGGAGCAAGCTGACCCAGCAGAATGATCTTGTAGAGACAGAGCTATCCTGTACTGAATTCTACTGCTACCTTATACAATCTGAGGGTTCAGCTACAGACATTGACTTCCCGAGGCTATCTTATGGGAAGCAGAAAGCCTTGAAGACCAGTTGACTTATGACATTCCCAATTAGCATAGTTAGGACACCTTTTCCATAAAAGGTCTAACCTTCCTCCTTGTTCCCCATTGTTCCCCGCCTTATGGCTTAATAACTGTGCTTGACCTTGAGTGATTTGAGTGGAAATTCATACTAAATTCCATACTTCCATAACTTTCCATTCTGCCATACTGCAGAAACTAGGCATGGACCCACACTTAACACCACATACTAAGAGAAGATCAAAATGGGTCCATGATTTAGGCAGAAAGAATGAGATCATCAATAAATTAGAGGAACATAGTATAATTTAACTCTCAGACTTGTGGAGGAGGAAGGAATTTGTGACCAAACGAGAAGTAGAGATCATTATTGAACACAAAATAGAAAATGTTGATGACATCCAACTAAAAAAGTCTTTGTACAAACAAAACTAATGCAAACAAGATTATAAGGGAAGCAAGGAACCGGGAAAACATTTTTACAGTCAAAAGTTCTGATAAAGGCCTCATCTCTAAAATGTAGAGAGAATGGACTCTAGTTTATAAGAAATCAAGCCATTCTCCAATCGATAAATGGTCAGATATGAATAGACAACTCTCAGATGAAGAAATTGAATCTATTTCTAGCAATATGAAAAGATGCTCCAAGTTATTATTCATCACAGAAATGCAAATGAAGACAATTCTGAGATACCACTATATACCTCTCAGATTGGCGAGAATGACAGGGAGAGATAATGCCCAATGTTGGAGAGGATGTGGGAAAACGGCGTCACTGATGCATTGTTGGTGGAGTTGTGAATACATCCAGCCATTCTGGAGAGCAATCTGGAATTATACCCAAAAAGTTATCAAAATGTGCATACCAGTTGACCCAGCAGTGCTACTACTGGGCTTATATCCCAAGGAAATACTAAAGAAGGAAAAGGGACCTGGATGTGCCAAAATGTTTGTGGCGGCTTTTTTGGTAGTGACTAGAAAGTGGAAAATGAATAGATGCCCATCAATTGGAGATTGGTTGGGTGAATTATGATTCATGAATGTTATGGAATATTATTGTTGTGTAAGAAATGACCAGCAGGATGAATACAGAGAGCCTTGGAGAGACTTACATCAACTGATGCTGAGTGAAATGAGCAGAACTGGGAGATCATTATACACTTTAACAACAATACTGTAGGAGGATGTGTTCTGATGGAAGTGGATATCCTCGACAAAGAGAAGATCTAACTCAGATCCAATTGACCAATGATGGAGAGAATCCGCTACACACGGAGAAGGAACACTGGGAAATGAGTGTAAAGTGTTTGCATTTTTTTCCCCCAGGTTACTTTTACCTTCTGAATCCAATTCTTTCTTTGCAACAACAACAAAAAATTCGGTTCTGCACACATATATTGTATCTAGGATATACTATAACATATGTAATATGTATGGGAATGCCTGCCATCTAGGGGAGGTGCTGGAGGGAAGGAGGGGAAAATTCGAAACAGAAGGGAGTGCAAGTGAAAATGTTGTAAAAAATGACCCATGCATATAATACTGTCAAGTATATTATAATTATAAAATTAATGAAAAAAGAAAGGATTCAGCAGAATTTGGTTGCTTAGGTAAGTGAGAAGCAAAGTCACCTAAGTTGAAATGATTCAAGTAAGAGAGAAATCTACATTATACTTGGGTATATAAAATTGTTTTAGATGTCATTGTTGTGAATGTCTATATGAACACATGTGTACATATGTATGTATATATATATGCATATGATCATTTTCTATATACATACATGGGTTCATGAATGTGTTATATCCAGAAACATATTGTGTGTACATAAAAATATATGTGCTGAACTGAAAACCTGCATGGCAGATATATAGGGGAAGAAAGGGGGAAAAAAGATAAAATTACAATTTTCTCAATATTCCTCCATCTTGCTTACATCACCAGACTTCCTGCCAGAAGGTTGGGTAAATAGCTCCTAATCATTGCTTTAGTTTCTTTGTCATGGGTGGTGAATTCCCCCCTTTCATTATTTTTTATTCAAAAGATATACATTGATAATTTTTCAGCATTAACCCTTGCAAAAGCCTGTGTTCCAATTATTCCCCCTTGTCCCCACCTCTTCCTTTAGATAATAATCCAATATACATTAAATCCAATATATGCATACATATCATGCAATTATCTTGCTGCACAAGAAAAATGAAATCAAAAAGAAACAAATGAGAAATAAAATGCAAACAACAAGGAGAGCGAGAATGCTATGTTGTGATCTGCACTCAGTTTCCACAATGCTCTCTCTGGGCATAGATGGTTCTCTTCAACACAAAGTCACTGGAAATCCTCTGAATCATCTTATTGTGAAGTGCTATGTCCATCAGAATTGATCATTGTATAGTCTTGCTGTTGCCATGTACAATGATCTCCTGGTTCTATTCATTTCACTTAGCATCAGTTCATGTGACTCTCTCCAGGCTTCTCTGAAATCATCCTGCTGATGGCTTCTTATGGAACATTAATATTCCATACAATTCATATACCGTAACATATCTGGGCATTCTGTAACGAAGGGGCAGCCACTCAGTGTCCAGTTTCTTGCAAATAACAAAACATTGTTGCACATATGGGTCCCTTTCCCTCTTTTAGGATCTCTAGGACATAGAAGCCCAGAACAAACCAGGCTGAATCAAAGGGTATGCACAATTTGACAGCCCTTTGGGCATCACTCCCAATTGCTCTCTATGCCCTTTTATTTTCAATGTTGGTGATTTGCTTTTTCTTTCCTTTTTCTTGTCAAATTAACCAAAGTTTTATCTGTTTTGTCGCTTTTTCCCTCTTAGCTTTACTCATTAGTTCATTTACTTATTTTGGTTAATTACTCATTTACTTAGCTTTACTCATTAGTTCATTAGTTTTCTTATTTTCATTAATCTCTCCTTGGGATTTCTAATTTGATATTTAATTGGGACTTTTAATTTCTTTTCTTTTTTTTTCCTCGCTTGCCTAGTTGCATGTCCATGTCATTGATGTCCTCTTTAATTTTTTCACATACTTATTTGAAGAGAAAAAAATTTGCTTTAAGAATTCACTATTTTGGCAGCATTATCTCATAGGTTTTCATACATTGTTTCATGATTGTCATTCTCTTAGTGGAATTATGGAATGTTTCTGTAATTTGTTGTTTCATCCACTCATTTTTTAGCATTCGATTCAACCATTCTGGAGAGCAATTTGGATCCTTGCAGAAAGGGCTATCAAACTGCACATACCTTTAGAAATGGCAATTGCCTTACAGGGTCTGTATTCCAAAAAAATTATAGGGGAGGGAAAAGGACCCTGTGCCAAGTTGTTTGTAATTGTTCTTTTTTGATAGAAACTGGAAATTTGGTAGATGCCCATCAATTGGAGAATGGCTGAACAAGATGTGACGGTATATGAAGGTTATCATTATATGATTGACGGTATATGAATGTTAGCATTATATAAGAAATCATGAACAAGCTCATTTTAGAAAGGCCTGGAAAGACTCACACAAACTGATGCTGTGTGGAACAATCAGAAGGAAGAATACTTTGTACAAAATAACAGCAAGAATTTGTATTGATCAGCTAGGGAAAAATTGCTTCTTCTCAGTGCTTTGGTGATCCAAGGAATCCCAATAGACTTTGAACTGCAAATGCCATCCGCATTCACAAAAAGAACTACAGAAAAAGAATGTAAAACACCATATGCTATGTTTTTCTTTCACTCTCTCTCTCTCTCTCTCATGATTATTCCCTTTTGCTCTGATTTGTCTTTCCCAACATGATTCATAAAAGCAATGCTTATTAAAAGTAAATTTACTAAACACTACAAAAATTTAAAATTAAAATTTTATTCAATATTTAATGTATAATACAGGACAGCCAATAACTATGCTGTTTAGGGCATCCAATGAGCCAGAGACCTGGGGACCAAGTCTGACTGAAACTACATGTACAATTAGTAATTATTGATTCTCAATATATCATCTTTGTGAACAGGACCCTGGACTGGTGTTCGCAATTTTCCTTTATAGTTGGCTGAGCCTTTTCCTGGGACCTTTGGCTGGAGTGCCTAAAGCCTGTGGCAGGCAGGTGCTGCAGCCTGAGGGAAGAGGGGGCTAGGAGGGGTGGGGTGGTCATTGGTCAGCCCAGAGACCGGCTTCTTCCAGGGGTCGGGATTGCCAAGGCCGGCCTAGCTGCTGGCATCACAGTGAATCCTGGAGGTTTGTGTTGGGCATCTGTTCCCTCAGGTTTTCAAGGGAAATGGGGGGAGATCAATTGGGGAAGAGGAGTGCCCTGACCCATCTGTGGAGCATTCTTGCCAGGTGGTGGAACCACATCTGCAGAGGTCACACATTCAGACTGGATGTTGAGGGTGATTGGTGTCTTTTGGGGGGGGAGCGTCTCTTTGCAAAGATGGCACAATGCCTTCCATTCGCCCTGTTGGTATTCTTCTAGGTGTTGGGGTGAAGTCTCTGGAGGGCACACATTCATCCTAGGACGGGTTAAGGTGGGTCAGCTTGTCTGTTTTTTGTTTTTGTTTTTGTTTTTGTTTTGTTTTGTTTTGTTTTGTTTTACCCAATATGTGATGATGAGTTGAGGTCGATTGAAGAGGAACGCCTTTGACCCACTGGTGGAAGCTTCTGCCAGGCAGTGGGACCGATTCTGTGGAGGGTAGATATTTAGACTGGTGGTTGAGTTAATTTAGTTTTCTTTTCCACACCATGGGCTATGTGGGGAGGTCAACTCGGGGTGAGGTCCTCCAGGGCCCGTTGGCAGAGCCTTCTGCCAAGTGGTACGTTCCAAGTCTGTGGATGAAGGAGGCAACATATGAGCAAAGGGGAAGGAATTAGGAAACAGAGAAGGATGTGGGTGGCAAAAATAGGAAGAATACTTTGTAGGAAATAACAGCAAGAATTTGTGACAGATAGGAGAGAATTGGTTCTTCCTAGCGCTTTAGTGATCCAAAGCAATCCTAATAAGACTTGACAGAAAATGCCCTCTGAATTAAAAAAAAAAATGAGAAGAAAATGTAACACACGATGTACTTTGTTCACTTTTTGTCTCTCTCTCTCTCTTCCATGGTTATTACATTTGCTTTGTTTTTTTCTCTCCAAACACGATTCATAAAACAAAATGTATTCTAAATTAATACATTTATTAACCCCCCCCCATCAAATGAAAATTCTATTTTATTGTCCAAATAATAGGACTTTTAAGGTAGGAGAACAATATAGGACAATATACGACAACAACAGGAAGGTCATATTTGTGCCAAAATGTTTGTGGCAGCCCTTTTTCTAGTGGCCAGAGACTGGAAATGGAATGGATGTCCAAGATTCGGAGAATGGTTGGGTAAATTATGGTTTGTAAATATTATGGAATATTATGATTCTGTAAGAAATGACCAGCAGGAAGAATACAGAGAGGCTTGGAAAGACTTACAGGAACTGATGCTAAGTGAAATGAGCACAACCACTAGCTTATTATATACTTCAACAACAATACTTAGGAGGATGTATTCTGATGGAAGTGGATATCTTGACAAAGAGAAGATCTCATTCAGTTCCACTTCATCCATGATGGACAGAATCGGCTATACCCAGAGAAGGAACACGGGGAAATGAGTGTGACCTATTTTCATTTCTTGTTTTTCTTCCCAGGTTATTTTTACCTTCTGAATCCAATTCTTCTTGTGCAACAAGAGAACTGTACGGTTCTGCAATATACTATAACATAGAAAACCTGTATAAACCTGCCTGCCTTGTAGGGGAGGGGGTGGAGAGAGGGAAGGCAAAAGTCAGAACAGAAGTGAGTGCAAGGAATAATGTTGTAAAGAAATTACCCAACAATCGCAAGGCCAATACTTTTGGCCGCCAATACCCTTGACAACCAATCAACCAGAGAGCCAGAGGGTCAGAGAACCAGAGACTCAGGGACCAAGGCTGGCTTTATCTGGCTTTATCTTTAAAAAATAATTAAAACTTTCTGTTTATTAAACATATGCTTGGATAATTTTTCAACAAAGTGTTATGTACCAAATTATCCCCTTTTCCCCCCCACTCCCTCCCTTAGGTGGCAGGTACTCTAATACATGTTGAAAAGCTTAAAATATATATAGTTAAACAGTTAGCTTGTTGTACAAGAAAAAATCAGACTCAGAAGGAGAAAAACCCGAAAGACAACAAAATGCAAGCAAACAGAAAGAGTAAGAATGCTATGTTATGGTCCACACTCAGTTCCCATGGTCCTCTCTGTGGGGGTAGATGGCTCTCTACATCACTGAAAAATTTTAATTGGTTTGAATCATAATCATTGTTGAAGAGAGATTCTATCCAACAGAATTGATCATCCACTAGTCCTGTGGCATGTTATAATGATCTCCTGGTTCTGCTCTTTTCACTTAGCTTAGTCTCTCCAGGCCTCTCTGAAATAAATTATTCAGCCACTCTCCAAATCATTGGCATCCATTCAGTTTCCAGTTTCTTGCCACTACAAAAAGGGCTGCCACAAACATTTTTGCACATGTGGGGTCTCTTTTCCTCTGCTTAGATCTCTTTGGGATATAAACACAGTAGAAACACTGCTGGGTCAAAGGGTATGCAGTTTGATAACTTTTTGAGCATAGTTCCAAACTGTTCTTCAGAATATTTGGATGTGTTCACTATTCCACCAGCAATGCATCCGCATCCCAGTTTTCCCACATCCCCTCCAACATTCATCATTATCGTTTCTTGTCAATCTGACAGCTGTATAGGGGTAGCTCAGAATTTCTCTTTATTTGCATTTCTCTGTTCCAAGTGATTTGGAGCATCTTTTCATATGACTACAAATAGTTTCAATATCTTCATCTGAAAAATGTCTTTCCATATCCTTTCACATTTATCAATTGGAGAATGACTTAACTTCTTATGAAGTTGAATCCATTCTCTATATATTTGAGAAATGAGGCGTTTATCAGATCCTTTGAACGTAAAAATGTTTTCCCCATTTATTGCTTCTTTTCTAATCTTGTCCACATTTGTTTTGTTTGTACAAAAACTTTTTAACTTAATCTAATGAAAATTATTTATTTTGTGATCAATAATGATTTCTAGTTCTTCTTTGGTCATAAATTCCTTCCTCGTGCACAGTACTGAGAGGGAAATTCTCCTATGCTCTTCCAAATTTGTTTATTATATCATTCTTATTTCCAGATCATGAACCCATTTGGACCTTAACTTGGTATATGGTGTTAGGTGTGGGTCAATGAAGAGTTTCTGCCATCCTCGTTTTCCATTTTCCTAGCAGTTTTTGTCAAATAGTGAATTCTTATCCAAATGCTGGGGTCAAACACTAGATTGCTATAGTAATTGACTATTTTGTTCTGTGAATCTAACTTATTCCACTGATCAATGGATCTTTTTCCTATCTAGTACCAAATAGTTTTGATGGTCTAGCTATACCAGATCTCTGTCAAACACTACATTGCTATAGTCATTAACTATTTTGTCCTATAAACTTTACCTATTCCATTGATCACTGCTCTTTTTCCTATCTAGCACCGAATGGTTTGGATGGCCTAGCTGTATGACATCTAAAGCTACATTATAAAGCAGCGGTCACCTTCATTTTTTTAAAATAAATTCCCTTAAAATTCTTGACCTTTTGCTCTTACAGATGAATTTTGTTAATTTTTTTTTGGGGGGGGTCAGTAAAATAGTTTGAGAGTTTGGTATAGCGCTAAATAAAATAGGTGTATTTGGGGACCCAGTCTTGGGTAGTTTTGTCATCTTTATTATTTTTGCTGCCCCTATCCAATAGCATTTTATATTTTTCCAATTGGTTAGATCAGTTTTGTAGTACTGTTCATATAGTTCCTGACTGTCTTTTGGCAGATAAGATTTTCAGATAAATGGAATTTATCTTTGTATCTCCCATTGTTGGATTTTATCAGTGATGTATAAAAGTGCTGATGATTTATGTGGATTTATTTTGTATCCTGCAACATTGCTATAGTGGTGGAATATTTCTAATAGCTTTATACTAGATTCTCTAGAGTTCTCTATATCATCATATCATCTGCAAAGAGTGATCATTTGGTTTCCTCATTAAATAACCTCTGTCCTCTCTTATTGCCAAAGCTAGCATTTTGAATACAATATTAAATAGTAATGGTGATAGAGGGGGAAAACTTGTTTCACCCCTGATGTTACTGGGAATGGTACCAGTTTATCCTCATTACATATGAGGCTTGCTGATGGTTTTAAATCGATGCTACTGACTATTTTTAGGAAATGTCCAATTATTTCTGTGCTCTCAAGTGTTTTTATGAGGAATGGATGTTAGATTTTATTATCTGTTGCGATAATCATATGGTTTTAATTTGGTTATTGCTATTGTCAATCATGGTTCCTAATATTGAACCAGACCTATATTCAGGTATAAAATCCTACTTGGTCATAGTATATTATCCTGGGAATTAATGTCTCATATTTGACTTAAGATTTTTGCATCAATATTCATTAGATAGAGTGGTCTAAATTTTTTTTTTCTGTTTTCGTCCTCCCTAGTTGAGGTATCAGTACTATGGCTGTGTCATCAAAGAATTTTGGTAGGAGTCCTTCATTGCCTAGTTTTCAAATACTTTAGTATTGGAGTTGTATTCTTGAAAATCCATCTGGTCCTGGGATTTTGCGTAGAGAGTTGATTAACAGCTTGTTCTATTTCTCTTTCTAAAATGCCATTATTTAAGTAACTTATTTACTCTTCTGTTAATCTGGGCATTCTATATTTTTGGACATATTCCTCCTTTGCGCTTTTGGGCAAAATAACTACTAATTATCACTCTAATTGTCTCTTCATTGGTGGAAAGTTCTTTTCATCTTTGACACTAAAAATAATCAAAGTAACTAAAGGTCAATTTTTTTTCATAAAACCAACTCTTAGTTTTATTTATCTCTTTTATTTTTTACACTTTCAAATTTGGTATTTGGAGTTTTCTTTTTTGAATTAATTTTATAATTAAGGGGTTTTTTTGGCAGTACATATGCATAGGTAATTTTTTTACTACATTATTCCTTGTACTCCCTCTATTCAGAATTTTTCCCCTCCTTCCCTCCATCCCCTCAGGCAGTCCCATACATATTAAATATCTTATAGTATATCCCAGGTACTATATATATGTGCAGAACCGAATTTTGTTGTCGTTGTTGTTGTTGTTGCAAAGGAAGAATTGTATTCAGAAGGTAAAAATAATCTGAGAAGAAAAACAACAACAACAACAACAACAACAACAACAAAAATGCTTATAGTTTACACTCATTTCCCAATGTTCCTTTTCAGGGTGTAGCTGATTCTGTCCAATTATTTAAATCTGATTTTGTTTTTTCTTTAACTTTTTTTATTATATATTTTTGTAATATTATCCCTTGTATTCATTTTTCCAAATTATCCCCCCTCCCTCTAGTCTCTCCCCCCGATGACAGACAATCCCATACATTTTACATGTGTTACAATATAACCTAGATACAATACATGTGTGTAAATACCATTTTCTTGTTGCACAATAAGCATTAGATTCTGAAGGTACATGTAACCTGGGCAGACAGATATTAGTGCTAACAATTTACATTCATTTCCCAGTGTTTCTTCTCTGGGTGTAGCTACCTCTGTCCATCATTGATCAACTGGAATTGAGTTGGCTCTTCTTTATGTTGAAGATTTCCACTTCCATCAGAATACATCCTCATACAGTATTGTTGTTGAAGTGTATAGTGATCTTCTGGTTCTGCTCATTTCACTCAGCATCAGTTGATGTAAGTCTCTCCAAGCCTCTCTGTATTCCTCCTGCTGGTCATTTCTTACAGAGCAATAATATTCCATAACCTTCCTATACCATAATTTGCCCAACCATTCTCCAACTGATGGACATCCATTCATCTTCCAGTTTCTATCTACAACAAAAAGAGCTGCCACAAACATTTTGGCACATATAGGTCTCTTTCCGCTCTTTAGTATTTCTTTGGGATATAAGCCCAGTAGTAGCACTGCTGGGTCAAAGGGTATGCACAGTTTGATAACTTTTGGGGCATAGTTCCAAATTGCTCTCCAGAATGGCTGGATTCTTTCACAACTCCACCAGCAATGTATTAGTGTCCCAGTTTTCCCACATCCCCTCCAACATTCATCATTATTTGTTCCTGTCATCTTAGCTAATCTGACAGGTGTGTAGTGGTATCTCAGATTTGTCTTCATTTGCATTTCCCTGATCAGTAGTGATTTGGAACACTCTTTCATATGAGTGCATATAGTTTCAATTTCTTCATCTGAGAATTGTCTGTTCATATCCTTTGACCATTGATCAATTGGAGAATGGTTCATTTTCTTATAAATTAGGTTCAGTTCTCTATATATTTTGGAAATGAGACCTTTGTCAGAACCTTTGCTTTTAAAAATATTTTCCCAATTTGTTACCTCCCCTCTAATCTTGTTTGCATTAGTATTGTTTATACAGAAAACTTTTTAGATTGATATAATCAAAATCTTCTATTTTGTGATCAATAATGATCTCTAGTTCTCCTCTGGTCATAAATTCCTTCCTCCTCCACAAGTCTGAGAGGTAGACTATCCTCTGTTCCTCTAATCTATTTATTATCTCATTCTTTATGCCTAAATCATGGACCCATTTTGATCTTATCTTGGTATATGGTGTTAAGTGTGAATCCATATCTAATTTCTGCCATATTAATTTCCAGTTTTCTCAACAGTTTTTTGCAAATAATGAATTTTTATCCCTAATGTTGGTATCTTTGGGTTTGTCAAAGATTAGATTGCTATAGATGTCCCCTTCTTTGTCCTTTGTATCTAATCTGTTCCACTGATCTACCGGTCTATTTCTTAGCCAATACCAAATGGTTTTGGTGACTGCTGCTATATAATATAGCTTTAGATCAGGTACACTTAGACCACCTTCCTCTGAGTTTTTTTTCATTAGTTCCCTTGCAATTCTCGACCTTTTATTCTTCCATATGAATTTTGTTGTTATTTTTTCTTTTTCTAGGTCATTGAAATAGTTTCTTGTGAATCTGATTGGTATAGCACTAAATAAATAGATTAGTTTGGGGAGTATTGTCATCTTTATGATATCCGCTCGGCCTATCCAAGAGCACTGAATGTCTTTCCAATTATTTAAATATGACTTTATTTTTGTGGCAAGTGTATTGTAATTTTTTTCATATAATTCCTGACTATTCTTTGGTAGATGCATTCCCAAATATTTTATACACTCAACATTTGTTTGAAATGGAATTTCTCTGTGTATTTCTTGCTGTTGCATTTTGTTGGTGGTATATAAAAATGCTGAGGATTTATGTGGATTTATTTTGTATACTGCAACTTTGCTAAAGTTCGGAATTATTTGTAATAGCTTTTTAGCAGAGTCTTTGGGGTTCTCTAAGTATACCATCATGTCATCTGCAAAGAGTGATAATTTGATTTTCTCACGTCCTACTCTAATTCCTTGAATCTCTTTCTTGGCTCTTATTGCTGAGGCTAGCGTTTCTAGTACTATATTGAATAGGAATGGGGATAGTGGGCAACCTTGTTTCACTCCTGATCTTACAGGGAAAGGTTCCAGTTTATCGCCATTGCATATGATGGTTACTGACGGTTGTAAATATATGCTCCTTATTATTTTAAGGAATAGTCCATTTATTCCTATACTCTCAAGTGTTTTTAATAGGAATGGAAGTTGGATTTTATCAAATGCTGTTTCTGCATCTGTTGAGATGATCATATGGTTTTTTATTAATTTGATTATTAATATGGTCAATTATACCAATAGTTTTCCTAATATTAAACCAGCCCTGCATTCCTGGAATAAATCCTACTTGATCATAGTGTATTATCCTGGGGATGATTTTCAATATTCATTAAGGAGATTGGTCTATAGTTTTCTTTCTCAGTTTTCAATCTACCTGGTTTAGGTATCAGTACCGTGCCTGTGTCATAAAAGGAATTTGGTAGGACTCCTTCCATCCCTATTTTTTCCAATAGTTTATATAGCATTGGAGTTAGGTGTTCTTTAAATGTTTGGTAGAATTCACATGTAAATCCATCTGGTCCTGGGGATTTTTTCTTAGGGAGTTGCTTAATAGCTTGTTCTATTTCTTTTTCTGAAATGGGACTATTTAGACTACATCCTTCTTCCTCAGTTAATCTGGGCAAGCTATATTTTTGAAGGTATTCTTCCATTTCGTTTAAGTTATCGAATTTATTGGTTCATAAAGTAGAGCAAAGTTCTAATTTCCTCTTCAATAGTGGTGAGTTCTCCCTTTTCATTTTCAAGACTAACAATTTACTTTTACTCTTTCCTTTTTTTGAATCAGATTTACTAAGGGTTTGTCTATTTTGTTGGTTTTTTCAACGAACCTACTCTTAGTTTTATTTTAATTAATTCAATCGTTTTTTTTACTTTCAATTTTATTAATCTCGCCTTTTCTTTTTAGAATTTCAAGTTTCGTGTGGGGGGGATTTTAATTTGTCCCTTTGCTAGCAATTTTAGTTGTAAGCCCAATTCGTTGACCCTCTCTTTCTCTATTTTATGCAAGTAGGCCTCTAGAGATATAAAACTTACCCTCATTGGCTGTATCCCACATATTTTGGTATGATGTCTCATTATTGTCATTTTCTTGGGGGAAGTTATGAATTATGTCTATGATTTCCTCTTTTACCCAGTCATTCTTTAGTATGAGATTATTTCATTTCCAATTAAGTTTTGGTCTATTTTCCCCTGGCTTTTTATTAAATGTATTAGATTAGATTAGAAGAGAAGTAACAAATTGGGAAAAAAATTTTTACAGTTAAAGGTTCTGATAAAGGCCTCATCTCCAAAACAGACAGAGAATTGACTTTAATTTATAAGAAATCAAGCCATTCTCCAATTGATAAATGGTCAAAGGATATGAACAGACAAGTTTCAGATGATGAAATTAAAACTATTTCTACTCATATGAAAGAGTGTTCCAAATCACTATTGATGAGGAAATGCAAATTAAGACAACTCTGAGATACCACTACACACCTGTCAGATTGGCTAAGATGACAGGAACAAATAATGATGAATGTTGGAGGGGCTGTGGGAAAACTGGGACTCTGATGCATTGTTGGTGGAGTTGTGAAAGAATCCAACTATTCTGGAGAGCAATCTGGAATTATGTCCAAAAAGTTATCAAAATGTGCATATCCTTTGACCCGGCAGTGCTACTACTGGGCTTATATCCCAAAGAAATACTAAAGAAGGGAAAGGGACCTGGATGTGCCAAAATGTTTGTGGCAGCCCTTTTTGTAGAGGCTAGAAATTGGAAAATGAATGGATGCCCATCAATTGGAGAATGGTTGGGTAAATTATGGTATATGAATGTTATGGAATCTTATTGTTCTATAAGAAATGACCAAAAAGGAGGAATACAGAGAGGCTTGGAGAGACTTACATCAACTGATGCTGAGTGAAACGAGCAGAATGAGGAGATCATTATACACTTCAACAATGATACTGTATCAAGATGTATTTTGATGGAAGTGGATATCCTTCAACATAGAGAAGAGCTAATCGAATTCCAATTGATCAATGATGGAGTTTTCAATTTGTTCTTTTTCTAGTTTTTAGTTGCAAGCCCAATTCACTAATCATCTCTTTCTCTATTTTATACAAGCAAGCATCTAGAGAGACAAATTTCCTTTTTATTACTGCTTTGTCTGTATCCCACAAATTTTGGTATGTTGTCTCACTGTTGTCATTCTCTTGGGTGAAATTGTTGATTGCGTCTAAGATTTGCTTTTTCATCCATTCACTTGATAGGATGAGATTATTTCGTTTGCTATAATTTGTTTGCCTTTCTCCTGGCCTTTTATTGAATAAAATTTTTATGGCATCATGATCTGAAAAGAAATTTGCATTTACTCTTTCTGCCTTTCTGTGTTCGTTTTGATGTTTTTAATGTCCTAATATATAATGAATTTTAGTTTAGGTTTCATAAACTGCAGAGAAGAAAGGCAGAAAAGTTTCCTCTTTTTCCAGTAAAATCCCCTTCCCACCTCTAGATTTGTTTTGTTTTGTTTTATTTTGTTTTGTTTTTATATTAGAAGAGTAGTAATATGGAATTATACATGCACTCATTTTGTCTCCATTCAATTTTCTCAAAAGATCTATCGTACCTAACTTTTCTAGTATTCTATTTATCTCTTTAACTTCTTATTTTGTGGTTGATTTATCTAGTTCTGAGAGAGCAAGGTTGAGATTTCCCACATTATAGTTTTGCTATCTATTTCTTCTTGCAGTTCTCTTAACTTCTCTTATAGGAATTTAAATGGTATACCGCTTGGTATATACATACATATATATATATATATGTGTATGTGTATATATATATATATATATATATATATATATATATATATATATATATATATATATGTGTGTGTGTGTGTGTGTGTGTGTGTATATATATATACATATATATATATGTATATATATATACATATACATATATGTATATATATATATATATACATATGTTTAGTATTGGTATTGCTTCATCATCTATGGTACCCTTTAGCAAGATATAGTGCCCTTCCTTATTCCTTTTAATTAGATATATTTTTCCTTTTGCTTGATATGAAGTCAGCATGGTTACCCCTGCTTTTTTGTACTTCACCTGAAGCATAATAGATTCTGCTCTAGCCTTTTACTGTTCCTCTGTATGTATCATTCTGCTTTAAATGTGTTTCTTTTAAACAATGTATTGTAGGATCCAGTCTGCTAGCCACTTACCTTTTATTGAGAGAGTTCGCCCCATTCACATTTATGGTTAAAACTATTTCCTTGCCATCTTATTCCCCAAATTATACTTTTCTCTTTCCTTTTCCCCTTTCCCTCCTTCCCCAGTATTTTTCTTATGAGCACCACTTGCCTCAGCCAGCCCTCTTCCTTTAGAGTCCCTCCCCCTGTCTTCTACCTTTCCCTTAGTATTTCTGTTTCCCTTTCTATTTAGTTTCCCCCTTTCCCTTTTTGCTTTTCCCCTACCCCACTTTGCTGTAAGGTGAGAGAAGTTTCTCGGGGAAACCAAATATTTCTAATATTTTCTCTTTGAGCCAAATCTGACCAGAGTAAGATTCACACAATATTCATCCCCTCCCCGGCTTTCCCTCAATTATAATAGGTTTTCTTGCCTCTTCTTGAAATGTAATTTCCCTCATTTTCCCTCCACTTTCCTCTTTTTCCAGTATAATGCCCTTCCCACCTCTAGTTTTTTTTTTTAATATTGGAACACTAATATGAAATTATACATGCACTCTCTATGTATACACATAACAGAATTATACTTCTCAAGTGCTGTTTACCTTTTTATGCTTCTCCTGATTTCAATATTTGGAGTTCAAATTTCTTGTTTAGCTTTGGTCTTTTCATCCGCAATGAAAGTAAGTCACCTATTTCACTGAATTTGCATCTTCTTCCCTGAAAGAAAATGTTCAGTTTAGAGGAGCAATTTATTCTTGGCTGCATTCCAAGTTCCTTTACCTTTCAGAATATCAGATTCCAGGTCCTTCTATCCTTTAAGGGGGAAGCTTTGAGGTCCTGGGTATAATCCTTATTGTGGTTCTTTGGTATTTTAATTTTGGTTTTTTTTTTCCCCCGGCTGCTTGTGTTATTTTTTCCTGATCGTTCTAAAATGTAGCCAGGAGATTCCTTGGAGTTTTCCTTTGGGGGTCTGTTTCAGGAGATGTTTGGTGAATTCTTTCATTTTACCTTCTGATTCTGATTTCCTGAAAAATAATGTCTGGGCTCTTTATCTATCATGGTTTTCAGAAAGTCCAATAATCTTAGACTCTCTCTCCAAGATTTATTTTTCCAGGTCAATTACTTTGACAATTAGTAAAAAATGTTTGAAATCTGTTCTTTTTTTCCAGAAAAGCTATTCCAAGTCAAAGTTCTTACTGTTTTTTTATTCATTTTGTTTTTGAAAGTTGAGATCTGCAATGATGGACAGAAACAACTACACCCAGAGAAGGAACACTGGGAATTGTATGTAAACTGTTAGCACTACTGTCTATGTACCCTGGTTACTTATACCTTCGGAATCTAATACTTAATGTGCAACAAGAAAATGGTATTTACACAAATATATTGCATCTAGGTTATACTATAACATATGTAAAATATATGGGATTGCCTGTCATCAAGGGGAAGGAGTAGAGGGAGGGAGGGGATAATTTGGAAAAATGAATACAAGGGATAATGTTTAAAAAAAATTACTCATGCATATATACTGTCAAAAAATTATAAATAAAATTTAAAAAAAAAAGAAAGTTGAGATCTGTTTAACCAGTAAGGGGGGGTTTGTCCAAACTTCCTCTGCAAGTGGCAGCAGCTACACAGGATCAGTATTTCCTAACTGCTGGGTACTGTGTGGGCATGGCCTGGTGGCATGAGATTCTGTCATTTGGGGATTCACTATTTACCTTTGGGGAGGACTTGTTTTTTGACTTCTCTTCTGAAGTACTGGGCTTCCAGGAAACCTGTGTCTTCTCTTCCATCTTGGCTCTGCCCCACAAACTGTGGTTTCTTCAATTGGGAGATGGGCAGGGTGAGTGTCTTGACTCTGAGGCCTTTGTTGGATTTTTTGTGGGAATAGCAGGCAGGGGAGGGTAAAGGAAGCTAGAGAGAGGAGGGGGGGCTCCCTGTTTCCCCTGGCATTGCAGGGCAGACAATGAATTTGGATCCTGGCTCTCTATGGAGCCAAGATGTTTGTCTTTGTCCAGTGGCAAGATTTTGCCAGAAGGCCTGCTTAAGAAGTGTGTCTTGGCCCTTTTGCAGAAACTTCTCTCCAGAGGAGCCAGATGCTTCAAGGGGGCTCTCTTTCCCGGACTGGCTGCCCTGGATTTTGTTGCGTCCTGCTCCCATATGGGCACAATCTGGTTTGATGGGATGCCCATGGCAGACTTCGCCCCTTGGCAGAAGCAGTTGTTATTGAGGGACGTTAACTCTTGGGTAGGACTGTTTTCCCTAGTGTTTGGTGGATCCCGTTCCACCATAGGGGGCATTCCCCTAGGCCATAAGGGTCCCTGTGGGGAGGGGCTTCGGCCATCTGATGGTGGGGCCAAGTCTGTGGATGAAAAAGGCAAAATATGAGCAAAGGGGAAGGAATCAGAAGACAAGAGGGAGGCTGGCAAAGACAGCAGCAGTACAGGGAGCAGAGATGGACACAGATACCTGGCCTTTGGCTTTCAGCTGGACCCTTCTCCAACTGGCTGTTGCTTGTGCTGTCCCACCTTTCTCACTTAGGGAAGCCCAAGGGACAACTTCCTTACTTTTGTCAGGGGTAGAAAATCCTTTCCAAAAATGACTACTCTGAGATCCCTCATAGAAAAGCACAATTATTAGAATCTGGAGAAGCGGACCCCATCCTGGTGTGTGAGCCAGATTTAGAACAGGACAGAGCTGCTCCCTTGAAAATTTTCACAACCTTTATACATTTCAGACAAAGAACCTCCAAAATCCCACCCTCCACAGGTTGTGATTGGTCATGCAAATATGCTCCTTCCCCCCCCCCCCCCAATTGGTCAGTGGAATGCAGCCAAGGAGGTTATTTCCAGTCTCTTCTTCTTTGGACAATGGAATGCAGCCTAGGCCTTCATGTGAATGGGGCCTATAGGTCTGGTTTACATTAGCTAGCAGTCTCTGATCAATATGTGCTTAGTCTGTAACTTCTTCACCATATCTTACTCCTCACACTTTCAGTTTTCCTAGTCAACCACTGATTGGTGCAGATTTATTTCCATGGAGACTGGGAGGTAGCCCAGGCTTTTGTATCTCACCACAGTAGAAAATCAATGTTTTTTGTTATTCTTTCTCCTAAACTCTGTGCACTCTGGCTTCTCTCCTCCTCATTCAGATGAGTTTTACTCATTGAAATGCAGTGACTGATAACTTCTGTAGTGCAAAAGCTGAAAGAGCCCTGTCTAATTCTCCTCCTTCAGCATCTCTCTGGCAGCATTTTTGGGAGTGACTGCCTTTTCTTCTCCCTCTCTTTTCAGAGTTTTCCAGATTCTGCCATCTCTGGGTTTTTTACTGACTTGTGTGTCCTGCTTGGCTCTTTGACTGGATCTTTATTCATGTCATGGACCCTGGGGAGGACCCCTTTATGCCTGTGTCACCAGTCATCTATGTCCTGGAAACTGATGAGACCCAATTGTCATCTCTAAGCAAAACACTCCCAGCTATGTTGATGGGGCTGGAGTCTACCTCCTCAGCTGTGCTCCCCAATTCCCATATATTTCTGTTGCCCATGTTGAATCTGAGCCAATTTGCAGCTGACAATCCATGTGTCCAAAGCACATTGCATTATCTTGGTCCCCCAAACTCTCCCCTTGTCTGAAATTCTCTACTCCGGGCACCCAGCTTTGCAGGATCAGTCATCCCCTACCCTTTTCTCTTACTTTGCCCACATTTCATCCATTAGGTTCTGCAGGTTCTAAGCCCTTCCTCTACAACTCTCCAACCCCAGAGGCTTGCTTTCCTTTAGTCTCCTTGCCATCAACCTCATGACCCTGTACACCTCTTTCCTACAGGACTCCAGCTGTTCTATTAGGATTATGCATTCTCATGTGACTGTCTCTGTACTCTGTATTGATCTGGTATGTTCTAGTTTAGGTTTTTTGTATTTGTGAAGCTTTTGTATCTTGAACAAGTATTGCTAATTGCTGGTTGACTGATTCTCACCAATAGGGACGATTCTGTATCTTTTCCCCATACCGCTGCAGATGTTTCCTGGGGGAAAAAAGAGTCAAGTAATAAGTCCTACAAACTTTTATTGCCACCACTACCCCATCCACCCAACTAAAGGAGGAGCAGGCCCTCAAGGCCCTGATAGCTAAGGTAGCACAGCCCAGAGCTTGCTTTGCTGTGTTTACTCTGCTTGGGCAGTAAGTAAGGCAGCCTTAACACGATGCATGAAAGTGATCAATTCTTTCAGGTTCCTTTCCTGATTTCCCCCCTTCTCCAATCCATTTTGCCTCTCTCCTCATCATTAAAGGATCCGGAAGTGAGGCAACTGAGAGACTCCCTTGTATGACCACAGGAAAACTAAAAGGATGAAACATTATAGCCAAGTGTCTGTTAGTCAAAAAAAGGATGAATCTCTCAAGGTCAAGTTCATTTCTTGGCTGTGATTTCAGGTGGCATTTTGCTAATGGAAAGTGGGCAGCTCTTTCCAGACTTCTCAAATCACAAAATTTTGGGGGTAGTTCCAATAGTCTTTGATTTCACAACCACCGATGGACCTGTTGAGTTCATTAGCTCATTGGTTCCCATCCTGCACAAAGAATTCTCTCCTACTTGTATTCTCAAATCCACAAGAGACTGGATCCTAGTAGTGGGGAGAGTGTGGGTCAGAAGGGCCAGAAGGAGGGACTTGAAAGTGCTAACCTATAGTTGTGCCCTGAATAAGCCTGCCTTAACTCTTTCAGTGCCTTGAAGCAAACCAGCTCTCTGAAGAAGAAATGACTCCTGGGGGACCCCATTGCTGTGAGAAACAGATTTTTCATGCCTACATTTCATATCTACTCATAGGATGAACAACTGTGCCCACCCGTCCAATTTAAGAAAGCAATGAAATATATGAAAATGTTGAGATTGCGGAGAATTATTTGTGATGAATTAAAAATATGGTTTGAAGAAAGGTCAGATAGGCTCCCCCAGTTGTCAGAAGGTCACTTGTCAGAAAAAAGATCAGAACTGTTTCCACAAGTGTCCTGGGGTTCAGCTTGATCCACAAACTGGGTGGGGCTGGGGCTGGGGTGTTGCTTGGAAGCTCATTCTGTGCCATTAGGACCTGGAGGCAGCCTCAGATTGGCATCAAGAAGGAGAAAATGAGAAGAAATACCAACTTTGTCCTCTGCACCGTGCTAAATGGCCTTTAAGGACACCTGTCATTTAATCCTCACAACAATCCTGGGAGCAAACAGGTGAAGTGACTTTGTCTCAGGGACACTCATTGAACTTCAGATCATCCTAACTTGCAGATGCATTTCTCCAAAGGCTGTACAGGATTTACTTGGATATAAGAGAATATAGGAGCTGATTAGGGATAAAACAAAAATCCATTTTGTCTTGGGGCTTTGTGTTAATCTCCCCAAAGTCTAGAGGAGAGGAGATATGAATGGTATCTCAGCTCTTCTCCCATTGAGGAGGGAAAAGAGAAGGAGCCTTTCCATCTCCTAGTGTGGGCATAACAAGTGTCTCTCACATTGATCTCTAGAGAGAATGTACTTCCAGAAAAACGGACGTCTCCCCAGAGATACAAACTCCCCCATTCCTCCTTCTACACATTTTCTGGTATCCCCACTCCCACCAAAAAGTTACCATAAAGCCTCTTACCTCCTGAGGAACAGGAAACAAGACCTCACCTTATGTGTCAATGTGCAGCTTATAAAGGGGTCTCTTCCACTCTCACTCTCTCCTCTTTTGCTCCTCTCCCTGCTCCTCTCTACTCTCTCTCCTCTGCTCTTTTATCTCCTCCTGCCTCCCTCCTCCGATGTTCTATAAATGTTCTATCTCCCTCTCCTCCTCCGATGTTCTATAAATGTTCTATCTCCCTCTCCTCCTCCGATGTTCTATAAATGTTCTATCTCCCTCTCCTCCTCCGATGTTCTATAAATGTTCTATCTCCCTCTCCTCCTCCGATGTTCTATAAATGTTCTATCTCCCTCTCCTCCTCCGATGTTCTAGTGATGTTCTATCTCCCTCTCCTCCTCCTCCTCCTCTTTGTCCTCCTCCCTCCTCCGATGTTCTATTTCCCCCCCTCCTCCCCCCCTCCTCCTCCACCACTTCCTCCTCCGCCTCTCCTCTCCTCTCTACTCTCTCTTCTCTTTGTCTGAATCGGTTTGTCTCTCTCCCTCTCTCTGTCGCTCAACCGCTCACACTCTCACTCACTCTCCCAGTCATTCAACAGGACTGGTGACTCTCCTGGCCTTTTATCTTGGTAAGAGTGGGTGAGGTACAAGTGACATCACAAGTCACCATTTTTCCTTCATACCAGTCACCTCCCTCCAGTCACCTCTGTCATTTGTTCAGAAAGAGAAAGCTTGCTAGTATCCTGAACACAAGCCATGCTCTCCCTTCATGGGCTTTCAAACTATATATTTCCCAGTTATTCTCACTAAATATTTTTTGCCACTCTTACGCCTACATAGTATCTTTACCAAAGATTCAAAATATCTCTCAAAGCTAAACTTTTCAAATGCTGGTCTCTGTCTGATTGCCCATTCATTAATAAGGAATAATATTTTTGTGTCCAGGGTAGAGAGATAAGGGGAAATTCATATGCTTCTGTAGAAATTTTTTGATTCAGCTGTTTTCCTCTCGGATACATATCCAATCAAGGACAGATAATGTGGCTATCTTTATTGATCGGGCAACAAAATTGCCACCTTCCTCCTTTTCCTCTTCTCTGTCTTCCCTAACCCTTTTTTCTTCCTATTCAGTCACACCCTTGACTCTGATTATTAGGCACAGGGCTGGAGTTGTTGTACAGAGCTCAGAAATCAGGAAGTCCTCAGATCAAGTCCATGCTCCTATTTGACTAGCTGTGTGATCCTTAGGAAATCCTCCTCATCTCAGCCTGCCTCCGCTTCTTCAAATCCAAAGTGCCCTAGATTTGTGAGAATTCAATGAGAAGTCCTTGTAAAACATTTAGTATCATGCCTGATACATAGGAAGTGATTATGAAAGGCTTAGAGCTTTTGCTCCCTTAATTTCCATCTGCACTTCCATCAAGTGGGTTGCAATCCAACCCAAGCAGCTTGTTATCTCCTGAAAATCTCCCAATAGAAGGAGAGAGTTCATTAACTAATCTCATGGAGAATTTGGAAGGAGCAGAATAATCTCTTTGGTGGGGAGCAGCTCCTGCATTGGTCCTTTTCATCTTTATGAGCCTCTCTGACTGAAGGCAACATTCCTATTCGTTGTGACATAGTCAGAGTCCTTTTGACCTTCCTCCCAGTCAGCCTAAGATTTCCCCTGGTCCTTTCTTCCCCTAGCTGTCTAGAAGTGCATTGGAGATCACCCATGAAAGAAGGCATTCAAAAGAAGGAGTAACAGGTCAAGGTGGCATTTCAGCAGGGACTTGAAGGAAGACAGGAATTCAGGAGGAAGAGTTGAGGAAGGACAGTCTTTCAGGGATGAGGGACAACCAGGGCCAATGCACAGGATAAAGGAGAGGGAGGGTTTCATTTGAAAAGCAGCAAGGAGCCTAGTGTCACTCAATCACTGAGGATGGTGAGATGGGATAGAAGGTGCAAAGAGCCTGGAAAGAGGATAGGATGCGGATGGGCTAGTTTGGGTGGGCTTTGGGGGTTATTGTGGGCAATGTGATCTGATAGACCCTAGTTCTATTTCTGCCACTTCCTAGATCTATGCCCTTTGCAGGTACTGCAAAGCAGGGAGTTCCCTTTCCCTGGATTCCATAGTAAATGGAAGGGAATAAAGGTTAAGGAGACTGGAAAGGGGAGGGTGGTCATTGGTGAAGGCCTTGGAATGCTACACAAAATTCTCTCTTTGATCATACAGGGCATGGTCCGGTCTCTGAAGATTATTGAATTGGGGGTTGAGGGAAGGGACATGGATCTGTGTTTTGGGAAGATTAATGCACAGTTGAGTGGAGGAAGGACTGCTATGAGGAGAAATGCAGCTATTGTTACAAGGGATGATGAGTATTTGCCCCATGGTAGTAACAATCCCAGATGCCACAAGGGTGTCTATAATGGTAGAGTATAATAACAGAATGAGTAGGTGAATTTAGATGGAATTCTTTTTATTGTATTAGCTAAAAACTGATGGTGTGGGGGATGTGAGGGTGGAGAGAGAGTGAGGATTCAACACTGCCATGGAGGCTTTGAGTCTGGTTACCTAGCAGGATCAGTGGCATCCTCAACAGTACTAGGAAAGTTTATAAGGTGGGAAGTTTTGTGAAGTAACCTTATAGTTTGAGTTTGGGGCATGTTAAAGGAATTAGAGTAGTTAATGAAAAAACAAAATTATCACTGTCTTCAGATGATGGTATACTTGAGAATCCAAGAGAATAACCTAAAAATACTAGGACCAATGAACAGCTTTAGGAAAGTTGCAAGATACAAAATAACTCCACATAAATTATCAGCATTTCTATATGTCACCAACAAAGTCTAGCACCAAAATATTCAAAAAGAAATTCCACTGAAGATCACTGTAGATCATATAAAATATTTGGGAGTTCACCTCCCAAGTCCAAGTCAGGAACTATATGAACGCAATGACAAAGCACTTACCATACACAGAAAGTCAGATCGAAACAATTGGAAGAATATCAAGTGCTCATGGGTAGGCTGAGCTAATACAATAAAAAGAATTCCATCTAAATTCACCTACTCATTCTGTTATTATACTCTACCAATCAAAATTCCAACAAAATACCGAGCTAGAAAAATAATAACAAACGTTCCTCTGGAAGAACAAAAGATCAGGAATTTCAAGGGAATTGATGGGGGAAAAAATGAAAATGAAGGTGACCTAGCTTTCCAGATCTAACATGATATTATTAAGCAGCAGTCACCAAAACCATTTGGTACTGGCTAAGAAACAGAGAAGCTGATCGATCAGTGGATTAGGTTAGGGTCACATAAGAACAAAAATGAATAAAACAACTCCTTCTAAAGGAGGATTAAAAAAAAGATACACAGGATCAGAAAAAAGAGAGTAAAACAGTACAAACTCAAACCAGGCAAATGGAAGCTAATGACTTTGTGAGACAGCCACAATCAATCAAACTAATTAAAAAGAATGAAAACATGGAAGAAAATGTGAAATACCTTATTCACAAAATAGCTGACCTGGAAAATAGATCCAGAAGAGACAATGTAAAAAGTATTGGCCTACCTGAAGGCCAAGAAAAGAAGAGAGCCTGGATAGCATTCTACAAGAGATCCTTAAGGAAAACTTGCCTGGTATTCCAGAAATGCAGGGGGAAATACTCCCTGAAAGAATTCATCAATCACCTCTGGAAAGAGATCCTACAAGGAAAATCCCAAGGAGCATTGCTGCAAAAATCCAATCTAAAGGCAAAAATACTGCAAGCAAGGAGAAACAGTCAGGATTACCCAGGACCTGGTAGCTTGTACAATAAAGGATCAGAGGACCTGCAATACCATATTCCGGAAAGCAAAGGAGCTGGGCTTACAATCCAGGATTAACGAGGAGACTCAGCATCATCTTTCAGGGGGGGAGGTGGATCTTCACTGAAGTCAAGACTTTCAGTCCTTTCTACTGAAAAAACCAGAATGAAACAGGAAATTTAACCTGCAAACACAGAACTCAAGAGAACTAAAGGAAGGTTTAACAGGGGGAAATATCTATATTTAAAAGTTAAACTGTTTACATCCCTAAATGGAAGAGCTATATCTGTAACTCTTGCAAACTGTATCTGACACTGGGACAGATAGAGGGGAGCATCACAGGGACTGGGGATGTGATTGTGAATGGACTCTGATGTGATCACATCAAAGAAAAAGGCATTAAGGGGTGGGAAAAGGTTTCTACTGGAGAATTTTCTTCTTTGGAGAACTGCGGTTTCTTTCACATTTCACTATATTTCTCATACTTGCTGTTCTTAATTATACATTATAATATCCCATTCCATTCATGTACCATCAATAATTTTCCTAGTTTCCTATCAGTAGACAATTAGTTTGCTTCAATATCTTTTCTCAATGTCTGCTTGCTAGGTGCTAAAAAGGATTAGAATACTGAGCTGGGAGTCAGGAAAAGTGACTTTGCCCAATTCAAATCTGGCCTCAAACATGTACTAGCTGTGGGACCCTGTGCAAGTGATTTAATTCTATTTGCCTCAGTTATCTCACTTATAAAAGAAACTGGCAAAAAATGGTAAACTGCTTCAGTACTATAAGAAAGCTCCAAGTGAGGTCACAAAGAGGCGGGGAAACCTGAAATGACTCAACAAGAAAAGACAGCATAAAGTAGCCTTGAAAGGCTACACGTGTGTGTGTGCGTTTGTGTGTGTGTGTGTGTGTTTGTGTGTGTGTGTGTTTGCGTGTGTGTGTGTGTGTGCACACGTGTGTTTTGTAACACTTTCAGGGTATATTCTTAATGTCTGATTTATGATGTCAAAAAGTATTACATTTGTAAATTTTGTCTTTTTAAGTGGGCAACTAATTTATTTCTTCTTCTGTTCATCTCACAGTGTGTAATTTTGTAGATATTCGTCCATTTCCTTTAGGTTGTCAAATTCATTGGCATGAAGTTGGACAAAGTAACTCCTAATTATTGCTCTAATTTCCTCTTCATTGGTGAACATTCTCCCTTTTCATTTTTTGGACTAATTATTGGATTTTCCTCTTTCCTTTTTAAAATCAAATTAACTAAAGGTTTATGTATTTTGTTGGGGTTTTTCCTTTAAATTTTATTGAACTGCACCATTTGGTGCGTATATGTGTAATATTAGAATGGCTAATACTGTATTGCTTGCCATGCTGTTAACCCCTGCTTATGCTTTTCTCCTTTCCTTCCCTCTTACCGCTCTACCCAGTATTAAACTTATGAACACCACTTGCTTTTCACAGCCCTCCCTTTTTAGTATCCCTCCCCCACCTTAAAGTTCCTCCCCTTATTTTAACCCTATTCCTCACAATTTCTGTATTCCCTTCCTCTTAGCTTACTCCTTCCCTCTCACTTTTCAATGAAGTGGAAGAAGTTTCACTATAAATCAAATATGCCTATTGATACACACTATGTTCATCTCCCTCCTTTCTTTCTCTCAGATATAATAGGTTAGCTTTGCCTCTTCATGAGATGTAGTACCACCGCTTTATACTTTTTTATGACATAATTTCCTTTCCACCTCTAGTTTCAAGGACAAATTATACATATGTTCTTTACATATTTTTTACATAGTGACATATAGTTCTCAAGATTTCTTTTTCCCTTTTTAGAAATCTCTTGAGTTCTGTATTGGAAGATCAAACATTTTATGTAGGTCTGGTTTTTTCATCAAGAGTAGATGGAATTCATTTATTTCTTTAAAATTCCATCTTCTTCCCAGCAAAATGATGCTCATTTTTACTGGGTAAGGTATTCTTGGCTGCATACTAAGTTCCTTAGCCTTGTGGAACATGATGTTCAAGGCTTTTCGTTCTTTTAATGTGGACGCTGTGAGATCCTGGGTTATCCTTATTGTGGCTCCCCTATATCTGAATTGCTTTTTGCTTGCAGCTTCCAATATTTTTTCCTTCGTCTGATGGTTTTTGAACTTGGCCACTGTATTTCTTGGTGTTTTGATTTTAGGGTCCCTTTCAGTATGCTGACAGAAGTGGATATCTTCAAAATAGAGAAGAGCTAATCCAATTCCAATTGATTAATGATGGCCAGAATCAGCTGCTTCCAGAAAAGGAACACTGGGAAATGAGTGTAAACTGTTATTTTTACCTTCTGAATCCAATTCTTCCTGTGCAACAAGAAATTCGGTTCTACACACATATATTGTATCTAGAATATACTGTAATATATTTAACATGTATAAGACTGCCTGCCATCTGGGGGAGGGGGTTGGGTGAGGAAGGGAAAAAATCTGAATACAAGTAAGTGCAAGGGATAATGCTGTAAAAAAATTACCCATGCATATGTACTGTCAAAAAAAAAAGTTATAATTATAAAATTAAATTAAATTAAATAAATAAGAAAAAAAATAAAATAAAATGTACTACAAGTTAAGAACCAGAGATATAAAGAAAAAGCAGCAAGAGTCCCTACCTTCAAAGAACTTATTTTTTTTTTAAAAGGGAAGACAGGGGGCGGAGCCAAGATGGCGGAGAAGATACAGGAGATTTTATAAGCTCCCTTCTTCCCTCATTACCAATTAGTCAAATCAGCCTCAAAAATAACGCTGGACTGATAGAAACCACAAGGACTGGAAGCAAGACTTACCAGCTGAAGAGAATCTGGATTTTCAACAGAAAAGGTCAGTTCCCAGGGGAGGAAAAAAAAAGAAGAGGCCAGCACAGATGGTTGGAAGGTAGCACACTGAGCTGATCTAGCTGGGGAGGGCTCTGGAACCAGAGAAGCCACTGAGATAGAAGAATCTGGCACAGGCTTTTCGCTCTTCTCTACTTATAAAACAGCAGTTCAGAAGAGAAATCAAGCCACTTTAAAACGTAAAGCCAGATACTAGAACCACCCCAATCTGGAAGTGGCTCAATAGATCTTGGCACTGTGGGTGTGGCCGACATAGGCTGTCTGGGGCCTCACCTCGGGGTAGTTAAGAGATTGAAAAGCCAGTGGTAACTCATAGTGCCTTGCTCGGCTGGAGGCTGTGGAACTCAGCCATGGAAGTCCCAGAGAAGCTGACCCTTTGAAATAGGGACCGTGGTTTCTGGGCAGACACTTCCAGTTTGAGCGCAGGGGCTTTTCACATCACCTGCTGCTGACATCCACGCTCCACCGGGATGCATAGGCAGGGCTTTGTGTCGCCTTTACTGCTCAGTCTTAAACCTCAGGAAAGTCGCTAGGACACACAGCGCCCTCAAAGCACAGCCCTGCTAATCACCTCGGAGGCACTTCCAGGGAGGGGGAGGGGAACTCTCTCCCAGAGCTCTCTCTTAGCTCAGGCCCAGGAGCCGCTGCATGCATCTGGTCTGGGAGGAAGCTGGTAAAGAAATAAATAAATAAACTTCTTACCCCAGGGACAGACCCCAAAAGATTTTTTAACTGTGAGCAAAAAGCCAAGAAGAATGATCGATTCTTTCTACACAGAGAAAGAGCGGGTATCCAACCCCGAGGAAGTTAACAGCAGAGAATCAGCAGATAACACTACAAAGGGCAATGATACCTGCCCCCCATAGCATAACTCTATCCCAGAAGAGACTATTAAAAAATTAAGAGAGTTTGAAGAAAAATGGGGAAAGGACAGAGAAGCTATGATAGAGAATAACAACGTTCTGAAATTGGAGTTGGAAAAAATAAAGAATTCACAGGAGATTCAGGGAAACAAAATTTGTGAATTAGAAAAGGTTAAAAAATCACAGGAAAGTAGGATTTCTGAATTGGAAAAGATAAAAAAAGTCTCCAGAAAATAGGATTTCTGAATTAGAAAAAGAAAATAATTCTCTAAAAATAATAAATTAGGGAAATGGAAAAAATTCAATAGAGAAAAATAATTCATTTAAAAAAAATTGGGCATTTACAAAAAGGACTAAAAACTGTGAATGAAGAAAATATCTCCTTAAAATTCAGGACAGAACAAATAGAAATGAATGATTCATTGAGAACCCAAGAATCAGTCAAACAAAACAAAACAAAAAAAAAAAAAAAGAAAGAAAAGAAAAGCTGGAGAATAACGTCAAATACTTACTGGGAAAACCTATAGACCTGGAAAAGAGATCTAGGAGAGATAATCTGAGGATCATTGGACTTCCCGAAAACTATGACCAAAAAAAGAGCCTAGATTGTATTTTACAGGAAATCATTAAAGAAAACTGACCAGAGATAATAGAAATAGAAGGGAAAATAGACGTCGAAAGAATTCATCAAACTCCTTCTGAAATAGACCCTAAAAAAAGAACACCACGCAATATTGTGGCTAAGCTGCAGAATTACCACAAAAAGGAGAAAAACTTGCAAGCAGCTAGAAAAAAACAATTTAAATACCAAGGTGCCACAATAAGGGTCACTCAAGATCTGGCTGCCTCCACATTAAAAGATCGCAGGGCCGGGAACCTGATAATTCCAAAAGGCAAAAGATCAAGGATTGCAACCAAGAATAAACTACCCAGCTAAGTTTAGCATTTTTTTCCATGGAAGAAGATGGTCATTCAATGAAATAGAGGAATTCCATATGCTTCTAAGAAAAAAACCAGACTTAAACAAAAAATTTGATCTACATCCACAAGACTGAAGAGAAACAGAAAAAGGTACACAGAACCCTTGAGAACTGTGTCTCTGTTGTAGATATATAGAAAGTCCGCAGGGATAATTTGATTTTACTGATATAAAAAGGGGGGTGTAGTAAAGGGAAGGGGGTAGTATCAGAAAAAGGGGAAGGAGTGATAAAAATAGGGAAACTACATCTCAGGAAGAAGCATAGAAAATATACCATATCTCAGGAAATTTATAGAGGGGGAGAAACATTGTGTGAATCTGACTCTCATCAGAAGAGGCTCAAAGAGTAAATAATTGATATATTTGTTTTTCCGAGAATTCTCTCTCACCTCATTAAAAGGGGGAAGATGAAAAGGGAAAAGGAAAAGGAAAATATAGTGGAAAGGATTAAGGGGGGTCAAGGGAAAAAGCATAATCTGGGGATAATATGATGGCAGGAAATACAGAATTAGAAATTTTAACTGTAAATGTGAATGGGATGAACGCTCCCATCAAACGGAGACGGATAGCAGACTGTATCAAAAATCAGAACCCTACAATATCTTGTTTATAGGAAACACACTTAAACAGGGAGATACATACAGAGTAAAGATAAAAGGTTGGAGCAGAATCTATTAGACTTCAGGTAAAGCCAAAAAAGCAGGGGTAGCTATCCTTATCTCAGATCAAGCAAAAGCAGAAGTTGATCTAATTAAAAGAGATAAGAAAGGAAACTATATCCTGCTAAAAGGTAGCATAAATAATGAAGCCATATCAATACTAAACATATATGCACCAAGTGGTATAGCATCTCACTTTCTAAAGGAAAAGTTAAGAGAACTGCAAGAATAAATAGACAGTAAAACTATAATAGTGGGAGATCTCAACCTTGCACTCTCAGATTTAGACAAATCAAACCACAAAACAAATGAGAAAGAAATTAAAAAAGTAAATAGAACATTAGAAAAACTAGGTATGATAGACCTTGGGAGAAAACTGAATGGCAATAAAAAGGAATATACTTTCTTCTCAGCAGTTCATGGATCCTATACAAAAATTGACCATATATCAGGACATAAAGATCTCAAAATTAAATATTGGAAGGCAGAAATAATAAATGCCTTCTTCTCAGATCACAATGCAATAAAAACTACATTCGGTAAGAAGTTAGGGGTAAATAGACCAAAAAGTAATTGGAAACTGAATAATCTCATCTTAAAGAATGACTGGGTGAAAGAGCAAATTATAGAAACAATTAATAATTTCACCCAAGATAATGACAATGATGAGACATCATACCAAAATCTATGGGATGCAGCTAAAGCAGTAATAAGAGGAAATTTTATATCTTTAGAGGCTTATTTGAAGAAAATAGAGAAAGAGAAGATTAACGAATTGGGCTTGCAACTTAAAAGGCTAGAAAAAGACCAAATTAAAAACCCCCAACCAAAAATTAAACTTGAAATACAAAAATTAAAAGGAGAAATCAATAATATTGAAAGTAAAAAAAAACTATTGAATTAATAAATAAAACCAAGAGTTGGTTTTATGAAAAAGCCAATAAAACAGATTAACCTTTGATAAATCTGATCAGAAAAAGGAAAGAGGAAAATCAAATTGTTAGTCTTACAAATGAAAAGGGGGATCTTTCCACCAATGAAGAGGAAATTAGAGAAATAATGAGTTACTTTGCCCAACTTTATGCCAATAAATTTGATAACTTAAGTGAAATGGATGACTTTCTCCAAAAATATAGGCTTCCTAGATTAACAGAGGAGGAGACAAATTGCTTAAATAGTCCCATTTCAGAAAAAGAAATAGAACAAGCTATTAATCAGCTCCCCAGGAAAAAATCCCCAGGATCAGATGGATTTACATGTGAATTCTACCAAATATTTAAAGAACAATTAGCCCCAATGCTATATAAACTATTTGAAAAATAGGGGATGAAGGAGTCCTACCAAACTCCTTTTATGACACAGACATGGTACTGATACCTAAACCAGGTAGATTGAAAACTGAGAAAGAAAATTATAGACCAATTTCCTTAATGAATATTGATGCTAAGATCTTAAATTAGATATTAGCAAAAAGACTTCAGAAAATCATCCCCAGGATAATACACTATGATCAAGTTAGATTTATTCCAGGAATGCAGGGCTGGTTTAATATTAGGAAAACTATTAGTATAATTGACCATATTAATAATCCAATTAATAAAAACCATATGATCATCTCAATAGATGCAGAAAAAGCATTTGACAAAATCCAACATCCATTCCTATAATAAACGCTTGAGAGTAGAGGAATAAATGGACTATTCCTTAGAATAATCAGGAGCATACATTTACGACAGTCAGTCAGCATAATATGCAATAGAAATAAACTGGAACCTTTCCCAGTAAAATCAGGAGTGAAACAAGTTTGCCCACTATCACCATTGCTATTCAATATAGTACTAGAAACGCTAGCCTCGGCAATAAGAGCCAAGAAAGACATTCAAGGAATTAGAGAAGCAAATGAGGAAATCATACTATCACTCTTTGCAGGTGACATGATGGTATACTTAGAGAACCCCAAAGACTCTGCTAAAAAGCTATTACAAATAATTCAGAATTTCAGCAAAGTGGCAGGATACAAAATAAATCCACATAAATCCTCAGCATTTTTATATATCACCAACAAAATGCAACAGTAAGAGATACAAAGAGAAATTCCATTCCAAACAAATGTTGAGAGTATAAAGTATTTGGGAATCCATCTACCAAAGAATAGTCAGGAATTATAAGAGAAAAATTACAAAACACTTGCCACAAAAATAAAGTCAATTTAAATAATTGGAAAGACATTCAGTGCTCTTGGATAGGCCGAGCGAATATAATAAAGATGACAATACTCCCCAAACTAATCTATTTATTTAGTGCTATACTAATCAGACTACCAAGAAACTATTTTAATGACGTATAAAAAATAACAACAAAATTCATATGAAAGAATAAAAGGTCGAGAATTGCAAGGGAGCTAATGAAAAAAAAGTCAGAGGAAGGCGGTCTAAGTGTACCTGAACTAAAGCTATATTATATAGCAGCAGTCACCAAAAGTATTTGGTATTGGCTAAGAAATAGACCAGTAGATCAGTGGAACAGATTAGATACAAAAAACAAAAAAGGGTACATCTATAGCAATCTAATCTTTGACAAACCTAAAGATACCAACATTAGGTATAAAAATTCATTATTTGCAAAAAACTGTTGAGAAAACTGGAAATTAATATGGCAGAAATTGGATATGGATTCACACTTAACACCATATACCAAGATAAGATCAAAATGGGTCCATGATTTCGGCATAAAGAATGAGATAATAAATAGATTAGAGAAAGAGAAAATAGTCTACCTCTCAGACCTATGGAGGAGGAAGGAATTTATGACCAGAGGAGAACTAGAGATCATTGTTAATCACAAAATAGAAGATTTTGATTACATCAAACTAAAAAGTTTCTGTACAAACAATACTAATGCAAACACGATTAGAAGGGAAGTAATAAATTGGGAAAATATTTTTAAATTTAAAGGTTCTGACAAAAGTCTCATTTCCAAAATATAGAGAACTGACCCTAATTTATAAGAAATCAAACCATTCTCCAATTGATAAATGGTCAAAGGATATGAACAGACAATTCTCAGATGATGAAATTGAAACTATATCCACTCATATGAAAGAGTGTTCCAAATCATTATTGATCAGAGAAATGCAAATTAAGACAACTCTGAGATACCACTACACACCTGTCAGATTGGGTAAGATGACAGGAACAAATAATGATGAATGTTGGAGAGGATGTGGGAAAACTGGGACACTAATACATTGTTGGTTTCACAACTGTGAAAGAATCCAGCCATTCTGGAGAGCAATTTGGAACTATGCCCCAAAAGTTATCAAACTGTGCATACTCTTTGACCCAGCAATGTTGTTATTAGGCTTATATCCCAAAGAAATGCTAAAGAGCGGAAAGGGACCTATATGTGCCAAAATGTTTGTGGCAGCTCTTTTTGTAGTAGCTAGAAACTGGAAGATGAATGGATGTCCATCAATTGGAGAATGGTTGGGTAAATTATGGTATATGAAGGTTATGGAATATTATTGCTCTGTAAGAAATGACCAGCAGGAGGAATACAGAGAGGCTTGGAGAGACTTACATCAACTGATGCTGAGTGAAATGAATAGAACCAGAAGATCTCTGTACACTTCAATGTTGTATGAAGATGTATTCTAATGGAAGTGGATATCTTCCACATAAAGAAGATCCAACTCACTTCCAGTTGATCAATGATGGACAGAAATAACTACACCCAGAGAAGGAACACTGGGAAGTGGATGTAAATTGTTAGCACTACTGTCTATCTACCCAGGTTACTTATACCTTCGGAATCTAATACTTAATGTGCAACAAGAATATGGTATTTACACACATATATTGTATCTAAGTCATATTATAACATATGTAAAATGTACGGGATTGCCTGTCATCAAGGGGAGGGAGTAGAGGGAGGGGGGATAATTTGGAAAAATGTATACAAGGGATAATATTATTAAAAAAATTACTCATGCAAAAAAAAAAAAAAGGAAGACAATGTATATGCCAAAAGGCACATAAACAATAAATAAATTTAAGAAAAGGCAGCTAGGTGGTGCAGAGAAGTAGGCTTGGAATTGAGATAGCTTGAATTCAAATCCAGCCTCAGATACTTACTAGTTCTACCCTGGACAGATTACATAATACTGTTTACCTCAGTGTCCCCATCTGTCAAAAGACCTGGAGAAGGAAATGGCAAACCACTCCCATATCTTTTCCAAAAAACACATCCAAGTCAAATGGAATCATAAAGAATTGGACCTGATTGAACCTACTGAAAAATATTTATTTTCAGATAATCTTAAAGAAGAAACCATTAGCATCTGGCAGGGTAAACATAGGAATTCTTCCATAAACTGATATTTTTGCCTTAGATTTAAAGTGAGTCAGGAATTAAAAGAGATGGAGGTTAGAAGAGAGGATGTTCCACGAAAAGGAGATAATTATTGACAAGGTTCAGAGATAAAAGATGGAATTTTCTCTCTCTGTGTGTGTGTGTGTGTGTGTGTGTGTGTGAGAATGATGCTCACCCACAGAAATAACTAATTTTACAATAACCTATTGTCTTTCACCAGGAATAGAAATCATAAGCTGTTATTTTTTTTAATTATACTTTTTATTTACCAGATATATGCATGGGTAATTTTACAGAATTGATAACTGCCAAACCTTTTGTTCCAATTTTGCCCCTCTTAACCGCCATTCTCTCTCCCAGATGGCAGGTAGACCAATATATGTTTAATATGTTAAAGTATCAATTAAATACAATATAATTCCATGCTGTTATTATCTATTCCAGAGCACCAAAGTAAAGCTGCTTTTGTGTTATATGTGCTTTCCAATGGTACAGAAATAAATATCCTAGACTGGAGGAAAGTAGAACAGTTAAATCATGCCCTTTTATTTTTAACCCATATAGTTTTGTGAATCATATTGGGAGAAAAAAAATCAGAGCCAAAGGGAACAACCATGGGAGAGAGAAAAAAAATAAAAGAGAATAAAGAAGTGAATAGAGCTGTTGTTTACATTCAGTCTCCTTAGTTCTTTTTCTGGATGCAGATGATATCTCCTCTTCAAAGACCATTGGGATTTCTTGGGATCACTGAAACTCTGGGACGAACCAAGTCTTTCATAGTTGATCCTTGAACATTGTTGCTGGTATTGTATATATAATGTGTTCCTGGTTCTGCATGTTTCACTCAAAATCAGTTCATGCACATCTTTCCAGATCTGGACTTTCTTTATGAAAGGAAGCACGGAGCCAGGACGCCCAGAGGATAAAGGTAGAGAAAGAAGAGTAATTTGAAAGAGGACAAGAAAGACTGCAAGTGTTTGAAGGGTTAAGGACTGTTAGAACAGGAGTTTATAGCTGATCTTCAGGCACTAAGTCTACTGAGTAAGAACTCCATTTTGTCAAACATGAGAAGTTTTGGGTTCTTGGAGGCAATCAGGGTAGAACGACTTGCTAGCAAGTATCTTAGGTCAGATCTGAACCCAGGTCCTCCTGATTTCAGGTGTGCTACCCTCTTCACTTCACCACCTAGTGTCCCATGAGAACAGTTTTCCTGTTAACAGGGCTCGGCTGTTCAAGGAACAGCAAGTTAGCCAGTATAGATAGAACATGCCCATAAAGGGAAGGGTTCCTAAGAACTCAGGTTTGTGTTCCCACAACATATTTCAGGGATCACAAAGAGTCACCAAAGATTGAAAGGACTGAACACTATGAGCAGTACCACAATACCTTAATCTGCCTTTTCTTTAACTTCCTCTTGTCCCCACTTTTCTTCATGTTGCCTTGTTAAGTGAAATGGAATTCTGTACCTAGTTGCATATGTGTGAATTTTCCTTCCTTTGAGCATTTTGGAGGAGAATGAGGTTGAAGTGTCACTTGTTCCCCATTCTTCTTGCTTGCAAAGATGTTCACTTATTCTCTTTGACAATAGAAGCAATAAGCACCAGTACAGTTATGATCCCCACTGGAAATCTTCTATTTGAAGTGTTTTTCTCTTGCACCTGGACTCTCTGACCTTTGGCAATGATGTTCCTGAAAGTTTTAAGTTGAGGGGATTTCTTTGAGGATGTGATCAGTGGATTCTTTCTTTTTCTACTTTATTTACCCTTTGGTTCTACGAGATCTGGACATTTTTCTTTTGATGGTATGTGGACATGGTCTGTCTAGACTCCTTTTTCTGTCTGTTTTTTTTTTTCTCATGGCATTTCACTACTCTGAAGCTTTGGTTTCTTCTAAAATCTATTTTCCAAGTCATTATTTTCTATTATATCCTTGACATTTTCTTCTGTTTTTAGCAGGCTAGCTATGAAATGTCCAACACAACCACAGAAAGGAAATAGTGAGCCCCTGAGGCCCAGAATAAGAAATGGGACTTGGCCACGTCTACCCAGCATGGGTAGGAAGCTGGCAACACCAGCCCCTAAACGCAAAAGAACTCCACTTGGAGCCTCAAAGGGTGAAATAAGTTGCTCTCTGATTCAAAAGGCTCTCTTGGAAGAATTCAAAAAGGATACTAGAAGAAAATAGAAACATAGGGAAAGGGATTGAAAGCTAGGGAAAAGGAAATGCAAAAATTGTCTGAAGCAAATCACTCATTAAAAAATAAATTTGGTGAAATGGAAAAAGAAAGCAACTCCTTGAAAAACAGAATTGGTGAAATGAAAACCGAGAACAATTCCCCCAAAATAGAATTGGTGAAATGGGAAAAAAATCCAATGAATAAAACAACTCCCTTAAAACTTTTATTGACCAAATGCAAAACAAGGTGGAAAAAAATGCTAAACGAAGAAAATAAGTGACTAAAAATTAAAATTTAACAAATGTGAGTGCCTCAACGAGACACAAAGAAACCATCAAACAACACCAAAAAAAAGAAGGAAATGTATAATCCCTCATCTGAAAAACAACTGACCTAGAAAAAAGATCCAGGAGAGACAATCTAAGAATTATTGGACTACCTGAAAATCATGTTAAAGAAAAGAGCTTAGACAGCATCTTTCTGGAAATCATCAAGGAAATCTACCCTGAAGTCCTTGAACCAGAGGGTAAAATAGTGATAGAAAGAATCCATCTATCCCCTCCTAAAAGAGACTCTAAAATGAAAACTCCAAGGAAGACTGTACTTAAATTCTAGAATTATCTGATTAAGAAGAAAATACTGCAAGTAGCTAGAAAGAAATAATTCAATTATCGAGGAAACAAAATCAGCAAATAAAATATTCTGAAATGAAAAAGAACTTGGTTTGCTGCTAAAAATCAACTGTTCAGCAAGTAAAATGGTGTAAACAACATGTCATGAAGAGGCCCAAAAGATCTATTACAATTGAGGGAAAGAAGGGAGGGGGATGAGCATTCTGTGAATCTTAGTCTCATCTATTTGACTCAAAGAGAGAATATCATACATATTATGCATCACAAAGAAACTTGTCTCACCCTATAGGGAAATAGGAGAGAAATGGAAAAGAGAAAAAAGAGTGTGGGGGGTGAGGGGTAATAGAAGGAAAAACAGAAGTAGAAGGGGAAAGGGTTTAGAAGTGGGGAAGGGGCTATTAAAGGGGAGAGCTGATTGAGGAAAGTGGTGATCAGAATGAAAACACTGGGGAGGAGGGAAAGGGCAAAAGGAAAGCAAAATCTTGGGGAAAAGGAGATAGATTAGATTTCTGCATTAGGATGGAAGCCTGAACTCACCCAGCTAAGGGGAGAAAAGGTCAGAAGTGAGTGGGGACTTCCCAGTTAGGGTCTATAATAATCCAGTGTTTGCAGCTTGTGCTTTCCCCTGCTGTACTGACACAGCAGTCTTCTGGAGCTCTGTCTCCTGAGATCATAATGAATTGTTTTTGCTTTTCTGCTCTGAGCACCTCTGATGCCAATTGGGGTAGGGAGGAGGATTTTTGAGAAAAACAATTAAGGGTGGGGGCAGCTAGGTGGGGCAGTGGATAAAATATAGTTTCTGAAGGCAGGAAGATCTGATTTCAAATCTGGCCTCAGACACTTGATACTTCTTAGCTGTGTGACCCTGACCAAGTCCCTTAATCCCAATTGCCTCAGCAAAACAAACAAAAAAAGACAAAATAAATTAGGGGTACTAATCCTTCATCTCACACAATGTCAAACTTAAAAAATGATTCAATTAAAAGAGAAATCTACATTATACTTAGGTATATAAAATTGTTTTAGAGGTCATTGTTATGAATGTCTATATGAACACATGTGTACATATGTATGTAAGTATATGCATCTGATCATTTTCTGTATACATACATGGGTTCATGAATGTGTTATATCCAGAAACACATTGTGTGTACATAAAAATATATGTGCTTAACTGAAACCTGCCTGGAAGATATATAGGGGAAGAAAGGGGGAAAAAAGATAAAATTACAATTTTCTCAATATTCATCCATTTTGCTTACATCACCATACTTCCTGCCAGAAGTTTGGGTAAATACCTCCTAATCATTGCTTTAATTTCTTTGTCATGGGTGGTGAATTCCCCCCTTTCATTTTTTTAATTAAACCTTTTTAATTTTCAAAAGATATACATTGATAATTTTTCAGCATTAACCCTTGCAAAAGCCTGTGTTCCAATTATTCCCCCTTGTCCCCACCTCTTCCTTTAGATAATAATCCAATATACATTAAATCCAATATAGGCATACATATTATGCAATTATCTTGCTGCACAAAAAAAAATGAAATCAAAAAGAAACAAATGAGAAATAAAATGCAAACAACAAGGAGAGTGAGAATGCTATGTTGTGATCTGCACTCAGTTTCCACAATGCTCTCTCTGAGCATAGATGGTTCTCTTCAACACAAAGTCACTGGAAATGCTCTGAATCACCTCATTATTGTGAAGTGCCATGTCCATCAGAATTGATCATTGTATACTCTTGCTGTTGCCATGTACAATGATCTCCTGGTTCTGTTCATTTCACTTAGCATCAGTTCATGTAACTCTCTCCAGGCCTTTCTGAAATCAACCTGCTGATGGCTTCTTATGGAACATTAATATTCCATACAATTCATATACCGTAACATATCTGGGCGTTCTGTAACTTAGGGGCAGCCACTCAATGTCCAGTTTCTTGCAAATACAAAACATTGTTGCACATATGGGTCCCTTTCCCTCTTTTAGGATCTCTAGGACATAGAAGCCCAGAACAAAACCTTCTGAATCAAAGGGTATACACAATTTTTTGCATAGATCCAAATTGCTCTCTATGCCCTTTTATTTTTGATGTTGATTTTTTTCTTTCCTTTTTCTTGTCAAATTAGCCAAAGTTTTATCTGTTTTGTTGCTTTTTCCCATAAAGCCAACTCTTAGCTTTACTCATTAATTAGTTCATTCGTTTTCTAATTTTCACATTAAGCTCTCCTTGAGATTTCTAATTTGATATTTAATTGGGACTTTTACTTTTTTTCCTCACTTGCTTAGTTGCATGTCCATGTCATTGATGTCCTCTATTTTTTTCACATACCTATTTGGAGAGAAAAAAATTTGCCTTAAGAACTCACTATTTTGGCTGCAGATTGTAATTCTCTTGGTGGAATTATGGAATGTTTCTGTAATTTGTTGTTTCATCCACTCATTTAGCATTAGATTCAACCATTCTGGAGAGCAATTTGGATCCTTGCAGAAAGGGCTATCAAATTGCACATACCTTGAGAAATGGCAATTGCCTTACGGGGGGGTGGGGAGTCTGTATCCCAAAGAAATTATAGGGGAGGGAAAAGGACCCTGTGCCAAGTTGTAGTTGTTCTTTTTTATGATAGAAACTGGAAAATCGGTAGATGCCCATCAATTGGAGAGTGGCTGAACAAGATGTGACAATATATGAAGGTAAAGGAATGTTAGCATTACATAAGAAATGATGAAAAAGCTCATTTCAGAAAGGCCTGGAAAGATTCACACAAACTGATGCTGAGTGGAACAATCAGAAGGAAGAATACTTTGTACAAAATAACAGCAAGAATTTGTATTGATCAGCTAGGAAAGAATTGCTTCTCAGTGCTTTAGTGATCCAAGCAATCCCGATTGAAGATGGCATTTGCTGTCCAAAGTCTTTCACAAAAAGAACTACAGAGAAAGAATGTAAAACTCCATATGCTATGTTTTTGTTTCACTCTCTCTCTCATGATTATTCCCTTTTGCTCTGATTTGTCTTTCCCAACATGATTCATAAAAGCAATGCTTATAAAAAGTAAATTTACTAAACACTACAAAAAATTTAAAATTAAAATTTTATTCAATTTTTAATGTATAAGATCATTGTCCAAACAGGACAGCCAATACCTATGCTGTTTAGGGCATCCAGTGAGCCAGAGACCTGGGGACCAAGTCTGACTGAAACTACATGTACAATTAGCAATTCTTGATTCTCAATTTACCATCTTTGTGAACAGGATCCTGGACTGGTGTTCGCAATTTTCCTTTATAAGGGGCTGAGCCTCTTCCTGGGTCTTTGGCTGGAGTGCCTAAAGCCTGTGCAGGCAAGTGCTGCAGCCTGAGGGAAGAGAAGGCTGAGAGGGGTGGGGTGGTCATTGGTCAGCTCAGAGACTGGCTTCTTCCAGGGTTGGGACTGCCAAGGCCAGCCCACCTGCTGGCATCACAGTGAATGCTGGAGCTTTATGTTGGGCATCTGTTCTCTCAGGTTTTCAAGGGAAATGGGGGGAGATCAACTGGGGAAGAGGAGCGCCCTGGCCCATCTGTGGAACTTTCTTGCCAGGTGGTGGAACCACATCTGCAGAGGTCACACATTCAGACTACATTTTGAGGGTGATTGGTGTCTTTTTTGGGGGGAGGATCTTTTTCCAAAGATGGCACAATGCCTTCCATTCGGCCTGTTGGCATTCTTCTAGGTTTTGGGGTGAAGTCTCTGGAGGACACACATTCATCCTAGGAGGGGTTAAGGTGGGTCACCTTGTCTGTTTTTTTGTTGTCGTTTTTAATTTTTTTTTTTTTTACCCAATACGTGATGAAGAGTTGAGGTCGATTGAGGAAGAGGAACGCCTTGGCCCATTGGTGGTAGCTTCTGCCAGGCAGTGGGGCCCATTCTGTGGAGGGTAGACATTTAGCCTGGTGGTCGAGTTAATTTACTTTTTTTTCACACCACGAGCTATGTGGGCAGGTCAAATACCAGTGAGGTCCTCCAGGGTCTGTTGGCAGAGCCTTCTACCAAGTGGCAGGTTCAAGTCTGTGGATGAAGGAGGCAACATATGAGCAAAGGAGAAGGAATTAGGAAACAGGGAAGGATGTGAGTGGCAAAAATAGGAAGAATACTTTGTACGAAATAACAAGAATTTGTGACAGATAGGAGAGAATTGGCTCTTCCTAGTGCTTTAGTGATCCAAAGCAATCCTAATAGTCTTTGGACAGAAAATGCCCTCTGCATTAAAAAAAAAATGAGAAAAAAAATGTAACACCATGTATTGTGGTCACTTTTTTTTTCTCTCTTCCATGGTTGTTCCTTTTGCTTTGCTTTTTCTCTCCAAACACGATTCATAAAGCAAAGTATATTCTAAATCAATACATTTATTAACCCTCCCACCAAATGAAAATTCTATTTTATTGAGCAAAAAATAGGACAATCAAAGTAGTATAACAATATAGGACAATATAAGGCAACAATAGAAAGGTCATGCTTCTGCCAAAATGATTGGGGCAGCCCCTTTTTGTAGTGGTCAGAAAATGGAAATTGAATGGATGTCCAACAATTGGAGAATGGTTGGGTAAATTATGGTTTATGAATATTATGGAATATTATAGTTCTATAAGAAATGACCAGCAGCATGAATACAGAGAGGCTTTGAAAGACTTACATAAACTGATCCTAAGTGAAGTGAGCAGAACTAGAAGACCATTATACCCTTCAACAATAATTCTGTAGGAGGATGTATTCTGATGGAAGTGGCTATCTTGGACAAAGAGAAGATCTAATTCAGTTCCAATTCATCAATGATGGACAGAATCAGCTACACCCAGAGAAGGAACACTGGGAAATGAGTGTAACTTGTTTACATTTTTTTGTTTTTCTTCCCAGGTTATTTTTACCTTGTGCATCCAATTCTTGTGCAACAAGAGAACTGTACGGTTCTGCTCACATACATTGTATCTGCGATATAATATAACATAGTAAACCTGTACAAAACTGCCTGCCTTCTAGGGGAGGGGGTGGAGGGAGGGAAGGGAAAAGTCAGAACAGAAGCGAGTGCAAGGGATAATGTTGTAAAAAAAACAATAGCAAGGTCAATACTTTTTGCCGCCAATATGCTTGGCATCCAATCAACCAGAGAGCCAGAGAGCCAGAGATTCAGGGACCAAGGCTGGCTTTATCTTTTAAAAAAATTTTATCATATAGCTTTTTATTTACAAAACATATGCTTGGGTAATTTTTCTAATCTAATTAAAATTATTTTGTGATCAATAATGATCTCTAGTTTTTTTTTTTGGTCATAAATTCCTTCCTCGTGCATAGTTCTGAGAGGTAAATTATCCTATGCTGTTCCAGATTTGTTTATATCATTCTTATTTCCAGATCATGAACCCATTAGGACCTTAGCTTGGTATATGGTGTTAGGTGTGGGTCAATGACTAGTTTCTGCCATCCTAGTTTCCAATTTTCCCCGCAGTTTTTGTCAAATAGTGAATTCTTATCCCAAAAGCTGGGGTCAAACACTAGATTGCTATAGTAGTTGACTATTTTGTTCTGTGAACCTAATTTATTCCACTGATCAATGACTCTTTTTCCTATCTAGTACGAAATGGTTTTGATGGTCTAGCTGTTCCAGATCTGTGTCAAACACTAGATTGCTATAGTCATTAACTAATTTGTTCTGTGAACTTAACCTATTCCGTTGATAACTGCTCTTTTTCCTATCTAGTACCAAATGGTTTGAATGGCCTAGCTATATGACATCTAAAGCTACATTATAAAGCAGAGGTCACCTTCAATTTTTTTTAATTGATTCCCTTGAAATTGACCTTTTGCTCTTACAGATTAATTTTTTTTTTTGGGCAGGGGTCAGTAAAATAGGTTGAGAGTTTGTCATAGCACTAAATAAATAGGTGTATTTGGGTACCCAGTCTTGGGTAGTCTTGTCACCTTTATTACTTTTGCTGCCCCTATCCAATAGCCCTTTATATTTTTCCAATATAGATAGATAGATAGATAGATATATGCATAGATATATATAGATATAGATATATAGATATAGATATAGATATAGATATAGATATAGATATATAGATATAGATATAGATATAGATATAGATATAGATATAGATATAGATATAGATATAGATATAGATATAGATATAGATATATAGTGCCCTTCCTTATTCCTTTTAATTAGACATATTTTTACTTTTGCTTGATCTGAAGTCAGGATGGTTACCCCTGCTTTTTTGTACTTCACCTGAAGCATAATAGATTCTGCTCCAGCCTTTTACTTTTCCTCTGTATGTATCATTCTGTTTTAAATGTGTTTCTTTTAAACAATATATTATAGAAGCCAGTCTGCTATCCATTTACCTTTTATTGAGAGAGTTCACATTTATGGTTAAAACTGTATTTCCTTGCCATCTTATTCCCAAAATTATACTTTTCTCTTTCCTTTTCCCCTTTCCCTCCTTCCCCAGTATTTTTCTTAGGAGCACTACTTGCCTCAACCAGCCATCTTCCTTTAGAGTCCCTCCCCCTTTCTTACACCTTTGCTTAGTATTTCTGTTTCCCCTTCTATTTAGTTTCCCCCTTTCCCCTTTTGCTTTTCCCCTACCCCACTTTGCTGTAAGGTGAGAGAAGTTTCTCGGGGAAACCAAATATTTGTAATATTTTCTCTTTGAGCCAAATCTGTCCAGAGTAAGATTCACAAAACATTCATCCCCTTCCCTGCTTTCCCTCATTTATAAAAGGTTTTCGTTGCTTCGTCTTGAGATTTAATTTCCCTCATTTTCCCTCCACTTTTCTCTTTTTTCCAAGTATAATGCCCTTCTCACCTCTAGTTTTTTTTTTTATTTTTTTTATTGGAACAGTAATATGAAATTATACATATACTTTCTATGTATACCCATAACAGAATTATACTTTTTAAGTGCTCTGCTTACCTTTTTATGCTTCTTCTGATTTCAATATTTGGATTTTCAATATTTGTTTAGCTCTGGTCTTTTCATCAGCAATAAATGCAAGTCACCCTGATTCACTGAATGTCCATCTATTCTCTGAAAGAAAATCTCAGTTTAGAGGAGTAATTTATTCTTGGCTGCATTCCATTTACCTTTACCTTTCAGAATATCAGATCCCAGGTCCTTCTAGCCTTTAAGGGGGAAGCCTTTAGGTCCTCGGTATAATCCTTATTGTGGTTCTTCAGTTCATCATATCTTACTCCACACACTCTCAGTTTTCCTTGTAAACCATTGATTGGTGCAGATTTGTTTCCATGGAGACTGGGAGGTCCCCCAGGCTTTTGTATCCACCCCACCCCCAGGGCTTCGTCCAGGGTCTCACCACAGTAGAAAATCAATGTTTTTTCTTATTCTTTCTCCTAAACTCTGTGCACTCTGGCTTCTCTCCTCCTCATTCAGATGAGTTTTACTCATTGAAATGCAGTGACTGATAACCTCTGGAGTGCAAAAGCTGAAAGAGCCCTGTCTAATTCTCCTCCTTCAGCATCTCTCTGGCAGCATTTTTGGGAGTGACTGCCTTTTCTTCTCCCTCTCTTTTCAGAGTTTTCCAGATTCTGCCATCTCTGGGTTTTTTACTGACTTGTGTGTCCTGCTTGGCTCTTTGACTGGATCTTTATTTATGTCATGGACCCTGGGGAGGACCCCCTTATGCCTGTGTCACCAGTCATCTATGTCCTGGAAACTGATGAGGCCCAATTGTCATCTCTAAGCAAAACACTCCCAGCTATGTTGATGGGGCTGGAGTCTACCTCCTCAGCTGTGCTCCCCAATTCCCATATAATTCTGTTGCCCATGTTGAATCTGAGCCAATTTGCAGCTGAAAATCCATGTGTCCAAAGCACATTGCATAATCTTGGTCCCCCAAACTCTCCCCTTGTCTGAAATTCTCTACTCCGGGCACCCAGCTTTGCAGGATCAGTCATCCCCTACCCTTTTCTCTTACTTTGCCCACATTTCATCCATTAGCTTCTGCAGGTTCTAAGCCCTTCCTCTACGACTCTCCTCCCCCAGAGGCTTGCTTTCCTTTAGTCTCCTTGCCATCAACCTCATGACCCTGTACACCTCTTTCCTACAGGACTCCAGCTGTTCTATTAGGATTATGCATTCTCATGTGACTGTCTCTGTACTCTGTATTTTTTTGGTGGATTCTAGTTTATGTATTTGTTGTCCTCCCATTTAAAATGGAATTTGTGCATCTTAAACAAGTATTGCTAAATCTTTGTTGATTGATTCTCAGCCTTGGGAATTGTCCTGTTTCTTTCCCTGTTCAGTTGCAGATTTCATTGAGGGAAAAGATGTCAACCAAACTGCTATAATTCCTTATTACAACAACTATCCCATCCACCCAACTAAAGAAGTAGCTGTCCCATAAGGCCCTAACGTAGCACAGCCCAGGCACTGCTTTTCAAGCAGTAAGCAGAACCCTCTCCAACACAATGGATGATAGTGATCAATTCTTTCAGATTGTTTCCCAATTTCCTCCTTTCTCCTTTTCATTTTGCCTCCATACTCATCATTAAAATAAATGGAAGGAAGGCAACTGAGAGACTCCTTGTGTAACCACAGGAATAATTACAGAGGATGAATGATTATGGCAAAGTGTCTGTATGTCAAAAGAATTTATCTCCAAAGGTAAAATCCACTTATTGGCTGTGATTTCAGGTGGCATTTTTAAAATATAGGATGGGTAGTTTCTCTCAGATAGCTCCAATCACAAAATGTGAATGTAGTTGAGATATTCTTTGACTTACAACAGGCAATAACATGTATACTTTAATACTGCAACAAGGATTAGAGAATAAAAGAGATTATTCTCAAGGCTGGGATGAGAACCGATGCACTAATGAGCCTGAGAGATGCACAGGATGTTGTGAAAACAAAGAACAAAAACCAAAATTCTGTTATTAAATATTTTCTTGAAAAGGAAATTAATTGTTATGTCTTTTGAATTCTCCCTGTTATTCTGGTGGGATTTGACAATATTTTTTGTTATTTCAATGGTTTTTCTGCTTTCCAGTTAAGTTTTTTTTTGTTGTTGTTGTTTTTATTTTGGAAGTGAAGTTAATGAATTGAAAAGAAATACACCTACCTGGACACCTCTCCTCCTGAAGGGACCACTGTCCTCAACATGAGTGTAATTACTTAGGCTGCTCCAGAAGCTGCACAAGGTCGCCACAGGGCCACAAATTCCCCAGACCTCGCTGTGGGGAAAGCTTGGACAGTTTTGGACAGTAGTTAGAAACAGTTACTGACCAACAGTTATGAACCATTTGGAAAACTGCCCATGGGTTTCAGAACATTCTAGGACAGTGGTCCTCAAACTTGGGGGGGGGGCAGTTCACTGTCCCTGAGACTGTGGGAGGGCCGGACTATAGTAAAAACAAAAGCTCACACTCTGTCTCCGCCACTCAGCCCAGTTGCCATAACCCCGTGGGCAGCATAAATGTCCTCAGGGGGCTGCTTCTGGCCTGCTCTAGCGTTACTCAATATTTCACATCGCCAGTCTCTCCTAATTCCCAGGACGTCAGAAAGCCTCAGGCCACAGACCTTTGCAGTAACAACTAATTACCTGGCTGCCTCCTCTGCGGCTTTCAGAGATCTCTAGGTACAATTTTTTGAATCCTAGTTTAATATCTGATAGCTTGCTCAAGGAACAGCCATGTGCAAACTCAAAGTCTTTATTATCCTTGCTCACATAATGCCCTGACCTGTTAACTCCCAAGTGAATGTGTGGTCTGTGAGAGAACCACGTGTTCACTGTCAAGCTCCTTACCTCTCTTGCCTATTCATCAGCTTGGCTCAACTACCCCCAGAATAAAGAGACTGAAGAGATTGACCCATTGCTAGAATGGTCTTAAAAAGGTTCTGTGCCGTCTCCAACACAGCCAATCAGAGAGGGAGCCATCTGCTGTTAGGAAGCCTACCCATGGGACAGCTCCTAGCCACAGAAAATTGCTTCTGGACCACTCAAACCTCCTGTTGCGCCATGCTGGCCCATTTAAAGGACCCTTACACAAAGGTGTATCTAATTCATTAGGTTTTTTCATAAAATTAACTCTTAGTTTTATTAGTTCAATAGCTTCCTGAGTTTCAATTTTATTAATCTCTCCCTGGAGTTTCAGAATGTCTAATTTGACATTGAATTGTGGGTTTTAATTTCTTCTTTTCTTGTTCTCTTCCTAGCTTCTTTAGTTGTATACCCAAGTCATTGATCTCCTCTTTATTTGATTCACACAGCTATTTAGAGACATAAAGTATGGCCTAAGAACTCCCAGCTTTGGATGCATATTTCACAGGTTTTAGGATGTTGTTTCATTATGGTAATTCTCTTGGATGAAATCCACATTACTCTGATTTGTTGTTTGACCCACCCATTTTTTAGAATTGGATTTAAAGATTCTGGAGAGCAATTGGGAACTAGGCAGAAAGGCTCTAAAACTTTACATACCCTTTGACCCAACTGTTCTGTACCCCAAGGTAATCAGAGAGGAGGCTAAAGGACCCACACGTGCAAAATTGTTTATAGCAGCTCCTTTTTGTGGTAGCAAAGAACTGGAAAATCAGTAGATGTGCATTAGATGGGGAATGATTGAAAAAGATGTGGTGGTCTATGAAGGTGAGAGAATATTAGGATTAGACAAAATTGGTGAACAAGCTGATTTTAGAAAAGCCTGGAAAGATTTACACAAACTGATGCTGAGTGGAACAAGCAGAAGGAAGAATAGTGTACACAAAATAACAGCAAGAATTTGTGATGATCAGCTAGGAAAGAATTGGTTTGTCTCAGTCCTTTAGTGATCAACAGCAGTCCAGATAGACTTTGGACAGAAAATGCCATCTGCATTCAAAAAAAGAACAAAGGAAAAAGAATGTAAAACAACATATGCCATGTGCACTTGTTCTTTTTTTTTTTTTCTCTGTCCCATGGTTATTCCCTTTTGCTCTGATTTTCTTGTCTCAACATGATTCATAAAGCAATGCTTATTAAATAATTTATGAAACATTGAAAATAATTTAAATTTAATTCAATTTTTAATTTTTAAGACACAGTCCAACCAGGACAGCCAATACATTTTCTATTTAGGGCATCCAGTGATCCAGAGACCTGAGGACCAAGGTTGGCTGGAACTTCACGTTCAATTGGCAATTCTTGCTTCTCAATTTGCAATCTTCATCTACCTGGTAAACAGGGTGGACTATTGTTCACAATTTTCCTCTGTATGAGCGGCTGAGGCACTTCTTCCTGGGGCCTTTGGCAGGAGTCCCTAAAGCCTGTGGCAGACAGGCGCTGCAGCCTGAGGGGAGAAGAGACTGACAGGGATTTGGTGGCTTCTTCTTTGACCTCTCATGGCAGTAAGGGGGGAGGTCATTCGTCAGCCCAGGACTGGCCTCTTCCAAGGGTAGGGAGGACCCAGTCCGGAACAGCTGCTGGCACCATGGTCAATGCTGGAGATTTTTGAGAGGCATCTGTTCCCCCAAGTTTTCAGGGGAAATGATGAGAGATCGACTGGTGAAGAGGAGCGCCCTGGCCCTTAGTGCAGAGTTCTGCCAGGTGGGAGCCAAGTCTGTGCAGGGCAGACATTCAGCCTCGTGGTGGAGGTGGGTCAGGGTGTTTCCGGGAGCTTTATCCAAAAATGGTACCATGCAGTGATTTTAACTGGGGAAGAGGCTGCCTTGGCCCACTGGCAGAGGCTTCTGCTGGTCAGTGGCAATAAGTCTGTAGCGGGCATACGAGATGGTCAGAACAATAGTTACAGAGTCTCAGGATCACTAATATATCTTCCCTAAAGTTTAGTTAAGAAATATTATTATCTTTGCAGGCCAGAAGACTTTTACAATCATTGACAAAACATTAGCATTCTTAATCAGCGTATTTGGGATTATTACACCTACAAAAATTGACTTTTCAGGAGTTGCTCCAAATGATATAGAGAAAGAATTTATTAGAATCTCAGGAAGCACACTATCCTATGCTGTGGCCCCAAAAGGACAGTAAAGGTGCCCCCTTGGAGAGCCATTCCACTGATAGTATTCACAACTTTTGTACTGTCAGAAAAAGAACCCCCCCAAATCCCATCCTCTGTAGAGGGTCACATAAATCTTTATTCCCCTATTTGGTCAGTGGAATGCAGTAGATGTATAGCTTTCTCACCAGTGTACTTCTTTGAATAACAGATCATCCTGAGGACCTTATCTAAAATCACATGCTTCATAACCTGAGCCCTTTAAGGCTTTAGATAACAGTCCCTGATCAATATGTGCTTAATCTATAAGTTCTTCATCTTTTCTCCCACTCAATCCCCCTTGTCATTCATAAAGATATATGTATATATTTCCTCATGAAGAGCTTACTTTGTGGTCAAATTCAATTAACATCTCTACACATTGCTTGTTCATCTCTTCATGTGGATCATCTGCTGCTATGGCCTTCCATCCCTCTTTCTGTAAAATCATCATTTTAATGGCATCCTCTTTGGGTAAGATTCTTGCCAGTGATCTCCGAACTATTCTTGTTCCCAACTGAATTATGCAAGGCAAACACAGTGGCCACAGGATGATTCCACTTATAGGTATTAATCCATATCCCAACAGATGTTTCCTCCAGCTTCCACTGAACCACGACCCCCAGCCAGTACCAAAGGGAGATTTCCAAACCCTCACAGGCACATGTGCAATTTTAGGGATGGTTTTCATGATTTCCTTAACAATTTGCCCATTATCATCAATCTGCATACAGCAGGTGGACAAATTCAGTTTCCCACAGACCCCACCTTCCTGGGCTAGTAAATCGTCTAAGACTAGCCAATGTTGTAACACTGCTTCCCTTGTCTGAGTTGCCTGATCAGCCAGTGAGTCTAAGGCTTGAGCAGTTTAGTTAGCTATTACCTCTAGCACTGGATGTAGTCTCATCAACCAATTTAACACATATGTCAGCATTTGGTACCCCCAACTACCATCCTGGGCCCATGTTGCCGGTCAATATGCTTTTATAATTTCTCTCTGGAGGCCAGGCATCTCCCCACCCGTTGGCATCATTTGTCTGGGTCAAAGAAGTGTGAATGTGGGTTAGGGAGCAGTCCGCACTTCGTTTTTCCCTTTCCAAATTTTCACATAACCATATCTCCCATTGCCTGCCAACGCTTGATGAGAGAAAGGAAAATGAGGTCTAATTACACCTACATAACCAGCCCCAGTGCCATTTTTGGAAAAATGAGTATAAGCTGTCTGCCCACACATCCAGTAATGCCCCTTCAGGGCAGGATTATCTTCATTACAAAATATAAAAGGTCTGCTTGAACCTGGAAAATACCTGACATGCCAGTGACCTAAGGGCCTATCCAAAGATGACTTTCAACTCCCCATTGGCAGATGCAACCATTTTCTGCAGTTAGATCCTGATGGCTCCAGAAATTATTAAACCTTTTCCTAACAGTGTTTCTCTATTCTCCCACTGCCATTCCATTGAAGTGTGAGTTGAACCAGCTGCTATGCTATTGAAGGTTATACATGTCCATATCTGGGGTCCCTCTGGGTCAGGGATTAAACAGGCAGGTGCCATTTTTCTCACACATCCTTCACTACTATCAGAACATTGGATACAGAGCACGAACTACTGATCCGTCATAACAAGTTCCATCTATTCACATACCTACTGCAATCTGTGATAGCTCCCTTCTCCAGCCTGTGGGTAAATGTCCATGGGCATTCACTTTCTCCCATCCATGGCCCTGTACCACTCTGATTTGAGCAATATTCCCACAGGGTCCAGTGATGCTTTTCTTCTCCTGACCAGAAACCTGTTCCATTGTATATTACTGACCTGTTGTTCAAGATCCCAGGCCGGAGACAGGGGAACAGGAAGCCAGGGTCACCGTGTAAGTTGATCACGTCCCCCACATATCCAACAGCCAGTCAATCTAAAGCTAGTGGCTATTGTTTGGATCAGGGTTTGAAAGGTATTTTCATGCCCTAATGGTCCCGAGGTACCAGTACAAAGGGTGTACCCACATAAAATTACACATGCATATACAAGGCACAGTCTCCAAGCCTTTGGGTTTGGTTCACACCCCATTCTTCCTGATAGTATATAATATCCCTAATCCCTAACAATACAGTCCAACAAAATATAATATCTAATACAAACAAGAAAAGTCCCAAAAGAGTTCCCCAAATGAGACAAGTCAGAAAAATTTTACATGCACAATTCATCAGTCTTTGCTAAGCTGTAATTTCAGCCACACTTTCGGCGTTCCTGGATCAGTCTCTACTGCCCACTTCTTTGGCGCCTCCACGGGACCTTTGACTCAAGTGTGATGTGCCCAACATTTCTCTTTGGTGCGTATCACCATAGCTGAAGTCAAGAGGATCTGGAAAGGCCCGTCCCCACTTGGAATCAGCTTGTCCCCTTTCCAGGAGCCAATCAGGACCCAATCTCCTGCTTTAAATGGGTGCATCACAAATCTTAAGGGGGGAGCCCGACTAATGAGACCTTTAATTGCAATGCTTTGAGATGTTCTGTCAGATCTTAACATATTTCCTAAGGAATAGCTCTTTAGTCTCAAAAATTGGGTCTGATTGCTCTGGGGTCATTAGCCCAGGGTAAGCATGGCCAAACAATAATTCATAAGGGCACAGACCAATGTCCTATGAGGCTTTGTCCTAATTCTCAGCAAAGCAAGAGGAAGGCACTTAGTCCAAGGTAACTGAGTTTCTAATGTTAACCCTGTAAGTTGGGGTTTTTTTTTTTTTGTTTGTTTTTTTATTTCCTGATTCATCCTTTCCACTTTTCCTTAGGAAGGATAGTGTCATGGAGTATGAAACTGCCAAGATATTTTAAGGCCTTAACTAAAGCTTGTAGCAGTTTGGCTGTAAAGTGTGTACCCCGGTCTGAATCAGTGCGTTCCACCATCTCATATCTTGAAATTATTTGTTCAAGGAGGACCTTCACTACAGTAGGGGCCGTAGCCTGACAGAGGGGAAAAGCCTCCACCCAAGAGGTCAGATGGTCCGCTATGACCAGCAGACATCTGAGACGTCCCACAGGGGGCAGTTCGGTGAAGTCCATTTGTATACTCTGAAAAGGTCTAATGCCAGGGCTTCTTCCGCTCAATGGGGCTCACTGAAGGGCCGCTCTGTTTGTCCTTCGACAGACAATGCAGCCATCCGTTACCTGAAGAGCCAATGTGTATAATCCAGGGTCGACAAACATAGTGCATATAGTATCACACTTATTCTGGACTGCCTAGGTGCAGGTATTGGATCACCTGTCTCATGACTGCTTTGGTCAGTACCTCTCTTCCACTGGGGAGAAACCAACGTCCCTTTGAACCTCCTGGGTCCCTGAAGCTGGAGTCTCTGTTTCTCCTCCGGGGTATAGGATGGTGGAGGTAAATGTTGAGGCAGGGCCGGTATTAACACCATCATTTCCTCAGGAGTAACAGAATCTCCTTCCCCAGCTAACTTGGCTTCTTCCATCACCAAACCGTTTCCCTTGGCTTTGAAGGAATTTCCTGCTCAGTGTTTTATCACTTGAACAACAGCTAAAAATTTAGGTGTCATCAGATTAGTCAGTACCTCAGTCACCAAGGCTTCATGTGCCAGTCCCTTATCTTTGCTCTTGACCATGCCTTGTTCTTCCCAGGTGCTTCCAAAAATGTGTACCGTTCCCCAGGCATACTTGGAGTCAGTGTAGTTAGTTCCACTCCTTTCACCCGATTCTTTAATGCATGATGGAGAATAAACAATTCACAAGTCTGGGCTGACAAGTTATTAGGTAAGACTCCTGATTTAATGACCCATAACCCATCCCCATCAACAATAGCCCAAACATTGTGTCTTCTTCCCTCCACCACTCTGGAGGATCCATCTATGAACCATCAGGCCCCTGTTAGCAGTGCTCCCTGACTTTTGTTTGTAAGTCCACCACATTAAGACAATCGGGCTCTAACTGCATATCCTCTCTGGGGGAGGCAGAAAGGAAACTAGCTGGGTTTGGATTCAAATATTGCAATAATACTAAATCATCTTTTTTTCTAATAAGATTGCTTCATATTTTAGTATTCTCGAATCAGTTAACCATCTTCCTGCCCTCTGATTTAAAATGGATTGAACCTGATGAGGAAAATTCACTATAAGACTTTCCCCAAATGTCAGTTTTCTGTTCTCTTCCACTAGTACAACTGTTCAGCTACTGCCTGTAGGCATGTGGGCCAACCTCTTGCCACAGGGTCTAACAATTTGACAGAAAAGCTGCAGGATATCTCTGCCCCCCTTATTTGTGCTAAAACTCCTAAGGCCACTCCTTGTTCAGTATTAATAGATGGAAGCGTTTCTTTAGAGATGGCAATATTAACACAGGGGCTGATAGTAAAGCCTTCCTCAAACTCCCAAACCTTTCCTGTGTTTCCTGTAAGATTCCATTCTATTTGATTAGGTTTTTTCTTATAAATATAAAGATTTAGATAACAATGCATATTCATTAATCCAAATCCTACAACATCCTACCAATCCCAGGAATTTCCTAAATTCCTTTTTCATCCTGGGTCTGGTCATCTGCAGCATTCCCTCAATCTGGATCTTATCCAATCTCTTCTGTAGCTCACTTATCATCAGTGTCCTAAATACTAAAGTTCCCGTTCTACATATTGGAATTTTTCTTGGGATACTCTCAACCCCTTCTGGTCCAGAAAATTAAGCAGGTCAATGGTCGTTTGTGTCTCTCTTTCTCCCAGTTATGAACAAATCATCCACATACTGTAATATTTTAATTCCCTGCTAAGAATATTCAAAGTCCCTCCAATATCCTTTGCAAGGCTTGCCCAAACAAATTGGCTGACTCTGTATACCTTTATGGGAGTACCAATTCTTGACATTCACCGCCACAATCCTTGTGTCCTAATTTTTTTCACCGTCTCTTACGTAACTACAATAGGGATATTAGATCGAGTGGAAAGCAATAATACAAAACAAAAATGAGGTTTTTTGAATTTCATTGCAGCCCTAATGACATGATTTGACTACCACTCCTCCAAATCATAAACTCTCTCTATGACATCTCTTATCTAACTTTTTATATTTAGGTCATCATTGTGTAACAATATACTCAAAATTGCTCCAGGGCCCAGGTCAGCTGTAGTGTAATGATTCTCTTTCTTTTCTGCTAAGGCCTGTCTCTCCTCTAGATCCAGAAACCCATCAATTAGGTGCAGTAATAGGGGAGTCTGGCTTCTGGAAAGAGAGATTAGATTCTTTTTTATGAATTAACTTTAACTTCCCATCTTTGTTCCAGAGTCCCAGAGAGAATCATGTAAAAATTAAGTCTGGCTTATGGTTGTGTTCTCCCAAAGAGAAGACAGAGAAAAATTTTCAAGTGTCGACTAATTCCTTGCACACAAAAACCTGTTAAAAGCCAAAAAACAAGACATAAGCAAAAATAACCCATAACAACTTTTATTTGTTATTTTATAATTAGAAATTTTTTGACAGTATACATGCATGAATAATTTATTTTTATATCATTTTCCCTTGTAATCATTTTTCCCATAACAACTTTTACATACTTTCAGGAGACTGGTATTAAAAATAGCATTTCTCATAGGAAGTCTAGAGATAGACTTACTCATTACTTATGGCAGAGCTTTGAAGGATGAAGGAGAAAACACAGAAGTTCTCTCTCTTTCTGACTAATGCAGCACCCTATCGCTCTGCCACTGTCATGGGGTCTGTCCATCTAGGATTTATTGCATCATACCAAAGCTCCAGGCCCCTCAGACTAGAACCATACACATTGTGGGTGTTTCCCTGATTTAGAGACTAAGTCATTATCTTATTATTGTAGAGCCTTTCGTAGGTATTAATGAATGACAGTTCATTCAACTAAATATTGTAGTTTGGACAATGGACATTTAAAATCGGGTTTCTTTTATGAGTTCTTAGAATTATCTCTTTTGACCAATAAGGAAACTCAGATTATCTTCATATTCTTGGTCCTTCACAACAGGTCCCTAACCTCCTTTTCCAAACTTTTCCATTCCATTCTGTACTCTATGATTGTCAAACTGTCCTTTTTGTTCTCACATAGGAACTCTAACATCTGCTTTGCATTGGCTTAGAATCTCTTCTATCATCAAGTCATGCCTTCCAAAACAAAACTTTCTATCTTTCAAAGCAATCTCAATAAACTTGGGATAGAAAGTTCACTTCTTTTTTCTGTTTCTTTTCCCTCCCATGGTTTTTCCCACTTGTTCTCCTTTTTCTTTCCCAGTTCCATTCTAAATTTCAACATCCATTAATATGTATATCTGTGTGTGTGTGTGGGTATACATACATACACGCATGTAGATAGACATATGGATGGATTGATATACACAAAAACAAAAAGCCATGAAACTATCATGCAAAGTCAGCTATTTGTGCTGAGTCAAACAGGGGAGACTCCTTTTTAAAAACTTTGCTTTTAACTTTGAATATGAGCCAGGTAGCCTATATCAGATGGTGATGGCACATGCTCACTAATTGGCTTTCTTCATTGAAAATCTGAATTAATCAATAAATGAAGCAGGACTAACCCCCCATCTCCTCATTTGAAATGTGAAGTATACAAAGTGGTCTTTTAGGTGGACATTGCTCAGCCTTTCCCTAAAAAGCAGAGCACAGATTGAATTCAGTGTATATTATCTTGAAGTATTAATAAATTCCTTTTGTCTTATTTTCTGAGTTTGCTGTATTTGATTAGGACTTCAAGGCTTAATCTAGATTTCTTTTATGATTCTGGTAAGTCTAGCCAGGATATTGGGGGCGTGGCTCTTTGCCCATGTGGCTCTCTCAAAGAATCTACTCTGATTTTGCCACTAACATTTAGCTCTTTGTAAAGTGCCAGATCAGAGTAGATTAGTCTGAGAAGGAAAATGGTTAGAGATTGAAATTTCCCAAACTTTGGAAAGATAAAGACAAATAATTTTGCAACTCAACGTTCGATGTTTCCTCCTCATTTGTGCATGAAGAAATGGAAACTGCAAAGAGGCAAATGAGTATAGTTCTTCCCCAATGTTAGCTATCCTAGGAACAAAACATTAAGAGATGGAGTGAATGGAGGAAGTGAAAAAAATGTCCCTGGCAGCAACCCAGTATCAGTATGCACCCCAGTGAGGAGCAAGCTGACCCAGCAGAATGATCTTGTAGAGACAGAGCTATCCTGTACTGAATTCTACTGCTACCTTATACAATCTGAGGGTTCAGCTACAGACATTGACTTCCCGAGGCTATCTTATGGGAAGCAGAAAGCCTTGAAGACCAGTTGACTTATGACATTCCCAATTAGCATAGTTAGGACACCTTTTCCATAAAAGGTCTAACCTTCCTCCTTGTTCCCCATTGTTCCCCGCCTTATGGCTTAATAACTGTGCTTGACCTTGAGTGATTTGAGTGGAAATTCATACTAAATTCCATACTTCCATAACTTTCCATTCTGCCATACTGCAGAAACTAGGCATGGACCCACACTTAACACCACATACTAAGAGAAGATCAAAATGGGTCCATGATTTAGGCAGAAAGAATGAGATCATCAATAAATTAGAGGAACATAGTATAATTTAACTCTCAGACTTGTGGAGGAGGAAGGAATTTGTGACCAAACGAGAAGTAGAGATCATTATTGAACACAAAATAGAAAATGTTGATGACATCCAACTAAAAAAGTCTTTGTACAAACAAAACTAATGCAAACAAGATTATAAGGGAAGCAAGGAACCGGGAAAACATTTTTACAGTCAAAAGTTCTGATAAAGGCCTCATCTCTAAAATGTAGAGAGAATGGACTCTAGTTTATAAGAAATCAAGCCATTCTCCAATCGATAAATGGTCAGATATGAATAGACAACTCTCAGATGAAGAAATTGAATCTATTTCTAGCAATATGAAAAGATGCTCCAAGTTATTATTCATCACAGAAATGCAAATGAAGACAATTCTGAGATACCACTATATACCTCTCAGATTGGCGAGAATGACAGGGAGAGATAATGCCCAATGTTGGAGAGGATGTGGGAAAACGGCGTCACTGATGCATTGTTGGTGGAGTTGTGAATACATCCAGCCATTCTGGAGAGCAATCTGGAATTATACCCAAAAAGTTATCAAAATGTGCATACCAGTTGACCCAGCAGTGCTACTACTGGGCTTATATCCCAAGGAAATACTAAAGAAGGAAAAGGGACCTGGATGTGCCAAAATGTTTGTGGCGGCTTTTTTGGTAGTGACTAGAAAGTGGAAAATGAATAGATGCCCATCAATTGGAGATTGGTTGGGTGAATTATGATTCATGAATGTTATGGAATATTATTGTTGTGTAAGAAATGACCAGCAGGATGAATACAGAGAGCCTTGGAGAGACTTACATCAACTGATGCTGAGTGAAATGAGCAGAACTGGGAGATCATTATACACTTTAACAACAATACTGTAGGAGGATGTGTTCTGATGGAAGTGGATATCCTCGACAAAGAGAAGATCTAACTCAGATCCAATTGACCAATGATGGAGAGAATCCGCTACACACGGAGAAGGAACACTGGGAAATGAGTGTAAAGTGTTTGCATTTTTTTCCCCCAGGTTACTTTTACCTTCTGAATCCAATTCTTTCTTTGCAACAACAACAAAAAATTCGGTTCTGCACACATATATTGTATCTAGGATATACTATAACATATGTAATATGTATGGGAATGCCTGCCATCTAGGGGAGGTGCTGGAGGGAAGGAGGGGAAAATTCGAAACAGAAGGGAGTGCAAGTGAAAATGTTGTAAAAAATGACCCATGCATATAATACTGTCAAGTATATTATAATTATAAAATTAATGAAAAAAGAAAGGATTCAGCAGAATTTGGTTGCTTAGGTAAGTGAGAAGCAAAGTCACCTAAGTTGAAATGATTCAAGTAAGAGAGAAATCTACATTATACTTGGGTATATAAAATTGTTTTAGATGTCATTGTTGTGAATGTCTATATGAACACATGTGTACATATGTATGTATATATATATGCATATGATCATTTTCTATATACATACATGGGTTCATGAATGTGTTATATCCAGAAACATATTGTGTGTACATAAAAATATATGTGCTGAACTGAAAACCTGCATGGCAGATATATAGGGGAAGAAAGGGGGAAAAAAGATAAAATTACAATTTTCTCAATATTCCTCCATCTTGCTTACATCACCAGACTTCCTGCCAGAAGGTTGGGTAAATAGCTCCTAATCATTGCTTTAGTTTCTTTGTCATGGGTGGTGAATTCCCCCCTTTCATTATTTTTTATTCAAAAGATATACATTGATAATTTTTCAGCATTAACCCTTGCAAAAGCCTGTGTTCCAATTATTCCCCCTTGTCCCCACCTCTTCCTTTAGATAATAATCCAATATACATTAAATCCAATATATGCATACATATCATGCAATTATCTTGCTGCACAAGAAAAATGAAATCAAAAAGAAACAAATGAGAAATAAAATGCAAACAACAAGGAGAGCGAGAATGCTATGTTGTGATCTGCACTCAGTTTCCACAATGCTCTCTCTGGGCATAGATGGTTCTCTTCAACACAAAGTCACTGGAAATCCTCTGAATCATCTTATTGTGAAGTGCTATGTCCATCAGAATTGATCATTGTATAGTCTTGCTGTTGCCATGTACAATGATCTCCTGGTTCTATTCATTTCACTTAGCATCAGTTCATGTGACTCTCTCCAGGCTTCTCTGAAATCATCCTGCTGATGGCTTCTTATGGAACATTAATATTCCATACAATTCATATACCGTAACATATCTGGGCATTCTGTAACGAAGGGGCAGCCACTCAGTGTCCAGTTTCTTGCAAATAACAAAACATTGTTGCACATATGGGTCCCTTTCCCTCTTTTAGGATCTCTAGGACATAGAAGCCCAGAACAAACCAGGCTGAATCAAAGGGTATGCACAATTTGACAGCCCTTTGGGCATCACTCCCAATTGCTCTCTATGCCCTTTTATTTTCAATGTTGGTGATTTGCTTTTTCTTTCCTTTTTCTTGTCAAATTAACCAAAGTTTTATCTGTTTTGTCGCTTTTTCCCTCTTAGCTTTACTCATTAGTTCATTTACTTATTTTGGTTAATTACTCATTTACTTAGCTTTACTCATTAGTTCATTAGTTTTCTTATTTTCATTAATCTCTCCTTGGGATTTCTAATTTGATATTTAATTGGGACTTTTAATTTCTTTTCTTTTTTTTTCCTCGCTTGCCTAGTTGCATGTCCATGTCATTGATGTCCTCTTTAATTTTTTCACATACTTATTTGAAGAGAAAAAAATTTGCTTTAAGAATTCACTATTTTGGCAGCATTATCTCATAGGTTTTCATACATTGTTTCATGATTGTCATTCTCTTAGTGGAATTATGGAATGTTTCTGTAATTTGTTGTTTCATCCACTCATTTTTTAGCATTCGATTCAACCATTCTGGAGAGCAATTTGGATCCTTGCAGAAAGGGCTATCAAACTGCACATACCTTTAGAAATGGCAATTGCCTTACAGGGTCTGTATTCCAAAAAAATTATAGGGGAGGGAAAAGGACCCTGTGCCAAGTTGTTTGTAATTGTTCTTTTTTGATAGAAACTGGAAATTTGGTAGATGCCCATCAATTGGAGAATGGCTGAACAAGATGTGACGGTATATGAAGGTTATCATTATATGATTGACGGTATATGAATGTTAGCATTATATAAGAAATCATGAACAAGCTCATTTTAGAAAGGCCTGGAAAGACTCACACAAACTGATGCTGTGTGGAACAATCAGAAGGAAGAATACTTTGTACAAAATAACAGCAAGAATTTGTATTGATCAGCTAGGGAAAAATTGCTTCTTCTCAGTGCTTTGGTGATCCAAGGAATCCCAATAGACTTTGAACTGCAAATGCCATCCGCATTCACAAAAAGAACTACAGAAAAAGAATGTAAAACACCATATGCTATGTTTTTCTTTCACTCTCTCTCTCTCTCTCTCATGATTATTCCCTTTTGCTCTGATTTGTCTTTCCCAACATGATTCATAAAAGCAATGCTTATTAAAAGTAAATTTACTAAACACTACAAAAATTTAAAATTAAAATTTTATTCAATATTTAATGTATAATACAGGACAGCCAATAACTATGCTGTTTAGGGCATCCAATGAGCCAGAGACCTGGGGACCAAGTCTGACTGAAACTACATGTACAATTAGTAATTATTGATTCTCAATATATCATCTTTGTGAACAGGACCCTGGACTGGTGTTCGCAATTTTCCTTTATAGTTGGCTGAGCCTTTTCCTGGGACCTTTGGCTGGAGTGCCTAAAGCCTGTGGCAGGCAGGTGCTGCAGCCTGAGGGAAGAGGGGGCTAGGAGGGGTGGGGTGGTCATTGGTCAGCCCAGAGACCGGCTTCTTCCAGGGGTCGGGATTGCCAAGGCCGGCCTAGCTGCTGGCATCACAGTGAATCCTGGAGGTTTGTGTTGGGCATCTGTTCCCTCAGGTTTTCAAGGGAAATGGGGGGAGATCAATTGGGGAAGAGGAGTGCCCTGACCCATCTGTGGAGCATTCTTGCCAGGTGGTGGAACCACATCTGCAGAGGTCACACATTCAGACTGGATGTTGAGGGTGATTGGTGTCTTTTGGGGGGGGAGCGTCTCTTTGCAAAGATGGCACAATGCCTTCCATTCGCCCTGTTGGTATTCTTCTAGGTGTTGGGGTGAAGTCTCTGGAGGGCACACATTCATCCTAGGACGGGTTAAGGTGGGTCAGCTTGTCTGTTTTTTGTTTTTGTTTTTGTTTTTGTTTTGTTTTGTTTTGTTTTGTTTTACCCAATATGTGATGATGAGTTGAGGTCGATTGAAGAGGAACGCCTTTGACCCACTGGTGGAAGCTTCTGCCAGGCAGTGGGACCGATTCTGTGGAGGGTAGATATTTAGACTGGTGGTTGAGTTAATTTAGTTTTCTTTTCCACACCATGGGCTATGTGGGGAGGTCAACTCGGGGTGAGGTCCTCCAGGGCCCGTTGGCAGAGCCTTCTGCCAAGTGGTACGTTCCAAGTCTGTGGATGAAGGAGGCAACATATGAGCAAAGGGGAAGGAATTAGGAAACAGAGAAGGATGTGGGTGGCAAAAATAGGAAGAATACTTTGTAGGAAATAACAGCAAGAATTTGTGACAGATAGGAGAGAATTGGTTCTTCCTAGCGCTTTAGTGATCCAAAGCAATCCTAATAAGACTTGACAGAAAATGCCCTCTGAATTAAAAAAAAAAATGAGAAGAAAATGTAACACACGATGTACTTTGTTCACTTTTTGTCTCTCTCTCTCTCTTCCATGGTTATTACATTTGCTTTGTTTTTTTCTCTCCAAACACGATTCATAAAACAAAATGTATTCTAAATTAATACATTTATTAACCCCCCCCCCATCAAATGAAAATTCTATTTTATTGTCCAAATAATAGGACTTTCAAGGTAGGAGAACAATATAGGACAATATACGACAACAACAGGAAGGTCATATTTGTGCCAAAATGTTTGTGGCAGCCCTTTTTCTAGTGGCCAGAGACTGGAAATGGAATGGATGTCCAAGATTCGGAGAATGGTTGGGTAAATTATGGTTTGTAAATATTATGGAATATTATGATTCTGTAAGAAATGACCAGCAGGAAGAATACAGAGAGGCTTGGAAAGACTTACAGGAACTGATGCTAAGTGAAATGAGCACAACCACTAGCTTATTATATACTTCAACAACAATACTTAGGAGGATGTATTCTGATGGAAGTGGATATCTTGACAAAGAGAAGATCTCATTCAGTTCCACTTCATCCATGATGGACAGAATCGGCTATACCCAGAGAAGGAACACGGGGAAATGAGTGTGACCTATTTTCATTTCTTGTTTTTCTTCCCAGGTTATTTTTACCTTCTGAATCCAATTCTTCTTGTGCAACAAGAGAACTGTACGGTTCTGCAATATACTATAACATAGAAAACCTGTATAAACCTGCCTGCCTTGTAGGGGAGGGGGTGGAGAGAGGGAAGGCAAAAGTCAGAACAGAAGTGAGTGCAAGGAATAATGTTGTAAAGAAATTACCCAACAATCGCAAGGCCAATACTTTTGGCCGCCAATACCCTTGACAACCAATCAACCAGAGAGCCAGAGGGTCAGAGAACCAGAGACTCAGGGACCAAGGCTGGCTTTATCTGGCTTTATCTTTAAAAAATAATTAAAACTTTCTGTTTATTAAACATATGCTTGGATAATTTTTCAACAAAGTGTTATGTACCAAATTATCCCCTTTTCCCCCCCACTCCCTCCCTTAGGTGGCAGGTACTCTAATACATGTTGAAAAGCTTAAAATATATATAGTTAAACAGTTAGCTTGTTGTACAAGAAAAAATCAGACTCAGAAGGAGAAAAACCCGAAAGACAACAAAATGCAAGCAAACAGAAAGAGTAAGAATGCTATGTTATGGTCCACACTCAGTTCCCATGGTCCTCTCTGTGGGGGTAGATGGCTCTCTACATCACTGAAAAATTTTAATTGGTTTGAATCATAATCATTGTTGAAGAGAGATTCTATCCAACAGAATTGATCATCCACTAGTCCTGTGGCATGTTATAATGATCTCCTGGTTCTGCTCTTTTCACTTAGCTTAGTCTCTCCAGGCCTCTCTGAAATAAATTATTCAGCCACTCTCCAAATCATTGGCATCCATTCAGTTTCCAGTTTCTTGCCACTACAAAAAGGGCTGCCACAAACATTTTTGCACATGTGGGGTCTCTTTTCCTCTGCTTAGATCTCTTTGGGATATAAACACAGTAGAAACACTGCTGGGTCAAAGGGTATGCAGTTTGATAACTTTTTGAGCATAGTTCCAAACTGTTCTTCAGAATATTTGGATGTGTTCACTATTCCACCAGCAATGCATCCGCATCCCAGTTTTCCCACATCCCCTCCAACATTCATCATTATCGTTTCTTGTCAATCTGACAGCTGTATAGGGGTAGCTCAGAATTTCTCTTTATTTGCATTTCTCTGTTCCAAGTGATTTGGAGCATCTTTTCATATGACTACAAATAGTTTCAATATCTTCATCTGAAAAATGTCTTTCCATATCCTTTCACATTTATCAATTGGAGAATGACTTAACTTCTTATGAAGTTGAATCCATTCTCTATATATTTGAGAAATGAGGCGTTTATCAGATCCTTTGAACGTAAAAATGTTTTCCCCATTTATTGCTTCTTTTCTAATCTTGTCCACATTTGTTTTGTTTGTACAAAAACTTTTTAACTTAATCTAATGAAAATTATTTATTTTGTGATCAATAATGATTTCTAGTTCTTCTTTGGTCATAAATTCCTTCCTCGTGCACAGTACTGAGAGGGAAATTCTCCTATGCTCTTCCAAATTTGTTTATTATATCATTCTTATTTCCAGATCATGAACCCATTTGGACCTTAACTTGGTATATGGTGTTAGGTGTGGGTCAATGAAGAGTTTCTGCCATCCTCGTTTTCCATTTTCCTAGCAGTTTTTGTCAAATAGTGAATTCTTATCCCAAATGCTGGGGTCAAACACTAGATTGCTATAGTAATTGACTATTTTGTTCTGTGAATCTAACTTATTCCACTGATCAATGGATCTTTTTCCTATCTAGTACCAAATAGTTTTGATGGTCTAGCTATACCAGATCTCTGTCAAACACTACATTGCTATAGTCATTAACTATTTTGTCCTATAAACTTTACCTATTCCATTGATCACTGCTCTTTTTCCTATCTAGCACCGAATGGTTTGGATGGCCTAGCTGTATGACATCTAAAGCTACATTATAAAGCAGCGGTCACCTTCATTTTTTTAAAATAAATTCCCTTAAAATTCTTGACCTTTTGCTCTTACAGATGAATTTTGTTAATTTTTTTTTGGGGGGGGTCAGTAAAATAGTTTGAGAGTTTGGTATAGCGCTAAATAAAATAGGTGTATTTGGGGACCCAGTCTTGGGTAGTTTTGTCATCTTTATTATTTTTGCTGCCCCTATCCAATAGCATTTTATATTTTTCCAATTGGTTAGATCAGTTTTGTAGTACTGTTCATATAGTTCCTGACTGTCTTTTGGCAGATAAGATTTTCAGATAAATGGAATTTATCTTTGTATCTCCCATTGTTGGATTTTATCAGTGATGTATAAAAGTGCTGATGATTTATGTGGATTTATTTTGTATCCTGCAACATTGCTATAGTGGTGGAATATTTCTAATAGCTTTATACTAGATTCTCTAGAGTTCTCTATATCATCATATCATCTGCAAAGAGTGATCATTTGGTTTCCTCATTAAATAACCTCTGTCCTCTCTTATTGCCAAAGCTAGCATTTTGAATACAATATTAAATAGTAATGGTGATAGAGGGGGAAAACTTGTTTCACCCCTGATGTTACTGGGAATGGTACCAGTTTATCCTCATTACATATGAGGCTTGCTGATGGTTTTAAATCGATGCTACTGACTATTTTTAGGAAATGTCCAATTATTTCTGTGCTCTCAAGTGTTTTTATGAGGAATGGATGTTAGATTTTATTATCTGTTGCGATAATCATATGGTTTTAATTTGGTTATTGCTATTGTCAATCATGGTTCCTAATATTGAACCAGACCTATATTCAGGTATAAAATCCTACTTGGTCATAGTATATTATCCTGGGAATTAATGTCTCATATTTGACTTAAGATTTTTGCATCAATATTCATTAGATAGAGTGGTCTAAATTTTTTTTTTCTGTTTTCGTCCTCCCTAGTTGAGGTATCAGTACTATGGCTGTGTCATCAAAGAATTTTGGTAGGAGTCCTTCATTGCCTAGTTTTCAAATACTTTAGTATTGGAGTTGTATTCTTGAAAATCCATCTGGTCCTGGGATTTTGCGTAGAGAGTTGATTAACAGCTTGTTCTATTTCTCTTTCTAAAATGCCATTATTTAAGTAACTTATTTACTCTTCTGTTAATCTGGGCATTCTATATTTTTGGACATATTCCTCCTTTGCGCTTTTGGGCAAAATAACTACTAATTATCACTCTAATTGTCTCTTCATTGGTGGAAAGTTCTTTTCATCTTTGACACTAAAAATAATCAAAGTAACTAAAGGTCAATTTTTTTTCATAAAACCAACTCTTAGTTTTATTTATCTCTTTTATTTTTTACACTTTCAAATTTGGTATTTGGAGTTTTCTTTTTTGAATTAATTTTATAATTAAGGGGTTTTTTTGGCAGTACATATGCATAGGTAATTTTTTTACTACATTATTCCTTGTACTCCCTCTATTCAGAATTTTTCCCCTCCTTCCCTCCATCCCCTCAGGCAGTCCCATACATATTAAATATCTTATAGTATATCCCAGGTACTATATATATGTGCAGAACCGAATTTTGTTGTCGTTGTTGTTGTTGTTGCAAAGGAAGAATTGTATTCAGAAGGTAAAAATAATCTGAGAAGAAAAACAACAACAACAACAACAACAACAACAACAAAAATGCTTATAGTTTACACTCATTTCCCAATGTTCCTTTTCAGGGTGTAGCTGATTCTGTCCAATTATTTAAATCTGATTTTGTTTTTTCTTTAACTTTTTTTATTATATATTTTTGTAATATTATCCCTTGTATTCATTTTTCCAAATTATCCCCCCTCCCTCTAGTCTCTCCCCCCGATGACAGACAATCCCATACATTTTACATGTGTTACAATATAACCTAGATACAATACATGTGTGTAAATACCATTTTCTTGTTGCACAATAAGCATTAGATTCTGAAGGTACATGTAACCTGGGCAGACAGATATTAGTGCTAACAATTTACATTCATTTCCCAGTGTTTCTTCTCTGGGTGTAGCTACCTCTGTCCATCATTGATCAACTGGAATTGAGTTGGCTCTTCTTTATGTTGAAGATTTCCACTTCCATCAGAATACATCCTCATACAGTATTGTTGTTGAAGTGTATAGTGATCTTCTGGTTCTGCTCATTTCACTCAGCATCAGTTGATGTAAGTCTCTCCAAGCCTCTCTGTATTCCTCCTGCTGGTCATTTCTTACAGAGCAATAATATTCCATAACCTTCCTATACCATAATTTGCCCAACCATTCTCCAACTGATGGACATCCATTCATCTTCCAGTTTCTATCTACAACAAAAAGAGCTGCCACAAACATTTTGGCACATATAGGTCTCTTTCCGCTCTTTAGTATTTCTTTGGGATATAAGCCCAGTAGTAGCACTGCTGGGTCAAAGGGTATGCACAGTTTGATAACTTTTGGGGCATAGTTCCAAATTGCTCTCCAGAATGGCTGGATTCTTTCACAACTCCACCAGCAATGTATTAGTGTCCCAGTTTTCCCACATCCCCTCCAACATTCATCATTATTTGTTCCTGTCATCTTAGCTAATCTGACAGGTGTGTAGTGGTATCTCAGATTTGTCTTCATTTGCATTTCCCTGATCAGTAGTGATTTGGAACACTCTTTCATATGAGTGCATATAGTTTCAATTTCTTCATCTGAGAATTGTCTGTTCATATCCTTTGACCATTGATCAATTGGAGAATGGTTCATTTTCTTATAAATTAGGTTCAGTTCTCTATATATTTTGGAAATGAGACCTTTGTCAGAACCTTTGCTTTTAAAAATATTTTCCCAATTTGTTACCTCCCCTCTAATCTTGTTTGCATTAGTATTGTTTATACAGAAAACTTTTTAGATTGATATAATCAAAATCTTCTATTTTGTGATCAATAATGATCTCTAGTTCTCCTCTGGTCATAAATTCCTTCCTCCTCCACAAGTCTGAGAGGTAGACTATCCTCTGTTCCTCTAATCTATTTATTATCTCATTCTTTATGCCTAAATCATGGACCCATTTTGATCTTATCTTGGTATATGGTGTTAAGTGTGAATCCATATCTAATTTCTGCCATATTAATTTCCAGTTTTCTCAACAGTTTTTTGCAAATAATGAATTTTTATCCCTAATGTTGGTATCTTTGGGTTTGTCAAAGATTAGATTGCTATAGATGTCCCCTTCTTTGTCCTTTGTATCTAATCTGTTCCACTGATCTACCGGTCTATTTCTTAGCCAATACCAAATGGTTTTGGTGACTGCTGCTATATAATATAGCTTTAGATCAGGTACACTTAGACCACCTTCCTCTGAGTTTTTTTTCATTAGTTCCCTTGCAATTCTCGACCTTTTATTCTTCCATATGAATTTTGTTGTTATTTTTTCTTTTTCTAGGTCATTGAAATAGTTTCTTGTGAATCTGATTGGTATAGCACTAAATAAATAGATTAGTTTGGGGAGTATTGTCATCTTTATGATATCCGCTCGGCCTATCCAAGAGCACTGAATGTCTTTCCAATTATTTAAATATGACTTTATTTTTGTGGCAAGTGTATTGTAATTTTTTTCATATAATTCCTGACTATTCTTTGGTAGATGCATTCCCAAATATTTTATACACTCAACATTTGTTTGAAATGGAATTTCTCTGTGTATTTCTTGCTGTTGCATTTTGTTGGTGGTATATAAAAATGCTGAGGATTTATGTGGATTTATTTTGTATACTGCAACTTTGCTAAAGTTCGGAATTATTTGTAATAGCTTTTTAGCAGAGTCTTTGGGGTTCTCTAAGTATACCATCATGTCATCTGCAAAGAGTGATAATTTGATTTTCTCACGTCCTACTCTAATTCCTTGAATCTCTTTCTTGGCTCTTATTGCTGAGGCTAGCGTTTCTAGTACTATATTGAATAGGAATGGGGATAGTGGGCAACCTTGTTTCACTCCTGATCTTACAGGGAAAGGTTCCAGTTTATCGCCATTGCATATGATGGTTACTGACGGTTGTAAATATATGCTCCTTATTATTTTAAGGAATAGTCCATTTATTCCTATACTCTCAAGTGTTTTTAATAGGAATGGAAGTTGGATTTTATCAAATGCTGTTTCTGCATCTGTTGAGATGATCATATGGTTTTTTATTAATTTGATTATTAATATGGTCAATTATACCAATAGTTTTCCTAATATTAAACCAGCCCTGCATTCCTGGAATAAATCCTACTTGATCATAGTGTATTATCCTGGGGATGATTTTCAATATTCATTAAGGAGATTGGTCTATAGTTTTCTTTCTCAGTTTTCAATCTACCTGGTTTAGGTATCAGTACCGTGCCTGTGTCATAAAAGGAATTTGGTAGGACTCCTTCCATCCCTATTTTTTCCAATAGTTTATATAGCATTGGAGTTAGGTGTTCTTTAAATGTTTGGTAGAATTCACATGTAAATCCATCTGGTCCTGGGGATTTTTTCTTAGGGAGTTGCTTAATAGCTTGTTCTATTTCTTTTTCTGAAATGGGACTATTTAGACTACATCCTTCTTCCTCAGTTAATCTGGGCAAGCTATATTTTTGAAGGTATTCTTCCATTTCGTTTAAGTTATCGAATTTATTGGTTCATAAAGTAGAGCAAAGTTCTAATTTCCTCTTCAATAGTGGTGAGTTCTCCCTTTTCATTTTCAAGACTAACAATTTACTTTTACTCTTTCCTTTTTTTGAATCAGATTTACTAAGGGTTTGTCTATTTTGTTGGTTTTTTCAACGAACCTACTCTTAGTTTTATTTTAATTAATTCAATCGTTTTTTTTACTTTCAATTTTATTAATCTCGCCTTTTCTTTTTAGAATTTCAAGTTTCGTGTGGGGGGGATTTTAATTTGTCCCTTTGCTAGCAATTTTAGTTGTAAGCCCAATTCGTTGACCCTCTCTTTCTCTATTTTATGCAAGTAGGCCTCTAGAGATATAAAACTTACCCTCATTGGCTGTATCCCACATATTTTGGTATGATGTCTCATTATTGTCATTTTCTTGGGGGAAGTTATGAATTATGTCTATGATTTGCTCTTTTACCCAGTCATTCTTTAGTATGAGATTATTTCATTTCCAATTAAGTTTTGGTCTATTTTCCCCTGGCTTTTTATTAAATGTATTAGATTAGATTAGAAGAGAAGTAACAAATTGGGAAAAAAATTTTTACAGTTAAAGGTTCTGATAAAGGCCTCATCTCCAAAACAGACAGAGAATTGACTTTAATTTATAAGAAATCAAGCCATTCTCCAATTGATAAATGGTCAAAGGATATGAACAGACAAGTTTCAGATGATGAAATTAAAACTATTTCTACTCATATGAAAGAGTGTTCCAAATCACTATTGATGAGGAAATGCAAATTAAGACAACTCTGAGATACCACTACACACCTGTCAGATTGGCTAAGATGACAGGAACAAATAATGATGAATGTTGGAGGGGCTGTGGGAAAACTGGGACTCTGATGCATTGTTGGTGGAGTTGTGAAAGAATCCAACTATTCTGGAGAGCAATCTGGAATTATGTCCAAAAAGTTATCAAAATGTGCATATCCTTTGACCCGGCAGTGCTACTACTGGGCTTATATCCCAAAGAAATACTAAAGAAGGGAAAGGGACCTGGATGTGCCAAAATGTTTGTGGCAGCCCTTTTTGTAGAGGCTAGAAATTGGAAAATGAATGGATGCCCATCAATTGGAGAATGGTTGGGTAAATTATGGTATATGAATGTTATGGAATCTTATTGTTCTATAAGAAATGACCAAAAAGGAGGAATACAGAGAGGCTTGGAGAGACTTACATCAACTGATGCTGAGTGAAACGAGCAGAATGAGGAGATCATTATACACTTCAACAATGATACTGTATCAAGATGTATTTTGATGGAAGTGGATATCCTTCAACATAGAGAAGAGCTAATCGAATTCCAATTGATCAATGATGGAGTTTTCAATTTGTTCTTTTTCTAGTTTTTAGTTGCAAGCCCAATTCACTAATCATCTCTTTCTCTATTTTATACAAGCAAGCATCTAGAGAGACAAATTTCCTTTTTATTACTGCTTTGTCTGTATCCCACAAATTTTGGTATGTTGTCTCACTGTTGTCATTCTCTTGGGTGAAATTGTTGATTGCGTCTAAGATTTGCTTTTTCATCCATTCACTTGATAGGATGAGATTATTTCGTTTGCTATAATTTGTTTGCCTTTCTCCTGGCCTTTTATTGAATAAAATTTTTATGGCATCATGATCTGAAAAGAAATTTGCATTTACTCTTTCTGCCTTTCTGTGTTCGTTTTGATGTTTTTAATGTCCTAATATATAATGAATTTTAGTTTAGGTTTCATAAACTGCAGAGAAGAAAGGCAGAAAAGTTTCCTCTTTTTCCAGTAAAATCCCCTTCCCACCTCTAGATTTGTTTTGTTTTGTTTTATTTTGTTTTGTTTTTATATTAGAAGAGTAGTAATATGGAATTATACATGCACTCATTTTGTCTCCATTCAATTTTCTCAAAAGATCTATCGTACCTAACTTTTCTAGTATTCTATTTATCTCTTTAACTTCTTATTTTGTGGTTGATTTATCTAGTTCTGAGAGAGCAAGGTTGAGATTTCCCACATTATAGTTTTGCTATCTATTTCTTCTTGCAGTTCTCTTAACTTCTCTTATAGGAATTTAAATGGTATACCGCTTGGTATATACATACATATATATATATATATGTGTATGTGTATATATATATATATATATATATATATATATATATATATATATATATATATATATATATATATATGTGTGTGTGTGTGTGTGTGTGTGTGTATATATATATACATATATATATATGTATATATATATACATATACATATATGTATATATATATATATATACATATGTTTAGTATTGGTATTGCTTCATCATCTATGGTACCCTTTAGCAAGATATAGTGCCCTTCCTTATTCCTTTTAATTAGATATATTTTTCCTTTTGCTTGATATGAAGTCAGCATGGTTACCCCTGCTTTTTTGTACTTCACCTGAAGCATAATAGATTCTGCTCTAGCCTTTTACTGTTCCTCTGTATGTATCATTCTGCTTTAAATGTGTTTCTTTTAAACAATGTATTGTAGGATCCAGTCTGCTAGCCACTTACCTTTTATTGAGAGAGTTCGCCCCATTCACATTTATGGTTAAAACTATTTCCTTGCCATCTTATTCCCCAAATTATACTTTTCTCTTTCCTTTTCCCCTTTCCCTCCTTCCCCAGTATTTTTCTTATGAGCACCACTTGCCTCAGCCAGCCCTCTTCCTTTAGAGTCCCTCCCCCTGTCTTCTACCTTTCCCTTAGTATTTCTGTTTCCCTTTCTATTTAGTTTCCCCCTTTCCCTTTTTGCTTTTCCCCTACCCCACTTTGCTGTAAGGTGAGAGAAGTTTCTCGGGGAAACCAAATATTTCTAATATTTTCTCTTTGAGCCAAATCTGACCAGAGTAAGATTCACACAATATTCATCCCCTCCCCGGCTTTCCCTCAATTATAATAGGTTTTCTTGCCTCTTCTTGAAATGTAATTTCCCTCATTTTCCCTCCACTTTCCTCTTTTTCCAGTATAATGCCCTTCCCACCTCTAGTTTTTTTTTTTAATATTGGAACACTAATATGAAATTATACATGCACTCTCTATGTATACACATAACAGAATTATACTTCTCAAGTGCTGTTTACCTTTTTATGCTTCTCCTGATTTCAATATTTGGAGTTCAAATTTCTTGTTTAGCTTTGGTCTTTTCATCCGCAATGAAAGTAAGTCACCTATTTCACTGAATTTGCATCTTCTTCCCTGAAAGAAAATGTTCAGTTTAGAGGAGCAATTTATTCTTGGCTGCATTCCAAGTTCCTTTACCTTTCAGAATATCAGATTCCAGGTCCTTCTATCCTTTAAGGGGGAAGCTTTGAGGTCCTGGGTATAATCCTTATTGTGGTTCTTTGGTATTTTAATTTTGGTTTTTTTTTTCCCCGGCTGCTTGTGTTATTTTTTCCTGATCGTTCTAAAATGTAGCCAGGAGATTCCTTGGAGTTTTCCTTTGGGGGTCTGTTTCAGGAGATGTTTGGTGAATTCTTTCATTTTACCTTCTGATTCTGATTTCCTGAAAAATAATGTCTGGGCTCTTTATCTATCATGGTTTTCAGAAAGTCCAATAATCTTAGACTCTCTCTCCAAGATTTATTTTTCCAGGTCAATTACTTTGACAATTAGTAAAAAATGTTTGAAATCTGTTCTTTTTTTCCAGAAAAGCTATTCCAAGTCAAAGTTCTTACTGTTTTTTTATTCATTTTGTTTTTGAAAGTTGAGATCTGCAATGATGGACAGAAACAACTACACCCAGAGAAGGAACACTGGGAATTGTATGTAAACTGTTAGCACTACTGTCTATGTACCCTGGTTACTTATACCTTCGGAATCTAATACTTAATGTGCAACAAGAAAATGGTATTTACACAAATATATTGCATCTAGGTTATACTATAACATATGTAAAATATATGGGATTGCCTGTCATCAAGGGGAAGGAGTAGAGGGAGGGAGGGGATAATTTGGAAAAATGAATACAAGGGATAATGTTTAAAAAAAATTACTCATGCATATATACTGTCAAAAAATTATAAATAAAATTTAAAAAAAAAAGAAAGTTGAGATCTGTTTAACCAGTAAGGGGGGGTTTGTCCAAACTTCCTCTGCAAGTGGCAGCAGCTACACAGGATCAGTATTTCCTAACTGCTGGGTACTGTGTGGGCATGGCCTGGTGGCATGAGATTCTGTCATTTGGGGATTCACTATTTACCTTTGGGGAGGACTTGTTTTTTGACTTCTCTTCTGAAGTACTGGGCTTCCAGGAAACCTGTGTCTTCTCTTCCATCTTGGCTCTGCCCCACAAACTGTGGTTTCTTCAATTGGGAGATGGGCAGGGTGAGTGTCTTGACTCTGAGGCCTTTGTTGGATTTTTTGTGGGAATAGCAGGCAGGGGAGGGTAAAGGAAGCTAGAGAGAGGAGGGGGGGCTCCCTGTTTCCCCTGGCATTGCAGGGCAGACAATGAATTTGGATCCTGGCTCTCTATGGAGCCAAGATGTTTGTCTTTGTCCAGTGGCAAGATTTTGCCAGAAGGCCTGCTTAAGAAGTGTGTCTTGGCCCTTTTGCAGAAACTTCTCTCCAGAGGAGCCAGATGCTTCAAGGGGGCTCTCTTTCCCGGACTGGCTGCCCTGGATTTTGTTGCGTCCTGCTCCCATATGGGCACAATCTGGTTTGATGGGATGCCCATGGCAGACTTCGCCCCTTGGCAGAAGCAGTTGTTATTGAGGGACGTTAACTCTTGGGTAGGACTGTTTTCCCTAGTGTTTGGTGGATCCCGTTCCACCATAGGGGGCATTCCCCTAGGCCATAAGGGTCCCTGTGGGGAGGGGCTTCGGCCATCTGATGGTGGGGCCAAGTCTGTGGATGAAAAAGGCAAAATATGAGCAAAGGGGAAGGAATCAGAAGACAAGAGGGAGGCTGGCAAAGACAGCAGCAGTACAGGGAGCAGAGATGGACACAGATACCTGGCCTTTGGCTTTCAGCTGGACCCTTCTCCAACTGGCTGTTGCTTGTGCTGTCCCACCTTTCTCACTTAGGGAAGCCCAAGGGACAACTTCCTTACTTTTGTCAGGGGTAGAAAATCCTTTCCAAAAATGACTACTCTGAGATCCCTCATAGAAAAGCACAATTATTAGAATCTGGAGAAGCGGACCCCATCCTGGTGTGTGAGCCAGATTTAGAACAGGACAGAGCTGCTCCCTTGAAAATTTTCACAACCTTTATACATTTCAGACAAAGAACCTCCAAAATCCCACCCTCCACAGGTTGTGATTGGTCATGCAAATATGCTCCTTCCCCCCCCCCCCCCAATTGGTCAGTGGAATGCAGCCAAGGAGGTTATTTCCAGTCTCTTCTTCTTTGGACAATGGAATGCAGCCTAGGCCTTCATGTGAATGGGGCCTATAGGTCTGGTTTACATTAGCTAGCAGTCTCTGATCAATATGTGCTTAGTCTGTAACTTCTTCACCATATCTTACTCCTCACACTTTCAGTTTTCCTAGTCAACCACTGATTGGTGCAGATTTATTTCCATGGAGACTGGGAGGTAGCCCAGGCTTTTGTATCTCACCACAGTAGAAAATCAATGTTTTTTGTTATTCTTTCTCCTAAACTCTGTGCACTCTGGCTTCTCTCCTCCTCATTCAGATGAGTTTTACTCATTGAAATGCAGTGACTGATAACTTCTGTAGTGCAAAAGCTGAAAGAGCCCTGTCTAATTCTCCTCCTTCAGCATCTCTCTGGCAGCATTTTTGGGAGTGACTGCCTTTTCTTCTCCCTCTCTTTTCAGAGTTTTCCAGATTCTGCCATCTCTGGGTTTTTTACTGACTTGTGTGTCCTGCTTGGCTCTTTGACTGGATCTTTATTCATGTCATGGACCCTGGGGAGGACCCCTTTATGCCTGTGTCACCAGTCATCTATGTCCTGGAAACTGATGAGACCCAATTGTCATCTCTAAGCAAAACACTCCCAGCTATGTTGATGGGGCTGGAGTCTACCTCCTCAGCTGTGCTCCCCAATTCCCATATATTTCTGTTGCCCATGTTGAATCTGAGCCAATTTGCAGCTGACAATCCATGTGTCCAAAGCACATTGCATTATCTTGGTCCCCCAAACTCTCCCCTTGTCTGAAATTCTCTACTCCGGGCACCCAGCTTTGCAGGATCAGTCATCCCCTACCCTTTTCTCTTACTTTGCCCACATTTCATCCATTAGGTTCTGCAGGTTCTAAGCCCTTCCTCTACAACTCTCCAACCCCAGAGGCTTGCTTTCCTTTAGTCTCCTTGCCATCAACCTCATGACCCTGTACACCTCTTTCCTACAGGACTCCAGCTGTTCTATTAGGATTATGCATTCTCATGTGACTGTCTCTGTACTCTGTATTGATCTGGTATGTTCTAGTTTAGGTTTTTTGTATTTGTGAAGCTTTTGTATCTTGAACAAGTATTGCTAATTGCTGGTTGACTGATTCTCACCAATAGGGACGATTCTGTATCTTTTCCCCATACCGCTGCAGATGTTTCCTGGGGGAAAAAAGAGTCAAGTAATAAGTCCTACAAACTTTTATTGCCACCACTACCCCATCCACCCAACTAAAGGAGGAGCAGGCCCTCAAGGCCCTGATAGCTAAGGTAGCACAGCCCAGAGCTTGCTTTGCTGTGTTTACTCTGCTTGGGCAGTAAGTAAGGCAGCCTTAACACGATGCATGAAAGTGATCAATTCTTTCAGGTTCCTTTCCTGATTTCCCCCCTTCTCCAATCCATTTTGCCTCTCTCCTCATCATTAAAGGATCCGGAAGTGAGGCAACTGAGAGACTCCCTTGTATGACCACAGGAAAACTAAAAGGATGAAACATTATAGCCAAGTGTCTGTTAGTCAAAAAAAGGATGAATCTCTCAAGGTCAAGTTCATTTCTTGGCTGTGATTTCAGGTGGCATTTTGCTAATGGAAAGTGGGCAGCTCTTTCCAGACTTCTCAAATCACAAAATTTTGGGGGTAGTTCCAATAGTCTTTGATTTCACAACCACCGATGGACCTGTTGAGTTCATTAGCTCATTGGTTCCCATCCTGCACAAAGAATTCTCTCCTACTTGTATTCTCAAATCCACAAGAGACTGGATCCTAGTAGTGGGGAGAGTGTGGGTCAGAAGGGCCAGAAGGAGGGACTTGAAAGTGCTAACCTATAGTTGTGCCCTGAATAAGCCTGCCTTAACTCTTTCAGTGCCTTGAAGCAAACCAGCTCTCTGAAGAAGAAATGACTCCTGGGGGACCCCATTGCTGTGAGAAACAGATTTTTCATGCCTACATTTCATATCTACTCATAGGATGAACAACTGTGCCCACCCGTCCAATTTAAGAAAGCAATGAAATATATGAAAATGTTGAGATTGCGGAGAATTATTTGTGATGAATTAAAAATATGGTTTGAAGAAAGGTCAGATAGGCTCCCCCAGTTGTCAGAAGGTCACTTGTCAGAAAAAAGATCAGAACTGTTTCCACAAGTGTCCTGGGGTTCAGCTTGATCCACAAACTGGGTGGGGCTGGGGCTGGGGTGTTGCTTGGAAGCTCATTCTGTGCCATTAGGACCTGGAGGCAGCCTCAGATTGGCATCAAGAAGGAGAAAATGAGAAGAAATACCAACTTTGTCCTCTGCACCGTGCTAAATGGCCTTTAAGGACACCTGTCATTTAATCCTCACAACAATCCTGGGAGCAAACAGGTGAAGTGACTTTGTCTCAGGGACACTCATTGAACTTCAGATCATCCTAACTTGCAGATGCATTTCTCCAAAGGCTGTACAGGATTTACTTGGATATAAGAGAATATAGGAGCTGATTAGGGATAAAACAAAAATCCATTTTGTCTTGGGGCTTTGTGTTAATCTCCCCAAAGTCTAGAGGAGAGGAGATATGAATGGTATCTCAGCTCTTCTCCCATTGAGGAGGGAAAAGAGAAGGAGCCTTTCCATCTCCTAGTGTGGGCATAACAAGTGTCTCTCACATTGATCTCTAGAGAGAATGTACTTCCAGAAAAACGGACGTCTCCCCAGAGATACAAACTCCCCCATTCCTCCTTCTACACATTTTCTGGTATCCCCACTCCCACCAAAAAGTTACCATAAAGCCTCTTACCTCCTGAGGAACAGGAAACAAGACCTCACCTTATGTGTCAATGTGCAGCTTATAAAGGGGTCTCTTCCACTCTCACTCTCTCCTCTTTTGCTCCTCTCCCTGCTCCTCTCTACTCTCTCTCCTCTGCTCTTTTATCTCCTCCTGCCTCCCTCCTCCGATGTTCTATAAATGTTCTATCTCCCTCTCCTCCTCCGATGTTCTATAAATGTTCTATCTCCCTCTCCTCCTCCGATGTTCTATAAATGTTCTATCTCCCTCTCCTCCTCCGATGTTCTATAAATGTTCTATCTCCCTCTCCTCCTCCGATGTTCTATAAATGTTCTATCTCCCTCTCCTCCTCCGATGTTCTAGTGATGTTCTATCTCCCTCTCCTCCTCCTCCTCCTCTTTGTCCTCCTCCCTCCTCCGATGTTCTATTTCCCCCCCTCCTCCCCCCCTCCTCCTCCACCACTTCCTCCTCCGCCTCTCCTCTCCTCTCTACTCTCTCTTCTCTTTGTCTGAATCGGTTTGTCTCTCTCCCTCTCTCTGTCGCTCAACCGCTCACACTCTCACTCACTCTCCCAGTCATTCAACAGGACTGGTGACTCTCCTGGCCTTTTATCTTGGTAAGAGTGGGTGAGGTACAAGTGACATCACAAGTCACCATTTTTCCTTCATACCAGTCACCTCCCTCCAGTCACCTCTGTCATTTGTTCAGAAAGAGAAAGCTTGCTAGTATCCTGAACACAAGCCATGCTCTCCCTTCATGGGCTTTCAAACTATATATTTCCCAGTTATTCTCACTAAATATTTTTTGCCACTCTTACGCCTACATAGTATCTTTACCAAAGATTCAAAATATCTCTCAAAGCTAAACTTTTCAAATGCTGGTCTCTGTCTGATTGCCCATTCATTAATAAGGAATAATATTTTTGTGTCCAGGGTAGAGAGATAAGGGGAAATTCATATGCTTCTGTAGAAATTTTTTGATTCAGCTGTTTTCCTCTCGGATACATATCCAATCAAGGACAGATAATGTGGCTATCTTTATTGATCGGGCAACAAAATTGCCACCTTCCTCCTTTTCCTCTTCTCTGTCTTCCCTAACCCTTTTTTCTTCCTATTCAGTCACACCCTTGACTCTGATTATTAGGCACAGGGCTGGAGTTGTTGTACAGAGCTCAGAAATCAGGAAGTCCTCAGATCAAGTCCATGCTCCTATTTGACTAGCTGTGTGATCCTTAGGAAATCCTCCTCATCTCAGCCTGCCTCCGCTTCTTCAAATCCAAAGTGCCCTAGATTTGTGAGAATTCAATGAGAAGTCCTTGTAAAACATTTAGTATCATGCCTGATACATAGGAAGTGATTATGAAAGGCTTAGAGCTTTTGCTCCCTTAATTTCCATCTGCACTTCCATCAAGTGGGTTGCAATCCAACCCAAGCAGCTTGTTATCTCCTGAAAATCTCCCAATAGAAGGAGAGAGTTCATTAACTAATCTCATGGAGAATTTGGAAGGAGCAGAATAATCTCTTTGGTGGGGAGCAGCTCCTGCATTGGTCCTTTTCATCTTTATGAGCCTCTCTGACTGAAGGCAACATTCCTATTCGTTGTGACATAGTCAGAGTCCTTTTGACCTTCCTCCCAGTCAGCCTAAGATTTCCCCTGGTCCTTTCTTCCCCTAGCTGTCTAGAAGTGCATTGGAGATCACCCATGAAAGAAGGCATTCAAAAGAAGGAGTAACAGGTCAAGGTGGCATTTCAGCAGGGACTTGAAGGAAGACAGGAATTCAGGAGGAAGAGTTGAGGAAGGACAGTCTTTCAGGGATGAGGGACAACCAGGGCCAATGCACAGGATAAAGGAGAGGGAGGGTTTCATTTGAAAAGCAGCAAGGAGCCTAGTGTCACTCAATCACTGAGGATGGTGAGATGGGATAGAAGGTGCAAAGAGCCTGGAAAGAGGATAGGATGCGGATGGGCTAGTTTGGGTGGGCTTTGGGGGTTATTGTGGGCAATGTGATCTGATAGACCCTAGTTCTATTTCTGCCACTTCCTAGATCTATGCCCTTTGCAGGTACTGCAAAGCAGGGAGTTCCCTTTCCCTGGATTCCATAGTAAATGGAAGGGAATAAAGGTTAAGGAGACTGGAAAGGGGAGGGTGGTCATTGGTGAAGGCCTTGGAATGCTACACAAAATTCTCTCTTTGATCATACAGGGCATGGTCCGGTCTCTGAAGATTATTGAATTGGGGGTTGAGGGAAGGGACATGGATCTGTGTTTTGGGAAGATTAATGCACAGTTGAGTGGAGGAAGGACTGCTATGAGGAGAAATGCAGCTATTGTTACAAGGGATGATGAGTATTTGCCCCATGGTAGTAACAATCCCAGATGCCACAAGGGTGTCTATAATGGTAGAGTATAATAACAGAATGAGTAGGTGAATTTAGATGGAATTCTTTTTATTGTATTAGCTAAAAACTGATGGTGTGGGGGATGTGAGGGTGGAGAGAGAGTGAGGATTCAACACTGCCATGGAGGCTTTGAGTCTGGTTACCTAGCAGGATCAGTGGCATCCTCAACAGTACTAGGAAAGTTTATAAGGTGGGAAGTTTTGTGAAGTAACCTTATAGTTTGAGTTTGGGGCATGTTAAAGGAATTAGAGTAGTTAATGAAAAAACAAAATTATCACTGTCTTCAGATGATGGTATACTTGAGAATCCAAGAGAATAACCTAAAAATACTAGGACCAATGAACAGCTTTAGGAAAGTTGCAAGATACAAAATAACTCCACATAAATTATCAGCATTTCTATATGTCACCAACAAAGTCTAGCACCAAAATATTCAAAAAGAAATTCCACTGAAGATCACTGTAGATCATATAAAATATTTGGGAGTTCACCTCCCAAGTCCAAGTCAGGAACTATATGAACGCAATGACAAAGCACTTACCATACACAGAAAGTCAGATCGAAACAATTGGAAGAATATCAAGTGCTCATGGGTAGGCTGAGCTAATACAATAAAAAGAATTCCATCTAAATTCACCTACTCATTCTGTTATTATACTCTACCAATCAAAATTCCAACAAAATACCGAGCTAGAAAAATAATAACAAACGTTCCTCTGGAAGAACAAAAGGTCAGGAATTTCAAGGGAATTGATGGGGGAAAAAATGAAAATGAAGGTGACCTAGCTTTCCAGATCTAACATGATATTATTAAGCAGCAGTCACCAAAACCATTTGGTACTGGCTAAGAAACAGAGAAGCTGATCAGTGGATTAGGTTAGGGTCACATAAGAACAAAAATGAATAAAACAACTCCTTCTAAAGGAGGATTAAAAAAAAGATACACAGGATCAGAAAAAAGAGAGTAAAACAGTACAAACTCAAACCAGGCAAATGGAAGCTAATGACTTTGTGAGACAGCCACAATCAATCAAACTAATTAAAAAGAATGAAAACATGGAAGAAAATGTGAAATACCTTATTCACAAAATAGCTGACCTGGAAAATAGATCCAGAAGAGACAATGTAAAAAGTATTGGCCTACCTGAAGGCCAAGAAAAGAAGAGAGCCTGGATAGCATTCTACAAGAGATCCTTAAGGAAAACTTGCCTGGTATTCCAGAAATGCAGGGGGAAATACTCCCTGAAAGAATTCATCAATCACCTCTGGAAAGAGATCCTACAAGGAAAATCCCAAGGAGCATTGCTGCAAAAATCCAATCTAAAGGCAAAAATACTGCAAGCAAGGAGAAACAGTCAGGATTACCCAGGACCTGGTAGCTTGTACAATAAAGGATCAGAGGACCTGCAATACCATATTCCGGAAAGCAAAGGAGCTGGGCTTACAATCCAGGATTAACGAGGAGACTCAGCATCATCTTTCAGGGGGGGAGGTGGATCTTCACTGAAGTCAAGACTTTCAGTCCTTTCTACTGAAAAAACCAGAATGAAACAGGAAATTTAACCTGCAAACACAGAACTCAAGAGAACTAAAGGAAGGTTTAACAGGGGGAAATATCTATATTTAAAAGTTAAACTGTTTACATCCCTAAATGGAAGAGCTATATCTGTAACTCTTGCAAACTGTATCTGACACTGGGACAGATAGAGGGGAGCATCACAGGGACTGGGGATGTGATTGTGAATGGACTCTGATGTGATCACATCAAAGAAAAAGGCATTAAGGGGTGGGAAAAGGTTTCTACTGGAGAATTTTCTTCTTTGGAGAACTGCGGTTTCTTTCACATTTCACTATATTTCTCATACTTGCTGTTCTTAATTATACATTATAATATCCCATTCCATTCATGTACCATCAATAATTTTCCTAGTTTCCTATCAGTAGACAATTAGTTTGCTTCAATATCTTTTCTCAATGTCTGCTTGCTAGGTGCTAAAAAGGATTAGAATACTGAGCTGGGAGTCAGGAAAAGTGACTTTGCCCAATTCAAATCTGGCCTCAAACATGTACTAGCTGTGGGACCCTGTGCAAGTGATTTAATTCTATTTGCCTCAGTTATCTCACTTATAAAAGAAACTGGCAAAAAATGGTAAACTGCTTCAGTACTATAAGAAAGCTCCAAGTGAGGTCACAAAGAGGCGGGGAAACCTGAAATGACTCAACAAGAAAAGACAGCATAAAGTAGCCTTGAAAGGCTACACGTGTGTGTGTGCGTTTGTGTGTGTGTGTGTGTGTGTGTGTTTGCGTGTGTGTGTGTGTTTGCGTGTGTGTGTGTGTGTGTGCACACGTGTGTTTTGTAACACTTTCAGGGTATATTCTTAATGTCTGATTTATGATGTCAAAAAGTATTACATTTGTAAATTTTGTCTTTTTAAGTGGGCAACTAATTTATTTCTTCTTCTGTTCATCTCACAGTGTGTAATTTTGTAGATATTCGTCCATTTCCTTTAGGTTGTCAAATTCATTGGCATGAAGTTGGACAAAGTAACTCCTAATTATTGCTCTAATTTCCTCTTCATTGGTGAACATTCTCCCTTTTCATTTTTTGGACTAACTATTGGATTTTCCTCTTTCCTTTTTAAAATCAAATTAACTAAAGGTTTATGTATTTTGTTGGGGTTTTTCCTTTAAATTTTATTGAACTGCACCACTTGGTGCGTATATGTGCAATATTAGAATGGCTAATACTGTATTGCTTGCCATGCTGTTAACCCCTGCTTATGCTTTTCTCCTTTCCTTCCCTCTTACCGCTCTACCCAGTATTAAACTTATGAACACCACTTGCTTTTCACAGCCCTCCCTTTTTAGTATCCCTCCCCCACCTTAAAGTTCCTCCCCTTATTTTAACCCTATTCCTCACAATTTCTGTATTCCCTTCCTCTTAGCTTACTCCTTCCCTCTCACTTTTCAATGAAGTGGAAGAAGTTTCACTATAAATCAAATATGCCTATTGATACACACTATGTTCATCTCCCTCTTTTCTTTCTCTCAGATATAATAGGTTAGCTTTGCCTCTTCATGAGATGTAGTACCACCGCTTTATACTTTTTTATGACATAATTTCCTTTCCACCTCTAGTTTCAAGGACAAATTATACATATGTTCTTTACATATTTTTTACATAGTGACATATAGTTCTCAAGATTTCTTTTTCCCTTTTTAGAAATCTCTTGAGTTCTGTATTGGAAGATCAAACATTTTATGTAGGTCTGGTTTTTTCATCAAGAGTAGATGGAATTCATTTATTTCTTTAAAATTCCATCTTCTTCCCAGGAAAATGATGCTCATTTTTACTGGGTAAGGTATTCTTGGCTGCATACTAAGTTCCTTAGCCTTGTGGAACATGATGTTCAAGGCTTTTCGTTCTTTTAATGTGGACGCTGTGAGATCCTGGGTTATCCTTATTGTGGCTCCCCTATATCTGAATTGCTTTTTGCTTGCAGCTTCCAATATTTTTTCCTTCGTCTGATGGTTTTTGAACTTGGCCACTGTATTTCTTGGTGTTTTGATTTTAGGGTCCCTTTCAGTATGCTGACAGAAGTGGATATCTTCAAAATAGAGAAGAGCTAATCCAATTCCAATTGATTAATGATGGCCAGAATCAGCTGCTTCCAGAAAAGGAACACTGGGAAATGAGTGTAAACTGTTATTTTTACCTTCTGAATCCAATTCTTCCTGTGCAACAAGAAATTCGGTTCTACACACATATATTGTATCTAGAATATACTGTAATATATTTAACATGTATAAGACTGCCTGCCATCTGGGGGAGGGGGTTGGGTGAGGAAGGGAAAAAATCTGAATACAAGTAAGTGCAAGGGATAATGCTGTAAAAAAATTACCCATGCATATGTACTGTCAAAAAAAAAAGTTATAATTATAAAATTAAATTAAATTAAATAAATAAGAAAAAAAATAAAATAAAATGTACTACAAGTTAAGAACCAGAGATATAAAGAAAAAGCAGCAAGAGTCCCTACCTTCAAAGAACTTATTTTTTTTAAAAAAGGGAAGACAGGGGGCAGAGCCAAGATGGCGGAGAAGATACAGGAGATTTTATAAGCTCCCTTCTTCCCTCATTACCAATTAGTCAAATCAGCCTCAAAAATAACGCTGGACTGATAGAAATCACAAGGACTGGAAGCAAGACTTACCAGCTGAAGAGAATCTGGATTTTCAACAGAAAAGGTCAGTTCCCAGGGGAGGAAAAAAAAAGAAGAGGCCAGCACAGATGGTTGGAAGGTAGCACACTGAGCTGATCTAGCTGGGGAGGGCTCTGGAACCAGAGAAGCCACTGAGATAGAAGAATCTGGCACAGGCTTTTCGCTCTTCTCTACTTATAAAACAGCAGTTCAGAAGAGAAATCAAGCCACTTTAAAACATAAAGCCAGATACTAGAACCACCCCAATCTGGAAGTGACTCAATAGATCTTGGCACTGTGGGTGTGGCCAACATAGGCTGTCTGGGGCCTCACCTCAGGGTAGTTAAGAGATTGAAAAGCCAGTGGTAACTCATAGTGCCTTGCTCGGCTGGAGGCTGTGGAACTCAGCCATGGAAGTCCCAGAGAAGCTGACCCTTTGAAATAGGGACCGTGGTTTCTGGGCAGACACTTCCAGTTTGAGCGCAGGGGCTTTTCACGTCACCTGCTGCTGACATCCACGCTCCACCGGGATGCATAGGCAGGGCTTTGTGTCGCCTTTACTGCTCAGTCTTAAACCTCAGGAAAGTCGCTAGGACACACAGCGCCCTCAAAGCACAGCCCTGCTAATCACCTCAGAGGCACTTCCAGGGAGGGGGAGGGGAACTCTCTCCCAGAGCTCTCTCTTAGCTCAGGCCCAGGAGCCGCTGCATGCATCTGGTCTGGGAGGAAGCTGGTAAAGAAATAAATAAATAAACTTCTTACCCCAGGGACAGACCCCAAAAGATTTTTTAACTGTGAGCAAAAAGCCAAGAAGAATGATCGATTCTTTCTACACAGAGAAAGAGCGGGTATCCAACCCCGAGGAAGTTAACAGCAGAGAATCAGCAGATAACACTCCAAAGGGCAATGATACCTGCCCCTCATAGCATAACTCTATTCTAGAAGAGACTATTAAAAAATTAAGAGAGTTTGAAGAAAAATGGGGAAAGGACAGAGAAGCTATGATAGAGAATAACAACGTTCTGAAATTGGAGTTGGAAAAAATAAAGAATTCACAGGAGATTCAGGGAAACAAAATTTGTGAATTAGAAAAGGTTAAAAAATCACAGGAAAGTAGGATTTCTGAATTGGAAAAGATAAAAAAAGTCTCCAGAAAATAGGATTTCTGAATTAGAAAAAGAAAATAATTCTCTAAAAATAATAAATTAGGGAAATGGAAAAAATTCAATAGAGAAAAATAATTCATTTAAAAAAAATTGGGCATTTACAAAAAAGACTAAAAACTGTGAATGAAGAAAATATCTCCTTAAAATTCAGGACAGAACAAATAGAAATGAATGATTCATTGAGAACCCAAGAATCAGTCAAACAAAACAAAACAAAACAAAAAAAAAAAAAAAAAAAAAGAAAAGAAGAAAAGCTGGAGAATAACGTCAAATACTTACTGGGAAAACCTATAGACCTGGAAAAGAGATCTAGGAGAGATAATCTGAGGATCATTGGACTTCCCGAAAACTATGACCAAAAAAAGAGCCTAGATTGTATTTTACAGGAAATCATTAAAGAAAACTGACCAGAGATAATAGAAATAGAAGGGAAAATAGACGTCGAAAGAATTCATCAAACTCCTTCTGAAATAGACCCTAAAAAAAGAACACCACGCAATATTGTGGCTAAGCTGCAGAATTACCACAAAAAGGAGAAAAACTTGCAAGCAGCTAGAAAAAAACAATTTAAATACCAAGGTGCCACAATAAGGGTCACTCAAGATCTGGCTGCCTCCACATTAAAAGATCGCAGGGCCGGGAACCTGATAATTCCAAAAGGCAAAAGATCAAGGATTGCAACCAAGAATAAACTACCCAGCTAAGTTTAGCATTTTTTTCCATGGAAGAAGATGGTCATTCAATGAAATAGAGGAATTCCATATGCTTCTAAGAAAAAAACCAGACTTAAACAAAAAATTTGATCTACATCCACAAGACTGAAGAGAAACAGAAAAAGGTACACAGAACCCTTGAGAACTGTGTCTCTGTTGTAGATATATAGAAAGTCCGCAGGGATAATTTGATTTTACTGATATAAAAAGGGGGGTGTAGTAAAGGGAAGGGGGTAGTATCAGAAAAAGGGGAAGGAGTGATAAAAATAGGGAAACTACATCTCAGGAAGAAGCATAGAAAATATACCATATCTCAGGAAATTTATAGAGGGGGAGAAACATTGTGTGAATCTGACTCTCATCAGAAGAGGCTCAAAAAGTAAATAATTGATATATTTGTTTTTCTGAGAATTCTCTCACGCCTCATTAAAAGGGGGGAGATGAAAAGGGAAAAGGAAAAGGAAAATATAGTGGAAAGGATTCAGGGGGGTCAAGGGAAAAAGCATAATCTGGGGATAATATGATGGTAGGAAATACAGAATTAGAAATTTTAACTGTAAATGTGAATGGGATGAACGCTCCCATCAAACGGAGACGGATAGCAGACTGTATCAAAAATCAGAACCCTACAATATCTTGTTTATAGGAAACACACTTAAACAGGGAGATACATACAGAGTAAAGATAAAAGGTTGGAGCAGAATCTATTAGACTTCAGGTAAAGCCAAAAAAGCAGGGGTAGCTATCCTTATCTCAGATCAAGCAAAAGCAGAAGTTGATCTAATTAAAAGAGATAAGAAAGGAAACTATATCCTGCTAAAAGGTAGCATAAATAATGAAGCCATATCAATACTAAACATATATGCACCAAGTGGTATAGCATCTCACTTTCTAAAGGAAAAGTTAAGAGAACTGCAAGAATAAATAGACAGTAAAACTATAATAGTGGGAGATCTCAACCTTGCACTCTCAGATTTAGACAAATCAAACCACAAAACAAATGAGAAAGAAATTAAAAAAGTAAATAGAACATTAGAAAAACTAGGTATGATAGACCTTGGGAGAAAACTGAATGGCAATAAAAAGGAATATACTTTCTTCTCAGCAGTTCATGGATCCTATACAAAAATTGACCATATATCAGGACATAAAGATCTCAAAATTAAATATTGGAAGGCAGAAATAATAAATGCCTTCTTCTCAGATCACAATGCAATAAAAACTACATTCGGTAAGAAGTTAGGGGTAAATAGACCAAAAAGTAATTGGAAACTGAATAATCTCATCTAAAAGAATGACTGGGTGAAAGAGCAAATTATAGAAACAATTAATAATTTCACCCAAGATAATGACAATGATGAGACATCATACCAAAATCTATGGGATGCAGCTAAAGCAGTAATAAGGGGAAATTTTATATCTTTAGAGGTTATTTGAAGAAAATAGAAAAAGAGAAGATTAACGAATTGGGCTTGCAACTTAAAAGGCTAGAAAAAGACCAAATTAAAAACCCCCAACCAAAAATTAAACTTGAAATACAAAAATTAAAAGGAGAAATCAATAATATTGAAAGTAAAAAAAAAAACTATTGAATTAATAAATAAAACCAAGAGTTGGTTTTATGAAAAAGCCAATAAAACAGATTAACCTTTGATAAATCTGATCAGAAAAAGGAAAGAGGAAAATAAAATTGTTAGTCTTACAAATGAAAAGGGGGATCTTTCCACCAATGAAGAGGAAATTAGAGAAATAATGAGTTACTTTGCCCAACTTTATGCCAATAAATTTGATAACTTAAGTGAAATGGATGACTTTCTCCAAAAATATAGGCTTCCTAGATTAACAGAGGAGGAGACAAATTGCTTAAATAGTACCATTTCAGAAAAAGCAATAGAACAAGCTATTAATCAGCTCCCAGGAAAAAATCCCCAGGACCAGATGGATTTATATGTGAATTCTACCAAATATTTAAAGAACAATTAGCCCCAATGCTATATAAACTATTTGAAAAATAGGGGATGAAGGAGTCCTACCAAACTCCTTTTATGACACAGACATGGTACTGATACCTAATCCAGGTAGATTGAAAACTGAGAAAGAAAATTATAGACCAATTTCCTTAATGAATATTGATGCTAAGATCTTAAATTAGATATTAGCAAAAAGACTTCAGAAAATCATCCCCAGGATAATACACTATGATCAAGTTAGATTTATTCCAGGAATGCAGGGCTGGTTTAATATTAGGAAAACTATTAGTATAATTGACCATATTAATAATCAAATTAATAAAAACCATATGATCATCTCAATAGATGCAGAAAAAGCATTTGACAAAATCCAACATCCATTCCTGTTATAAACACTGGAGAGTATAGGAATAAATGGACTATTCCTTAGAATAATCAGGAGCATACATTTACGATAGTCAGTCAGCATAATATGCAATAGAAATAAACTGGAACCTTTCCCAGTAAAATCAGGAGTGAAACAAGTTTGCCCACTATCACCATTGCTATTCAATATAGTACTAGAAACGCTAGCCTCGGCAATAAGAGCCAAGAAAGAGATTCAAGGAATTAGAGAAGCAAATGAGGAAATCATACTATCACTCTTTGCAGGTGACATGATGGTATACTTAGAGAACCCCAAAGACTCTGCTAAAAAGCTATTACAAATAATTCAGAATTTCAGCAAAGTGGCAGGATGTCAGGAACCTTCCCCAACCTTTCCCCTTGCTCTTCCCCCCTCTTGAACAAACCCAGGTCACCACGGCCCTGAGGCTGATGATTTCTGAGGAATGTCAAGACGCACAGTTCCCAGAACTGATATGGAATAGACAAAACTACGTTGTTCCACCCCGTCCTTGGGCCCCTAACCGTCTCATAATCTGCACCTGGTAAATGTTACAAAAATATTTGACTCATCTATCATGCTACCCAATCCTTATGCATACATGGCATTGCGGTTTTCTGCCTATATATTCTGTAACTGTAAGCCAATAAACAAGACATGCTTGACCGTCGCTTTGAGTAGTCTCCCCTCTCTCTCTCTAGATCCTGTTCCCGGGCTGTCTTAGCCCCCGCAGGCTTTTGCCTTACTTTCGGTCTATGTCCTTCTTTTTTTGACCCACGTTGAAGACCTGCTGGACAGGTCAACTGGCGCCCAACGTGGAGGCTCAAAAATAGGGACTTTGACCCGACAGAACGCTCCCCCCGCCCGTCCGGACCCCCAGAGACGATTTCGCTCCCCCAGGCTGCTGGCGTTACGGAGCTCCGTGAAACGAAAGTAAAAAGAGGTAAGTGTTCGCGTCTGTCGATATCATGGGATCTAAGTTGAGTAAGGAAGAAAATTTTGTTAGAGAGCTTAAAGAAAATTTTAAAGAGAGAGGTGTTAAAGTTAAAAAGAAGGAACTTATAAATTTTTTTATCTATATTGATAAAGTTTGCCCCTGGTTTATAATAAACGGTCCTGACATTCATCCAGGAAAATGGCAAAAGGTAGGACAAGACCTAAACGAACTCATTAAAAAAGAAATCCAGGGAGGCGAAAGCGTCCCCCAGAAGGTTTTAACCCTCTGGAAATTAATTAATGACATTGTAGAAGATTCAAACAATAGCGGCAAAACTAGACAATTACTTATAGAAGCAGAGTCTTGCCTGCGTCCTTTGTCTCCTGCAGCGTCACATAGCTCTATTCCACCAGAATCTGTCCCTAAAAAGGCTCCCTCTGTGATTATTGAAATGCCCCCCTACCAACCTAAATCCATATATCCGCCCATCCCATCATCCCCCCTGCCCCCTATGGAGGGTTCCCCCCTGGCCTTTCCTGTTTTTCCCTATAAACAAAACCAGCCAAAAAATAGAAATGACAGTGAGAGTCTCACTGAAGAGGAAGCAGCAGAGTTAGAAGAGGAAGCCGCTGCTTACGATCCCTATGGGGTGCATGTCTCACAACATCCTTCGGCCCCTCCTATCCCTAAGAATTCCCTTTCTCACCCCTTTGTTACTCCAGATCTTAGTCTAGTCCAGGAGGATATTACCAAACGCATGTCTGCCTTGCGGAAAACCTTAGATTTACAGAAACAATATCTTGAAATGACAAAGGAATTTTCGGCCTTACAAGCCTCCCTTCAAACCTCCCCCTTGCTCAATCTTGAAAATCTGGCCCCGCCTTCCCAGACTTTAGCCAAACACAACTCTAGCCCTAAAAAGGATCCTAGGAATAACCCTACAAAAGCTAAACAACGTAGCTCCTTTAATTTTCCCGTCATTACTAGAAAGAAAAAAGCCACTCATGGCGCCGATGCGGCGCAAGAGGGGGGTGAGGAGGAAGAAGCAGACAATACTGATGAAGGGACAGATGAGGACGAAAATGAGGAAAAAACAGAAGAGAATGAAGGAGGGACGGATTCTGAGGAAGAAACAGACTTTGTCAAACCCCGATTTAAAAATTTGAAAGATCTTCTTTCAGCTGTTAAAAATTATGGCCCTAATGCTCCCTTTACCTTGTCGGCCTTAGAAGCTGCTAAGAGAGGTGGTCTACTGACCCCTACCGAATGGGTGAAAGTTGCTCAATCGGTATTGACTAAAGGACAGTTCATAAACTGGCAATCTGAATTTGACCACCAGTGTAGGATCATAGAGAAAAGAAACCTTAAAACCAAAAATAAAGATTGGACTTATGAGAAATTAACAGGCAGAGGACCATACGCCCTAGAGAAAAAACAGAAAAAATTTCCTACAGGACTCTTAGAACAAATTGATCACGCTGCCCATAAGGCATGGCGGGCCCTCCCTGTTACTGGCTCTCCTTTTATGCCCTTAAACAGAATCAGCCAGAAAAAGGATGAGGAATATTCTGAATTCATAAGCAGACTTCTAGAGACTGCCGAACGTACTTTAGGGAATGCTGCGGCTGATGACCCTATTATAAAAAGATTAGCTTATGAAAATGCCAATAGTTCATGCCGCGCTGTCCTTAATGGCCAGTGGCAGGATAAATCCCTTAATGAGATGATCAAACTCTGCAGAGATGTTCAGGACACTACTATGAGCAAACTAGAAAAAATGTCTCAAGCAGTATTGGCCCTGCAAGATCCCATGAAGAACATGTCAGAGGCAGTACTCACTATAGGGGCGGCAGTTAATACAGGACGCCAGAAAACTTGCTTTAAATGTGGCTTGGAAGGACATTTTGCCCGACAATGCCCCTCTAACCTTCAGGGATCTCCTGGCAATACGGCCCAAAATAGACGAGCGCTGCCAGCCTCTGTGTGCCCTAGATGTAAAAAAGGCTATCACTGGGGCAACACTTGCAAATCCACACATGATATTGAAGGAAGACCTCTGCCTCCTCTGCCTCCCCTTCCGGGAAACGGCAGACGGGGCCCCCCCCGGGCCCCTCAAGGACCTGTTCACACAGCCACGGGGCCCCAATTCCTCCCCAGCTCCACAGGGCAACCCCAGGGAGCGCAGGGGTGGACTTGTGTACCTCCACCACCACAGTATTAAAACCTGAGGACGGCCCAAAAGCCTTGCCTACTGGCTCTTTTGGACCTCCGCCACCTGGGTCTTTTTTCCTCATTATAGGCCGTGCCTCATGTACCCTTCAAGGGATAATTATTCACCCCACCTTGGTTGACAATGACTATGAGGGAGAAATTAAGGTCATCGCTTCTTCCCCCCACCGCACTATTACAATTCCCCCGAAACAACGTTTGGCTCAAGCACTGCCACTCCCTTTAGACACTAGCTTCCCAGCTTTCAAAAATAAGAGAGGAATATCTAACCCTGGGTCATCTGACATATATTGGGTACAGTCCTTATCACAAGAGAGGCCCACCTTAAAACTAAAACTACAAGGCAAATCCTTTACGGGACTAATTGACTCAGGGGCTGATGCCACAATCATTTCTGCCTCCCAATGGCCCAACTCTTGGCCCCTGCAACCATCTCTCACACATCTCCAAGGCATAGGACAGACTCAGGAGACTATGGAATCTACACAAATGCTGATATGGGAGGATGCAGAAGGAAACAAGGGCATAGTATGCCCCTTTATAGTTCCTAACCTCCCCATCAACCTTTGGGGTAGAGATATTTTATCTCAAATGGGCGTTATCATGTGTAGCCCCAATTCTATTGTCACGGAGCAAATGTTGAGACAAGGATTCCTTCCCAAGCAAGGACTAGGAAAGAATAATCATGGAATTCGGGAACCTATACAGCTGCAACCCCAATCAGACAGAACAGGCCTTGGCTTCCAAAACCAAAACCTTTTTTCATAAGGGCCACTGATTCCCCCCAGCCTACAGGCGGATAAGATCACCTGGAAATCAGATACCCCCGTCTGGATAGATCAGTGGCCCCTCCCAAAAGAAAAACTAGAGGCTGCAACTAAATTAGTTCAACTACAATTAGACGCGGGTCATATAGAGCCCTCTAATTCACCTTGGAACACACCAATATTTATAATCAAGAAGAAGTCTGGGTCATGGAGGTTACTCCATGATCTTAGAGCAGTCAATAAAACCATGGTACCCATGGGGGCCCTTCAGCCAGGCTTGCCTACCCCCGTAGCAATCCCCGCTGGGTTTCATAGGATTGTCATAGACCTTAAAGACTGCTTCTTCTCCATACCATTAAACCCTGAAGATTGTAAAAGATTTGCCTTCACTGTCCCTGTCATTAACTGTATAGGCCCATCTCTTAGGTTCCAATGGAGGGTCCTGCCACAGGGCATGGCCAATAGCCCTACCCTTTGCCAAAAATATGTTGCTCAAACGGTAGACCCCTTTAGATTAAAATACCCACATCTCTATATAATCCATTACATGGATGACATCTTAATCGCAGGCCCTTCAGAATTAGAATTAGTAAAGGTATCTGATAGTCTAGTTTCAGCCCTCCAAAAGAGAGGCCTGCAAGTTTCACCAGAAAAAGTCCAAACTACCCTCCCCCAACTTTTCCTTGGGTTTGAGCTACATTTTTCTCAGGTAATAACCCAGAAAGCCCAGATACGTACCGCCCATCTTAAGACATTAAATGATTTCCAAAAACTTCTAGGGGATATTAATTGGCTACGTCCCTATCTGAAATTAACTACAGGGGATCTTAAACCCCTCTTTGACATTCTAAAAGGAGACTCGGACCCTTCCTCACCACGCTCCATAACAAAGGAAGGTGAGACTGCCTTACAGAAAGTCAATCAGGCAATATCCACTCAAAAGATTGGATACTATGACCCCGCAAAAAAACTCTGGCTTCTCATTTTTTCCACAACCTTTTCTCCCACCGGTTTGCTATGGCAAGGAATGCCCCTGTTCTGGATCCATAGCTCAGCAACTCCTAATAAAATACTTGCCACTTATCCCATACTTGTATCAGAGATTCTACAAGAAGGAAGGACCCTCTCCATAAAAATTTTTGGGAAAGATCCCGACCATATTGTCTGCCCATACACCAGCACAGAACTGACACAACTCCAACAAAGGAGTGACGCTTGGGCTATTGCCACTATTTCTTATCAAGGGACATTGAACAACCAATACCCTCCAGATAAACTTATTAAGTTCCTTACAGAAAATTCAGTTACCTTTCCACGTATAACCAAGACTAGCCCTATAAAAAAGGCTCATCTAATATTTACTGACGGCTCTTCATCAGGGACAGCTGCAGTCACAATAGACTCAAAACTCACTTCCTTTCACACGCCTTATGCATCTGCTCAACTTGTAGAACTAGCTGCTATCCTCTGGGTATTCAGGAATATCCCCGGTCCCATGAACATTTATACTGATAGTGCATACATTGCCAATTCTGTTCCACTGCTTGAAACTGTTCCTTATATCAAGCCCTCTACTAATGCTTCCCCTATGTTTGCTCAATTACAAAATCTGATTCAGGAAAGAAGTCACCCCTTCTTTATTTGCCACATCCGTGCACACACTGACCTTCCTGGTCCCCTGACAGAAGGAAATACGAAAGTAGATCTAGCCACCAAACAAGCTCTCTTAGCTACAAGTGAATTAGCCTCTCCTGTTGACCTAGCCACTGAGGCGCACAAGATGCACCACTTAAATGCTCACACCCTACGACTCCTATATAAGATCACAAAAGATCAAGCAAGACAGATAGTTAAACAATGCCCTGGCTGTTTAGTACACTTACCTGAACCACATTTAGGAGTCAATCCACGGGGACTGATACCTGGAGAGCTTTGGCAAATGGATGTCACCCATCTTCCATCGCTTGGTAAATTAAAATACATCCATGTGTCCATTGACACTTTCAGTGGGTTCCTTTGCGCCTCCCTTCAAACTGGAGAAGCCACTAAGCATGTTATCAGCCATGTTGTGGCCACCCTGGCTATGGCACCAAAGCCTAAAATTTTTAAAACAGATAACGGCCCTGGATACACCAGCTCCTCATTCAAACAGTTCTGTGCACACATGGGTATTAAACATATCACTGGCATCCCTTATAACCCCCAAGGACAGGGTATAGTGGAAAGAGCACATCAGACTCTAAAGAGAATGATTAATAAACTACAATCAGGCCCTGAATTACTGTACTCACGAGCTGGCAACCAGAAGACTGTCCTTAATCATGCGCTTTTTGTGCTCAACTTCCTAACGTTGGATGATAATGGGAAGTCAGCAGCAGACCGTCTCTGGCACCCCTCTACATCTGATACTTATGCTCAGGTCAAATGGAGAGATCCACTCACCAACAAGTGGTATGGTCCTGACCCTGTTCTAATTTGGGGAAAAGGACACGCATGTGTTTATGACTCCCAGGCCCAGAATGCCAGATGGCTCCCTGAGCGCCTGGTCAAACCCTTTCAACCACCCAGGGGAAAACCCTGAGAAAAGCCCCTTCTGCTTTCTTACAGGTACAGATAGGCCAAGGAGCCTGAGAAGCTTTATTCCCTGACCCCGGACCACCATCCCAACACTCGGCAGCTCCAGAGGCCCAACGCAGGGGTAATGTATTTTTCTCCCCTTCTTATTGCAGCTGTTGTCATCATAATAGCGCTTATTCTCCTTATTAGCTTCTGCTACTGTTGTCCAAACACATCAATTCCCTGCCCTGCTTAGTATATTAGTTTACCGCTATGCAACTCATTTTTTTAATCCTCCTTCTAGTGACCCCCTCAGCACTACCCTCTCCCTACCAACTACTCAACTATACTCGGGTAGTGCAAAATTCCTGGGGAGACGTGGTATGGAGTACCTCAAAAATCTCCACCTCTGATTGGTGGCCCACTCTATACCCGGACCTTTGTAAATTGGCTCTAGGGGCACCTCACCCATGGGACCTAGAAGACTATCATAACCAAAATGCTCCCCCTAACAGAGATGCCTGGAGTCCCGAAGCCACAACCGCCCTGGGAGAGGCTGGCGGTTGTGGAGCACATGACAGACGAAGTATGTTAAGGACTGTCTCCTTTTATGTCTGTCCCGGGACCCATAGAAATCGTTCCTTGACATACAAGTGTGGCGGTCCTACTGAATTCTTTTGTCGATCGTGGGGTTGTGAGACAACCGGAGACGCCTACTGGCACCCCTCCTCCTCATGGGACTACATTACAGTCGCAGCCAATTATACACATCATAGGGTAGACTCAAAAGGCTGGAGAAAAATATCAGCATGCCAACACTCATGGTGCCACCCCCTTAGAGTCAGTTTCACTGATGCAGGAAAAAAGTATACCTCCTGGGGAAGAGGAGTAACCTGGGGATTGAGATTATATAAGATACGCTATGATGATGGACTTCTATTTACTATTAAACTCCTTAAGACCCCCCCTATCATCACTGCTCCTGTAGCCATAGGCCCCAATGTAGAAATGAGACCAAACAGGATTCCAAATAACTCTAACAACCCTGCCCATAGGCTGCCACTGACGACGTCCTCCCCTCCTCCTACGGACTTGACCCCTTTGTTCCGTCCCACTATGCTTTTGGGACCATCCCCTCCAACCTCCATGGTACTTAACATTATCAATGCTTCCATACAAACTGTTCATTCCCTTAATCTGTCTTCCTTTGAAGAGTGCTGGGTATGCTATTTCTCCGTTCCCCCCTTTTATGAAGGTCTAGCACACTTTGGGAACTTTACTTATACTAATGACACCTCCTCACTAAGATGGGGTGCAGAAGAAAACCAAGGACTGACCCTTAGCAAAATTACAGGTTTGGGTACCTGCATCCTTGGGCCCAGTATGCTCCCCCCTTTGCCACTTGTGGATATTTGTAATAATACTATAGTTGTCTCTCCTCAGTCCTCCTATGCTGCCGCCCCCAAGGGCTCTTACTTTGCTTGCTCTTCTGGCCTCACCACTTTTATTGTTACTTCTACCTTCCTCACCTCTCAGGATTACTGTGTAATGGTTGCCCTATTCCCTCACGTTACTATCCATCAAGTGGATGACTTCCTTAATATTTGGCAGAGGGCAGGCACAGAAAAAGTCAGAAATAAAAGAGAGCCCTTAACTGCACTGACCCTGACTGTTCTCCTGGGACTAGGAGTTGCAGGTACGGGAACAGGTATTGCCTCTCTCATCCAAAACGAAAGACAGATTACCCAACTTAGTGCTACTATTGACAAAGACCTGCAAGAATTGCAGACTGGATTGCAACATCTTACTGAATCTGTTGCCTCATTAGCTGAAGTTGTTCTACAAAATAGACGAGGACTTGACCTCCTTTTCCTACAGCAGGGAGGCCTATGCGCAGCCCTAAAAGAAGAATGCTGCTTTTACTCCGATAAATTAGGCCTTGTAGAAAATAGCTTACAGAAGGTTAGGGATAGCCTAGAAAAAAGAAAGAAAGAGAGGGAACAACAAGAATCCTGGTACCAAAATTGGTTTTCTACCTCTCCTTGGCTTTCCACCCTTCTCCCTAGCCTTCTCGGGCCTATTATAGGTCTCCTTCTACTCATCTCTTTTGGCCCCTGGGCCTTTAATAAACTAACATCTTTTGTAAAAACCCAAGTAGATACAGCAATTAGCAGGAAGAATCACATATACTACCATCGCATACAAGACCAAGAAGAAGGCAAAGCTGAAAACATCGAACCCCTGCATTTTAATGACCACCTCTTGAAGAAATCCAGACTTCGGCGGGCAGCAGAAAGAATTCGAAAACTTTGCCCCTGTTTTCAAAAAACCTGACAATTGTTCACCCTACTATAACTATAATTGTTCACCCTACTATAACTCCCTTATACATGCACAGTTTGCTTTGTAATACCATTTCATATCCCTTCTCCAGAGACATATTGTATCTCTCTGATATTAGGACCTTGTGTTATGCTATCAATTGTATTCCTAAGAATTGTAATTCATGAATTGATACTGCGGGTGCATTGGCACTCGAAACTACTTTTTAATATTCTAAGAGTACTTCATGTATTGCTTTGAGACGATTCTTTGTTTTTGGTTAAGCCTGATGCTTTTAAGAAATCACCCTCCCCTTACCCCTCTTTCCCTGTACCCCTCATGGATCCTGACAATCTGTTCCTTGCCATTTTTATGAAAAACTTTGACCTCTGCAATATGTAACCCGGGTATCTTTGGGAAAGGTTTAAAAATGAGCCACGGCTATAAGACCATTGTGATGCCATGACGGGCAACCTTGAGTGATCGATCTATCCATCTGAGACAGGGGTTGGCGTGGCAATCCCACGGATGGTATGGACAATCCCAATGACCTAAGACAGCGTCCAATGGCCAGCTACCTCCAGGCTGTACTGCGTGAGTGTTAAGACACCTGCACCAGCCATTACACTCCCGGTATTGCTGGAAATGGGTCACGAGGCCTGAGTGCCTCATTATTAAAGAAAAATGGGGGACATGTCAGGAACCTTCCCCAACCTTTCCCCTTGCTCTTCCCCCCTCTTGAACAAACCCAGGTCACCACGGCCCTGAGGCTGATGATTTCTGAGGAATGTCAAGACGCACAGTTCCCAGAACTGATATGGAATAGACAAAACTACGTTGTTCCACCCCGTCCTTGGGCCCCTAACCGTCTCATAATCTGCACCTGGTAAATGTTACAAAAATATTTGACTCATCTATCATGCTACCCAATCCTTATGCATACATGGCATTGCGGTTTTCTGCCTATATATTCTGTAACTGTAAGCCAATAAACGAGACATGCTTGACCGTCGCTTTGAGTAGTCTCCCCTCTCTCTCTCTCTAGATCCTGTTCCCGGGCTGTCTTAGCCCCCGCAGGCTTTTGCCTTAATTTCGGTCTATGTCCTTCTTTTTTTGACCCACGTTGAAGACCTGCTGGACAGGTCAGCAGGATACAAAATAAATCCACATAAATCCTCAGCATTTTTATATATCACCAACAAAATGCAACAGCAAGAGATACAAAGAGAAATTCCATTCCAAACAAATGTTGAGAGTATAAAGTATTTGGGAATCCATCTACCAAAGAATAGTCAGGAATTATAAGAGAAAAATTACAAAACACTTGCCACAAAAATAAAGTCGATTTAGATAATTGGAAAGACATTCAGTGCTCTTGGATAGGCCGAGCGAATATAATAAAGATGACAATACTCCCCAAACTAATCTATTTGTTTACTGCTATACTAATCAGACTACTAAGAAACTATTTTAATGACGTATAAAAAATAACAACAAAATTCATATGAAAGAATAAAAGGTCGAGAATTGCAAGGGAGCTAATGAAAAAAAAGTCAGAGGAAGGCGGTCTAAGTGTACCTGAACTAAAGCTATATTATATAGCAGCAGTCACCAAAAGTATTTGGTATTGGCTAAGAAATAGACCAGTAGATCAGTGGAACAGATTAGATACAAAAAACAAAAAAGGGTACATCTATAGCAATCTAATCTTTGACAAACCCAAAGAAACCAACATTAGGTATAAAAATTCATTATTTGCAAAAAACTGTTGAGAAAACTGGAAATTAATATGGCAGAAATTGGATATGGATTCACACTTAACACCATATACCAAGATAAGATCAAAATGGGTCCATGATTTCGGCATAAAGAATGAGATAATAAATAGATTAGAGAAAGAGAAAATAGTCTACCTCTCAGACCTATGGAGGAGGAAGGAATTTATGACCAGAGGAGAACTAGATATCATTGTTAATCACAAAATAGAAGATTTTGATTACATCAAACTAAAAAGTTTCTGTACAAACAATACTAAAGCAAACAAGATTAGAAGGGAAGTAATAAATTGGGAAAATATTTTTAAATTTAAAGGTTCTGACAAAGGTCTCATTTCCAAAATATAGAGAACTGACCCTAATTTATAAGAAATCAAACCATTCTCCAATTGATAAATGGTCAAAGGATATGAACAGACAATTCTCAGATGATGAAATTGAAACTATATCCACTCATATGAAAGAGTGTTCCAAATCACTATTGATCAGAGAAATGCAAATTAAGACAACTCTGAGATACCACTACACACCTGTCAGATTGGGTAAGATGACAGGAACAAATAATGATGAATGTTGGAGAGGATGTGGGAAAACTGGGACACTAATACATTGTTGGTTTCACAACTGTGAAAGAATCCAGCCATTCTGGAGAGCAATTTGGAACTATGCCCCAAAAGTTATCAAACTCTGCATACTCTTTGACCCAGCAATGTTGTTATTAGGCTTATATCCCAAAGAAATGCTTAAGAGCGGAAAGGGACCTATATGTGCCAAAATGTTTGTGGCAGCTCTTTTTGTAGTAGCTAGAAACTGGAAGATGAATGGATGTCCATCAATTGGAGAATGGTTGGGTAAATTATGGTATAGGAAGGTTATGGAATATTATTGCTCTGTAAGAAATGACCAGCAGGAGGAATACAGAGAGGCTTGGAGAGACTTACATCAACTGATGCTGAGTGAAATGAATAGAACCAGAAGATCTCTGTACACTTCAATGTTGTATGAAGATGTATTCTAATGGAAGTGGATATCTTCCACATAAAGAAGATCCAACTCACTTCCAGTTGATCAATGATGGACAGAAATAACTACACCCAGAGAAGGAACACTGGGAAGTGGATGTAAATTGTTAGCACTACTGTCTATCTACCCAGGTTACTTATACCTTCGGAATCTAATACTTAATGTGCAACAAGAATATGGTATTTACACACATATATTGTATCTAAGTCATATTATAACATATGTAAAATGTACGAGATTGCCTGTCATCAAGGGGAGGGAGTAGAGGGAGGGGGGATAATTTGGAAAAATGTATACAAGGGATAATATTATTAAAAAAATTACTCATGCAAAAAAAAAAAAAAGGAAGACAATGTATATGCCAAAAGGCACATAAACAATAAATAAATTTAAGAAAAGGCAGCTAGGTGGTGCAGAGAAGTAGGCTTGGAATTGAGATAGCTTGAATTCAAATCCAGCCTCAGATACTTACTAGTTCTACCCTGGACAGATTACATAATACTGTTTACCTCAGTGTCCCCATCTGTCAAAAGACCTGGAGAAGGAAATGGCAAACCACTCCCATATCTTTTCCAAAAAACACATCCAAGTCAAATGGAATCATAAAGAATTGGACCTGATTGAACCTACTGAAAAATATTTATTTTCAGATAATCTTAAAGAAGAAACCATTAGCATCTGGCAGGGTAAACATAGGAATTCTTCCATAAACTGATATTTTTGCCTTAGATTTAAAGTGAGTCAGGAATTAAAAGAGATGGAGGTTAGAAGAGAGGATGTTCCACGAAAAGGAGATAATTATTGACAAGGTTCAGAGATAAAAGATGGAATTTTCTCTCTCTCTCTGTGTGTGTGTGTGTGTGTGTGTGTGTGTGTGTGTTGTGTGTCAGAATGATGCTCACCCACAGAAATAACTAATTTTACAATAACCTATTGTCTTGCACCAGGAAGAGAAATTGCATGCTGTTATTTTTTTAAAAATTATACTTTTTATTTACCAGATATATGCATGGGTAATTTTACAGAATTGATAACTGCCAAACCTTTTGTTCCAATTTTGCCCCTCTTAACCGCCATTCTCTCTCCCAGATGGCAGGTAGACCAATATATGTTTAATATGTTAAAGTATCAATTAAATACAATATAATTCCATGCTGTTATTATCTATTCCAGAGCACCAAAGTAAAGCTGCTTTTGTGTTATATGTGCTTTCCAATGGTACAGAAATAAATATCCTAGACTGGAGGAAAGTAGAACAGTTAAATCATGCCCTTTTATTTTTAACCCATATAGTTTTGTGAATCATATTGGGAGAAAAAAAATCAGAGCCAAAGGGAACAACCATGGGAGAGAGAAAAAAAATAAAAGAGAATAAAGAAGTGAATAGAGCTGTTGTTTACATTCAGTCTCCTTAGTTCTTTTTCTGGATGCAGATGATATCTCCTCTTCAAAGACCATTGGGATTTCTTGGGATCACTGAAACTCTGGGACGAACCAAGTCTTTCATAGTTGATCCTTGAACATTGTTGCTGGTATTGTATATATAATGTGTTCCTGGTTCTGCATGTTTCACTCAAAATCAGTTCATGCACATCTTTCCAGATCTGGACTTTCTTTATGAAAGGAAGCACGGAGCCAGGACGCCCAGAGGATAAAGGTAGAGAAAGAAGAGTAATTTGAAAGAGGACAAGAAAGACTGCAAGTGTTTGAAGGGTTAAGGACTGTTAGAACAGGAGTTTATAGCTGATCTTCAGGCACTAAGTCTACTGAGTAAGAACTCCATTTTGTCAAACATGAGAAGTTTTGGGTTCTTGGAGGCAATCAGGGTAGAACGACTTGCTAGCAAGTATCTTAGGTCAGATCTGAACCCAGGTCCTCCTGATTTCAGGTGTGCTACCCTCTTCACTTCACCACCTAGTGTCCCATGAGAACAGTTTTCCTGTTAACAGGGCTCGGCTGTTCAAGGAACAGCAAGTTAGCCAGTATAGATAGAACATGCCCATAAAGGGAAGGGTTCCTAAGAACTCAGGTTTGTGTTCCCACAACATATTTCAGGGATCACAAAGAGTCACCAAAGATTGAAAGGACTGAACACTATGAGCAGTACCACAATACCTTAATCTGCCTTTTCTTTAACTTCCTCTTGTCCCCACTTTTCTTCATGTTGCCTTGTTAAGTGAAATGGAATTCTGTACCTAGTTGCATATGTGTGAATTTTCCTTCCTTTGAGCATTTTGGAGGAGAATGAGGTTGAAGTGTCACTTGTTCCCCATTCTTCTTGCTTGCAAAGATGTTCACTTATTCTCTTTGACAATAGAAGCAATAAGCACCAGTACAGTTATGATCCCCACTGGAAATCTTCTATTTGAAGTGTTTTTCTCTTGCACCTGGACTCTCTGACCTTTGGCAATGATGTTCCTGAAAGTTTTAAGTTGAGGGGATTTCTTTGAGGATGTGATCAGTGGATTCTTTCTTTTTCTACTTTATTTACCCTTTGGTTCTACGAGATCTGGACATTTTTCTTTTGATGGTATGTGGACATGGTCTGTCTAGACTCCTTTTTCTGTCTGTTTTTTTTTTTCTCATGGCATTTCACTACTCTGAAGCTTTGGTTTCTTCTAAAATCTATTTTCCAAGTCATTATTTTCTATTATATCCTTGACATTTTCTTCTGTTTTTAGCAGGCTAGCTATGAAATGTCCAACACAACCACAGAAAGGAAATAGTGAGCCCCTGAGGCCCAGAATAAGAAATGGGACTTGGCCACGTCTACCCAGCATGGGTAGGAAGCTGGCAACACCAGCCCCTAAACGCAAAAGAACTCCACTTGGAGCCTCAAAGGGTGAAATAAGTTGCTCTCTGATTCAAAAGGCTCTCTTGGAAGAATTCAAAAAGGATACTAGAAGAAAATAGAAACATAGGGAAAGGGATTGAAAGCTAGGGAAAAGGAAATGCAAAAATTGTCTGAAGCAAATCACTCATTAAAAAATAAATTTGGTGAAATGGAAAAAGAAAGCAACTCCTTGAAAAACAGAATTGGTGAAATGAAAACCGAGAACAATTCCCCCAAAATAGAATTGGTGAAATGGGAAAAAAATCCAATGAATAAAACAACTCCCTTAAAACTTTTATTGACCAAATGCAAAACAAGGTGGAAAAAAATGCTAAACGAAGAAAATAAGTGACTAAAAATTAAAATTTAACAAATGTGAGTGCCTCAACGAGACACAAAGAAACCATCAAACAACACCAAAAAAAAGAAGGAAATGTATAATCCCTCATCTGAAAAACAACTGACCTAGAAAAAAGATCCAGGAGAGACAATCTAAGAATTATTGGACTACCTGAAAATCATGTTAAAGAAAAGAGCTTAGACAGCATCTTTCTGGAAATCATCAAGGAAATCTACCCTGAAGTCCTTGAACCAGAGGGTAAAATAGTGATAGAAAGAATCCATCTATCCCCTCCTAAAAGAGACTCTAAAATGAAAACTCCAAGGAAGACTGTACTTAAATTCTAGAATTATCTGATTAAGAAGAAAATACTGCAAGTAGCTAGAAAGAAATAATTCAATTATCGAGGAAACAAAATCAGCAAATAAAATATTCTGAAATGAAAAAGAACTTGGTTTGCTGCTAAAAATCAACTGTTCAGCAAGTAAAATGGTGTAAACAACATGTCATGAAGAGGCCCAAAAGATCTATTACAATTGAGGGAAAGAAGGGAGGGGGATGAGCATTCTGTGAATCTTAGTCTCATCTATTTGACTCAAAGAGAGAATATCATACATATTATGCATCACAAAGAAACTTGTCTCACCCTATAGGGAAATAGGAGAGAAATGGAAAAGAGAAAAAAGAGTGTGGGGGGTGAGGGGTAATAGAAGGAAAAACAGAAGTAGAAGGGGAAAGGGTTTAGAAGTGGGGAAGGGGCTATTAAAGGGGAGAGCTGATTGAGGAAAGTGGTGATCAGAATGAAAACACTGGGGAGGAGGGAAAGGGCAAAAGGAAAGCAAAATCTTGGGGAAAAGGAGATAGATTAGATTTCTGCATTAGGATGGAAGCCTGAACTCACCCAGCTAAGGGGAGAAAAGGTCAGAAGTGAGTGGGGACTTCCCAGTTAGGGTCTATAATAATCCAGTGTTTGCAGCTTGTGCTTTCCCCTGCTGTACTGACACAGCAGTCTTCTGGAGCTCTGTCTCCTGAGATCATAATGAATTGTTTTTGCTTTTCTGCTCTGAGCACCTCTGATGCCAATTGGGGTAGGGAGGAGGATTTTTGAGAAAAACAATTAAGGGTGGGGGCAGCTAGGTGGGGCAGTGGATAAAATATAGTTTCTGAAGGCAGGAAGATCTGATTTCAAATCTGGCCTCAGACACTTGATACTTCTTAGCTGTGTGACCCTGACCAAGTCCCTTAATCCCAATTGCCTCAGCAAAACAAACAAAAAAAGACAAAATAAATTAGGGGTACTAATCCTTCATCTCACACAATGTCAAACTTAAAAAATGATTCAATTAAAAGAGAAATCTACATTATACTTAGGTATATAAAATTGTTTTAGAGGTCATTGTTATGAATGTCTATATGAACACATGTGTACATATGTATGTAAGTATATGCATCTGATCATTTTCTGTATACATACATGGGTTCATGAATGTGTTATATCCAGAAACACATTGTGTGTACATAAAAATATATGTGCTTAACTGAAACCTGCCTGGAAGATATATAGGGGAAGAAAGGGGGAAAAAAGATAAAATTACAATTTTCTCAATATTCCTCCATCTCGCTTACATCACCATACTTCCTGCCAGAAGTTTGGGTAAATACCTCCTAATCATTGCTTTAATTTCTTTGTCATGGGTGGTGAATTCCCCCCTTTCATTTTTTTAATTAAACCTTTTTAATTTTCAAAAGATATACATTGATAATTTTTCAGCATTAACCCTTGCAAAAGCCTGTGTTCCAATTATTCCCCCTTGTCCCCACCTCTTCCTTTAGATAATAATCCAATATACATTAAATCCAATATATGCATACATATTATGCAATTATCTTGCTGCACAAAAAAAAATGAAATCAAAAAGAAACAAATGAGAAATAAAATGCAAACAACAAGGAGAGTGAGAATGCTATGTTGTGATCTGCACTCAGTTTCCACAATGCTCTCTCTGAGCATAGATGGTTCTCTTCAACACAAAGTCACTGGAAATGCTCTGAATCACCTCATTATTGTGAAGTGCCATGTCCATCAGAATTGATCATTGTATAGTCTTGCTGTTGCCATGTACAATGATCTCCTGGTTCTGTTCATTTCACTTAGCATCAGTTCATGTAACTCTCTCCAGGCCTTTCTGAAATCAACCTGCTGATGGCTTCTTATGGAACATTAATATTCCATACAATTCATATACCGTAACATATCTGGGCGTTCTGTAACTTAGGGGCAGCCACTCAATGTCCAGTTTCTTGCAAATACAAAACATTGTTGCACATATGGGTCCCTTTCCCTCTTTTAGGATCTCTAGGACATAGAAGCCCAGAACAAAACCTTCTGAATCAAAGGGTATACACAATTTTTTGCATAGATCCAAATTGCTCTCTATGCCCTTTTATTTTTGATGTTGATTTTTTTCTTTCCTTTTTCTTGTCAAATTAGCCAAAGTTTTATCTGTTTTGTTGCTTTTTCCCATAAAGCCAACTCTTAGCTTTACTCATTAATTAGTTCATTCGTTTTCTAATTTTCACATTAAGCTCTCCTTGAGATTTCTAATTTGATATTTAATTGGGACTTTTACTTTTTTTCCTCACTTGCTTAGTTGCATGTCCATGTCATTGATGTCCTCTATTTTTTTCACATACCTATTTGGAGAGAAAAAAATTTGCCTTAAGAACTCACTATTTTGGCTGCAGATTGTAATTCTCTTGGTGGAATTATGGAATGTTTCTGTAATGTGTTGTTTCATCCACTCATTTAGCATTAGATTCAACCATTCTGGAGAGCAATTTGGATCCTTGCAGAAAGGGCTATCAAATTGCACATACCTTGAGAAATGGCAATTGCCTTACGGGGGGGTGGGGAGTCTGTATCCCAAAGAAATTATAGGGGAGGGAAAAGGACCCTGTGCCAAGTTGTAGTTGTTCTTTTTTATGATAGAAACTGGAAAATCGGTAGATGCCCATCAATTGGAGAGTGGCTGAACAAGATGTGACAATATATGAAGGTAAAGGAATGTTAGCATTACATAAGAAATGATGAAAAAGCTCATTTCAGAAAGGCCTGGAAAGATTCACACAAACTGATGCTGAGTGGAACAATCAGAAGGAAGAATACTTTGTACAAAATAACAGCAAGAATTTGTATTGATCAGCTAGGAAAGAATTGCTTCTCAGTGCTTTAGTGATCCAAGCAATCCCGATTGAAGATGGCATTTGCTGTCCAAAGTCTTTCACAAAAAGAACTACAGAGAAAGAATGTAAAACTCCATATGCTATGTTTTTGTTTCACTCTCTCTCTCATGATTATTCCCTTTTGCTCTGATTTGTCTTTCCCAACATGATTCATAAAAGCAATGCTTATAAAAAGTAAATTTACTAAACACTACAAAAAATTTAAAATTAAAATTTTATTCAATTTTTAATGTATAAGATCATTGTCCAAACAGGACAGCCAATACCTATGCTGTTTAGGGCATCCAGTGAGCCAGAGACCTGGGGACCAAGTCTGACTGAAACTACATGTACAATTAGCAATTCTTGATTCTCAATTTACCATCTTTGTGAACAGGATCCTGGACTGGTGTTCGCAATTTTCCTTTATAAGGGGCTGAGCCTCTTCCTGGGTCTTTGGCTGGAGTGCCTAAAGCCTGTGCAGGCAAGTGCTGCAGCCTGAGGCAAGAGAAGGCTGAGAGGGGTGGGGTGGTCATTGGTCAGCTCAGAGACTGGCTTCTTCCAGGGTTGGGACTGCCAAGGCCAGCCCACCTGCTGGCATCACAGTGAATGCTGGAGCTTTATGTTGGGCATCTGTTCTCTCAGGTTTTCAAGGGAAATGGGGGGAGATCAACTGGGGAAGAGGAGCGCCCTGGCCCATCTGTGGAACTTTCTTGCCAGGTGGTGGAACCACATCTGCAGAGGTCACACATTCAGACTACATTTTGAGGGTGATTGGTGTCTTTTTTGGGGGGAGGATCTTTTTCCAAAGATGGCACAATGCCTTCCATTCGGCCTGTTGGCATTCTTCTAGGTTTTGGGGTGAAGTCTCTGGAGGACACACATTCATCCTAGGAGGGGTTAAGGTGGGTCACCTTGTCTGTTTTTTTGTTGTCGTTTTTAATTTTTTTTTTTTTACCCAATACGTGATGAAGAGTTGAGGTCGATTGAGGAAGAGGAACGCCTTGGCCCATTGGTGGTAGCTTCTGCCAGGCAGTGGGGCCCATTCTGTGGAGGGTAGACATTTAGCCTGGTGGTCGAGTTAATTTACTTTTTTTTCACACCACGAGCTATGTGGGCAGGTCAAATACCAGTGAGGTCCTCCAGGGTCTGTTGGCAGAGCCTTCTACCAAGTGGCAGGTTCAAGTCTGTGGATGAAGGAGGCAACATATGAGCAAAGGAGAAGGAATTAGGAAACAGGGAAGGATGTGAGTGGCAAAAATAGGAAGAATACTTTGTACGAAATAACAAGAATTTGTGACAGATAGGAGAGAATTGGCTCTTCCTAGTGCTTTAGTGATCCAAAGCAATCCTAATAGTCTTTGGACAGAAAATGCCCTCTGCATTAAAAAAAAAATGAGAAAAAAAATGTAACACCATGTATTGTGGTCACTTTTTTTTTCTCTCTTCCATGGTTGTTCCTTTTGCTTTGCTTTTTCTCTCCAAACACGATTCATAAAGCAAAGTATATTCTAAATCAATACATTTATTAACCCTCCCACCAAATGAAAATTCTATTTTATTGAGCAAAAAATAGGACAATCAAAGTAGTATAACAATATAGGACAATATAAGGCAACAATAGAAAGGTCATGCTTCTGCCAAAATGATTGGGGCAGCCCCTTTTTGTAGTGGTCAGAAAATGGAAATTGAATGGATGTCCAACAATTGGAGAATGGTTGGGTAAATTATGGTTTATGAATATTATGGAATATTATAGTTCTATAAGAAATGACCAGCAGCATGAATACAGAGAGGCTTTGAAAGACTTACATAAACTGATCCTAAGTGAAGTGAGCAGAACTAGAAGACCATTATACCCTTCAACAATAATTCTGTAGGAGGATGTATTCTGATGGAAGTGGCTATCTTGGACAAAGAGAAGATCTAATTCAGTTCCAATTCATCAATGATGGACAGAATCAGCTACACCCAGAGAAGGAACACTGGGAAATGAGTGTAACCTGTTTACATTTTTTTGTTTTTCTTCCCAGGTTATTTTTACCTTGTGCATCCAATTCTTGTGCAACAAGAGAACTGTACGGTTCTGCTCACATACATTGTATCTGCGATATAATATAACATAGTAAACCTGTACAAAACTGCCTGCCTTCTAGGGGAGGGGGTGGAGGGAGGGAAGGGAAAAGTCAGAACAGAAGCGAGTGCAAGGGATAATGTTGTAAAAAAAACAATAGCAAGGTCAATACTTTTTGCCGCCAATATGCTTGGCATCCAATCAACCAGAGAGCCAGAGAGCCAGAGATTCAGGGACCAAGGCTGGCTTTATCTTTTAAAAAAATTTTATCATATAGCTTTTTATTTACAAAACATATGCTTGGGTAATTTTTCTAATCTAATTAAAATTATTTTGTGATCAATAATGATCTCTAGTTTTTTTTTTTGGTCATAAATTCCTTCCTCGTGCATAGTTCTGAGAGGTAAATTATCCTATGCTGTTCCAGATTTGTTTATATCATTCTTATTTCCAGATCATGAACCCATTAGGACCTTAGCTTGGTATATGGTGTTAGGTGTGGGTCAATGACTAGTTTCTGCCATCCTAGTTTCCAATTTTCCCCGCAGTTTTTGTCAAATAGTGAATTCTTATCCCAAAAGCTGGGGTCAAACACTAGATTGCTATAGTAGTTGACTATTTTGTTCTGTGAACCTAATTTATTCCACTGATCAATGACTCTTTTTCCTATCTAGTACGAAATGGTTTTGATGGTCTAGCTGTTCCAGATCTGTGTCAAACACTAGATTGCTATAGTCATTAACTAATTTGTTCTGTGAACTTAACCTATTCCGTTGATAACTGCTCTTTTTCCTATCTAGTACCAAATGGTTTGAATGGCCTAGCTATATGACATCTAAAGCTACATTATAAAGCAGAGGTCACCTTCAATTTTTTTTAATTGATTCCCTTGAAATTGACCTTTTGCTCTTACAGATTAATTTTTTTTGGGGGCAGGGGTCAGTAAAATAGGTTGAGAGTTTGTCATAGCACTAAATAAATAGGTGTATTTGGGTACCCAGTCTTGGGTAGTCTTGTCACCTTTATTACTTTTGCTGCCCCTATCCAATAGCCCTTTATATTTTTCCAATATAGATAGATAGATAGATAGATATATGCATAGATATATATATAGATATAGATATAGATATAGATATAGATATAGATATAGATATAGATATATAGATATAGATATAGATATAGATATAGATATAGATATAGATATATAGTGCCCTTCCTTATTCCTTTTAATTAGACATATTTTTACTTTTGCTTGATCTGAAGTCAGGATGGTTACCCCTGCTTTTTTGTACTTCACCTGAAGCATAATAGATTCTGCTCCAGCCTTTTACTTTTCCTCTGTATGTATCATTCTGTTTTAAATGTGTTTCTTTTAAACAATATATTATAGAAGCCAGTCTGCTATCCATTTACCTTTTATTGAGAGAGTTCACATTTATGGTTAAAACTGTATTTCCTTGCCATCTTATTCCCAAAATTATACTTTTCTCTTTCCTTTTCCCCTTTCCCTCCTTCCCCAGTATTTTTCTTAGGAGCACTACTTGCCTCAACCAGCCATCTTCCTTTAGAGTCCCTCCCCCTTTCTTACACCTTTGCTTAGTATTTCTGTTTCCCCTTCTATTTAGTTTCCCCCTTTCCCCTTTTGCTTTTCCCCTACCCCACTTTGCTGTAAGGTGAGAGAAGTTTCTCGGGGAAACCAAATATTTGTAATATTTTCTCTTTGAGCCAAATCTGTCCAGAGTAAGATTCACAAAACATTCATCCCCTTCCCTGCTTTCCCTCATTTATAAAAGGTTTTCGTTGCTTCGTCTTGAGATTTAATTTCCCTCATTTTCCCTCCACTTTTCTCTTTTTTCCAAGTATAATGCCCTTCTCACCTCTAGTTTTTTTTTTTTATTTTTTTTATTGGAACAGTAATATGAAATTATACATATACTCTCTATGTATACCCATAACAGAATTATACTTTTTAAGTGCTCTGCTTACCTTTTTATGCTTCTTCTGATTTCAATATTTGGATTTTCAATATTTGTTTAGCTCTGGTCTTTTCATCAGCAATAAATGCAAGTCACCCTGATTCACTGAATGTCCATCTATTCTCTGAAAGAAAATCTCAGTTTAGAGGAGTAATTTATTCTTGGCTGCATTCCATTTACCTTTACCTTTCAGAATATCAGATCCCAGGTCCTTCTATCCTTTAAGGGGGAAGCCTTTAGGTCCTGGGTATAATCCTTATTGTGGTTCTTCAGTTCATCATATCTTACTCCACACACTCTCAGTTTTCCTTGTAAACCACTGATTGGTGCAGATTTGTTTCCATGGAGACTGGGAGGTCCCCCAGGCTTTTGTATCCACCCCACCCCCAGGGCTTCGTCCAGGGTCTCACCACAGTAGAAAATCAATGTTTTTTCTTATTCTTTCTCCTAAACTCTGTGCACTCTGGCTTCTCTCCTCCTCATTCAGATGAGTTTTACTCATTGAAATGCAGTGACTGATAACCTCTGGAGTGCAAAAGCTGAAAGAGCCCTGTCTAATTCTCCTCCTTCAGCATCTCTCTGGCAGCATTTTTGGGAGTGACTGCCTTTTCTTCTCCCTCTCTTTTCAGAGTTTTCCAGATTCTGCCATCTCTGGGTTTTTTACTGACTTGTGTGTCCTGCTTGGCTCTTTGACTGGATCTTTATTTATGTCATGGACCCTGGGGAGGACCCCCTTATGCCTGTGTCACCAGTCATCTATGTCCTGGAAACTGATGAGGCCCAATTGTCATCTCTAAGCAAAACACTCCCAGCTATGTTGATGGGGCTGGAGTCTACCTCCTCAGCTGTGCTCCCCAATTCCCATATAATTCTGTTGCCCATGTTGAATCTGAGCCAATTTGCAGCTGAAAATGCATGTGTCCAAAGCACATTGCATAATCTTGGTCCCCCAAACTCTCCCCTTGTCTGAAATTCTCTACTCCGGGCACCCAGCTTTGCAGGATCAGTCATCCCCTACCCTTTTCTCTTACTTTGCCCACATTTCATCCATTAGCTTCTGCAGGTTCTAAGCCCTTCCTCTACGACTCTCCTCCCCCAGAGGCTTGCTTTCCTTTAGTCTCCTTGCCATCAACCTCATGACCCTGTACACCTCTTTCCTACAGGACTCCAGCTGTTCTATTAGGATTATGCATTCTCATGTGACTGTCTCTGTACTCTGTATTTTTTTGGTGGATTCTAGTTTATGTATTTGTTGTCCTCCCATTTAAAATGGAATTTGTGCATCTTAAACAAGTATTGCTAAATCTTTGTTGATTGATTCTCAGCCTTGGGAATTGTCCTGTTTCTTTCCCTGTTCAGTTGCAGATTTCATTGAGGGAAAAGATGTCAACCAAACTGCTATAATTCCTTATTACAACAACTATCCCATCCACCCAACTAAAGAAGTAGCTGTCCCATAAGGCCCTAACGTAGCACAGCCCAGGCACTGCTTTTCAAGCAGTAAGCAGAACCCTCTCCAACACAATGGATGATAGTGATCAATTCTTTCAGATTGTTTCCCAATTTCCTCCTTTCTCCTTTTCATTTTGCCTCCATACTCATCATTAAAATAAATGGAAGGAAGGCAACTGAGAGACTCCTTGTGTAACCACAGGAATAATTACAGAGGATGAATGATTATGGCAAAGTGTCTGTATGTCAAAAGAATTTATCTCCAAAGGTAAAATCCACTTATTGGCTGTGATTTCAGGTGGCATTTTTAAAATATAGGATGGGTAGTTTCTCTCAGATAGCTCCAATCACAAAATGTTAATGTAGTTGAGATATTCTTTGACTTACAACAGGCAATAACATGTATACTTTAATACTGCAACAAGGATTAGAGAATAAAAGAGATTATTCTCAAGGCTGGGATGAGAACCGATGCACTAATGAGCCTGAGAGATGCACAGGATGTTGTGAAAACAAAGAACAAAAACCAAAATTCTGTTATTAAATATTTTCTTGAAAAGGAAATTAATTGTTATGTCTTTTGAATTCTCCCTGTTATTCTGGTGGGATTTGACAATATTTTTTGTTATTTCAATGGTTTTTCTGCTTTCCAGTTAAGTTTTTTTTTGTTGTTGTTGTTTTTATTTTGGAAGTGAAGTTAATGAATTGAAAAGAAATACACCTACCTGGACACCTCTCCTCCTGAAGGGACCACTGTCCTCAACATGAGTGTAATTACTTAGGCTGCTCCAGAAGCTGCACAAGGTAGCCACAGGGCTACAAATTCCCCAGACCTCGCTGTGGGGAAAGCTTGGACAGTTTTGGACAGTAGTTAGAAACAGTTACTGACCAACAGTTATGAACCATTTGGAAAACTGCCCATGGGTTTCAGAACATTCTAGGACAGTGGTCCTCAAACTGAGGGGGGCCAGTTCACTGTCCCTGAGACTGTGGGAGGGCCGGACTATAGTAAAAACAAAAGCTCACACTCTGTCTCCGCCACTCAGCCCAGTTGCCATAACCCCGTGGGCAGCATAAATGTCCTCAGGGGGCTGCTTCTGGCCTGCTCTAGCGTTACTCAATATTTCACATCGCCAGTCTCTCCTAATTCCCAGGACGTCAGAAAGCCTCAGGCCACAGACCTTTGCAGTAACAACTAATTACCTGGCTGCCTCCTCTGCGGCTTTCAGAGATCTCTAGGTACAATTTTTTGAATCCTAGTTTAATATCCGATAGCTTGCTCAAGGAACAGCCATGTGCAAACTCAAAGTCTTTATTATCCTTGCTCACATAATGCCCTGACCTGTTAACTCCCAAGTGAATGTGTGGTCTGTGAGAGAACCACATGTTCACTGTCAAGCTCCTTACCTCTCTTGCCTATTCATCAGCTTGGCTCAACTACCCCCAGAATAAAGAGACTGAAGAGATTGACCCATTGCTAGAATGGTCTTAAAAAGGTTCTGTGCCGTCTCCAACACAGCCAATCAGAGAGGGAGCCATCTGCTGTTAGGAAGCCTACCCATGGGACAGCTCCTAGCCACAGAAAATTGCTTCTGGACCACTCAAACCTCCTGTTGCGCCATGCTGGCCCATTTAAAGGACCCTTACACAAAGGTGTATCTAATTCATTAGGTTTTTTCATAAAATTAACTCTTAGTTTTATTAGTTCAATAGCTTCCTGAGTTTCAATTTTATTAATCTCTCCCTGGAGTTTCAGAATGTCTAATTTGACATTGAATTGTGGGTTTTAATTTCTTCTTTTCTTGTTCTCTTCCTAGCTTCTTTAGTTGTATACCCAAGTCATTGATCTCCTCTTTATTTGATTCACACAGCTATTTAGAGACATAAAGTATGGCCTAAGAACTCCCAGCTTTGGATGCATATTTCACAGGTTTTAGGATGTTGTTTCATTATGGTAATTCTCTTGGATGAAATCCACATTACTCTGATTTGTTGTTTGACCCACCCATTTTTTAGAATTGGATTTAAACATTCTGGAGAGCAATTGGGAACTAGGCAGAAAGGCTCTAAAACTTTACATACCCTTTGACCCAACTGTTCTGTACCCCAAGGTAATCAGAGAGGAGGCTAAAGGACCCACACGTGCAAAATTGTTTATAGCAGCTCCTTTTTGTGGTAGCAAAGAACTGGAAAATCAGTAGATGTGCATTAGATGGGGAATGATTGAAAAAATGTGGTGGTCTATGAAGGTGAGAGAATATTAGGATTAGACAAAATTGGTGAACAAGCTGATTTTAGAAAAGCCTGGAAAGATTTACACAAACTGATGCTGAGTGGAACAAGCAGAAGGAAGAATAGTGTACACAAAATAACAGCAAGAATTTGTGATGATCAGCTAGGAAAGAATTGGTTTGTCTCAGTCCTTTAGTGATCAACAGCAGTCCAGATAGACTTTGGACAGAAAATGCCATCTGCATTCAAAAAAAGAACAAAGGAAAAAGAATGTAAAACAACATATGCCATGTGCACTTGTTCTTTTTTTTTTTTTCTCTGTCCCATGGTTATTCCCTTTTGCTCTGATTTTCTTGTCTCAACATGATTCATAAAGCAATGCTTATTAAATAATTTATGAAACATTGAAAATAATTTAAATTTAATTCAATTTTTAATTTTTAAGACACAGTCCAACCAGGACAGCCAATACATTTTCTATTTAGGGCATCCAGTGATCCAGAGACCTGAGGACCAAGGTTGGCTGGAACTTCACGTTCAATTGGCAATTCTTGCTTCTCAATTTGCAATCTTCATCTACCTGGTAAACAGGGTGGACTATTGTTCACAATTTTCCTCTGTATGAGCGGCTGAGGCACTTCTTCCTGGGGCCTTTGGCAGGAGTCCCTAAAGCCTGTGGCAGACAGGCGCTGCAGCCTGAGGGGAGAAGAGACTGACAGGGATGTGGTGGCTTCTTCTTTGACCTCTCATGGCAGTAAGGGGGGAGGTCATTCGTCAGCCCAGGACTGGCCTCTTCCAAGGGTAGGGAGGACCCAGTCCGGAACAGCTGCTGGCACCATGGTCAATGCTGGAGATTTTTGAGAGGCATCTGTTCCCCCAAGTTTTCAGGGGAAATGATGAGAGATCGACTGGTGAAGAGGAGCGCCCTGGCCCTTAGTGCAGAGTTCTGCCAGGTGGGAGCCAAGTCTGTGCAGGGCAGACATTCAGCCTCGTGGTGGAGGTGGGTCAGGGTGTTTCCGGGAGCTTTATCCAAAAATGGTACCATGCAGTGATTTTAACTGGGGAAGAGGCTGCCTTGGCCCACTGGCAGAGGCTTCTGCTGGTCAGTGGCAATAAGTCTATAGCGGGCATACGAGATGGTCAGAACAATAGTTACAGAGTCTCAGGATCACTAATATATCTTCCCTAAAGTTTAGTTAAGAAATATAATTATCTTTGCAGGCCAGAAGACTTTTACAATCATTGACAAAACAATAGCATTCTTAATCAGCGTATTTGGGATTATTACACCTACAAAAATTGACTTTTCAGGAGTTGCTCCAAATGATATAGAGAAAGAATTTATTAGAATCTCAGGAAGCACACTATCCTATGCTGTGGCCCCAAAAGGACAGTAAAGGTGCCCCCTTGGAGAGCCATTCCACTGATAGTATTCACAACTTTTGTACTGTCAGAAAAAGAACCCCCCCAAATCCCATCCTCTGTAGAGGGTCACATAAATCTTTATTCCCCTATTTGGTCAGTGGAATGCAGTAGATGTATAGCTTTCTCACCAGTGTACTTCTTTGAATAACAGATCATCCTGAGGACCTTATCTAAAATCACATGCTTCATAACCTGAGCCCTTTAAGGCTTTAGATAACAGTCCCTGATCAATATGTGCTTAATCTATAAGTTCTTCATCTTTTCTCCCACTCAATCCCCCTTGTCATTCATAAAGATATATGTATATATTTCCTCATGAAGAGCTTACTTTGTGGTCAAATTCAATTAACATCTCTACACATTGCTTGTTCATCTCTTCATGTGGATCATCTGCTGCTATGGCCTTCCATCCCTCTTTCTGTAAAATCATCATTTTAATGGCATCCTCTTTGGGTAAGATTCTTGCCAGTGATCTCCGAACTATTCTTGTTCCCAACTGAATTATGCAAGGCAAACACAGTGGCCACAGGATGATTCCACTTATAGGTATTAATCCATATCCCAACAGATGTTTCCTCCAGCTTCCACTGAACCACGACCCCCAGCCAGTACCAAAGGGAGATTTCCAAACCCTCACAGGCACATGTGCAATCTTAGGGATGGTTTTCATGATTTCCTTAACAATTTGCCCATTATCATCAATCTGCATACAGCAGGTGGACAAATTCAGTTTCCCACAGACCCCACCTTCCTGGGCTAGTAAATCGTCTAAGACTAGCCAATGTTGTAACACTGCTTCCCTTGTCTGAGTTGCCTGATCAGCCAGTGAGTCTAAGGCTTGAGCAGTTTAGTTAGCTATTACCTCTAGCACTGGATGTAGTCTCATCAACCAATTTAACACATATGTCAGCATTTGGTACCCCCAACTACCATCCTGGGCCCATGTTGCCGGTCAATATGCTTTTATAATTTCTCTCTGGAGGCCAGGCATCTCCCTACCCGTTGGCATCATTTGTCTGGGTCAAAGAAGTGTGAATGTGGGTTAGGGAGCAGTCCACACTTCGTTTTTCCCTTTCCAAATTTTCACATAACCATATCTCCCATTGCCTGCCAACGCTTGATGAGAGAAAGGAAAATGAGGTCTAATTACACCTACATAACCAGCCCCAGTGCCATTTTTGGAAAAATGAGTATAAGCTGTCTGCCCACACATCCAGTAATGCCCCTTCAGGGCAGGATTATCTTCATTACAAAATATAAAAGGTCTGCTTGAACCTGGAAAATACCTGACATGCCAGTGACCTAAGGGCCTATCCAAAGATGACTTTCAACTCCCCATTGGCAGATGCAACCATTTTCCGCAGTTAGATCCTGATGGCTCCAGAAATTATTAAACCTTTTCCTAACAGTGTTTCTCTATTCTCCCACTGCCATTCCATTGAAGTGTGAGTTGAACCAGCTGCTATGCTATTGAAGGTTATACATATCCATATCTGGGGCCCCTCTGGGTCAGGGATTAAACAGGCAGGTGCCATTTTTCTCACACATCCTTCACTACTATCAGAACATTGGATACAGAGCACGAACTACTGATCCGTCATAACAAGTTCCATCTATTCACATACCTACTGCAATCTGTGATAGCTCCCTTCTCCAGCCTGTGGGTAAATGTCCATGGGCATTCACTTTCTCCCATCCATGGCCCTGTATCACTCTGATTTGAGCAATATTCCCACAGGGTCCAGTGATGCTTTTCTTCTCCTGACCAGAAACCTGTTCCATTGTATATTACTGACCTGTTGTTCAAGATCCCAGGCCGGAGACAGGGGAACAGGAAGCCAGGGTCACCGTGTAAGTTGATCACGTCCCCCACATATCCAACAGCCAGTCAATCTAAAGCTAGTGGCTATTGTTTGGATCAGGGTTTGAAAGGTATTTTCATGCCCTAATGGTCCCGAGGTACCAGTACAAAGGGTGTACCCACATAAAATTACACATGCATATACAAGGCACAGTCTCCAAGCCTTTGGGTTTGGTTCACACCCCATTCTTCCTGATAGTATATAATATCCCTAATCCCTAACAATACAGTCCAACAAAATATAATATCTAATACAAACAAGAAAAGTCCCAAAAGAGTTCCCCAAATGAGACAAGTCAGAAAAATTTTACATGCACAATTCATCAGTCTTTGCTAAGCTGTAATTTCAGCCACACTTTCGGCGTTCCTGGATCAGTCTCTACTGCCCACTTCTTTGGCGCCTCCACGGGACCTTTGACTCAAGTGTGATGTGCCCAACATTTCTCTTTGGTGCGTATCACCATAGCTGAAGTCAAGAGGATCTGGAAAGGCCCGTCCCCACTTGGAATCAGCTTGTCCCCTTTCCAGGAGCCAATCAGGACCCAATCTCCTGCTTTAAATGGGTGCATCACAAATCTTAAGGGGGGAGCCCGACTAATGAGACCTTTAATTGCAATGCTTTGAGATGTTCTGTCAGATCTTAACATATTTCCTAAGGAATAGCTCTTTAGTCTCAAAAATTGGGTCTGATTGCTCTGGGGTCATTAGCCCAGGGTAAGCATGGCCAAACAATAATTCATAAGGGCACAGACCAATGTCCTATGAGGCTTTGTCCTAATTCTCAGCAAAGCAAGAGGAAGGCACTTAGTCCAAGGTAACTGAGTTTCTAATGTTAACCCTGTAAGTTGGGGTTTTTTTTTTTTGTTTGTTTTTTTATTTCCTGATTCATCCTTTCCACTTTTCCTTAGGAAGGATAGTGTCATGGAGTATGAAACTGCCAAGATATTTTAAGGCCTTAACTAAAGCTTGTAGCAGTTTGGCTGTAAAGTGTGTACCCCGGTCTGAATCAGTGCGTTCCACCATCTCATATCTTGAAATTATTTGTTCAAGGAGGACCTTCACTACAGTAGGGGCCGTAGCCTGACAGAGGGGAAAAGCCTCCACCCAAGAGGTCAGATGGTCCGCTATGACCAGCAGACATCTGAGACGTCCCACAGGGGGCAGTTCGGTGAAGTCCATTTGTATACTCTGAAAAGGTCTAATGCCAGGGCTTCTTCCGCTCAATGGGGCTCACTGAAGGGCCGCTCTGTTTGTCCTTCGACAGACAATGCAGCCATCCGTTACCTGAAGAGCCAATGTGTATAATCCAGGGTCGACAAACATAGTGCATATAGTATCACACTTATTCTGGACTGCCTAGGTGCAGGTATTGGATCACCTGTCTCATGACTGCTTTGGTCAGTACCTCTCTTCCACTGGGGAGAAACCAACGTCCCTTTGAACCTCCTGGGTCCCTGAAGCTGGAGTCTCTGTTTCTCCTCCGGGGTATAGGATGGTGGAGGTAAATGTTGAGGCAGGGCCGGTATTAACACCATCATTTCCTCAGGAGTAACAGAATCTCCTTCCCCAGCTAACTTGGCTTCTTCCATCACCAAACCGTTTCCCTTGGCTTTGAAGGAATTTCCTGCTCAGTGTTTTATCACTTGAACAACAGCTAAAAATTTAGGTGTCATCAGATTAGTCAGTACCTCAGTCACCAAGGCTTCATGTGCCAGTCCCTTATCTTTGCTCTTGACCATGCCTTGTTCTTCCCAGGTGCTTCCAAAAATGTGTACCGTTCCCCAGGCATACTTGGAGTCAGTGTAGTTAGTTCCACTCCTTTCACCCGATTCTTTAATGCATGATGGAGAATAAACAATTCACAAGTCTGGGCTGACAAGTTATTAGGTAAGACTCCTGATTTAATGACCCATAACCCATCCCCATCAACAATAGCCCAAACATTGTGTCTTCTTCCCTCCACCACTCTGGAGGATCCATCTATGAACCATCAGGCCCCTGTTAGCAGTGCTCCCTGACTTTTGTTTGTAAGTCCACCACATTAAGACAATCGGGCTCTAACTGCATATCCTCTCTGGGGGAGGCAGAAAGGAAACTAGCTGGGTTTGGATTCAAATATTGCGATAATACTAAATCATCTTTTTTTCTAATAAGATTGCTTCATATTTTAGTATTCTCGAATCAGTTAACCATCTTCCTGCCCTCTGATTTAAAATGGATTGAACCTGATGAGGAAAATTCACTATAAGACTTTCCCCAAATGTCAGTTTTCTGTTCTCTTCCACTAGTACAACTGTTCAGCTACTGCCTGTAGGCATGTGGGCCAACCTCTTGCCACAGGGTCTAACAATTTGACAGAAAAGCTGCAGGATATCTCTGCCCCCCTTATTTGTGCTAAAACTCCTAAGGCCACTCCTTGTTCAGTATTAATAGATGGAAGCGTTTCTTTAGAGATGGCAATATTAACACAGGGGCTGATAGTAAAGCCTTCCTCAAACTCCCAAACCTTTCCTGTGTTTCCTGTAAGATTCCATTCTATTTGATTAGGTTTTTTTCTTATAAATATAAAGATTTAGATAACAATGCATATTCATTAATCCAAATCCTACAACATCCTACCAATCCCAGGAATTTCCTAAATTCCTTTTTCATCCTGGGTCTGGTCATCTGCAGCATTCCCTCAATCTGGATCTTATCCAATCTCTTCTGTAGCTCACTTATCATCAGTGTCCTAAATACTAAAGTTCCCGTTCTACATATTGGAATTTTTCTTGGGATACTCTCAACCCCTTCTGGTCCAGAAAATTAAGCAGGTCAATGGTCGTTTGTGTCTCTCTTTCTCCCAGTTATGAACAAATCATCCACATACTGTAATATTTTAATTCCCTGCTAAGAATATTCAAAGTCCCTCCAATATCCTTTGCAAGGCTTGCCCAAACAAATTGGCTGACTCTGTATACCTTTATGGGAGTACCAATTCTTGACATTCACCGCCACAATCCTTGTGTCCTAATTTTTTTCACCGTCTCTTACGTAACTACAATAGGGATATTAGATCGAGTGGAAAGCAATAATACAAAACAAAAATGAGGTTTTTTGAATTTCATTGCAGCCCTAATGACATGATTTGACTACCACTCCTCCAAATCATAAACTCTCTCTATGACATCTCTTATCTAACTTTTTATATTTAGGTCATCATTGTGTAACAATATACTCAAAATTGCTCCAGGGCCCAGGTCAGCTGTAGTGTAATGATTCTCTTTCTTTTCTGCTAAGGCCTGTCTCTCCTCTAGATCCAGAAACCCATCAATTAGGTGCAGTAATAGGGGAGTCTGGCTTCTGGAAAGAGAGATTAGATTCTTTTTTATGAATTAACTTTAACTTCCCATCTTTGTTCCAGAGTCCCAGAGAGAATCATGTAAAAATTAAGTCTGGCTTATGGTTGTGTTCTCCCAAAGAGAAGACAGAGAAAAATTTTCAAGTGTCGACTAATTCCTTGCACACAAAAACCTGTTAAAAGCCAAAAAACAGAGGGGGGCGGAGCCAAGATGGCGGAGAGGAAACACACGACTCAGTGAACGTCCTCACTCCCTCACAACCAATTAGATAAATTAAGTCTCAGAATTAGCTCAGGACTGATAGATACCACAAGGACTGGAAGCACGACTTACCAGCTGAAGAGAATCTGGAGTTTCAACAGGAAAGGTCAGTTCTCAGGGGAGGAATAAGAAAGACCAGCACAGACGGTGGGGTAGGGGCACACTGCGCCCATTGCGCTGGGAAGGGCTCTGGGATCAGAGAAGCCACTGAGGTAAAGGAATCTGGCACAGGCTGTTAGCTCTTCTCTGCTAATTATTTAGCAGTTCAGAAGAGAAAGCCAAAATATTTTAAAACTCAGATTAGATTTTCCCCGGACCCTGGGGGTGACTCAGTAGACTCGGCACCAGGGGGTGTGGCCTCAGCTACCTCCTGAGAATAGTTAAGAGACTGACAAGTGGGTGGATACGGCCCAAGGCAACACACACTGCCTAGTTTAGCTGGAGGGAGTGGAACTCAGCTCCAGGAAGTCCCAGAGAAGCGGAACCTTTGAACTAGGGAGCACGGTTTCTGGCAGACAGTTCCAGTTTGAGCGCAGGGGCTTCTTACGTCACACCCACTCCCCACCCGGACACATAGGCTGGGCTTCCTGCAGTCTTCACTATTCTACGCCCTCGAAGCACAGTAGTGCTAATCACCTCTGAGGCACTCCCAGGGAGAGGGTGGGGAACTCTCTCCCAGAGCTCTCTCTTAGCTCAGGCTCAGGAGCCGCTGCATCCATCCGGTCTGGGAGGAAGCTGGTAAAGAAGTAAATAATTTCCTACCCCAGAGACAGACCCCAAAAGATTTTTTTTAAGTATGAGCAAAAAAGCTAGAAAAACCATAGATTCCTTCTATACAGAGAAAGAGCGGGTGTCCAACCCCGAGGAAGTTGACAGCAGAGAATCAGATAACAACCTAAAGGGGAACGATTCCTGCCCCCCATCACATAACTCTCTCCTAGAAGAAGCTCTTAAGAAATTGGGGGAGATCGAAGAAAAATGGGGAAAAGAAAGGGAAGTTATGATAGAGAATAACAATGTCCTGAAATTGGAGTTGGAAAAAATAAAGAATTCACAGGAGATGCAGGGAAACAAAATTAGTGAATTAGAAAAGGTTAAAAAAACACAGGAAAGTAGGATTTCTGAATTGGAAAAGATAAAAAAGTCTCAAGAAAATAGAATTTCTGAATTGGAAAAAGAAAATAATTCTCAAAAAAAAAAAATTAGGGAAATGGAAAAAAACTCAATAGAGCAAAATAATTCATTTAAAAACGAAATTGGGCATTTACAAAAAGAACTAAAAACAGTGAAAGAAGAAAATAACTCCTTAAAAGTCAGGATGGAACAAATAGAAATGAATGATTCACAGAGAACCCAAGAATCAGTCAAACAAAACAAAAAAAATGAGAAGCTGGAGAACAACGTCAAATACTTACTGGGAAAATCTATAGACCTGGAAAATAGATCTAGGAGAGATAATCTGCGGATTATTGGACTTCCAGAAAACTATGACCAAAAAAAGAGCCTAGATTCTATTTTACAGGAAATTATCAAAGAGAACTGTCCAGAGATAATAGAAACAGAAGGGAAAGTAGATGTGGAAAGAATTCATCGAACTCCTTCTGAAATAGACCCTAAAAAAAGAACACCACGGAATATTGTGGCTAAGCTGCAGAATTACCACACAAAGGAGAAAATCCTGCAAGCAGCTAGAAAAAAACAATTTAAATACCAAGGTGCCACAATAAGGGTCACCCAAGATCTGGCTGCCTCCACATTAAAAGATAGAAGGGCCTGGAACCTGATATTCCGAAAGGCAAAAGATCAAGGACTGCAACCAAGAATGAACTACCCAGCTAAGTTTAGCATCTTTTTCCATGGAAGAAGATGGTCATTCAATGAAACAGAGGAATTCTATATGTTTCTAAGAAAAAAACCAGACTTAAACAAAAAATTTGATCAACATCCACAAGACTGAAGAGAAACAGAAAAAGGTACACAGAACCCTTGAGAACTGTAACTTTGTTGTGGGTATATAAAAAATACTCAAGGATAATTTGATTTTACTGATATAAAAGAAAAAAAGGGGGGTGTGGTAAAGGGAAGGAGGTCGGTTCAGAAAAAGGGGAAGGAGTGATAAAAAGAGGGAAACTACATCCCAGGAAGAGACATAGAAAATACACCATATCTGAGGGAACTTAGTGAGGGGGAGAATCATTGTGTGAATCTTACTCTCATCAGAAGAGGCTCAAAGAGTAAATAATTAACATATTTGTTTTTCAGAGAATTTTCTCTCACCTCATTAAAAGGGGGGAGAGGAAAAGGGGAAAGGAAAAGGAGAATAAGTGAAGGGACTTGGAGGGAGGGGGGAGGGATCCTAAAAAAAAAAAAAAAAAAAAAGAGGGAGGGTTGCGCGTCACAAGGGGGGTCTGTAAATTAAATATCGGGGAGGGGGATCAGGGGGGTCAAGGGAAAAAAGCATAATCTGGGGATAATACGATGGCAGGAAATACAGAATTAGTAATTTTAACTGTAAATGTAAATGGGATGAACGATCCCATCAAACGGAGACGGATAGCAGATTGGATCAAAAAGCAGAACCCTACAATATGTTGTCTACAGGAAACACACTTAAAGCAGGGAGATACATACAGAGTAAAGGTAAAAGGTTGGAACAGAGCTTATTATGCTTCAGGTAAAGCCAAAAAAGCAGGGGTAGCTATCCTTATCTCAGATCAAGCAAAAGCAGAAGTAGATCTCGTTAAAAAAGATAAGGAAGGAAACTATATCCTGCTGAAAGGTAGCATAAATAATGAAGCCATATCAATACTAAACATATATGCACCAAGTGGTATAGCATCTAACTTTCTAAAGGAAAAGTTAAGAGAACTGCAAGAAGAAATAGACAGTAAAACTATAATAGTGGGAGATCTCAACCTTGCACTCTCAGATTTAGACAAATCAAACCACAAAACAAACAAGAAAGAAATTAAAAAAGTAAATAGAACATTAGAAAAACTAGGTATGATAGAACTTTGGAGAAAACTGAATGGCAATAGGAAGGAATATACTTTCTTCTCAGCAGTTCATGGATCCTATACAAAAATTGACCATATATTAGGACATAAAGATCTCAAAATTAAATGTAGGAAGGCAGAAATAATAAATGCCTTCTTCTCAGATCACAATGCAATAAAAGCTACATTCAGTAAAAAGTTAGGGGTAAATAGACCAAAAAGTAATTGGAAACTGAATAATCTCATCTTAAAGAATGACTGGGTGAAAGAGCAAATTATAGAAACAATTAACAATTTCACCCAAGATAATGATAATGATGAGACATCATATCAAAATCTTTGGGATGCAGCTAAAGCAGTAATAAGGGGAAATTTTATATCTTTAGAGGCTTATTTGAAGAAAATTGAGAAAGAGAAGATTAAGGAATTGGGCTTACAACTTAAAAGGCTAGAAAAAGACCAAATTATAAACCCCCAACCAAAAATTAAACTCGAAATACAAAAATTAAAAGGAGGAATCAATAAAACTGAAAGTAAAAAAACTATTGAATTAATAAATAAAACCAAGAGTTGGTTTTATGAAAAAGCCAATAAAATAGATAAACCTTTGGTAAATTTGATCAAAAAAAAGAAAGAGGAATATCAAATTGATAGTCTTACAAATGAAAAGGGGGATCTTTCCACCAATGAAGAGGAAATTAGAGAAATAATAAGGAGTTACTTTGCCCAACTTTATGCCAATAAATTTGATAACTTAAGTGAAATGGATGACTTTCTCCAAAAATATAGGCTCCCTAGATTAACAGAGGAGGAGATAAATTGCTTAAATAGTCCCATTTCAGAAAAAGAAATAGAACAAGCTATTAATCAACTCCCCAGGAAAAAATCCCCAGGGCCAGATGGATTCACATGTGAATTCTACCAAACATTTAAAGAACAATTAGCCCCAATGTTATATAAATTATTTGAAAAAATAGGGGATGAAGGAGTCCTACTAAACTCCTTTTATGACACAGACATGGTACTGATACCTAAACCTGGTAGATCGAAAACTGAGAAAGAAAATTATAGACCAATCTCCTTAATGAATATTGATGCTAAAATCTTAAATAAGATATTAGCAAAAAGACTTCAGAAAATCATCTCCAAGATAATGCACTATGATCAAGTAGGATTTATTCCAGGAATGCAGGGCTGGTTTAATATTAGGAAAACTATTAATATAATTGACCATATTAATAATAAAATTAATAAGAACCATATGATCATCTCAATAGATGCAGAAAAAGCATTTGACAAAATCCAACATCCATTCCTACTAAAAACTCTTGAGAGTATAGGAATAAATGGATTATTCCTTAGAATAATCAGGAGTATATATTTAAGACCGTCAGTAAGCATAATATGCAATAGAAATAAACTGCAACCTTTCTCAGTAAGATCAGGAGTGAAACAAGGTTGCCCACTATCACCATTACTATTCAATATAGTACTAGAAACGCTAGCCTCGGCAATAAGAGCCGAGAAAGAGATTCAAGGAATTAGAGTAGGAAATGAGGAAATCAAACTATCACTTTTTGCAGATGACATGATGGTATACTTAGAGAACCCCAAAGACTCTGCTAAAAAGCTACTAGAAATAATTCAAAATTTCAGCAAAGTGGCAGGATACAAAATAAATCCACATAAATCCTCGGCATTTTTATATATCACTAACAAAATGCAACAGCAAGAGATACAAAGAGAAATTCCATTCCAAACAAATGTTGAGAGTATAAAATATTTGGGAATCCATCTACCAAAGAAAAGTCAGGAATTATATGAGAAAAATTACAAAACACTTGCCACAAAAATAAAATCAGATTTAAATAATTGGAAAGACATTCAGTGCTCTTGGATAGGCCGAGCGAATATAATAAAGATGACAATACTCCCCAAACTAATCTATTTATTTAGTGCTATACCAATCAGACTCCCAAGAAACTATTTTAATGACCTAGAAAAAATAACAACAAAATTCATATGGAAGAATAAAAGGTCAAGAATTGCAAGGGAACTAATGAAAAAAAACTCAGAGGAAGGTGGTCTAAGTGTACCTGATCTAAAGCTATATTATATAGCAGCAGTCACCAAAACCATTTGGTATTGGCTACAAAATAGACCGGTAGATCAGTGGAACAGATTAGATACAAAGGACAAAAAAGGGTACATCTATAGCAATCTAATCTTTGACAAACCCAAAGATTCCAACATTAGGGATAAAAATTCATTATTCGGAAAAAACTGTTGGGAAAACTGGAAATTAGTATGGCAGAAATTAGATATGGATCCACACTTAACACCATATACCAAGATAAGATCAAAATGGGTCCATGATTTAGGCATAAAGAGGGAGATAATAAATAGATTAGAGGAACAGAGGATAATCTACCTCTCAGACTTGTGGAGGAGGAAGGAATTTATGACCAGAGGAGAACTAGAGATCATTATTGATCACAAAATAGAAGATTTTGATTACATCAAACTAAAAAGTTTCTGTACAAATAATACTAATGCAAACAAGATTAGAAGGGAAGTAACAAATTGGGAAAATATTTTTAAAAACAAAGGTTCTGACAAAGGTCTCATTTCCAAAATATATGGAGAACTGACCCTAATTTATAAGAAACCGAACCATTCTCCAATTGATAAATGGTCAAAGGATATGAACAGACAATTCTCAGAGGAAGAAATTGAAACTATATCCACTCACATGAAAGAGTGTTCCAAATCACTACTGATCAGAGAAATGCAAATTAAGACACCTCTGAGATACCACTACACACCTGTCAGATTGGCTAAGATGACAGGAACAAATAATGACGAATGTTGGAGGGGATGTGGGGAAACTGGGACACTAATACATTGCTGGTGGAGTTGTGAAAGAATCCAGCCATTCTGGAGAGCAATCTGGAATTATGCCCAAAAAGTTATCAAACTGTGCATACCCTTTGACCCAGCAGCGCTACTACTGGGATTATATCCCAAAAAAATACTAAAGAGCGGAAAGAGACATATATGTGCCAAAATGTTTGTGGCAGCCCTTTTTGTTGTAGCTAGAAACTGGAGGATGAATGGATGTCCATCAGTTGGAGAATGGTTGGGTAAATTGTGGTATATGAAGGTTATGGAATATTATTGCTCGGTAAGAAATGACCAGCAGGAGGAATATAGAGAGGCCTGGAGAGACTTAAATCAACTGATGCTGAGTGAAATGAGCAGAACCAGAAGATCACTGTACACTTCAACAACAATACTGTATGAGGATGTATTCTGATGGAAGTGGAAATCTTCAACATAAAGAAGATCCAACTCACTTCCAGTTAATCAATGATGGACAGAGGTAGCTGCACCCAGAGAAGAAACACTGGGAGGGGAATGAAAATTGTTAGCACTAATATCTGTCTGCCCAGGTTGCATGTACCTTCGGATTCTAATGTTTATTGTGCAACAAGAAAATGATATTCGCACACATGTATTGTACCTAGACTATATTGTAACACATGTAAAATGTATGGTATTGCCTGTCGTCGGGGGGAGGGAATAGAGGGAGGGGGGGTAAATTGGAAAAATGAATACAAGGGATAATATTATAAAATATATATATATATATATATATATATATATAATAAAAAAAAAAGCCAAAAAACAAGACATAAGCAAAAATAACCCATAACAACTTTTATTTGTTATTTTATAATTAGAAATTTTTTGACAGTATACATGCATGAATAATTTATTTTTATATCATTTTCCCTTGTAATCATTTTTCCCATAACAACTTTTACATACTTTCAGGAGACTGGTATTAAAAATAGCATTTCTCATAGGAAGTCTAGAGATAGACTTACTCATTACTTATGGCAGAGCTTTGAAGGATGAAGGAGAAAACACAGAAGTTCTCTCTCTTTCTGACTAATGCAGCACCCTATCGCTCTGCCACTGTCATGGGGTCTGTCCATCTAGGATTTATTGCATCATACCAAAGCTCCAGGCCCCTCAGACTAGAACCATACACATTGTGGGTGTTTCCCTGATTTAGAGACTAAGTCATTATCTTATTATTGTAGAGCCTTTCGTAGGTATTAATGAATGACAGTTCATTCAACTAAATATTGTAGTTTGGACAATGGACATTTAAAATCGGGTTTCTTTTATGAGTTCTTATAATTATCTCTTTTGACCAATAAGGAAACTCAGATTATCTTCATATTCTTGGTCCTTCACAACAGGTCCCTAACCTCCTTTTCCAAACTTTTCCATTCCATTCTGTACTCTATGATTGTCAAACTGTCCTTTTTGTTCTCACATAGGAACTCTAACATCTGCTTTGCATTGGCTTAGAATCTCTTCTATCATCAAGTCATGCCTTCCAAAACAAAACTTTCTATCTTTCAAAGCAATCTCAATAAACTTGGGATAGAAAGTTCACTTCTTTTTTCTGTTTCTTTTCCCTCCCATGGTTTTTCCCACTTGTTCTCCTTTTTCTTTCCCAGTTCCATTCTAAATTTCAACATCCATTAATATGTATATCTGTGTGTGTGTGTGTGGGTATACATACATACACGCATGTAGATAGACATATGGATGGATTGATATACACAAAAACAAAAAGCCATGAAACTATCATGCAAAGTCAGCTATTTGTGCTGAGTCAAACAGGGGAGACTCCTTTTTAAAAACTTTGCTTTTAACTTTGAATATGAGCCAGGTAGCCTATATCAGATGGTGATGGCACATGCTCACTAATTGGCTTTCTTCATTGAAAATCTGAATTAATCAATAAATGAAGCAGGACTAACCCCCCATCTCCTCATTTGAAATGTGAAGTATACAAAGTGGTCTTTTAGGTGGACATTGCTCAGCCTTTCCCTAAAAAGCAGAGCACAGATTGAATTCAGTGTATATTATCTTGAAGTATTAATAAATTCCTTTTGTCTTATTTTCTGAGTTTGCTGTATTTGATTAGGACTTCAAGGCTTAATCTAGATTTCTTTTATGATTCTGGTAAGTCTAGCCAGGATATTGGGGGCGTGGCTCTTTGCCCATGTGGCTCTCTCCAAGAATCTACTCTGATTTTGCCACTAACATTTAGCTCTTTGTAAAGTGCCAGATCAGAGTAGATTAGTCTGAGAAGGAAAATGGTTAGAGATTGAAATTTCCCAAACTTTGGAAAGATAAAGACAAATAATTTTGCAACTCAACGTTCGATGTTTCCTCCTCATTTGTGCATGAAGAAATGGAAACTGCAAAGAGGCAAATGAGTATAGTTCTTCCCCAATGTAAGCTTGCCTAGGAACAAAACATTAAGAGATGGAGTGAATGGAGGAAGTGAAAAAAATGTCCCTGGCAGCAACCCAGTATCAGTATGCACCCCAGTGAGGAGCAAGCTGACCCTGCAGAATGATCTTGTAGAGACAGAGCTATCCTGTACTGAATTCTACTGCTACCTTATACAATCTGAGGGTTCAGCTACAGACATTGACTTCCCGAGGCTATCTTATGGGAAGCAGAAAGCCTTGAAGACCAGTTGACTTATGACATTCCCAATTAGCATAGTTAGGACACCTTTTCCATAAAAGGTCTAACCTTCCTCCTTGTTCCCCATTGTTCCCCGCCTTATGGCTTAATAACTGTGCTTGACCTTGAGTGATTTGAGTGGAAATTCATACTAAATTCCATACTTCCATAACTTTCCATTCTGCCATACTGCAGAAACTAGGCATGGACCCACACTTAACACCACATACTAAGAGAAGACCAAATGGGTCCATGATTTAGGCAGAAAGAATGAGATCATAAATAAATTAGAGGAACATAGTATAATTTAACTCTCAGACTTGTGGAGGAGGAAGGAATTTGTGACCAAACGAGAAGTAGAGATCATTATTGAACACAAAATAGAAAATGTTGATGACATCCAACTAAAAAAGTCTTTGTACAAACAAAACTAATGCAAACAAGATTATAAGGGAAGCAAGGAACCGGGAAAACATTTTTACAGTCAAAAGTTCTGATAAAGGCCTCATCTCTAAAATGTAGAGAGAATGGACTCTAGTTTATAAGAAATCAAGCCATTCTCCAATCGATAAATGGTCAGATATGAATAGACAACTCTCAGATGAAGAAATTGAATCTATTTCTAGCAATATGAAAAGATGCTCCAAGTTATTATTCATCACAGAAATGCAAATGAAGACAATTCTGAGATACCACTATATACCTCTCAGATTGGCGAGAATGACAGGGAGAGATAATGCCCAATGTTGGAGAGGATGTGGGAAAACGGCGTCACTGATGCATTGTTGGTGGAGTTGTGAATACATCCAGCCATTCTGGAGAGCAATCTGGAATTATACCCAAAAAGTTATCAAAATGTGCATACCAGTTGACCCAGCAGTGCTACTACTGGGCTTATATCCCAAGGAAATACTAAAGAAGGAAAAGGGACCTGGATGTGCCAAAATGTTTGTGGCGGCTTTTTTGGTAGTGACTAGAAAGTGGAAAATGAATAGATGCCCATCAATTGGAGATTGGTTGGGTGAATTATGATTCATGAATGTTATGGAATATTATTGTTGTGTAAGAAATGACCAGCAGGATGAATACAGAGAGCCTTGGAGAGACTTACATCAACTGATGCTGAGTGAAATGAGCAAAACTGGGAGATCATTATACACTTTAACAACAATACTGTAGGAGGATGTGTTCTGATGGAAGTGGATATCCTCGACAAAGAGAAGATCTAACTCAGATCCAATTGACCAATGATGGAGAGAATCCGCTACACACGGAGAAGAAACACTGGGAAATGAGTGTAAAGTGTTTGCATTTTTTTCCCCCAGGTTACTTTTACCTTCTGAATCCAATTCTTTCTTTGCAACAACAACAAAAAATTCGGTTCTGCACACATATATTGTATCTAAGTTATACTATAACATATGTAATATGTATGGGAATGCCTGCCATCTAGGGGAGGTGCTGGACGGAAGGAGGGGAAAATTCGAAACAGAAGGGAGTGCAAGTGAAAATGTTGTAAAAAATGACCCATGCATATAATACTGTCAAATATATTATAATTATAAAATTAATGAAAAAAGAAAGGATTCAGCAGAATTTGGTTGCTTAGGTAAGTGAGAAGTAAAGTCACCTAAGTTGAAATGATTCAAGTAAGAGAGAAATCTACATTATACTTGGGTATATAAAATTGTTTTAGATGTCATTGTTGTGAATGTCTATATGAACACATGTGTACATATGTATGTATATATATATATATGCATATGATCATTTTCTATATACATACATGGGTTCATGAATGTGTTATATCCAGAAACATATTGTGTGTACATAAAAATATATGTGCTGAACTGAAAACCTGCATGGCAGATATATAGGGGAAGAAAGGGGGAAAAAAGATAAAATTACAATTTTCTCAATATTCCTCCATCTCGCTTACATCACCAGACTTCCTGCCAGAAGGTTGGGTAAATAGCTCCTAATCATTGCTTTAGTTTCTTTGTCATGGGTGGTGAATTCCCCCCTTTCATTATTTTTTATTAAAGCTTTTTAATTTTCAAAAGATATACATTGATAATTTTTCAGCATTAACCCTTGCAAAAGCCTGTGTTCCAATTATTCCCCCTTGTCCCCACCTCTTCCTGTAGATAATAATCCAATATACATTAAATCCAATATATGCATACATATCATGCAATTATCTTGCTGCACAAGAAAAATGAAATCAAAAAGAAACAAATGAGAAATAAAATGCAAACAACAAGGAGAGCGAGAATGCTATGTTGTGATCTGCACTCAGTTTCCACAATGCTCTCTCTGGGCATAGATGGTTCTCTTCAACACAAAGTCACTGGAAATCCTCTGAATCATCTTATTGTGAAGTGCCATGTCCATCAGAATTGATCATTGTATAGTCTTGCTGTTGCCATGTACAATGATCTCCTGGTTCTATTCATTTCACTTAGCATCAGTTCATGTGACTCTCTCCAGGCTTCTCTGAAATCATCCTGCTGATGGCTTCTTATGGAACATTAATATTCCATACAATTCATATACCGTAACATATCTGGGCATTCTGTAACGAAGGGGCAGCCACTCAATGTCCAGTTTCTTGCAAATACAAAACATTGTTGCACATATGGGTCCCTTTCCCTCTTTTAGGATCTCTAGGACATAGAAGCCCAGAACAAACCAGGCTGAATCAAAGGGTATGCACAATTTGACAGCCCTTTGGGCATCACTCACAATTGCTCTCTATGCCCTTTTATTTTCAATGTTGGTGATTTGCTTTTTCTTTCCTTTTTCTTGTCAAATTAACCAAAGTTTTATCTGTTTTGTCGCTTTTTCCCTCTTAGCTTTACTCATTAGTTCATTTACTTATTTTGGTTAATTACTCATTTACTTAGCTTTACTCATTAGTTCATTAGTTTTCTTATTTTCACATATATTAATCTCTCCTTGGGATTTCTAATTTGATATTTAATTGGGACTTTTAATTTCTTTTCTTTTTTTTTCCTCGCTTGCCTAGTTGCATGTCCATGTCATTGATGTCCTCTTTAATTTTTTCACATACTTATTTGAAGAGAAAAAAATTTGCTTTAAGAATTCACTATTTTGGCAGCATTATCTCATAGGTTTTCATACATTGTTTCATGATTATCATTCTCTTGGTGGAATTATGGAATGTTTCTGTAATTTGTTGTTTCATCCACTCATTTTTTAGCATTCGATTCAACCATTCTGGAGAGCAATTTGGATCCTTGCAGAAAGGGCTATCAAACTGCACATACCTTTAGAAATGGCAATTGCCTTACAGGGTCTATATTCCAAAAAAAATTATAGGGGAGGGAAAAGGACCCTGTGCCAAGTTGTTTGTAATTGTTCTTTTTATGATAGAAACTGGAAATTTGGTAGATGCCCATCAATTGGAGAATGGCTGAACAAGATGTGACGGTATATGAAGGTTATCATTATATGAATGACGGTATATGAATGTTAGCATTATATAAGAAATCATGAACAAGCTCATTTTAGAAAGGCCTGGAAAGACTCACACAAACTGATGCTGTGTGGAACAATCAGAAGGAAGAATACTTTGTACAAAATAACAGCAAGAATTTGTATTGACCAGCTAGGAAAAAATTGCTTCTTCTCAGTGCTTTGGTGATCCAAGGAATCCCAATAGACTTTGAACTGCAAATGCCATCCGCATTCACAAAAAGAACTACAGAAAAAGAATGTAAAACACCATATGCTATGTTTTTCTTTCACTCTCTCTCTCTCTCTCATGATTATTCCCTTTTGCTCTGATTTGTCTTTCCCAACATGATTCATAAAAAGCAATGCTTATTAAAAGTAAATTTACTAAACACTACAAAAATTTAAAATTAAAATTTTATTCAATATTTAATGTATAATACAGGACAGCCAATAACTATGCTGTTTAGGGCATCCAATGAGCCAGAGACCTGGGGACCAAGTCTGACTGAAACTACATGTACAATTAGTAATTATTGATTCTCAATATATCATCTTTGTGAACAGGACCCTGGACTGGTGTTCGCAATTTTCCTTTATAGTTGGCTGAGCCTTTTCCTGGGACCTTTGGCTGGAGTGCCTAAAGCCTGTGGCAGGCAGGTGCTGAAGCCTGAGGGAAGAGGGCGCTAGGAGGGGTGGGGTGGTCATTGGTCAGCCCAGAGACCGGCTTCTTCCAGGGGTCGGGATTGCCAAGGCCGGCCTAGCTGCTGGCATCACAGTGAATCCTGGAGGTTTATGTTGGGCATCTGTTCCCTCAGGTTTTCAAGGGAAATGGGGGGAGATCAATTGGGGAAGAGGAGTGCCCTGACCCATCTGTGGAGCATTCTTGCCAGGTGGTGGAACCACATCTGCAGAGGTCACACATTCAGACTGGATGTTGAGGGTGATTGGTGTCTTTTGGGGGGGGGAGCATCTCTTTGCAAAGATGGCACAATGCCTTCCATTCGCCCTGTTGGTATTCTTCTAGGTGTTGGGGTGAAGTCTCTGGAGGGCACACATTCATCCTAGGACGGGTTAAGGTGGGTCAGCTTGTCTGTTTTTTGTTTTTGTTTTTGTTTTTGTTTTTGTTTTTGTTTTTGTTTTTGTTTTGTTTTGTTTTGTTTTACCCAATATGTGATGATGAGTTGAGGTCGATTGAAGAGGAACGCCTTTGACCCACTGGTGGAAGCTTCTGCCAGGCAGTGGGACCGATTCTGTGGAGGGTAGATATTTAGACTGGTGGTTGAGTTAATTTAGTTTTCTTTTCCACACCATGGGCTATGTGGGGAGGTCAACTCGGGGTAAGGTCCTCCAGGGCCCGTTGGCAGAGCCTTCTGCCAAGTGGTACGTCCAAGTCTGTGGATGAAGGAGGCAACATATGAGCAAAGGGGAAGGAATTAAGAAACAGAGAAGGATGTGGGTGGCAAAAATAGGAAGAATACTTTGTAGGAAATAACAGCAAGAATTTGTGACAGATAGGAGAGAATTGGTTCTTCCTAGCGCTTTAGTGATCTAAAGCAATCCTAATAAGACTTGACAGAAAATGCCCTCTGAATTAAAAAAAATGAGAAGAAAATGTAACACACCATGTACTTTGTTCACTTTTTTTCTCTCCCTCTCTCTTCCATGGTTATTACATTTGCTTTGTTTTTTTCTCTCCAAACACGATTCATAAAGCAAAATGTATTCTAAATTAATACATTTATTAACCCCCCCCCATCAAATGAAAATTCTATTTTATTGTCCAAATAATAGGACTTTCAAGGTAGGAGAACAATATAGGACAATATACGACAACAACAGGAAGGTCATATTTGTGCCAAAATGTTTGTGGCAGCCCTTTTTCTAGCGGCCAGAAACTGGAAATGGAATGGATGTCCAAGATTCGGAGAATGGTTGGGTAAATTATGGTTTGTGAATATTATGGAATATTATGATTCTGTAAGAAATGACCAGCAGGAAGAATACAGAGAGGCTTGGAAAGACTTACAGGAACTGATGCTAAGTGAAATGAGCACAACCACTAGCTCATTATATACTTCAACAACAATACTTAGGAGGATGTATTCTGATGGAAGTGGATATCTTGACAAAGAGAAGATCTCATTCAGTTCCACTTCATCCATGATGGACAGAATCGGCTATACCCAGAGAAGGAACACGGGGAAATGAGTGTGACCTATTTTCATTTCTTGTTTTTCTTCCCAGGTTATTTTTACCTTCTGAATCCAATTCTTCTTGTGCAACAAGAGAACTGTACGGTTCTGCAATATACTATAACATAGAAAACCTGTATAAACCTGCCTGCCTTGTAGGGGAGGGGGTGGAGAGAGGGAAGGCAAAAGTCAGAACAGAAGTGAGTGCAAGGAATAATGTTGTAAAGAAATTACCCAACAATCGCAAGGCCAATACTTTTGGCCGCCAATACCCTTGGCAACCAATCAACCAGAGAGCCAGAGGGTCAGAGAACCAGAGACTCAGGGACCAAGGCTGGCTTTATCTGGCTTTATCTTTAAAAAATAATTAAAACTTTCTGTTTATTAAACATATGCTTGGGTAATTTTTCAACAAAGTGTTATGTACCAAATTATCCCCTTTTCCCCCCCACTCCCTCCCTTAGGTGGCAGGTACTCTAATACATGTTGAAAAGCTTAAAATATATATAGTTAAACAGTTAGCTTGTTGTACAAGAAAAAATCAGACTCAGAAGGAGAAAAACCCGAAAGACAACAAAATGCAAGCAAACAGAAAGAGTAAGAATGCTATGTTATGGTCCACACTCAGTTCCCATGGTCCTCTCTGTGGGGGTAGATGGCTCTCTACATCACTGAAAAATTTTAATTGGTTTGAATCATAATCATTGTTGAAGAGAGATTCTATCCAACAGAATTGATCATCCTCTAGTCCTGTGGCATGTTATAATGATCTCCTGGTTCTGCTCTTTTCACTTAGCTTAGTCTCTCCAGGCCTCTCTGAAATAAATTATTCAGCCACTCTCCAGTTCATTGGCATCCATTCAGTTTCCAGTTTCTTGCCACTACAAAAAGGGCTGCCACAAACATTTTTGCACATGTGGGGTCTCTTTTCCTCTGCTGAGATCTCTTTGGGATATAAACACAGTAGAAACACTGCTGGGTCAAAGGGTATGCAGTTTGATAACTTTTTGAGCATAGTTCCAAACTGTTCTTCAGAATATTTGGATGTGTTCACTATTCCACCAGCAATGCATCCGCATCCCAGTTTTCCCACATCCCCTCCAACATTCATCATTATCGTTTCTTGTCAATCTGACAGCTGTATAGGGGTAGCTCAGAATTTCTCTTTTTTTGCATTTCTCTGTTCCAAGTGATTTGGAGCATCTTTTCATATGACTACAAATAGTTTCAATATCTTCATCTGAAAAATGTCTGTCCATATCCTTTCACATTTATCAATTGGAGAATGGCTTAACTTCTTATGAAGTTGAATCCATTCTCTATATATTTGAGAAATGAGGCGTTTATCAGATCCTTTGAACGTAAAAATGTTTTCCCCATTTATTGCTTCTTTTCTAATCTTGTCCACATTTGTTTTGTTTGTACAAAAACTTTTTAACTTAATCTAATGAAAATTATTTATTTTGTGATCAATAATGATTTCTAGTTCTTCTTTGGTCATAAATTCCTTCCTCGTGCACAGTACTGAGAGGGAAATTCTCCTATGCTCTTCCAAATTTGTTTATTATATCATTCTTATTTCCAGATCATGAACCCATTTGGACCTTAACTTGGTATATGGTGTTAGGTGTGGGTCAATGAAGAGTTTCTGCCATCCTCGTTTTCCATTTTCCTAGCAGATTTTGTCAAATAGTGAATTCTTATCCCAAATGCTGGGGTCAAACACTAGATTGCTATAGTAATTGACTATTTTGTTCTGTGAATCTAACTTATTCCACTGATCAATGGATCTTTTTCCTATCTAGTACCAAATGGTTTTGATGGTCTAGCTATACCAGATCTCTGTCAAACACTACATTGCTATAGGCATTAACTATTTTGTCCTATAAACTTTACCTATTCCATTGATCACTGCTCTTTTTCCTATCTAGCACCAAATGGTTTGGATGGCCTAGCTGTATGACATCTAAAGCTACATTATAAAGCAGAGGTCACCTTCATTTTTTTTAAATAAATTCCCTTAAAATTCTTGACCTTTTGCTCTTACAGATGAATTTTGTTAATTTTTTTTTTGGGGGGGTCAGTAAAATAGTTTGAGAGTTTGGTATGGCGCTAAATAAAATAGGTGTATTTGGGGACCCAGTCTTGGGTAGTTTTGTCATCTTTATTATTTTTGCTGCCCCTATCCAATAGCATTTTATATTTTTTCCAATTGGTTAGATCAGTTTTGTAGTACTGTTCATATAGTTCCTGACTGTCTTTTGGCAGATAAGATTTTCAGATAAATGGAATTTATCTTTGTATCTCCCATTGTTGGATTTTATCAGTGATGTATAAAAGTGCTGATGATTTATGTGGATTTATTTTGTATCCTGCAACATTGCTATAGTGGTGGAATATTTCTAATAGCTTTATACTAGATTCTCTAGAGTTCTCTATATCATCATATCATCTGCAAAGAGTGATCATTTGGTTTCCTCATTAAATAACCTCTGTCCTCTCTTATTGCCAAAGCTAGCATTTTGAATACAATATTAAATAGTAATGGTGATAGAGGGGGAAAACTTGTTTCACCCCTGATGTTACTGGGAATGGTACCAGTTTATCCTCATTACATATGAGGCTTGCTGATGGTTTTAAATCGATGCTACTGACTATTTTTAGGAAATGTCCAATTATTCCTGTGCTCTCAAGTGTTTTTATGAGGAATGGATGTTAGATTTTATTATCTGTTGCGATAATCATATGGTTTTAATTTGGTTATTGCTATTGTCAATCATGGTTCCTAATATTGAACCAGACCTATATTCAGGTATAAAATCCTACTTGGTCATAGTATATTATCCTGGGAATTAATGTCTCATATTTGACTTAAGATTTTTGCATCAATATTCATTAGATAGAGTGGTCTAAATTTTTTTTTCTGTTTTCGTCCTCCCTAGTTGAGGTATCAGTACTATGGCTGTGTCATCAAAGAATTTTGGTAGGAGTCCTTCATTGCCTAGTTTTCAAATACTTTAGTATTGGAGTTGTATTCTTGAAAATCCATCTGGTCCTGGGATTTTGCGTAGAGAGTTGATTAACAGCTTGTTCTATTTCTCTTTCTAAAATGCCATTATTTAAGTAACTTATTTACTCTTCTGTTAATCTGGGCATTCTATATTTTTGGACATATTCCTCCTTTGCGCTTTTGGGCAAAATAACTACTAATTATCACTCTAATTGTCTCTTCATTGGTGGAAAGTTCTTTTCATCTTTGACACTAAAAATAATCAAAGTAACTAAAGGTCAATTTTTTTTCATAAAACCAACTCTTAGTTTTATTTATCTCTTTTATTTTTTACACTTTCAAATTTGGTATTTGGAGTTTTCGTTTTTGAATTAATTTTATAATTAAGGTTTTTTTTTGGCAGTACATATGCATAGGTAATTTTTTTACTACATTATTCCTTGTACTCCCTCTATTCAGAATTTTTCCCCTCCTTCCCTCCATCCCCTCCCTTACATCTCAGGCAGTCCCATACATATTAAATATCTTATAGTATATCCCAGGTACAATATATATGTGCAGAACCGAATTTTGTTGTCGTTGTTGTTGTTGTTGCAAAGGAAGAATTGTATTCAGAAGGTAAAAATAATCTGAGAAGAAAAACAACAACAACAACAACAACAACAACAACAAAAATGCTTATAGTTTACACTCATTTCCCAATGTTCCTTTTCAGGGTGTAGCTGATTCTGTCCAATTATTTAAATCTGATTTTGTTTTTTTTTTTAAACTTTTTTTATTATATATTTTTGTAATATTATCCCTTGTATTCATTTTTCCAAATTATCCCCCCTCCGTCTAGTCTCTCCCCCCGATGACAGACAATCCCATACATTTTACATGTGTTACAATATAACCTAGATACAATACATGTGTGTAAATACCATTTTCTTGTTGCACAATAAGCATTAGATTCTGAAGGTACATGTAACCTGGGCAGACAGATATTAGTGCTAACAATTTACATTCATTTCCCAGTGTTTCTTCTCTGGGTGTAGCTACCTCTGTCCATCATTGATCAACTGGAATTGAGTTGGCTCTTCTTTATGTTGAAGATTTCCACTTCCATCAGAATACATCCTCATACAGTATTGTTGTTGAAGTGTATAGTGATCTTCTGGTTCTGCTCATTTCACTCAGCATCAGTTGATGTAAGTCTCTCCAAGCCTCTCTGTATTCCGTCTGCTGGTCATTTCTTACAGAGCAATAATATTCCATAACCTTCCTATACCATAATTTGCCCAACCATTCTCCAACTGATGGACATCCATTCATCTTCCAGTTTCTATCTACAACAAAAAGAGCTGCCACAAACATTTTGGCACATATAGGTCTCTTTCCGCTCTTTAGTATTTCTTTGGGATATAAGCCCAGTAGTAGCACTGCTGGGTCAAAGGGTATGCACAGTTTGATAACTTTTGGGGCATAGTTCCAAATTGCTCTCCAGAATGGCTGGATTCTTTCACAACTCCACCAGCAATGTATTAGTGTCCCAGTTTTCCCACATCCCCTCCAACATTCATCATTATTTGTTCCTGTCATCTTAGCTAATCTGACAGGTGTGTAGTGGTATCTCAGATTTGTCTTCATTTGCATTTCCCTGATCAGTAGTGATTTGGAACACTCTTTCATATGAGTGCATATAGTTTCAATTTCTTCATCTGAGAATTGTCTGTTCATATCCTTTGACCATTGATCAATTGGAGAATGGTTCATTTTCTTATAAATTAGGTTCAGTTCTCTATATATTTTGGAAATGAGACCTTTGTCAGAACCTTTGCTTTTAAAAATATTTTCCCAATTTCTTACCTCCCCTCTAATCTTGTTTGCATTAGTATTGTTTATACAGAAAACTTTTTAGATTGATGTAATCAAAATCTTCTATTTTGTGATCAATAATGATCTCTAGTTCTCCTCTGGTCATAAATTCCTTCCTCCTCCACAAGTCTGAGAGGTAGACTATCCTCTGTTCCTCTAATCTATTTATTATCTCATTCTTTATGCCTAAATCATGGACCCATTTTGATCTTATCTTGGTATATGGTGTTAAGTGTGAATCCATATCTAATTTCTGCCATATTAATTTCCAGTTTTCCCAACAGTTTTTTTCCAAATAATGAATTTTTATCCCTAATGTTGGTATCTTTGGGTTTGTCAAAGATTAGATTGCTATAGATGTCCCCTTTTTTGTCCTTTGTATCTAATCTGTTCCACTGATCTACCGGTCTATTTCTTAGCCAATACCAAATGGTTTTGGTGACTGCTGCTATATAATATAGCTTTAGATCAGGTACACTTAGACCACCTTCCTCTGAGATTTTTTTCATTAGTTCCCTTGCAATTCTCGACCTTTTATTCTTCCATATGAATTTTGTTGTTATTTTTTTCTTTTTCTAGGTCATTGAAATAGTTTCTTGTGAGTCTGATTGGTATAGCACTAAATAAATAGATTAGTTTGGGGAGTATTGTCATTTTTATGATATCCGCTCGGCCTATCCAAGAGCACTGAATGTCTTTCCAATTATTTAAATATGACTTTATTTTTGTGGCAAGTGTTTTGTAATTTTTCTCATATAATTCCTGACTATTCTTTGGTAGATGCATTCCCAAATATTTTATACACTCAACATTTGTTTGAAATGGAATTTCTCTGTGTATTTCTTGCTGTTGCATTTTGTTGGTGGTATATAAAAATGCTGAGGATTTATGTGGATTTATTTTGTATACTGCAACTTTGCTAAAGTTCGGAATTATTTGTAATACCTTTTTAGCAGAATCTTTGGGGTTCTCTAAGTATACCATCATGTCATCTGCAAAGAGTGATAATTTGATTTTCTCACGTCCTACTCTAATTCCTTGAATCTCTTTCTTGGCTCTTATTGCTGAGGCTAGCGTTTCTAGTACTATATTGAATAGGAATGGGGATAGTGGGCAACCTTGTTTCACTCCTGATCTTACAGGGAAAGGTTCCAGTTTATCGCCATTGCATATGATGGTTACTGACGGTTGTAAATATATGCTCCTTATTATTTTAAGGAATAGTCCATTTATTCCTATACTCTCAAGTGTTTTTAATAGGAATGGAAGTTGGATTTTATCAAATGCTGTTTCTGCATCTGTTGAGATGATCATATGGTTTTTTATTAATTTGATTATTAATATGGTCAATTATACCAATAGTTTTCCTAATATTAAACCAGCCCTGCATTCCTGGAATAAATCCTACTTGATCATAGTTTATTATCCTGGGGATGATTTTCAATATTCATTAAGGAGATTGGTCTATAGTTTTCTTTCTCAGTTTTCAATCTACCTGGTTTAGGTATCAGTACCGTGCCTGTGTCATAAAAGGAATTTGGTAGGACTCCTTCCATCCCTATTTTTTCCAATAGTTTATATAGCATTGGAGTTAGGTGTTCTTTAAATGTTTGGTAGAATTCACATGTAAATCCATCTGGTCCTGGGGATTTTTTCTTAGGGAGTTGCTTAATAGCTTGTTCTATTTCTTTTTCTGAAATGGGACTATTTAGACTACATCCTTCTTCCTCAGTTAATCTGGGCAAGCTATATTTTTGAAGGTATTCTTCCATTTCGTTTAAGTTATCGAATTTATTGGTTCATAAAGTTGAGCAAAGTTCTAATTTCCTCTTCAATAGTGGTGAGTTCTCCCTTTTCATTTTCAAGACTAACAATTTACTTTTACTCTTTCCTTTTTTTGAATCAGATTTACTAAGGGTTTGTCTATTTTGTTGGTTTTTTCAACGAACCTACTCTTAGTTTTATTTTAATTAATTCAATCGTTTTTTTACTTTCAATTTTATTAATCTCACCTTTTCTTTTTAGAATTTCAAGTTTCGTGTGGGGGGGATTTTAATTTGTTCCTTTGCTAGCAATTTTAGTTGTAAGCCCAATTCGTTGACCCTCTCTTTCTCTATTTTATGCAAGTAGGCCTCTAGAGATATAAAACTTACCCTCATTGGCTGTATCCCACATATTTTGGTATGATGTCTCATTATTGTCATTTTCTTGGGGGAAGTTATGAATTATGTCTATGATTTGCTCTTTTACCCAGTCATTCTTTAGTATGAAATTATTTCGTTTCCAATTAAGTTTTGGTCTATTTTCCCCTGGCTTTTTATTAAATGTATTAGATTAGATTAGAAGAGAAGTAACAAATTGGGAAAAAAATTTTTACAGTTAAAGGTTCTGATAAAGGCCTCATCTCCAAAACAGACAGAGAATTGACTTTAATTTATAAGAAATCAAGCCATTCTCCATTTGATAAATGGTCAAAGGATATGAACAGACAAGTTTCAGATGATGAAATTCAAACTATTTCTACTCATATGAAAGAGTGTTCCAAATCACTATTGATGAGGAAATGCAAATTAAGACAACTCTGAGATACCACTACACACCTGTCAGATTGGCTAAGATGACAGGAACAAATAATGATGAATGTTGGAGGGGCTGTGGGAAAACTGGGACTCTGATGCATTGTTGGTGGAGTTGTGAAAGAATCCAACTATTCTGGAGAGCAATATGGAATTATGTCCAAAAAGTTATCAAAATGTGCATATCCTTTGACCCGGCAGTGCTACTACTGGGCTTATATCCCAAAGAAATACTAAAGAAGGGAAAGGGACCTGGATGTGCCAAAATGTTTGTGGCAGCCCTTTTTGTAGAGGCTAGAAATTGGAAAATGAATGGATGCCCATCAATTGGAGAATGGTTGGGTAAATTATGGTATATGAATGTTATGGAATCTTATTGTTCTATAAGAAATGACCAAAAAGGAGGAATACAGAGAGGCTTGGAGAGACTTACATCAACTGATGCTGAGTGAAACGAGCAGAATGAGGAGATCATTATACACTTCAACAAAGATACTGTATATCAAGATGTATTTTGATGGAAGTGGATATCCTTCAACATAGAGAAGAGCTAATCGAATTCCAATTGATCAATGATGGAGTTTTCAATTTGTTCTTTTTCTAGTTTTTAGTTGCAAGCCCAATTCACTAATCATCTCTTTCTCTATTTTATACAAGCAAGCATCTAGAGAGACAAATTTCCTTTTTATTACTGCTTTGGCTGTATCCCACAAATTTTGGTATGTTGTCTCACTGTTGTCATTCTCTTGGGTGAAATTGTTGATTGCGTCTAAGATTTGCTTTTTCATCCATTCACTTGATAGGATGAGATTATTTCGTTTGCTATAATTTGTTTGCCTTTCTCCTGGCCTTTTATTGAATAAAATTTTTATGGCATCATGATCTGAAAAGAAATTTGCATTTACTCTTTCTGCCTTTCTGTGTTCGTTTTGATGTTTTTAATGTCCTAATATATAATGAATTTTAGTTTAGGTTTCATAAACTGCAGAGAAGAAAGGCAGAAAAGTTTCCTCTATTTCCAGTAAAATCCCCTTCCCACCTCTAGATTTGTTTTGTTTTGTTTTATTTTGTTTTGTTTTTATATTGGAAGAGTAGTAATATGGAATTATACATGCACTCATTTTGTCTCCATTCAATTTTCTCAAAAGATCTATCGTACCTAACTTTTCTAGTATTCTATTTATCTCTTTAACTTCTTATTTTGTGGTTGATTTATCTAGTTCTGAGAGAGCAAGGTTGAGATTTCCCACATTATAGTTTTGCTGTCTATTTCTTCTTGCAGTTCTTTTAATTTCTCTTATAGGAATTTAAATGGTATACCGCTTGGTATATACATATACATATATATATATATATATATATATATATATATATATATATATATATATATATATATATATATATATATATATATATACACATATATGTTTAGTATTGGTATTGCTTCATCATCTATGGTACCCTTTAGCAAGATATAGTGCCCTTCCTTATTCCTTTTAATTAGATATATTTTTCCTTTTGCTTGATATGAAGTCAGCATGGTTACCCCTGCTTTTTTGTACTTCACCTGAAGCATAATAGATTCTGCTCTAGCCTTTTACTGTTCCTCTGTATGTATCATTCTGCTTTAAATGTGTTTCTTTTAAACAATGTATTGTAGGATCCAGTCTGCTAGCCACTTACCTTTTATTGAGAGAGTTCGCCCCATTCACATTTATGGTTAAAACTATTTCCTTGCCATCTTATTCCCCAAATTATACTTTTCTCTTTCCTTTTCCCCTTTCCCTCCTTCCCCAGTATTTTTCTTATGAGCACCACTTGCCTCAGCCAGCCCTCTTCCTTTAGAGTCCCTCCCCCTGTCTTCTACCTTTCCCTTAGTATTTCTGTTTCCCTTTCTATTTAGTTTCCCCCTTTCCCTTTTTGCTTTTCCCCTACCCCACTTTGCTGTAAGGTGAGAGAAGTTTCTCGGGGAAACCAAATATTTCTAATATTTTCTCTTTGAGCCAAATCTGACCAGAGTAAGATTCACACAATATTCATCCCCTCCCCGGCTTTCCCTCAATTATAATAGGTTTTCTTGCCTCTTCTTGAAATGTAATTTCCCTCATTTTCCCTCCACTTTCCTCTTTTTCCAGTATAATGCCCTTCCCACCTCTAGTTTTTTTTTTTAATATTGGAACACTAATATGAAATTATACATGCACTCTCTATGTATACACATAACAGAATTATACTTCTCAAGTGCTGTTTACCTTTTTATGCTTCTCCTGATTTCAATATTTGGAGTTCAAATTTCTTGTTTAGCTTTGGTCTTTTCATCCGCAATGAAAGTAAGTCACCTATTTCACTGAATTTGCATCTTCTTCCCTGAAAGAAAATGTTCAGTTTAGAGGAGCAATTTATTCTTGGCTGCATTCCAAGTTCCTTTACCTTTCAGAATATCAGATTCCAGGTCCTTCTATCCTTTAAGGGGGAAGCTTTGAGGTCCTGGGTATAATCCTTATTGTGGTTCTTTGGTATTTTAATTTTGGTTTTTTTTTTCCCCGGCTGCTTGTGTTATTTTTTCCTGATCGTTCTAAAATGTAGCCAGGAGATTCCTTGGAGTTTTCCTTTGGGGGTCTGTTTCAGGAGATGTTTGGTGAATTCTTTCATTTTACCTTCTGATTCTGATTTCCTGAAAAATTGTGTCTGGGCTCTTTATCTATCATGGTTTTCAGAAAGTCCAATAATCTTAGACTCTCTCTCCAAGATTTATTTTTCCAGGTCAATTACTTTGACAATTAGTAAAAAATGTTTGAAATATGTTCTTTTTTTCCAGAAAAGCTATTCCAAGTCAAAGTTCTTACTGTTTTTTTATTCATTTTGTTTTTGAAAGTTGAGATCTGCAATGATGGACAGAAACAACTACACCCAGATAAGGAACACTGGGAATTGTATGTAAACTGTTAGCACTACTGTCTATGTACCCTGGTTACTTATACCTTCGGAATCTAATACTTAATGTGCAACAAGAAAATGGTATTTACACAAATATATTGCATCTAGGTTATACTATAACATATGTAAAATGTATGGGATTGCCTGTCATCAAGGGGAAGGAGTAGAGGGAGGGAGGGGATAATTTGGAAAAATGAATACAAGGGATAATGTTTAAAAAAATTACTCATGCATATATACTGTCAAAAAATTATAAATAAAATTTAAAAAAAAAGAAAGTTGAGATCTGTTTAACCAGTAAGGGGGGGTTTGTCCAAACTTCCTCTGCAAGTGGCAGCAGCTGCACAGGATCAGTATTTCCTAACTGCTGGGTACTGTGTGGGCATGGCCTGGTGGCATGAGATTCTGTCATTTGGGGATTCACTATTTACCTTTGGGGAGGACTTGTTTTTTGACTTCTCTTCTGAAGTACTGGGCTTCCAGGAAACCTGTGTCTTCTCTTCCATCTTGGCTCTGCCCCACAAACTGTGGTTTCTTCAATTGGGAGATGGGCAGGGTGAGTGTCTTGTCTCTGAGGCCTTTGTTGGATTTTTTGTGGGAATAGCAGGCAGGGGAGGGTAAAGGAAGCTAGAGAGAGGAGGGGGGGCTCCCTGTTTCCCCTGGCATTGCAGGGCAGACAATGAATTTGGATCCTGGCTCTCTATGGAGCCAAGATGTTTGTCTTTGTCCAGTGGCAAGATTTTGCCAGAAGGCCTGCTTAAGAAGTGTGTCTTGGCCCTTTTGCAGAAACTTCTTCTCTCCAGAGGAGCCAGATGCTTCAAGGGGGCTCTCTTTCCCGGACTGGCTGCCCTGGATTTTGTTGCGTCCTGCTCCCATATGGGCACAATCTGGTTTGATGGGATGCCCATGGCAGACTTCGCCCCTTGGCAGAAGCAGTTGTTATTGAGGGACGTTAACTCTTGGGTAGGACTGTTTTCCCTAGTGTTTGGTGGATCCCGTTCCACCATAGGGGGCATTCCCCTAGGGCATAAGGGTCCCTGTGGGGAGAGGCTTCGGCCATCTGATGGTGGGGCCAAGTCTGTGGATGAAAAAGGCAAAATATGAGCAAAGGGGAAGGAATCAGAAGACAAGAGGGAGGCTGGCAAAGACAGCAGCAGTACAGGGAGCAGAGATGGACACAGATACCTGGCCTTTGGCTTTCAGCTGGACCCTTCTCCAACTGGCTGTTGCTTGTGCTGTCCCACCTTTCTCACTTAGGGAAGCCCAAGGGACAACTTCCTTACTTTTGTCAGGGGTAGAAAATCCTTTCCAAAAATGACTACTCTGAGATCCCTCATAGAAAAGCACAATTATTAGAATCTGGAGAAGCGGACCCCATCCTGGTGTGTGAGCCAGATTTAGAACAGGACAGAGCTGCTCCCTTGAAAATGTTCACAACCTTTATACATTTCAGACAAAGAACCTCCAAAATCCCACCCTCCACAGGTTGTGATTGGTCATACAAATATGCTCCTTCCCCCCCCCCCCCCAATTGGTCAGTGGAATGCAGCCAAGGAGGTTATTTCCAGTCTCTTCTTCTTTGGACAATGGAATGCAGCCTAGGCCTTCATGTGAATGGGGCCTATAGGTCTGGTTTACATTAGCTAGCAGTCTCTGATCAATATGTGCTTAGTCTGTAACTTCTTCACCATATCTTACTCCTCACACTTTCAGTTTTCCTAGTCAACCACTGATTGGTGCAGAATTATTTCCATGGAGACTGGGAGGTAGCCCAGGCTTTTGTATCTCACCACAGTAGAAAATCAATGTTTTTTGTTATTCTTTCTCCTAAACTCTGTGCACTCTGGCTTCTCTCCTCCTCATTCAGATGAGTTTTACTCATTGAAATGCAGTGACTGATAACTTCTGTAGTGCAAAAGCTGAAAGAGCCCTGTCTAATTCTCCTCCTTCAGCATCTCTCTGGCAGCATTTTTGGGAGTGACTGCCTTTTCTTCTCCCTCTCTTTTCAGAGTTTTCCAGATTCTGCCATCTCTGGGTTTTTTACTGACTTGTGTGTCCTGCTTGGCTCTTTGACTGGATCTTTATTCATGTCATGGACCCTGGGGAGGACCCCTTTATGCCTGTGTCACCAGTCATCTATGTCCTGGAAACTGATGAGACCCAATTGTCATCTCTAAGCAAAACACTCCCAGCTATGTTGATGGGGCTGGAGTCTACCTCCTCAGCTGTGCTCCCCAATTCCCATATAATTCTGTTGCCCATGTTGAATCTGAGCCAATTTGCAGCTGAAAATCCATGTGTCCAAAGCACATTGCATAATCTTGGTCCCCCAAACTCTCCCCTTGTCTGAAATTCTCTACTCCGGGCACCCAGCTTTGCAGGATCAGTCATCCCCTACCCTTTTCTCTTACTTTGCCCACATTTCATCCATTAGGTTCTGCAGGTTCTAAGCCCTTCCTCTACAACTCTCCAACCCCAGAGGCTTGCTTTCCTTTAGTCTCCTTGCCATCAACCTCATGACCCTGTACACCTCTTTCCTACAGGACTCCAGCTGTTCTATTAGGATTATGCATTCTCATGTGACTGTCTCTGTACTCTGTATTGATCTGGTATGTTCTAGTTTAGGTTTTTTGTATTTGTGAAGCTTTTGTATCTTGAACAAGTATTGCTAATTGCTGGTTGACTGATTCTCACCAATAGGGACGATTCTATATCTTTTCCCCATACCGCTTCAGATGTTTCCTGGGGGAAAAAAGAGTCAAGTAATAAGTCCTACAAACTTTTATTGCCACCACTACCCCATCCACCCAACTAAAGGAGGAGCAGGCCCTCAAGGCCCTGATAGCTAAGGTAGCACAGCCCAGAGCTTGCTTTGCTGTGTTTACTCTGCTTGGGCAGTAAGTAAGGCAGCCTTAACACGATGCATGAAAGTGATCAATTCTTTCAGGTTCCTTTCCTGATTTCCCCCCTTCTCCAATCCATTTTGCCTCTCTCCTCATCATTAAAGGATCCGGAAGTGAGGCAACTGAGAGACTCCCTTGTATGACCACAGGAAAACTAAAAAGATGAAACATTATAGCCAAGTGTCTGTTAGTCAAAAAAAGGATGAATCTCTCAAGGTCAAGTTCATTTCTTGGCTGTGATTTCAGGTGGCATTTTGCTAATGGAAAGTGGGCAGCTCTTTCCAGACTTCTCAAATCACAAAATTTTGGGGGTAGTTCCAATAGTCTTTGATTTCACAATCACCGATGGACCTGTTCAGTTCATTAGCTCATTGGTTCCCATCCTGCACAAAGAATTCTCTCCTACTTGTATTCTCAAATCCACAAGAGACTGGATCCTAGTAGTGGGGAGAGTGTGGGTCAGAAGGGCCAGAAGGAGGGACTTGAAATTGCTAACCTATAGTTGTGCCCTGAATAAGCCTGCCTTAACTCTTTCAGTGCCTTGAAGCAAACCAGCTCTCTGAAGAAGAAATGACTCCTGGGGGACCCCATTGCTGTGAGAAACAGATTTTTCATGCCTACATTTCATATCTACTCATAGGATGAACAATTGTGCCCACCCGTCCAATTTAAGAAAGCAATGAAATATATGAAAATGTTGAGATTGCGGAGAATTATTTGTGATGAATTAAAAATATGGTTTGAAGAAAGGTCAGATAGGCTCCCCCAGTTGTCAGAAGGTCACTTGTCAGAAAAAAGATCAGAACTGTTTCCACAAGTGTCCTGGGGTTCAGCTTGATCCACAAACTGGGTGGGCTGGGGCTGGGGTGTTGCTTGGAAGCTCATTCTGTGCCATTAGGACCTGGAGGCAGCCTCAGATTGGCATCAAGAAGGAGAAAATAAGATGAAATACCAACTTTGTCCTCTGCACCGTGCTAAATGGCCTTTAAGGACACCTGTCATTTAATCCTCACAACAATCCTGGGAGCAAACAGGTGAAGTGACTTTGTCTCAGGGACACTCATTGAACTTCAGATCATCCTAACTTGCAGATGCATTTCTCCAAAGGCTGTACAGGATTTACTTGGATATAAGAGAATATAGGAGCTGATTAGGGATAAAACAAAAATCCATTTTGTCTTGGGGCTTTGTGTTAATCTCCCCAAAGTCTAGAGGAGAGGAGATATGAATGGTATCTCAGCTCTTCTCCCATTGAGGAGGGAAAAGAGAAGGAGCCTTTCCATCTCCTAGTGCGGGCATAACAAGTGTCTCTCACATTGATCTCTAGAGAGAATGTACTTCCAGAAAAACAGACGCCTCCCCAGAGATACAAACTCCCCCATTCCTCCTTCTATACATTTTCTGGTATCCCCACTCCCACCAAAAAGTTACCATAAAGCCTCTTACCTCCTGAGGAACAGGAACTCTTCCACTCTCACTCTCTCCTCTTTTGCTCCTCTCCCTGCTCCTCTCTACTCTCTCTCCTCTGCTCTTTTATCTCCTCCTGCCTCCCTCCTCCGATGTTCTATAAATGTTCTATCTCCCTCTCCTCCTCCGATGTTCTATAAATGTTCTATCTCCCTCTCCTCCTCCGATGTTCTATAAATGTTCTATCTCCCTCTCCTCCTCCGATGTTCTATAAATGTTCTATCTCCCTCTCCTCCTCCGATGTTCTATAAATGTTCTATCTCCCTCTCCTCCTCCGATGTTCTAGTGATGTTCTATCTCCCTCTCCTCCTCCTCCTCCTCTTTGTCCTCCTCCCTCCTCCGATGTTCTATTTCCCCCCCTCCTCCTCCACCACTTCCTCCTCCGCCTCTCCTCTCCTCTCTACTCTCTCTTCTCTTTGTCTGAATCGGTTTGTCTCTCTCCCTCTCTCTGTCGCTCAACCGCTCACACTCTCACTCACTCTCCCAGTCATTCAACAGGACTGGTGACTCTCCTGGCCTTTTATCTTGGTAAGAGTGGGTGAGGTACAAGTGACATCACAAGTCACCATTTTTCCTTCATACCAGTCACCTCCCTCCAGTCACCTCTGTCATTTGTTCAGAAAGAGAAAGCTTGCTAGTATCCTGAACACAAGCCATGCTCTCCCTTCATGGGCTTTCAAACTATATATTTCCCAGTTATTCTCACTAAATATTTTTTGCCACTCTTACGCCTACATAGTATCTTTACCAAAGATTCAAAATATCTCTCAAAGCTAAACTTTTCAAATGCTGGTCTCTGTCTGATTGCCCATTCATTAATAAGGAATAATATTTTTGTGTCCAGGGTAGAGAGATAAGGGGAAATTCATATGCTTCTGTAGAAATTTTTTGATTCAGCTGTTTTCCTCTCGGATACATATCCAATCAAGGACAGATAATGTGGCTATCTTTATTGATCGGGCAACAAAATTGCCACCTTCCTCCTTTTCCTCTTCTCTGTCTTCCCTAACCCTTTTTTCTTCCTATTCAGTCACACCCTTGACTCTGATTATTAGGCACAGGGCTGGAGTTGTTGTACAGAGCTCAGAAATCAGGAAGTCCTCAGATCAAGTCCATGCTCCTATTTGACTAGCTGTGTGATCCTTAGGAAATCCTCCTCATCTCAGCCTGCCTCCGCTTCTTCAAATCCAAAGTGCCCTAGATTTGTGAGAATTCAATGAGAAGTCCTTGTAAAACATTTAGTATCATGCCTGATACATAGGAAGTGATTATGAAAGGCTTAGAGCTTTTGCTCCCTTAATTTCCATCTGCACTTCCATCAAGTGGGTTGCAATCCAACCCAAGCAGCTTGTTATCTCCTGAAAATCTCCCAATAGAAGGAGAGAGTTCATTAACTAATCTCATGGAGAATTTGGAAGGAGCAGAATAATCTCTTTGGTGGGGAGCAGCTCCTGCATTGGTCCTTTTCATCTTTATGAGCCTCTCTGACTGAAGGCAACATTCCTATTCGTTGTGACATAGTCAGAGTCCTTTTGACCTTCCTCCCAGTCAGCCTAAGATTTCCCCTGGTCCTTTCTTCCCCTAGCTGTCTAGAAGTGCATTGGAGATCACCCATGAAAGAAGGCATTCAAAAGAAGGAGTAACAGGTCAAGGTGGCATTTCAGCAGGGACTTGAAGGAAGACAGGAATTCAGGAGGAAGAGTTGAGGAAGGACAGTCTTTCAGGGATGAGGGACAACCAGGGCCAATGCACAGGATAAAGGAGAGGGAGGGTTTCATTTGAAAAGCAGCAAGGAGCCTAGTGTCACTCAATCACTGAGGATGGTGAGATGGGATAGAAGGTGCAAAGAGCCTGGAAAGAGGATAGGATGCGGATGGGCTAGTTTGGGTGGGCTTTGGGGGTTATTGTGGGCAATGTGATCTGATAGACCCTAGTTCTATTTCTGCCACTTCCTAGATCTATGCCCTTTGCAGGTACTGCAAAGCAGGGAGTTCCCTTTCCCTGGATTCCATAGTAAATGGAAGGGAATAAAGGTTAAGGAGACTGGAAAGGGGAGGGTGGTCATTGGTGAAGGCCTTGGAATGCTACACAAAATTCTCTCTTTGATCATACAGGGCATGGTCCGGTCTCTGAAGATTATTGAATTGGGGGTTGAGGGAAGGGACATGGATCTGTGTTTTGGGAAGATTAATGCACAGTTGAGTGGAGGAAGGACTGCTATGAGGAGAAATGCAGCTATTGTTACAAGGGATGATGAGTATTTGCCCCATGGTAGTAACAATCCCAGATGCCACAAGGGTGTCTATAATGGTAGAGTATAATAACAGAATGAGTAGGTGAATTTAGATGGAATTCTTTTTATTGTATTAGCTAAAAACTGATGGTGTGGGGGATGTGAGGGTGGAGAGAGAGTGAGGATTCAACACTGCCATGGAGGCTTTGAGTCTGGTTACCTAGCAGGATCAGTGGCATCCTCAACAGTACTAGGAAAGTTTATAAGGTGGGAAGTTTTGTGAAGTAACCTTATAGTTTGAGTTTGGGGCATGTTAAAGGAATTAGAGTAGTTAATGAAAAAACAAAATTATCACTGTCTTCAGATGATGGTATACTTGAGAATCCAAGAGAATAACCTAAAAATACTAGGACCAATGAACAGCTTTAGGAAAGTTGCAAGATACAAAATAACTCCACATAAATTATCAGCATTTCTATATGTCACCAACAAAGTCTAGCACCAAAATATTCAAAAAGAAATTCCACTGAAGATCACTGTAGATCATATAAAATATTTGGGAGTTCACCTCCCAAGTCCAAGTCAGGAACTATATGAACGCAATGACAAAGCACTTACCATACACAGAAAGTCAGATCGAAACAATTGGAAGAATATCAAGTGCTCATGGGTAGGCTGAGCTAATACAATAAAAAGAATTCCATCTAAATTCACCTACTCATTCTGTTATTATACTCTACCAATCAAAATTCCAACAAAATACCGAGCTAGAAAAATAATAACAAACGTTCCTCTGGAAGAACAAAAGATCAGGAATTTCAAGGGAATTGATGGGGGAAAAAATGAAAATGAAGGTGACCTAGCTTTCCAGATCTAACATGATATTATTAAGCAGCAGTCACCAAAACCATTTGGTACTGGCTAAGAAACAGAGAAGCTGATCGATCAGTGGATTAGGTTAGGGTCACATAAGAACAAAAATGAATAAAACAACTCCTTCTAAAGGAGGATTAAAAAAAAGATACACAGGATCAGAAAAAAGAGAGTAAAACAGTACAAACTCAAACCAGGCAAATGGAAGCTAATGACTTTGTGAGACAGCCACAATCAATCAAACTAATTAAAAAGAATGAAAACATGGAAGAAAATGTGAAATACCTTATTCACAAAATAGCTGACCTGGAAAATAGATCCAGAAGAGACAATGTAAAAAGTATTGGCCTACCTGAAGGCCAAGAAAAGAAGAGAGCCTGGATAGCATTCTACAAGAGATCCTTAAGGAAAACTTGCCTGGTATTCCAGAAATGCAGGGGGAAATACTCCCTGAAAGAATTCATCAATCACCTCTGGAAAGAGATCCTACAAGGAAAATCCCAAGGAGCATTGCTGCAAAAATCCAATCTAAAGGCAAAAATACTGCAAGCAAGGAGAAACAGTCAGGATTACCCAGGACCTGGTAGCTTGTACAATAAAGGATCAGAGGACCTGCAATACCATATTCCGGAAAGCAAAGGAGCTGGGCTTACAATCCAGGATTAACGAGGAGACTCAGCATCATCTTTCAGGGGGGGAGGTGGATCTTCACTGAAGTCAAGACTTTCAGTCCTTTCTACTGAAAAAACCAGAATGAAACAGGAAATTTAACCTGCAAACACAGAACTCAAGAGAACTAAAGGAAGGTTTAACAGGGGGAAATATCTATATTTAAAAGTTAAACTGTTTACATCCCTAAATGGAAGAGCTATATCTGTAACTCTTGCAAACTGTATCTGACACTGGGACAGATAGAGGGGAGCATCACAGGGACTGGGGATGTGATTGTGAATGGACTCTGATGTGATCACATCAAAGAAAAAGGCATTAAGGGGTGGGAAAAGGTTTCTACTGGAGAATTTTCTTCTTTGGAGAACTGCGGTTTCTTTCACATTTCACTATATTTCTCATACTTGCTGTTCTTAATTATACATTATAATATCCCATTCCATTCATGTACCATCAATAATTTTCCTAGTTTCCTATCAGTAGACAATTAGTTTGCTTCAATATCTTTTCTCAATGTCTGCTTGCTAGGTGCTAAAAAGGATTAGAATACTGAGCTGGGAGTCAGGAAAAGTGACTTTGCCCAATTCAAATCTGGCCTCAAACATGTACTAGCTGTGGGACCCTGTGCAAGTGATTTAATTCTATTTGCCTCAGTTATCTCACTTATAAAAGAAACTGGCAAAAAATGGTAAACTGCTTCAGTACTATAAGAAAGCTCCAAGTGAGGTCACAAAGAGGCGGGGAAACCTGAAATGACTCAACAAGAAAAGACAGCATAAAGTAGCCTTGAAAGGCTACACGTGTGTGTGTGCGTTTGTGTGTGTGTGTGTGTGTTTGTGTGTGTGTGTGTTTGCGTGTGTGTGTGTGTGTGCACACGTGTGTTTTGTAACACTTTCAGGGTATATTCTTAATGTCTGATTTATGATGTCAAAAAGTATTACATTTGTAAATTTTGTCTTTTTAAGTGGGCAACTAATTTATTTCTTCTTCTGTTCATCTCACAGTGTGTAATTTTGTAGATATTCGTCCATTTCCTTTAGGTTGTCAAATTCATTGGCATGAAGTTGGACAAAGTAACTCCTAATTATTGCTCTAATTTCCTCTTCATTGGTGAACATTCTCCCTTTTCATTTTTTGGACTAATTATTGGATTTTCCTCTTTCCTTTTTAAAATCAAATTAACTAAAGGTTTATGTATTTTGTTGGGGTTTTTCCTTTAAATTTTATTGAACTGCACCATTTGGTGCGTATATGTGTAATATTAGAATGGCTAATACTGTATTGCTTGCCATGCTGTTAACCCCTGCTTATGCTTTTCTCCTTTCCTTCCCTCTTACCGCTCTACCCAGTATTAAACTTATGAACACCACTTGCTTTTCACAGCCCTCCCTTTTTAGTATCCCTCCCCCACCTTAAAGTTCCTCCCCTTATTTTAACCCTATTCCTCACAATTTCTGTATTCCCTTCCTCTTAGCTTACTCCTTCCCTCTCACTTTTCAATGAAGTGGAAGAAGTTTCACTATAAATCAAATATGCCTATTGATACACACTATGTTCATCTCCCTCCTTTCTTTCTCTCAGATATAATAGGTTAGCTTTGCCTCTTCATGAGATGTAGTACCACCGCTTTATACTTTTTTATGACATAATTTCCTTTCCACCTCTAGTTTCAAGGACAAATTATACATATGTTCTTTACATATTTTTTACATAGTGACATATAGTTCTCAAGATTTCTTTTTCCCTTTTTAGAAATCTCTTGAGTTCTGTATTGGAAGATCAAACATTTTATGTAGGTCTGGTTTTTTCATCAAGAGTAGATGGAATTCATTTATTTCTTTAAAATTCCATCTTCTTCCCAGCAAAATGATGCTCATTTTTACTGGGTAAGGTATTCTTGGCTGCATACTAAGTTCCTTAGCCTTGTGGAACATGATGTTCAAGGCTTTTCGTTCTTTTAATGTGGACGCTGTGAGATCCTGGGTTATCCTTATTGTGGCTCCCCTATATCTGAATTGCTTTTTGCTTGCAGCTTCCAATATTTTTTCCTTCGTCTGATGGTTTTTGAACTTGGCCACTGTATTTCTTGGTGTTTTGATTTTAGGGTCCCTTTCAGTATGCTGACAGAAGTGGATATCTTCAAAATAGAGAAGAGCTAATCCAATTCCAATTGATTAATGATGGCCAGAATCAGCTGCTTCCAGAAAAGGAACACTGGGAAATGAGTGTAAACTGTTATTTTTACCTTCTGAATCCAATTCTTCCTGTGCAACAAGAAATTCGGTTCTACACACATATATTGTATCTAGAATATACTGTAATATATTTAACATGTATAAGACTGCCTGCCATCTGGGGGAGGGGGTTGGGTGAGGAAGGGAAAAAATCTGAATACAAGTAAGTGCAAGGGATAATGCTGTAAAAAAATTACCCATGCATATGTACTGTCAAAAAAAAAAGTTATAATTATAAAATTAAATTAAATTAAATAAATAAGAAAAAAAATAAAATAAAATGTACTACAAGTTAAGAACCAGAGATATAAAGAAAAAGCAGCAAGAGTCCCTACCTTCAAAGAACTTATTTTTTTTTTAAAAGGGAAGACAGGGGGCGGAGCCAAGATGGCGGAGAAGATACAGGAGATTTTATAAGCTCCCTTCTTCCCTCATTACCAATTAGTCAAATCAGCCTCAAAAATAACGCTGGACTGATAGAAACCACAAGGACTGGAAGCAAGACTTACCAGCTGAAGAGAATCTGGATTTTCAACAGAAAAGGTCAGTTCCCAGGGGAGGAAAAAAAAAGAAGAGGCCAGCACAGATGGTTGGAAGGTAGCACACTGAGCTGATCTAGCTGGGGAGGGCTCTGGAACCAGAGAAGCCACTGAGATAGAAGAATCTGGCACAGGCTTTTCGCTCTTCTCTACTTATAAAACAGCAGTTCAGAAGAGAAATCAAGCCACTTTAAAACGTAAAGCCAGATACTAGAACCACCCCAATCTGGAAGTGGCTCAATAGATCTTGGCACTGTGGGTGTGGCCGACATAGGCTGTCTGGGGCCTCACCTCGGGGTAGTTAAGAGATTGAAAAGCCAGTGGTAACTCATAGTGCCTTGCTCGGCTGGAGGCTGTGGAACTCAGCCATGGAAGTCCCAGAGAAGCTGACCCTTTGAAATAGGGACCGTGGTTTCTGGGCAGACACTTCCAGTTTGAGCGCAGGGGCTTTTCACATCACCTGCTGCTGACATCCACGCTCCACCGGGATGCATAGGCAGGGCTTTGTGTCGCCTTTACTGCTCAGTCTTAAACCTCAGGAAAGTCGCTAGGACACACAGCGCCCTCAAAGCACAGCCCTGCTAATCACCTCGGAGGCACTTCCAGGGAGGGGGAGGGGAACTCTCTCCCAGAGCTCTCTCTTAGCTCAGGCCCAGGAGCCGCTGCATGCATCTGGTCTGGGAGGAAGCTGGTAAAGAAATAAATAAATAAACTTCTTACCCCAGGGACAGACCCCAAAAGATTTTTTAACTGTGAGCAAAAAGCCAAGAAGAATGATCGATTCTTTCTACACAGAGAAAGAGCGGGTATCCAACCCCGAGGAAGTTAACAGCAGAGAATCAGCAGATAACACTACAAAGGGCAATGATACCTGCCCCCCATAGCATAACTCTATCCCAGAAGAGACTATTAAAAAATTAAGAGAGTTTGAAGAAAAATGGGGAAAGGACAGAGAAGCTATGATAGAGAATAACAACGTTCTGAAATTGGAGTTGGAAAAAATAAAGAATTCACAGGAGATTCAGGGAAACAAAATTTGTGAATTAGAAAAGGTTAAAAAATCACAGGAAAGTAGGATTTCTGAATTGGAAAAGATAAAAAAAGTCTCCAGAAAATAGGATTTCTGAATTAGAAAAAGAAAATAATTCTCTAAAAATAATAAATTAGGGAAATGGAAAAAATTCAATAGAGAAAAATAATTCATTTAAAAAAAATTGGGCATTTACAAAAAGGACTAAAAACTGTGAATGAAGAAAATATCTCCTTAAAATTCAGGACAGAACAAATAGAAATGAATGATTCATTGAGAACCCAAGAATCAGTCAAACAAAACAAAACAAAAAAAAAAAAAAAGAAAGAAAAGAAAAGCTGGAGAATAACGTCAAATACTTACTGGGAAAACCTATAGACCTGGAAAAGAGATCTAGGAGAGATAATCTGAGGATCATTGGACTTCCCGAAAACTATGACCAAAAAAAGAGCCTAGATTGTATTTTACAGGAAATCATTAAAGAAAACTGACCAGAGATAATAGAAATAGAAGGGAAAATAGACGTCGAAAGAATTCATCAAACTCCTTCTGAAATAGACCCTAAAAAAAGAACACCACGCAATATTGTGGCTAAGCTGCAGAATTACCACAAAAAGGAGAAAAACTTGCAAGCAGCTAGAAAAAAACAATTTAAATACCAAGGTGCCACAATAAGGGTCACTCAAGATCTGGCTGCCTCCACATTAAAAGATCGCAGGGCCGGGAACCTGATAATTCCAAAAGGCAAAAGATCAAGGATTGCAACCAAGAATAAACTACCCAGCTAAGTTTAGCATTTTTTTCCATGGAAGAAGATGGTCATTCAATGAAATAGAGGAATTCCATATGCTTCTAAGAAAAAAACCAGACTTAAACAAAAAATTTGATCTACATCCACAAGACTGAAGAGAAACAGAAAAAGGTACACAGAACCCTTGAGAACTGTGTCTCTGTTGTAGATATATAGAAAGTCCGCAGGGATAATTTGATTTTACTGATATAAAAAGGGGGGTGTAGTAAAGGGAAGGGGGTAGTATCAGAAAAAGGGGAAGGAGTGATAAAAATAGGGAAACTACATCTCAGGAAGAAGCATAGAAAATATACCATATCTCAGGAAATTTATAGAGGGGGAGAAACATTGTGTGAATCTGACTCTCATCAGAAGAGGCTCAAAGAGTAAATAATTGATATATTTGTTTTTCCGAGAATTCTCTCTCACCTCATTAAAAGGGGGAAGATGAAAAGGGAAAAGGAAAAGGAAAATATAGTGGAAAGGATTAAGGGGGGTCAAGGGAAAAAGCATAATCTGGGGATAATATGATGGCAGGAAATACAGAATTAGAAATTTTAACTGTAAATGTGAATGGGATGAACGCTCCCATCAAACGGAGACGGATAGCAGACTGTATCAAAAATCAGAACCCTACAATATCTTGTTTATAGGAAACACACTTAAACAGGGAGATACATACAGAGTAAAGATAAAAGGTTGGAGCAGAATCTATTAGACTTCAGGTAAAGCCAAAAAAGCAGGGGTAGCTATCCTTATCTCAGATCAAGCAAAAGCAGAAGTTGATCTAATTAAAAGAGATAAGAAAGGAAACTATATCCTGCTAAAAGGTAGCATAAATAATGAAGCCATATCAATACTAAACATATATGCACCAAGTGGTATAGCATCTCACTTTCTAAAGGAAAAGTTAAGAGAACTGCAAGAATAAATAGACAGTAAAACTATAATAGTGGGAGATCTCAACCTTGCACTCTCAGATTTAGACAAATCAAACCACAAAACAAATGAGAAAGAAATTAAAAAAGTAAATAGAACATTAGAAAAACTAGGTATGATAGACCTTGGGAGAAAACTGAATGGCAATAAAAAGGAATATACTTTCTTCTCAGCAGTTCATGGATCCTATACAAAAATTGACCATATATCAGGACATAAAGATCTCAAAATTAAATATTGGAAGGCAGAAATAATAAATGCCTTCTTCTCAGATCACAATGCAATAAAAACTACATTCGGTAAGAAGTTAGGGGTAAATAGACCAAAAAGTAATTGGAAACTGAATAATCTCATCTTAAAGAATGACTGGGTGAAAGAGCAAATTATAGAAACAATTAATAATTTCACCCAAGATAATGACAATGATGAGACATCATACCAAAATCTATGGGATGCAGCTAAAGCAGTAATAAGAGGAAATTTTATATCTTTAGAGGCTTATTTGAAGAAAATAGAGAAAGAGAAGATTAACGAATTGGGCTTGCAACTTAAAAGGCTAGAAAAAGACCAAATTAAAAACCCCCAACCAAAAATTAAACTTGAAATACAAAAATTAAAAGGAGAAATCAATAATATTGAAAGTAAAAAAAAACTATTGAATTAATAAATAAAACCAAGAGTTGGTTTTATGAAAAAGCCAATAAAACAGATTAACCTTTGATAAATCTGATCAGAAAAAGGAAAGAGGAAAATCAAATTGTTAGTCTTACAAATGAAAAGGGGGATCTTTCCACCAATGAAGAGGAAATTAGAGAAATAATGAGTTACTTTGCCCAACTTTATGCCAATAAATTTGATAACTTAAGTGAAATGGATGACTTTCTCCAAAAATATAGGCTTCCTAGATTAACAGAGGAGGAGACAAATTGCTTAAATAGTCCCATTTCAGAAAAAGAAATAGAACAAGCTATTAATCAGCTCCCCAGGAAAAAATCCCCAGGATCAGATGGATTTACATGTGAATTCTACCAAATATTTAAAGAACAATTAGCCCCAATGCTATATAAACTATTTGAAAAATAGGGGATGAAGGAGTCCTACCAAACTCCTTTTATGACACAGACATGGTACTGATACCTAAACCAGGTAGATTGAAAACTGAGAAAGAAAATTATAGACCAATTTCCTTAATGAATATTGATGCTAAGATCTTAAATTAGATATTAGCAAAAAGACTTCAGAAAATCATCCCCAGGATAATACACTATGATCAAGTAAGATTTATTCCAGGAATGCAGGGCTGGTTTAATATTAGGAAAACTATTAGTATAATTGACCATATTAATAATCCAATTAATAAAAACCATATGATCATCTCAATAGATGCAGAAAAAGCATTTGACAAAATCCAACATCCATTCCTATAATAAACGCTTGAGAGTAGAGGAATAAATGGACTATTCCTTAGAATAATCAGGAGCATACATTTACGACAGTCAGTCAGCATAATATGCAATAGAAATAAACTGGAACCTTTCCCAGTAAAATCAGGAGTGAAACAAGTTTGCCCACTATCACCATTGCTATTCAATATAGTACTAGAAACGCTAGCCTCGGCAATAAGAGCCAAGAAAGACATTCAAGGAATTAGAGAAGCAAATGAGGAAATCATACTATCACTCTTTGCAGGTGACATGATGGTATACTTAGAGAACCCCAAAGACTCTGCTAAAAAGCTATTACAAATAATTCAGAATTTCAGCAAAGTGGCAGGATACAAAATAAATCCACATAAATCCTCAGCATTTTTATATATCACCAACAAAATGCAACAGTAAGAGATACAAAGAGAAATTCCATTCCAAACAAATGTTGAGAGTATAAAGTATTTGGGAATCCATCTACCAAAGAATAGTCAGGAATTATAAGAGAAAAATTACAAAACACTTGCCACAAAAATAAAGTCAATTTAAATAATTGGAAAGACATTCAGTGCTCTTGGATAGGCCGAGCGAATATAATAAAGATGACAATACTCCCCAAACTAATCTATTTATTTAGTGCTATACTAATCAGACTACCAAGAAACTATTTTAATGACGTATAAAAAATAACAACAAAATTCATATGAAAGAATAAAAGGTCGAGAATTGCAAGGGAGCTAATGAAAAAAAAGTCAGAGGAAGGCGGTCTAAGTGTACCTGAACTAAAGCTATATTATATAGCAGCAGTCACCAAAAGTATTTGGTATTGGCTAAGAAATAGACCAGTAGATCAGTGGAACAGATTAGATACAAAAAACAAAAAAGGGTACATCTATAGCAATCTAATCTTTGACAAACCCAAAGATACCAACATTAGGTATAAAAATTCATTATTTGCAAAAAACTGTTGAGAAAACTGGAAATTAATATGGCAGAAATTGGATATGGATTCACACTTAACACCATATACCAAGATAAGATCAAAATGGGTCCATGATTTCGGCATAAAGAATGAGATAATAAATAGATTAGAGAAAGAGAAAATAGTCTACCTCTCAGACCTATGGAGGAGGAAGGAATTTATGACCAGAGGAGAACTAGAGATCATTGTTAATCACAAAATAGAAGATTTTGATTACATCAAACTAAAAAGTTTCTGTACAAACAATACTAATGCAAACACGATTAGAAGGGAAGTAATAAATTGGGAAAATATTTTTAAATTTAAAGGTTCTGACAAAAGTCTCATTTCCAAAATATAGAGAACTGACCCTAATTTATAAGAAATCAAACCATTCTCCAATTGATAAATGGTCAAAGGATATGAACAGACAATTCTCAGATGATGAAATTGAAACTATATCCACTCATATGAAAGAGTGTTCCAAATCATTATTGATCAGAGAAATGCAAATTAAGACAACTCTGAGATACCACTACACACCTGTCAGATTGGGTAAGATGACAGGAACAAATAATGATGAATGTTGGAGAGGATGTGGGAAAACTGGGACACTAATACATTGTTGGTTTCACAACTGTGAAAGAATCCAGCCATTCTGGAGAGCAATTTGGAACTATGCCCCAAAAGTTATCAAACTGTGCATACTCTTTGACCCAGCAATGTTGTTATTAGGCTTATATCCCAAAGAAATGCTAAAGAGCGGAAAGGGACCTATATGTGCCAAAATGTTTGTGGCAGCTCTTTTTGTAGTAGCTAGAAACTGGAAGATGAATGGATGTCCATCAATTGGAGAATGGTTGGGTAAATTATGGTATATGAAGGTTATGGAATATTATTGCTCTGTAAGAAATGACCAGCAGGAGGAATACAGAGAGGCTTGGAGAGACTTACATCAACTGATGCTGAGTGAAATGAATAGAACCAGAAGATCTCTGTACACTTCAATGTTGTATGAAGATGTATTCTAATGGAAGTGGATATCTTCCACATAAAGAAGATCCAACTCACTTCCAGTTGATCAATGATGGACAGAAATAACTACACCCAGAGAAGGAACACTGGGAAGTGGATGTAAATTGTTAGCACTACTGTCTATCTACCCAGGTTACTTATACCTTCGGAATCTAATACTTAATGTGCAACAAGAATATGGTATTTACACACATATATTGTATCTAAGTCATATTATAACATATGTAAAATGTACGGGATTGCCTGTCATCAAGGGGAGGGAGTAGAGGGAGGGGGGATAATTTGGAAAAATGTATACAAGGGATAATATTATTAAAAAAATTACTCATGCAAAAAAAAAAAAAAGGAAGACAATGTATATGCCAAAAGGCACATAAACAATAAATAAATTTAAGAAAAGGCAGCTAGGTGGTGCAGAGAAGTAGGCTTGGAATTGAGATAGCTTGAATTCAAATCCAGCCTCAGATACTTACTAGTTCTACCCTGGACAGATTACATAATACTGTTTACCTCAGTGTCCCCATCTGTCAAAAGACCTGGAGAAGGAAATGGCAAACCACTCCCATATCTTTTCCAAAAAACACATCCAAGTCAAATGGAATCATAAAGAATTGGACCTGATTGAACCTACTGAAAAATATTTATTTTCAGATAATCTTAAAGAAGAAACCATTAGCATCTGGCAGGGTAAACATAGGAATTCTTCCATAAACTGATATTTTTGCCTTAGATTTAAAGTGAGTCAGGAATTAAAAGAGATGGAGGTTAGAAGAGAGGATGTTCCACGAAAAGGAGATAATTATTGACAAGGTTCAGAGATAAAAGATGGAATTTTCTCTCTCTGTGTGTGTGTGTGTGTGTGTGTGTGTGTGAGAATGATGCTCACCCACAGAAATAACTAATTTTACAATAACCTATTGTCTTTCACCAGGAATAGAAATCATAAGCTGTTATTTTTTTTAATTATACTTTTTATTTACCAGATATATGCATGGGTAATTTTACAGAATTGATAACTGCCAAACCTTTTGTTCCAATTTTGCCCCTCTTAACCGCCATTCTCTCTCCCAGATGGCAGGTAGACCAATATATGTTTAATATGTTAAAGTATCAATTAAATACAATATAATTCCATGCTGTTATTATCTATTCCAGAGCACCAAAGTAAAGCTGCTTTTGTGTTATATGTGCTTTCCAATGGTACAGAAATAAATATCCTAGACTGGAGGAAAGTAGAACAGTTAAATCATGCCCTTTTATTTTTAACCCATATAGTTTTGTGAATCATATTGGGAGAAAAAAAATCAGAGCCAAAGGGAACAACCATGGGAGAGAGAAAAAAAATAAAAGAGAATAAAGAAGTGAATAGAGCTGTTGTTTACATTCAGTCTCCTTAGTTCTTTTTCTGGATGCAGATGATATCTCCTCTTCAAAGACCATTGGGATTTCTTGGGATCACTGAAACTCTGGGACGAACCAAGTCTTTCATAGTTGATCCTTGAACATTGTTGCTGGTATTGTATATATAATGTGTTCCTGGTTCTGCATGTTTCACTCAAAATCAGTTCATGCACATCTTTCCAGATCTGGACTTTCTTTATGAAAGGAAGCACGGAGCCAGGACGCCCAGAGGATAAAGGTAGAGAAAGAAGAGTAATTTGAAAGAGGACAAGAAAGACTGCAAGTGTTTGAAGGGTTAAGGACTGTTAGAACAGGAGTTTATAGCTGATCTTCAGGCACTAAGTCTACTGAGTAAGAACTCCATTTTGTCAAACATGAGAAGTTTTGGGTTCTTGGAGGCAATCAGGGTAGAACGACTTGCTAGCAAGTATCTTAGGTCAGATCTGAACCCAGGTCCTCCTGATTTCAGGTGTGCTACCCTCTTCACTTCACCACCTAGTGTCCCATGAGAACAGTTTTCCTGTTAACAGGGCTCGGCTGTTCAAGGAACAGCAAGTTAGCCAGTATAGATAGAACATGCCCATAAAGGGAAGGGTTCCTAAGAACTCAGGTTTGTGTTCCCACAACATATTTCAGGGATCACAAAGAGTCACCAAAGATTGAAAGGACTGAACACTATGAGCAGTACCACAATACCTTAATCTGCCTTTTCTTTAACTTCCTCTTGTCCCCACTTTTCTTCATGTTGCCTTGTTAAGTGAAATGGAATTCTGTACCTAGTTGCATATGTGTGAATTTTCCTTCCTTTGAGCATTTTGGAGGAGAATGAGGTTGAAGTGTCACTTGTTCCCCATTCTTCTTGCTTGCAAAGATGTTCACTTATTCTCTTTGACAATAGAAGCAATAAGCACCAGTACAGTTATGATCCCCACTGGAAATCTTCTATTTGAAGTGTTTTTCTCTTGCACCTGGACTCTCTGACCTTTGGCAATGATGTTCCTGAAAGTTTTAAGTTGAGGGGATTTCTTTGAGGATGTGATCAGTGGATTCTTTCTTTTTCTACTTTATTTACCCTTTGGTTCTACGAGATCTGGACATTTTTCTTTTGATGGTATGTGGACATGGTCTGTCTAGACTCCTTTTTCTGTCTGTTTTTTTTTTCTCATGGCATTTCACTACTCTGAAGCTTTGGTTTCTTCTAAAATCTATTTTCCAAGTCATTATTTTCTATTATATCCTTGACATTTTCTTCTGTTTTTAGCAGGCTAGCTATGAAATGTCCAACACAACCACAGAAAGGAAATAGTGAGCCCCTGAGGCCCAGAATAAGAAATGGGACTTGGCCACGTCTACCCAGCATGGGTAGGAAGCTGGCAACACCAGCCCCTAAACGCAAAAGAACTCCACTTGGAGCCTCAAAGGGTGAAATAAGTTGCTCTCTGATTCAAAAGGCTCTCTTGGAAGAATTCAAAAAGGATACTAGAAGAAAATAGAAAAATAGGGAAAGGGATTGAAAGCTAGGGAAAAGGAAATGCAAAAATTGTCTGAAGCAAATCACTCATTAAAAAATAAATTTGGTGAAATGGAAAAAGAAAGCAACTCCTTGAAAAACAGAATTGGTGAAATGAAAACCGAGAACAATTCCCCCAAAATAGAATTGGTGAAATGGGAAAAAAATCCAATGAATAAAACAACTCCCTTAAAACTTTTATTGACCAAATGCAAAACAAGGTGGAAAAAAATGCTAAACGAAGAAAATAAGTGACTAAAAATTAAAATTTAACAAATGTGAGTGCCTCAACGAGACACAAAGAAACCATCAAACAACACCAAAAAAAAGAAGGAAATGTATAATCCCTCATCTGAAAAACAACTGACCTAGAAAAAAGATCCAGGAGAGACAATCTAAGAATTATTGGACTACCTGAAAATCATGTTAAAGAAAAGAGCTTAGACAGCATCTTTCTGGAAATCATCAAGGAAATCTACCCTGAAGTCCTTGAACCAGAGGGTAAAATAGTGATAGAAAGAATCCATCTATCCCCTCCTAAAAGAGACTCTAAAATGAAAACTCCAAGGAAGACTGTACTTAAATTCTAGAATTATCTGATTAAGAAGAAAATACTGCAAGTAGCTAGAAAGAAATAATTCAATTATCGAGGAAACAAAATCAGCAAATAAAATATTCTGAAATGAAAAAGAACTTGGTTTGCTGCTAAAAATCAACTGTTCAGCAAGTAAAATGGTGTAAACAACATGTCATGAAGAGGCCCAAAAGATCTATTACAATTGAGGGAAAGAAGGGAGGGGGATGAGCATTCTGTGAATCTTAGTCTCATCTATTTGACTCAAAGAGAGAATATCATACATATTATGCATCACAAAGAAACTTGTCTCACCCTATAGGGAAATAGGAGAGAAATGGAAAAGAGAAAAAAGAGTGTGGGGGGTGAGGGGTAATAGAAGGAAAAACAGAAGTAGAAGGGGAAAGGGTTTAGAAGTGGGGAAGGGGCTATTAAAGGGGAGAGCTGATTGAGGAAAGTGGTGATCAGAATGAAAACACTGGGGAGGAGGGAAAGGGCAAAAGGAAAGCAAAATCTTGGGGAAAAGGAGATAGATTAGATTTCTGCATTAGGATGGAAGCCTGAACTCACCCAGCTAAGGGGAGAAAAGGTCAGAAGTGAGTGGGGACTTCCCAGTTAGGGTCTATAATAATCCAGTGTTTGCAGCTTGTGCTTTCCCCTGCTGTACTGACACAGCAGTCTTCTGGAGCTCTGTCTCCTGAGATCATAATGAATTGTTTTTGCTTTTCTGCTCTGAGCACCTCTGATGCCAATTGGGGTAGGGAGGAGGATTTTTGAGAAAAACAATTAAGGGTGGGGGCAGCTAGGTGGGGCAGTGGATAAAATATAGTTTCTGAAGGCAGGAAGATCTGATTTCAAATCTGGCCTCAGACACTTGATACTTCTTAGCTGTGTGACCCTGACCAAGTCCCTTAATCCCAATTGCCTCAGCAAAACAAACAAAAAAAGACAAAATAAATTAGGGGTACTAATCCTTCATCTCACACAATGTCAAACTTAAAAAATGATTCAATTAAAAGAGAAATCTACATTATACTTAGGTATATAAAATTGTTTTAGAGGTCATTGTTATGAATGTCTATATGAACACATGTGTACATATGTATGTAAGTATATGCATCTGATCATTTTCTGTATACATACATGGGTTCATGAATGTGTTATATCCAGAAACACATTGTGTGTACATAAAAATATATGTGCTTAACTGAAACCTGCCTGGAAGATATATAGGGGAAGAAAGGGGGAAAAAAGATAAAATTACAATTTTCTCAATATTCATCCATTTTGCTTACATCACCATACTTCCTGCCAGAAGTTTGGGTAAATAGCTCCTAATCATTGCTTTAGTTTCTTTGTCATGGGTGGTGAATTCCCCCCTTTCATTTTTTTAATTAAACCTTTTTAATTTTCAAAAGATATACATTGATAATTTTTCAGCATTAACCCTTGCAAAAGCCTGTGTTCCAATTATTCCCCCTTGTCCCCACCTCTTCCTTTAGATAATAATCCAATATACATTAAATCCAATATGTGCATACATATTATGCAATTATCTTGCTGCACAAAAAAAAAAAAATGAAATCAAAAAGAAACAAATGAGAAATAAAATGCAAACAACAAGGAGAGTGAGAATGCTATGTTGTGATCTGCACTCAGTTTCCACAATGCTCTCTCTGGGCATAGATGGTTCTCTTCAACACAAAGTCACTGGAAATGCTCTGAATCACCTCATTATTGTGAAGTGCCATGTCCATCAGAATTGATCATTGTATACTCTTGCTGTTGCCATGTACAATGATCTCCTGGTTCTGTTCATTTCACTTAGCATCAGTTCATGTAACTCTCTCCAGGCCTTTCTGAAATCAACCTGCTGATGGCTTCTTATGGAACATTAATATTCCATACAATTCATATACCGTAACATATCTGGGCGTTCTGTAACTTAGGGGCAGCCACTCAATGTCCAGTTTCTTGCAAATACAAAACATTGTTGCACATATGGGTCCCTTTCCCTCTTTTAGGATCTCTAGGACATAGAAGCCCAGAACAAAACCTTCTGAATCAAAGGGTATACACAATTTTTTGCATAGATCCAAATTGCTCTCTATGCCCTTTTATTTTTGATGTTGATTTTTTTCTTTCCTTTTTCTTGTCAAATTAGCCAAAGTTTTATCTGTTTTGTTGCTTTTTCCCATAAAGCCAACTCTTAGCTTTACTCATTAATTAGTTCATTCGTTTTCTAATTTTCACATTAAGCTCTCCTTGAGATTTCTAATTTGATATTTAATTGGGACTTTTACTTTTTTTCCTCACTTGCTTAGTTGCATGTCCATGTCATTGATGTCCTCTATTTTTTTCACATACCTATTTGGAGAGAAAAAAATTTGCCTTAAGAACTCACTATTTTGGCTGCAGATTGTAATTCTCTTGGTGGAATTATGGAATGTTTCTGTAATTTGTTGTTTCATCCACTCATTTAGCATTAGATTCAACCATTCTGGAGAGCAATTTGGATCCTTGCAGAAAGGGCTATCAAATTGCACATACCTTGAGAAATGGCAATTGCCTTACGGGGGGGTGGGGAGTCTGTATCCCAAAGAAATTATAGGGGAGGGAAAAGGACCCTGTGTCAAGTTGTAGTTGTTCTTTTTTATGATAGAAACTGGAAAATCGGTAGATGCCCATCAATTGGAGAGTGGCTGAACAAGATGTGACAATATATGAAGGTAAAGGAATGTTAGCATTACATAAGAAATGATGAAAAAGCTCATTTCAGAAAGGCCTGGAAAGATTCACACAAACTGATGCTGAGTGGAACAATCAGAAGGAAGAATACTTTGTACAAAATAACAGCAAGAATTTGTATTGATCAGCTAGGAAAGAATTGCTTCTCAGTGCTTTAGTGATCCAAGCAATCCCGATTGAAGATGGCATTTGCTGTCCAAAGTCTTTCACAAAAAGAACTACAGAGAAAGAATGTAAAACTCCATATGCTATGTTTTTGTTTCACTCTCTCTCTCATGATTATTCCCTTTTGCTCTGATTTGTCTTTCCCAACATGATTCATAAAAGCAATGCTTATAAAAAGTAAATTTACTAAACACTACAAAAAATTTAAAATTAAAATTTTATTCAATTTTTAATGTATAAGATCATTGTCCAAACAGGACAGCCAATACCTATGCTGTTTAGGGCATCCAGTGAGCCAGAGACCTGGGGACCAAGTCTGACTGAAACTACATGTACAATTAGCAATTCTTGATTCTCAATTTACCATCTTTGTGAACAGGATCCTGGACTGGTGTTCGCAATTTTCCTTTATAAGGGGCTGAGCCTCTTCCTGGGTCTTTGGCTGGAGTGCCTAAAGCCTGTGCAGGCAAGTGCTGCAGCCTGAGGCAAGAGAAGGCTGAGAGGGGTGGGGTGGTCATTGGTCAGCTCAGAGACTGGCTTCTTCCAGGGTTGGGACTGCCAAGGCCAGCCCACCTGCTGGCATCACAGTGAATGCTGGAGCTTTATGTTGGGCATCTGTTCTCTCAGGTTTTCAAGGGAAATGGGGGGAGATCAACTGGGGAAGAGGAGCGCCCTGGCCCATCTGTGGAACTTTCTTGCCAGGTGGTGGAACCACATCTGCAGAGGTCACACATTCAGACTACATTTTGAGGGTGATTGGTGTCTTTTTTGGGGGGAGGATCTTTTTCCAAAGATGGCACAATGCCTTCCATTCGGCCTGTTGGCATTCTTCTAGGTTTTGGGGTGAAGTCTCTGGAGGACACACATTCATCCTAGGAGGGGTTAAGGTGGGTCACCTTGTCTGTTTTTTTGTTGTCGTTTTTAATTTTTTTTTTTTTACCCAATACGTGATGAAGAGTTGAGGTCGATTGAGGAAGAGGAACGCCTTGGCCCATTGGTGGTAGCTTCTGCCAGGCAGTGGGGCCCATTCTGTGGAGGGTAGACATTTAGCCTGGTGGTCGAGTTAATTTACTTTTTTTTCACACCACGAGCTATGTGGGCAGGTCAAATACCAGTGAGGTCCTCCAGGGTCTGTTGGCAGAGCCTTCTACCAAGTGGCAGGTTCAAGTCTGTGGATGAAGGAGGCAACATATGAGCAAAGGAGAAGGAATTAGGAAACAGGGAAGGATGTGAGTGGCAAAAATAGGAAGAATACTTTGTACGAAATAACAAGAATTTGTGACAGATAGGAGAGAATTGGCTCTTCCTAGTGCTTTAGTGATCCAAAGCAATCCTAATCTTTGGACAGAAAATGCCCTCTGCATTAAAAAAAAATGAGAAAAAAAATGTAACACCATGTATTGTGGTCACTTTTTTTTTCTCTCTTCCATGGTTGTTCCTTTTGCTTTGCTTTTTCTCTCCAAACACGATTCATAAAGCAAAGTATATTCTAAATCAATACATTTGAAAATTCTATTTTATTGAGCAAAAAATAGGACAATCAAAGTAGTATAACAATATAGGACAATATAAGGCAACAATAGAAAGGTCATGCTTCTGCCAAAATGATTGGGGCAGCCCCTTTTTGTAGTGGTCAGAAAATAGAAATTGAATGGATGTCCAACAATCGGAGAATGGTTGGGTAAATTATGGTTTATGAATATTATGGAATATTATAGTTCTATAAGAAATGACCAGCAGCATGAATACAGAGAGGCTTTGAAAGACTTACATAAACTGATCCTAAGTGAAATGAGCAGAACAAGAAGACCATTATACCCTTCAACAATAATTCTGTAGGAGGATGTATTCTGATGGAAGTGGCTATCTTGGACAAAGAGAAGATCTAATTCAGTTCCATTTCATCAATGATGGACAGAATCAGCTACACCCAGAGAAGGAACACTGGGAAATGAGTGTAACCTGTTTACATTTTTTTGTTTTTCTTCCCAGGTTATTTTTACCTTGTGCATCCAATTCTTCTTGTGCAACAAGAGAACTGTACGGTTCTGCTCACATACATTGTATCTGCGATATAATATAACATAGTAAACCTGTACAAAACTGCCTGCCTTCTAGGGGAGGGGGTGGAGGGAGGGAAGGGAAAAGTCAGAACAGAAGCGAGTGCAAGGGATAATGTTGTAAAAAAACAATAGCAAGGTCAATACTTTTTGCCGCCAATATGCTTGGCATCCAATCAACCAGAGAGCCAGAGAGCCAGAGATTCAGGGACCAAGGCTGGCTTTATCTTTTAAAAAAATTTTATCATATAGCTTTTTATTTAAAAAACATATGCTTGGGTAATTTTTCTAATCTAATTAAAATTATTTTGTGATCAATAATGATCTCTAGTTTTTTTTTTTGGTCATAAATTCCTTCCTCGTGCATAGTTCTGAGAGGTAAATTATCCTATGCTGTTCCAGATTTGTTTATATCATTCTTATTTCCAGATCATGAACCCATTAGGACCTTAGCTTGGTATATGGTGTTAGGTGTGGGTCAATGACTAGTTTCTGCCATCCTAGTTTCCAATTTTCCCCGCAGTTTTTGTCAAATAGTGAATTCTTATCCCAAAAGCTGGGGTCAAACACTAGATTGCTATAGTAGTTGACTATTTTGTTCTGTGAACCTAATTTATTCCACTGATCAATGACTCTTTTTCCTATCTAGTACGAAATGGTTTTGATGGTCTAGCTGTTCCAGATCTGTGTCAAACACTAGATTGCTATAGTCATTAACTAATTTGTTCTGTGAACTTAACCTATTCCGTTGATAACTGCTCTTTTTCCTATCTAGTACCAAATGGTTTGAATGGCCTAGCTATATGACATCTAAAGCTACATTATAAAGCAGAGGTCACCTTCAATTTTTTTTAATTGATTCCCTTGAAATTGACCTTTTGCTCTTACAGATTAATTTTTTTGGGGGGCAGGGGTCAGTAAAATAGGTTGAGAGTTTGTCATAGCACTAAATAAATAGGTGTATTTGGGTACCCAGTCTTGGGTAGTCTTGTCACCTTTATTACTTTTGCTGCCCCTATCCAATAGCCCTTTATATTTTTCCAATATAGATAGATAGATAGATAGATATATGCATAGATATATATAGATATAGATATAGATATAGATATAGATATAGATATAGATATAGATATAGATATAGATATAGATATAGATATAGATATAGATATAGATATATAGTGCCCTTCCTTATTCCTTTTAATTAGACATATTTTTACTTTTGCTTGATCTGAAGTCAGGATGGTTACCCCTGCTTTTTTGTACTTCACCTGAAGCATAATAGATTCTGCTCCAGCCTTTTACTTTTCCTCTGTATGTATCATTCTGTTTTAAATGTGTTTCTTTTAAACAATATATTATAGAAGCCAGTCTGCTATCCATTTACCTTTTATTGAGAGAGTTCACATTTATGGTTAAAACTGTATTTCCTTGCCATCTTATTCCCAAAATTATACTTTTCTCTTTCCTTTTCCCCTTTCCCTCCTTCCCCAGTATTTTTCTTAGGAGCACTACTTGCCTCAACCAGCCATCTTCCTTTAGAGTCCCTCCCCCTTTCTTACACCTTTGCTTAGTATTTCTGTTTCCCCTTCTATTTAGTTTCCCCCTTTCCCCTTTTGCTTTTCCCCTACCCCACTTTGCTGTAAGGTGAGAGAAGTTTCTCGGGGAAACCAAATATTTGTAATATTTTCTCTTTGAGCCAAATCTGTCCAGAGTAAGATTCACAAAACATTCATCCCCTTCCCTGCTTTCCCTCATTTATAAAAGGTTTTCGTTGCTTCGTCTTGAGATTTAATTTCCCTCATTTTCCCTCCACTTTTCTCTTTTTTCCAAGTATAATGCCCTTCTCACCTCTAGTTTTTTTTTTATTTTTTTTATTGGAACAGTAATATGAAATTATACATATACTCTCTATGTATACCCATAACAGAATTATACTTTTTAAGTGCTCTGCTTACCTTTTTATGCTTCTTCTGATTTCAATATTTGGATTTTCAATATTTGTTTAGCTCTGGTCTTTTCATCAGCAATAAATGCAAGTCACCCTGATTCACTGAATGTCCATCTATTCTCTGAAAGAAAATCTCAGTTTAGAGGAGTAATTTATTCTTGGCTGCATTCCATTTACCTTTACCTTTCAGAATATCAGATCCCAGGTCCTTCTATCCTTTAAGGGGGAAGCCTTTAGGTCCTGGGTATAATCCTTATTGTGGTTCTTCAGTTCATCATATCTTACTCCACACACTCTCAGTTTTCCTTGTAAACCACTGATTGGTGCAGATTTGTTTCCATGGAGACTGGGAGGTCCCCCAGGCTTTTGTATCCACCCCACCCCCAGGGCTTCGTCCAGGGTCTCACCACAGTAGAAAATCAATGTTTTTTCTTATTCTTTCTCCTAAACTCTGTGCACTCTGGCTTCTCTCCTCCTCATTCAGATGAGTTTTACTCATTGAAATGCAGTGACTGATAACCTCTGGAGTGCAAAAGCTGAAAGAGCCCTGTCTAATTCTCCTCCTTCAGCATCTCTCTGGCAGCATTTTTGGGAGTGACTGCCTTTTCTTCTCCCTCTCTTTTCAGAGTTTTCCAGATTCTGCCATCTCTGGGTTTTTTACTGACTTGTGTGTCCTGCTTGGCTCTTTGACTGGATCTTTATTTATGTCATGGACCCTGGGGAGGACCCCCTTATGCCTGTGTCACCAGTCATCTATGTCCTGGAAACTGATGAGGCCCAATTGTCATCTCTAAGCAAAACACTCGCAGCTATGTTGATGGGGCTGGAGTCTACCTCCTCAGCTGTGCTCCCCAATTCCCATATAATTCTGTTGCCCATGTTGAATCTGAGCCAATTTGCAGCTGAAAATCCATGTGTCCAAAGCACATTGCATAATCTTGGTCCCCCAAACTCTCCCCTTGTCTGAAATTCTCTACTCCGGGCACCCAGCTTTGCAGGATCAGTCATCCCCTACCCTTTTCTCTTACTTTGCCCACATTTCATCCATTAGCTTCTGCAGGTTCTAAGCCCTTCCTCTACGACTCTCCTCCCCCAGAGGCTTGCTTTCCTTTAGTCTCCTTGCCATCAACCTCATGACCCTGTACACCTCTTTCCTACAGGACTCCAGCTGTTCTATTAGGATTATGCATTCTCATGTGACTGTCTCTGTACTCTGTATTTTTTTGGTGGATTCTAGTTTATGTATTTGTTGTCCTCCCATTTAAAATGGAATTTGTGCATCTTAAACAAGTATTGCTAAATCTTTGTTGATTGATTCTCAGCCTTGGGAATTGTCCTGTTTCTTTCCCTGTTCAGTTGCAGATTTCATTGAGGGAAAAGATGTCAACCAAACTGCTATAATTCCTTATTACAACAACTATCCCATCCACCCAACTAAAGAAGTAGCTGTCCCATAAGGCCCTAACGTAGCACAGCCCAGGCACTGCTTTTCAAGCAGTAAGCAGAACCCTCTCCAACACAATGGATGATAGTGATCAATTCTTTCAGATTGTTTCCCAATTTCCTCCTTTCTCCTTTTCATTTTGCCTCCATACTCATCATTAAAATAAATGGAAGGAAGGCAACTGAGAGACTCCTTGTGTAACCACAGGAATAATTACAGAGGATGAATGATTATGGCAAAGTGTCTGTATGTCAAAAGAATTTATCTCCAAAGGTAAAATCCACTTATTGGCTGTGATTTCAGGTGGCATTTTTAAAATATAGGATGGGTAGTTTCTCTCAGATAGCTCCAATCACAAAATGTGAATGTAGTTGAGATATTCTTTGACTTACAACAGGCAATAACATGTATACTTTAATACTGCAACAAGGATTAGAGAATAAAAGAGATTATTCTCAAGGCTGGGATGAGAACCGATGCACTAATGAGCCTGAGAGATGCACAGGATGTTGTGAAAACAAAGAACAAAAACCAAAATTCTGTTATTAAATATTTTCTTGAAAAGGAAATTAATTGTTATGTCTTTTGAATTCTCCCTGTTATTCTGGTGGGATTTGACAATATTTTTTGTTATTTCAATGGTTTTTCTGCTTTCCAGTTAAGTTTTTTTTTGTTGTTGTTGTTTTTATTTTGGAAGTGAAGTTAATGAATTGAAAAGAAATACACCTACCTGGACACCTCTCCTCCTGAAGGGACCACTGTCCTCAACATGAGTGTAATTACTTAGGCTGCTCCAGAAGCTGCACAAGGTCGCCACAGGGCCACAAATTCCCCAGACCTCGCTGTGGGGAAAGCTTGGACAGTTTTGGACAGTAGTTAGAAACAGTTACTGACCAACAGTTATGAACCATTTGGAAAACTGCCCATGGGTTTCAGAACATTCTAGGACAGTGGTCCTCAAACTGAGGGGGGCCAGTTCACTGTCCCTGAGACTGTGGGAGGGCCGGACTATAGTAAAAACAAAAGCTCACACTCTGTCTCCGCCACTCAGCCCAGTTGCCATAACCCCGTGGGCAGCATAAATGTCCTCAGGGGGCTGCTTCTGGCCTGCTCTAGCGTTACTCAATATTTCACATCGCCAGTCTCTCCTAATTCCCAGGACGTCAGAAAGCCTCAGGCCACAGACCTTTGCAGTAACAACTAATTACCTGGCTGCCTCCTCTGCGGCTTTCAGAGATCTCTAGGTACAATTTTTTGAATCCTAGTTTAATATCTGATAGCTTGCTCAAGGAACAGCCATGTGCAAACTCAAAGTCTTTATTATCCTTGCTCACATAATGCCCTGACCTGTTAACTCCCAAGTGAATGTGTGGTCTGTGAGAGAACCACGTGTTCACTGTCAAGCTCCTTACCTCTCTTGCCTATTCATCAGCTTGGCTCAACTACCCCCAGAATAAAGAGACTGAAGAGATTGACCCATTGCTAGAATGGTCTTAAAAAGGTTCTGTGCCGTCTCCAACACAGCCAATCAGAGAGGGAGCCATCTGCTGTTAGGAAGCCTACCCATGGGACAGCTCCTAGCCACAGAAAATTTCTTCTGGACCACTCAAACCTCCTGTTGCGCCATGCTGGCCCATTTAAAGGACCCTTACACAAAGGTGTATCTAATTCATTAGGTTTTTTCATAAAATTAACTCTTAGTTTTATTAGTTCAATAGCTTCCTGAGTTTCAATTTTATTAATCTCTCCCTGGAGTTTCAGAATGTCTAATTTGACATTGAATTGTGGGTTTTAATTTCTTCTTTTCTTGTTCTCTTCCTAGCTTCTTTAGTTGTATACCCAAGTCATTGATCTCCTCTTTATTTGATTCACACAGCTATTTAGAGACATAAAGTATGGCCTAAGAACTCCCAGCTTTGGATGCATATTTCACAGGTTTTAGGATGTTGTTTCATTATGGTAATTCTCTTGGATGAAATCCACATTACTCTGATTTGTTGTTTGACCCACCCATTTTTTAGAATTGGATTTAAAGATTCTGGAGAGCAATTGGGAACTAGGCAGAAAGGCTCTAAAACTTTACATACCCTTTGACCCAACTGTTCTGTACCCCAAGGTAATCAGAGAGGAGGCTAAAGGACCCACACGTGCAAAATTGTTTATAGCAGCTCCTTTTTGTGGTAGCAAAGAACTGGAAAATCAGTAGATGTGCATTAGATGGGGAATGATTGAAAAAGATGTGGTGGTCTATGAAGGTGAGAGAATATTAGGATTAGACAAAATTGGTGAACAAGCTGATTTTAGAAAAGCCTGGAAAGATTTACACAAACTGATGCTGAGTGGAACAAGCAGAAGGAAGAATAGTGTACACAAAATAACAGCAAGAATTTGTGATGATCAGCTAGGAAAGAATTGGTTTGTCTCAGTCCTTTAGTGATCAACAGCAGTCCAGATAGACTTTGGACAGAAAATGCCATCTGCATTCAAAAAAAGAACAAAGGAAAAAGAATGTAAAACAACATATGCCATGTGCACTTGTTCTTTTTTTTTTTTTCTCTGTCCCATGGTTATTCCCTTTTGCTCTGATTTTCTTGTCTCAACATGATTCATAAAGCAATGCTTATTAAATAATTTATGAAACATTGAAAATAATTTAAATTTAATTCAATTTTTAATTTTTAAGACACAGTCCAACCAGGACAGCCAATACATTTTCTATTTAGGGCATCCAGTGATCCAGAGACCTGAGGACCAAGGTTGGCTGGAACTTCACGTTCAATTGGCAATTCTTGCTTCTCAATTTGCAATCTTCATCTACCTGGTAAACAGGGTGGACTATTGTTCACAATTTTCCTCTGTATGAGCGGCTGAGGCACTTCTTCCTGGGGCCTTTGGCAGGAGTCCCTAAAGCCTGTGGCAGACAGGCGCTGCAGCCTGAGGGGAGAAGAGACTGACAGGGATGTGGTGGCTTCTTCTTTGACCTCTCATGGCAGTAAGGGGGGAGGTCATTCGTCAGCCCAGGACTGGCCTCTTCCAAGGGTAGGGAGGACCCAGTCCGGAACAGCTGCTGGCACCATGGTCAATGCTGGAGATTTTTGAGAGGCATCTGTTCCCCCAAGTTTTCAGGGGAAATGATGAGAGATCGACTGGTGAAGAGGAGCGCCCTGGCCCTTAGTGCAGAGTTCTGCCAGGTGGGAGCCAAGTCTGTGCAGGGCAGACATTCAGCCTCGTGGTGGAGGTGGGTCAGGGTGTTTCCGGGAGCTTTATCCAAAAATGGTACCATGCAGTGATTTTAACTGGGGAAGAGGCTGCCTTGGCCCACTGGCAGAGGCTTCTGCTGGTCAGTGGCAATAAGTCTGTAGCGGGCATACGAGATGGTCAGAACAATAGTTACAGAGTCTCAGGATCACTAATATATCTTCCCTAAAGTTTAGTTAAGAAATATTATTATCTTTGCAGGCCAGAAGACTTTTACAATCATTGACAAAACATTAGCATTCTTAATCAGCGTATTTGGGATTATTACACCTACAAAAATTGACTTTTCAGGAGTTGCTCCAAATGATATAGAGAAAGAATTTATTAGAATCTCAGGAAGCACACTATCCTATGCTGTGGCCCCAAAAGGACAGTAAAGGTGCCCCCTTGGAGAGCCATTCCACTGATAGTATTCACAACTTTTGTACTGTCAGAAAAAGAACCCCCCCAAATCCCATCCTCTGTAGAGGGTCACATAAATCTTTATTCCCCTATTTGGTCAGTGGAATGCAGTAGATGTATAGCTTTCTCACCAGTGTACTTCTTTGAATAACAGATCATCCTGAGGACCTTATCTAAAATCACATGCTTCATAACCTGAGCCCTTTAAGGCTTTAGATAACAGTCCCTGATCAATATGTGCTTAATCTATAAGTTCTTCATCTTTTCTCCCACTCAATCCCCCTTGTCATTCATAAAGATATATGTATATATTTCCTCATGAAGAGCTTACTTTGTGGTCAAATTCAATTAACATCTCTACACATTGCTTGTTCATCTCTTCATGTGGATCATCTGCTGCTATGGCCTTCCATCCCTCTTTCTGTAAAATCATCATTTTAATGGCATCCTCTTTGGGTAAGATTCTTGCCAGTGATCTCCGAACTATTCTTGTTCCCAACTGAATTATGCAAGGCAAACACAGTGGCCACAGGATGATTCCACTTATAGGTATTAATCCATATCCCAACAGATGTTTCCTCCAGCTTCCACTGAACCACGACCCCCAGCCAGTACCAAAGGGAGATTTCCAAACCCTCACAGGCACATGTGCAATCTTAGGGATGGTTTTCATGATTTCCTTAACAATTTGCCCATTATCATCAATCTGCATACAGCAGGTGGACAAATTCAGTTTCCCACAGACCCCACCTTCCTGGGCTAGTAAATCGTCTAAGACTAGCCAATGTTGTAACACTGCTTCCCTTGTCTGAGTTGCCTGATCAGCCAGTGAGTCTAAGGCTTGAGCAGTTTAGTTAGCTATTACCTCTAGCACTGGATGTAGTCTCATCAACCAATTTAACACATAGGTCAGCATTTGGTACCCCCAACTACCATCCTGGGCCCATGTTGCCGGTCAATATGCTTTTATAATTTCTCTCTGGAGGCCAGGCATCTCCCCACCCGTTGGCATCATTTGTCTGGGTCAAAGAAGTGTGAATGTGGGTTAGGGAGCAGTCCGCACTTCGTTTTTCCCTTTCCAAATTTTCACATAACCATATCTCCCATTGCCTGCCAACGCTTGATGAGAGAAAGGAAAATGAGGTCTAATTACACCTACATAACCAGCCCCAGTGCCATTTTTGGAAAAATGAGTATAAGCTGTCTGCCCACACATCCAGTAATGCCCCTTCAGGGCAGGATTATCTTCATTACAAAATATAAAAGGTCTGCTTGAACCTGGAAAATACCTGACATGCCAGTGACCTAAGGGCCTATCCAAAGATGACTTTCAACTCCCCATTGGCAGATGCAACCATTTTCCGCAGTTAGATCCTGATGGCTCCAGAAATTATTAAACCTTTTCCTAACAGTGTTTCTCTATTCTCCCACTGCCATTCCATTGAAGTGTGAGTTGAACCAGCTGCTATGCTATTGAAGGTTATACATGTCCATATCTGGGGTCCCTCTGGGTCAGGGATTAAACAGGCAGGTGCCATTTTTCTCACACATCCTTCACTACTATCAGAACATTGGATACAGAGCACGAACTACTGATCCGTCATAACAAGTTCCATCTATTCACATACCTACTGCAATCTGTGATAGCTCCCTTCTCCAGCCTGTGGGTAAATGTCCATGGGCATTCACTTTCTCCCATCCATGGCCCTGTACCACTCTGATTTGAGCAATATTCCCACAGGGTCCAGTGATGCTTTTCTTCTCCTGACCAGAAACCTGTTCCATTGTATATTACTGACCTGTTGTTCAAGATCCCAGGCCGGAGACAGGGGAACAGGAAGCCAGGGTCACCGTGTAAGTTGATCACGTCCCCCACATATCCAACAGCCAGTCAATCTAAAGCTAGTGGCTATTGTTTGGATCAGGGTTTGAAAGGTATTTTCATGCCCTAATGGTCCCAAGGTACCAGTACAAAGGGTGTACCCACATAAAATTACACATGCATATACAAGGCACAGTCTCCAAGCCTTTGGGTTTGGTTCACACCCCATTCTTCCTGATAGTATATAATATCCCTAATCCCTAACAATACAGTCCAACAAAATATAATATCTAATACAAACAAGAAAAGTCCCAAAAGAGTTCCCCAAATGAGACAAGTCAGAAAAATTTTACATGCACAATTCATCAGTCTTTGCTAAGCTGTAATTTCAGCCACACTTTCGGCGTTCCTGGATCAGTCTCTACTGCCCACTTCTTTGGCGCCTCCACGGGACCTTTGACTCAAGTGTGATGTGCCCAACATTTCTCTTTGGTGCGTATCACCATAGCTGAAGTCAAGAGGATCTGGAAAGGCCCGTCCCCACTTGGAATCAGCTTGTCCCCTTTCCAGGAGCCAATCAGGACCCAATCTCCTGCTTTAAATGGGTGCATCACAAATCTTAAGGGGGGAGCCCGACTAATGAGACCTTTAATTGCAATGCTTTGAGATGTTCTGTCAGATCTTAACATATTTCCTAAGGAATAGCTCTTTAGTCTCAAAAATTGGGTCTGATTGCTCTGGGGTCATTAGCCCAGGGTAAGCATGGCCAAACAATAATTCATAAGGGCACAGACCAATGTCCTATGAGGCTTTGTCCTAATTCTCAGCAAAGCAAGAGGAAGGCACTTAGTCCAAGGTAACTGAGTTTCTAATGTTAACCCTGTAAGTTGGGGTTTTTTTTTTTGTTTGTTTTTTTATTTCCTGATTCATCCTTTCCACTTTTCCTTAGGAAGGATAGTGTCATGGAGTATGAAACTGCCAAGATATTTTAAGGCCTTAACTAAAGCTTGTAGCAGTTTGGCTGTAAAGTGTGTACCCCGGTCTGAATCAGTGCGTTCCACCATCTCATATCTTGAAATTATTTGTTCAAGGAGGACCTTCACTACAGTAGGGGCCGTAGCCTGACAGAGGGGAAAAGCCTCCACCCAAGAGGTCAGATGGTCCGCTATGACCAGCAGACATCTGAGACGTCCCACAGGGGGCAGTTCGGTGAAGTCCATTTGTATACTCTGAAAAGGTCTAATGCCAGGGCTTCTTCCGCTCAATGGGGCTCACTGAAGGGCCGCTCTGTTTGTCCTTCGACAGACAATGCAGCCATCCGTTACCTGAAGAGCCAATGTGTATAATCCAGGGTCGACAAACATAGTGCATATAGTATCACACTTATTCTGGACTGCCTAGGTGCAGGTATTGGATCACCTGTCTCATGACTGCTTTGGTCAGTACCTCTCTTCCACTGGGGAGAAACCAACGTCCCTTTGAACCTCCTGGGTCCCTGAAGCTGGAGTCTCTGTTTCTCCTCCGGGGTATAGGATGGTGGAGGTAAATGTTGAGGCAGGGCCGGTATTAACACCATCATTTCCTCAGGAGTAACAGAATCTCCTTCCCCAGCTAACTTGGCTTCTTCCATCACCAAACCGTTTCCCTTGGCTTTGAAGGAATTTCCTGCTCAGTGTTTTATCACTTGAACAACAGCTAAAAATTTAGGTGTCATCAGATTAGTCAGTACCTCAGTCACCAAGGCTTCATGTGCCAGTCCCTTATCTTTGCTCTTGACCATGCCTTGTTCTTCCCAGGTGCTTCCAAAAATGTGTACCGTTCCCCAGGCATACTTGGAGTCAGTGTAGTTAGTTCCACTCCTTTCACCCGATTCTTTAATGCATGATGGAGAATAAACAATTCACAAGTCTGGGCTGACAAGTTATTAGGTAAGACTCCTGATTTAATGACCCATAACCCATCCCCATCAACAATAGCCCAAACATTGTGTCTTCTTCCCTCCACCACTCTGGAGGATCCATCTATGAACCATCAGGCCCCTGTTAGCAGTGCTCCCTGACTTTTGTTTGTAAGTCCACCACATTAAGACAATCGGGCTCTAACTGCATATCCTCTCTGGGGGAGGCAGAAAGGAAACTAGCTGGGTTTGGATTCAAATATTGCAATAATACTAAATCATCTTTTTTTCTAATAAGATTGCTTCATATTTTAGTATTCTCGAATCAGTTAACCATCTTCCTGCCCTCTGATTTAAAATGGATTGAACCTGATGAGGAAAATTCACTATAAGACTTTCCCCAAATGTCAGTTTTCTGTTCTCTTCCACTAGTACAACTGTTCAGCTACTGCCTGTAGGCATGTGGGCCAACCTCTTGCCACAGGGTCTAACAATTTGACAGAAAAGCTGCAGGATATCTCTGCCCCCCTTATTTGTGCTAAAACTCCTAAGGCCACTCCTTGTTCAGTATTAATAGATGGAAGCGTTTCTTTAGAGATGGCAATATTAACACAGGGGCTGATAGTAAAGCCTTCCTCAAACTCCCAAACCTTTCCTGTGTTTCCTGTAAGATTCCATTCTATTTGATTAGGTTTTTTCTTATAAATATAAAGATTTAGATAACAATGCATATTCATTAATCCAAATCCTACAACATCCTACCAATCCCAGGAATTTCCTAAATTCCTTTTTCATCCTGGGTCTGGTCATCTGCAGCATTCCCTCAATCTGGATCTTATCCAATCTCTTCTGTAGCTCACTTATCATCAGTGTCCTAAATACTAAAGTTCCCGTTCTACATATTGGAATTTTTCTTGGGATACTCTCAACCCCTTCTGGTCCAGAAAATTAAGCAGGTCAATGGTCGTTTGTGTCTCTCTTTCTCCCAGTTATGAACAAATCATCCACATACTGTAATATTTTAATTCCCTGCTAAGAATATTCAAAGTCCCTCCAATATCCTTTGCAAGGCTTGCCCAAACAAATTGGCTGACTCTGTATACCTTTATGGGAGTACCAATTCTTGACATTCACCGCCACAATCCTTGTGTCCTAATTTTTTTCACCGTCTCTTACGTAACTACAATAGGGATATTAGATCGAGTGGAAAGCAATAATACAAAACAAAAATGAGGTTTTTTGAATTTCATTGCAGCCCTAATGACATGATTTGACTACCACTCCTCCAAATCATAAACTCTCTCTATGACATCTCTTATCTAACTTTTTATATTTAGGTCATCATTGTGTAACAATATACTCAAAATTGCTCCAGGGCCCAGGTCAGCTGTAGTGTAATGATTCTCTTTCTTTTCTGCTAAGGCCTGTCTCTCCTCTAGATCCAGAAACCCATCAATTAGGTGCAGTAATAGGGGAGTCTGGCTTCTGGAAAGAGAGATTAGATTCTTTTTTATGAATTAACTTTAACTTCCCATCTTTGTTCCAGAGTCCCAGAGAGAATCATGTAAAAATTAAGTCTGGCTTATGGTTGTGTTCTCCCAAAGAGAAGACAGAGAAAAATTTTCAAGTGTCGACTAATTCCTTGCACACAAAAACCTGTTAAAAGCCAAAAAACAAGACATAAGCAAAAATAACCCATAACAACTTTTATTTGTTATTTTATAATTAGAAATTTTTTGACAGTATACATGCATGAATAATTTATTTTTATATCATTTTCCCTTGTAATCATTTTTCCCATAACAACTTTTACATACTTTCAGGAGACTGGTATTAAAAATAGCTTTTCTCATAGGAAGTCCAGAGATAGACTTACTCATTACTTATGGCAGAGCTTTGAAGGATGAAGGAGAAAACACAGAAGTTCTCTCTCTTTCTGACTAATGCAGCACCCTATCGCTCTGCCACTGTCATGGGGTCTGTCCATCTAGGATTTATTGCATCATACCAAAGCTCCAGGCCCCTCAGACTAGAACCATACACATTGTGGGTGTTTCCCTGATTTAGAGACTAAGTCATTATCTTATTATTGTAGAGCCTTTCTTAGGTATTAATGAATGACAGTTCATTCAACTAAATATTGTAGTTTGGACAATGGACATTTAAAATCGGGTTTCTTTTATGAGTTCTTAGAATTATCTCTTTTGACCAATAAGGAAACTCAGATTATCTTCATATTCTTGGTCCTTCACAACAGGTCCCTAACCTCCTTTTCCAAACTTTTCCATTCCATTCTGTACTCTATGATTGTCAAACTGTCCTTTTTGTTCTCACATAGGAACTCTAACATCTGCTTTGCATTGGCTTAGAATCTCTTCTATCATCAAGTCATGCCTTCCAAAACAAAACTTTCTATCTTTCAAAGCAATCTCAATAAACTTGGGATAGAAAGTTCACTTCTTTTTTCTGTTTCTTTTCCCTCCCATGGTTTTTCCCACTTGTTCTCCTTTTTCTTTCCCAGTTCCATTCTAAATTTCAACATCCATTAATATGTATATCTGTGTGTGTGTGTGGGTATACATACATACACGCATGTAGATAGACATATGGATGGATTGATATACACAAAAACAAAAAGCCATGAAACTATCATCCAAAGTCAGCTATTTGTGCTGAGTCAAACAGGGGAGACTCCTTTTTAAAAACTTTGCTTTTAACTTTGAATATGAGCCAGGTAGCCTATATCAGATGGTGATGGCACATGCTCACTAATTGGCTTTCTTCATTGAAAATCTGAATTAATCAATAAATGAAGCAGGACTAACCCCCCATCTCCTCATTTGAAATGTGAAGTATACAAAGTGGTCTTTTAGGTGGACATTGCTCAGCCTTTCCCTAAAAAGCAGAGCACAGATTGAATTCAGTGTATATTATCTTGAAGTATTAATAAATTCCTTTTGTCTTATTTTCTGAGTTTGCTGTATTTGATTAGGACTTCAAGGCTTAATCTAGATTTCTTTTATGATTCTGGTAAGTCTAGCCAGGATATTGGGGGCGTGGCTCTTTGCCCATGTGGCTCTCTCCAAGAATCTACTCTGATTTTGCCACTAACATTTAGCTCTTTGTAAAGTGCCAGATCAGAGTAGATTAGTCTGAGAAGGAAAATGGTTAGAGATTGAAATTTCCCAAACTTTGGAAAGATAAAGACAAATAATTTTGCAACTCAACGTTCGATGTTTCCTCCTCATTTGTGCATGAAGAAATGGAAACTGCAAAGAGGCAAATGAGTATAGTTCTTCCCCAATGTTAGCTATCCTAGGAACAAAACATTAAGAGATGGAGTGAATGGAGGAAGTGAAAAAAATGTCCCTGGCAGCAACCCAGTATCAGTATGCACCCCAGTGAGGAGCAAGCTGACCCTGCAGAATGATCTTGTAGAGACAGAGCTATCCTGTACTGAATTCTACTGCTACCTTATACAATCTGAGGGTTCAGCTACAGACATTGACTTCCCGAGGCTATCTTATGGGAAGCAGAAAGCCTTGAAGACCAGTTGACTTATGACATTCCCAATTAGCATAGTTAGGACACCTTTTCCATAAAAGGTCTAACCTTCCTCCTTGTTCCCCATTGTTCCCCGCCTTATGGCTTAATAACTGTGCTTGACCTTGAGTGATTTGAGTGGAAATTCATACTAATTTCCATACTTCCATAACTTTCCATTCTGCCATACTGCAGAAACTAGGCATGGACCCACACTTAACACCACATACTAAGAGAAGATCAAAATGGGTCCATGATTTAGGCAGAAAGAATGAGATCATCAATAAATTAGAGGAACATAGTATAATTTAACTCTCAGACTTGTGGAGGAGGAAGGAATTTGTGACCAAACGAGAAGGAGAGATCATTATTGAACACAAAATAGAAAATGTTGATGACATCCAACTAAAAAAGTCTTTGTACAAACAAAACTAATGCAAACAAGATTATAAGGGAAGCAAGGAACCGGGAAAACATTTTTACAGTCAAAAGTTCTGATAAAGGCCTCATCTCTAAAATGTAGAGAGAATGGACTCTAGTTTACAAGAAATCAAGCCATTCTCCAATCGATAAATGGTCAGATATGAATAGACAACTCTCAGATGAAGAAATTGAATCTATTTCTAGCAATATGAAAAGATGCTCCAAGTTATTATTCATCACAGAAATGCAAATGAAGACAATTCTGAGATACCACTATATACCTCTCAGATTGGCGAGAATGACAGGGAGAGATAATGCCCAATGTTGGAGAGGATGTGGGAAAACGGCGTCACTGATGCCTTGTTGGTGGAGTTGTGAATACATCCAGCCATTCTGGAGAGCAATCTGGAATTATACCCAAAAAGTTATCAAAATGTGCATACCAGTTGACCCAGCAGTGCTACTACTGGGCTTATATCCCAAGGAAATACTAAAGAAGGAAAAGGGACCTGGATGTGCCAAAATGTTTGTGGCGGCTTTTTTGGTAGTGACTAGAAAGTGGAAAATGAATAGATGCCCATCAATTGGAGATTGGTTGGGTGAATTATGATTCATGAATGTTATGGAATATTATTGTTGTGTAAGAAATGACCAGCAGGATGAATACAGAGAGCCTTGGAGAGACTTACATCAACTGATGCTGAGTGAAATGAGCAAAACTGGGAGATCATTATACACTTTAACAGCAATACTGTAGGAGGATGTGTTCTGATGGAAGTGGATATCCTCGACAAAGAGAAGATCTAACTCAGATCCAATTGACCAATGATGGAGAGAATCCGCGACACACGGAGAAGGAACACTGGGAAATGAGTGTAAAGTGTTTGCATTTTTTTCCCCCAGGTTACTTTTACCTTCTGAATCCAATTCTTTCTTTGCAACAACAACAAAAAATTCGGTTCTGCACACATATATTGTATCTAGGATATACTATAACATATGTAATATGTATGGGAATGCCTGCCATCTAGGGGAGGTGCTGGAGGGAAGGAGGGGAAAATTCGAAACAGAAGGGAGTGCAAGTGAAAATGGTGTAAAAAATGACCCATGCATATAATACTGTCAAATATATAATAATTATAAAATTAATGAAAAAAGAAAGGATTCAGCAGAATTTGGTTGCTTAGGTAAGTGAGAAGTAAAGTCATCTAAGTTGAAATGATTCAAGTAAGAGAGAAATCTACATTATACTTGGGTATATAAAATTGTTTTAGATGTCATTGTTGTGAATGTCTATATGAACACATGTGTACATATGTATGTATATATAATATGCATATGATCATTTTCTATATACATACATGGGTTCATGAATGTGTTATATCCAGAAACATATTGTGTGTACATAAAAATATATGTGCTGAACTGAAAACCTGCATGGCAGATATATAGGGGAAGAAAGGGGGAAAAAAGATAAAATTACAATTTTCTCAATATTCCTCCATCTCGCTTACATCACCAGACTTCCTGCCAGAAGGTTGGGTAAATAGCTCCTAATCATTGCTTTAGTTTCTTTGTCATGGGTGGTGAATTCCCCCCTTTCATTATTTTTTATTAAAGCTTTTTAATTTTCAAAAGATATACATTGATAATTTTTCAGCATTAACCCTTGCAAAAGCCTGTGTTCCAATTATTCCCCCTTGTCCCCACCTCTTCCTGTAGATAATAATCCAATATACATTAAATCCAATATAGGCATACATATCATGCAATTATCTTGCTGCACAAGAAAAATGAAATCAAAAAGAAACAAATGAGAAATAAAATGCAAACAACAAGGAGAGCGAGAATGCTATGTTGTGATCTGCACTCAGTTTCCACAATGCTCTCTCTGGGCATAGATGGTTCTCTTCAACACAAAGTCACTGGAAATCCTCTGAATCATCTTATTGTGAAGTGCCATGTCCATCAGAATTGATCATTGTATAGTCTTGCTGTTGCCATGTACAATGATCTCCTGGTTCTATTCATTTCACTTAGCATCAGTTCATGTGACTCTCTCTAGGCTTCTCTGAAATCATCCTGCTGATGGCTTCTTATGGAACATTAATATTCCATACAATTCATATACCGTAACATATCTGGGCGTTCTGTAACGAAGGGGCAGCCACTCAGTGTCCAGTTTCTTGCAAATACCAAACATTGTTGCACATATGGGTCCCTTTCCCTCTTTTAGGATCTCTAGGACATAGAAGCCCAGAACAAACCAGGCTGAATCAAAGGGTATGCACAATTTGACAGCCCTTTGGGCATCACTCCCAATTGCTCTCTATGCCCTTTTATTTTCAATGTTGGTGATTTGCTTTTTCTTTCCTTTTTCTTGTCAAATTAACCAAAGTTTTATCTGTTTTGTCGCTTTTTCCCTCTTAGCTTTACTCATTAGTTCATTTACTTATTTTGGTTAATTACTCATTTACTTAGCTTTACTCATTAGTTCATTAGTTTTCTTATTTTCACATTTATTAATCTCTCCTTGGGATTTCTAATTTGATATTTAATTGGGACTTTTAATTTCTTTTCTTTTTTTTTTCCTCGCTTGCCTAGTTGCATGTCCATGTCATTGATGTCCTCTTTAATTTTTTCACATACTTATTTGAAGAGAAAAAAATTTGCTTTAAGAATTCACTATTTTGGCAGCATTATCTCATAGGTTTTCATACATTGTTTCATGATTGTCATTCTCTTGGTGGAATTATGGAATGTTTCTGTAATTTGTTGTTTCATCCACTCATTTTTTAGCATTCGATTCAACCATTCTGGAGAGCAATTTGGATCCTTGCAGAAAGGGCTATCAAACTGCACATACCTATAGAAATGGCAATTGCCTTACAGGGTCTGTATTCCAAAAAAATTATAGGGGAGGGAAAAGGACCCTGTGCCAAGTTGTTTGTAATTGTTCTTTTTATGATAGAAACTGGAAATTTGGTAGATGCCCATCAATTGGAGAATGGCTGAACAAGATGTGACGGTATATGAAGGTTATCATTATATGAATGACGGTATATGAATGTTAGCATTATATAAGAAATCATGAACAAGCTCATTTTAGAAAGGCCTGGAAAGACTCACACAAACTGATGCTGTGTGGAACAATCAGAAGGAAGAATACTTTGTACAAAATAACAGCAAGAATTTGTATTGATCAGCTAGGAAAAAATTGCTTCTTCTCAGTGCTTTGGTGATCCAAGGAATCCCAATAGACTTTGAACTGCAAATGCCATCCGCATTCACAAAAAGAACTACAGAAAAAGAATGTAAAACACCATATGCTATGTTTTTCTTTCACTCTCTCTCTCTCTCTCATGATTATTCCCTTTTGCTCTGATTTGTCTTTCCCAACATGATTCATAAAAGCAATGCTTATTAAAAGTAAATTTACTAAACACTACAAAAATTTAAAATTAAAATTTTATTCAATATTTAATGTATAATACAGGACAGCCAATAACTATGCTGTTTAGGGCATCCAATGAGCCAGAGACCTGGGGACCAAGTCTGACTGAAACTACATGTACAATTAGTAATTATTGATTCTCAATATATCATCTTTGTGAACAGGACCCTGGACTGGTGTTCGCAATTTTCCTTTATAGTTGGCTGAGCCTTTTCCTGGGACCTTTGGCTGGAGTGCCTAAAGCCTGTGGCAGGCAGGTGCTGCAGCCTGAGGGAAGAGGGGGCTAGGAGGGGTGGGGTGGTCATTGGTCAGCCCAGAGACCGGCTTCTTCCAGGGGTCGGGATTGCCAAGGCCGGCCTAGCTGCTGGCATCACAGTGAATCCTGGAGGTTTATGTTGGGCATCTGTTCCCTCAGGTTTTCAAGGGAAATGGGGGGAGATCAATTGGGGAAGAGGAGTGCCCTGACCCATCTGTGGAGCATTATTGCCAGGTGGTGGAACCACATCTGCAGAGGTCACACATTCAGACTGGATGTTGAGGGTGATTGGTGTCTTTTGGGGGGGGAGCGTCTCTTTGCAAAGATAGCACAATGCCTTCCATTCGCCCTGTTGGTATTCTTCTAGGTGTTGGGGTGAAGTCTCTGGAGGGCACACATTCATCCTAGGACGGGTTAAGGTGGGTCAGCTTGTCTGGTTTTTGTTTTTGTTTTTGTTTTTGTTTTTGTTGTTTTTGTTTTTGTTTTGTTTTACCCAATATGTGATGATGAGTTGAAGTCGATTGAAGAGGAACGCCTTTGACCCACTGGTGGAAGCTTCTGCCAGGCAGTGGGACCGATTCTGTGGAGGGTAGATATTTAGACTGGTGGTTGAGTTAATTTAGTTTTCTTTTCCACACCATGGGCTATGTGGGGAGGTCAACTCGGGGTGAGGTCCTCCAGGGCCCGTTGGCAGAGCCTTCTGCCAAGTGGTACGTCCAAGTCTGTGGATGAAGGAGGCAACATATGAGCAAAGGGGAAGGAATTAAGAAACAGAGAAGGATGTGGGTGGCAAAAATAGGAAGAATACTTTGTAGGAAATAACAGCAAGAATTTGTGACAGATAGGAGAGAATTGGTTCTTCTTAGCGCTTTAGTGATCCAAAGCAATCCTAATAAGACTTGACAGAAAATGCCCTCTGAATTAAAAAAAAAATGAGAAGAAAATGTAACACACCATGTACTTTGTTCACTTTTTCTCTCTCCCTCTCTCTTCCATGGTTATTACATTTGCTTTGTTTTTTTCTCTCCAAACACGATTCATAAAGCAAAATGTATTCTAAATTAATACATTTATTAACCCCCCCCATCAAATGAAAATTCTATTTTATTGTCCAAATAATAGGACTTTCAAGGTAGGAGAACAATATAGGACAATATACGACAACAACAGGAAGGTCATATTTGTGCCAAAATGTTTGTGGCAGCCCTTTTTCTAGTGGCCAGAGACTGGAAATGGAATGGATGTCCAAGATTCGGAGAATGGTTGGGTAAATTATGGTTTGTGAATATTATGGAATATTATGATTCTGTAAGAAATGACCAGCAGGAAGAATACAGAGAGGCTTGGAAAGACTTACAGGAACTGATGCTAAGTGAAATGAGCACAACCACTAGCTCATTATATACTTCAACAACAATACTTAGGAGGATGTATTCTGATGGAAGTGGATATCTTGACAAAGAGAAGATCTCATTCAGTTCCACTTCATCCATGATGGACAGAATCGGCTATACCCAGAGAAGGAACACGGGGAAATGAGTGTGACCTATTTTCATTTCTTGTTTTTCTTCCCAGGTTATTTTTACCTTCTGAATCCAATTCTTCTTGTGCAACAAGAGAACTGTACGGTTCTGCAATATACTATAACATAGTAAACCTGTATAAACCTGCCTGCCTTGTAGGGGAGGGGGTGGAGAGAGGGAAGGCAAAAGTCAGAACAGAAGTGAGTGCAAGGAATAATGTTGTAAAGAAATTACCCAACAATCGCAAGGCCAATACTTTTGGCCGCCAATACCCTTGGCAACCAATCAACCAGAGAGCCAGAGGGTCAGAGAACCAGAGACTCAGGGACCAAGGCTGGCTTTATCTGGCTTTATCTTTAAAAAATAATTAAAACTTTCTGTTTATTAAACATATGCTTGGGTAATTTTTCAACAAAGTGTTATGTACCAAATTATCCCCTTTCCCCCCCCCACTCCTTCCCTTAGGTGGCAGGTACTCTAATACATGTTGAAAAGCTTAAAATATATATAGTTAAACAGTTAGCTTGTTGTACAAGAAAAAATCAGACTCAGAAGGAGAAAAACCCGAAAGACAACAAAACGCAAGCAAACAGAAAGAGTAAGAATGCTATGTTATGGTCCACACTCAGTTCCCATGGTCCTCTCTGTGAGGGTAGATGGCTCTCTACATCACTGAAAAATTTTAATTGGTTTGAATCATAATCATTGTTGAAGAGAGATTCTATCCAACAGAATTGATCATCCTCTAGTCCTGTGGCATGTTATAATGATCTCCTGGTTCTGCTCTTTTCACTTAGCTTAGTCTCTCCAGGCCTCTCTGAAATAAATTATTCAGCCACTCTCCAAATCATTGGCATCCATTCAGTTTCCAGTTTCTTGCCACTACAAAAAGGGCTGCCACAAACATTTTTGCACATGTGGGGTCTCTTTTCCTCTGCTGAGATCTCTTTGGGATATAAACACAGTAGAAACACTGCTAGGTCAAAGGGTATGCAGTTTGATAACTTTTTGAGCATAGTTCCAAACTGTTCTTCAGAATATTTGAATGTGTTCACTATTCCACCAGCAATGCATCCGCATCCCAGTTTTCCCACATCCCCTCCAACATTCATCATTATCGTTTCTTGTCAATCTGACAGCTGTATAGGGGTAGCTCAGAATTTCTCTTTATTTGCATTTCTCTGTTCCAAGTGATTTGGAGCATCTTTTCATATGACTACAAATCGTTTCAATATCTTCATCTGAAAAATGTCTGTCCATATCCTTTCACATTTATCAATTGGAGAATGGCTTAACTTCTTATGAAGTTGAATCCATTCTCTATATATTTGAGAAATGAGGCGTTTATCAGATCCTTTGAATGTAAAAATGTTTTCCCCATTTATTGCTTCTTTTCTAATCTTGTCCACATTTGTTTTGTTTGTACAAAAACTTTTTAACTTAATCTAATGAAAATTATTTTGTGATCAATAATGATTTCTAGTTCTTCTTTGGTCATAAATTCCTTCCTCGTGCACAGTACTGAGAGGTAAATTCTCCTATGCTCTTCCAAATTTGTTTATTATAACATTCTTATTTCCAGATCATGAACCCATTTGGACCTTAACTTGGTATATGGTGTTAGGTGTGGGTCAATGAAGAGTTTCTGCCATCCTCGTTTTCCATTTTCCTAGCAGTTTTTGTCAAATAGTGAATTCTTATCCCAAATGCTGGGGTCAAACACTAGATTGCTATAGTAATTGACTATATTGTTCTGTGAATCTAACTTATTCCACTGATCAATGGATCTTTTTCCAATCTAGTACCAAATAGTTTTGATGGTCTAGCTATACCAGATCTCTGTCAAACACTACATTGCTATAGTCATTAACTATTTTGTCCTATAAACTTTACCTATTCCATTGATCACTGCTCTTTTTCCTATCTAGCACCAAATGGTTTGGATGGCCTAGCTGTATGACATCTAAAGCTACATTATAAAGCAGCGGTCACCTTCATTTTTTTTAAATAAATTCCCTTAAAATTCTTGACCTTTTGCTCTTACAGATGAATTTTGTTAATTTTTTTTTGGGGGGGGGTCAGTAAAATAGTTTGAGAGTTTGGTATGGCGCTAAATAAAATAGGTGTATTTGGGGACCCAGTCTTGGGTAGTTTTGTCATCTTTATTATTTTTGCTGCCCCTATCCAATAGCATTTTATATTTTTCCAATTGGTTAGATCAGTTTTGTAGTACTGTTCATATAGTTCCTGACTCTCTTTTGGCAGATAAGATTTTCAGATAAATGGAATTTATCTTTGTATCTCCCATTGTTGGATTTTATCAGTGATGTATAAAAATGCTGATGATTTATGTGGATTTATTTTGTATCCTGCAACATTGCTATAGTGGTGGAATATTTCTAATAGCTTTAGACTAGATTCTCTAGAGTTCTCTATATCATCATATCATCTGCAAAGAGTGATCATTTGGTTTCCTCATTAAATAACCTCTGTCCTCTCTTATTGCCAAAGCTAGCATTTTGAATACAATATTAAATAGTAATGGTGATAGAGGGGGAAAACTTGTTTCACCCCTGATGTTACTGGGAATGGTACCAGTTTATCCTCATTACATATGAGGCTTGCTGATGGTTTTAAATAGATGCTACTGACTATTTTTAGGAAATGTCCAATTATTCCTGTGCTCTCAAGTGTTTTTATGAGGAATGGATGTTAGATTTTATTATCTGTTGCGATAATCATATGGTTTTAATTTGGTTATTGCTATTGTCAATCATGGTTCCTAATATTGAACCAGACCTATATTCAGGTATAAAATCCTACTTGGTCATAGTATATTATCCTGGGAATTAATGTCTCATATTTAACTTAAGATTTTTGCATCAATATTCATTAGATAGAGTGGTCTATATTTTTTTTTCTGTTTTCGTCCTCCCTAGTTGAGGTATCAGTACTATGGCTGTGTCATCAAAGAATTTTGGTAGGAGTCCTTCATTGCCTAGTTTTCAAATACTTTAGTATTGGAGTTGTATTCTTGAAAATCCATCTGGTCCTGGGATTTTGCATAGAGAGTTGATTAACAGCTTGTTCTATTTCTCTTTCTAAAATGCCATTATTTAAGTAACTTATTTACTCTTCTGTTAATCTGGGCATTCTATATTTTTGGACATATTCCTCCTTTGCGCTTTTGGGCAAAATAACTACTAATTATCACTCTAATTGTCTCTTCATTGGTGGAAAGTTCTTTTCATCTTTGACACTAAAAATAATCAAAGTAACTAAAGGTCGATTTTTTTTCATAAAACCAACTCTTAGTTTTATTTATCTCTTATTTTTTACACTTTCAAATTTGGTATTTGGAGTTTTCTTTTTTGAATTAATTTTATAATTAAGGGTTTTTTTTGGCAGTACATATGCATAGGTAATTTTTTTTACTACATTATTCCTTGTACTCCCTCTATTCAGAATTTTTCCCCCTCCTTCCCTCCATCCCCTCCCTTACATCTCAGGCAGTCCCATACATATTAAATATCTTATAGTATATCCCAGGTACAATATATATGTGCAGAACCGAATTTTGTTGTCGTTGTTGTTGTTGTTGCAAAGGAAGAATTGTATTCAGAAGGTAAAAATAATCTGAGAAGAAAAACAACAACAACAACAACAACAACAACAAAAATGCTTATAGTTTACACTCATTTCCCAATGTTCCTTTTCAGGGTGTAGCTGATTCTGTCCAATTATTTAAATCTGATTTTGTTTTTTTTTTTTTAAACTTTTTTTTTTATATATTTTTGTAATATTATCCCTTGTATTCATTTTTCCAAATTATCCCCCCTCCCTCTAGTCTCTCCCCCCGATGACAGACAATCCCATACATTTTACATGTGTTACAATATAACCTAGATACAATACATGTGTGTAAATACCATTTTCTTGTTGCACAATAAGCATTAGATTCTGAAGGTACATGTAACCTGGGCAGACAGATATTAGTGCTAACAATTTACATTCATTTCCCAGTGTTTCTTCTCTGGGTGTAGCTACCTCTGTCCATCATTGATCAACTGGAATTGAGTTGGCTCTTCTTTATGTTGAAGATTTCCACTTCCATCAGAATACATCCTCATACAGTATTGTTGTTGAAGTGTATAGTGATCTTCTGGTTCTGCTCATTTCACTCAGCATCAGTTGATGTAAGTCTCTCCAAGCCTCTCTGTATTCCTCCTGCTGGTCATTTCTTACAGAGCAATAATATTCCATAACCTTCCTATACCATAATTTGCCCAACCATTCTCCAACTGATGGACATCCATTCATCTTCCAGTTTCTATCTACAACAAAAAGAGCTGCCACAAACATTTTGGCACATATAGGTCTCTTTCCGCTCTTTAGTATTTCTTTGGGATATAAGCCCAGTAGTAGCACTGCTGGGTCAAAGGGTATGCACAGTTTGATAACTTTTGGGGCATAGTTCCAAATTGCTCTCCAGAATGGCTGGATTCTTTCACAACTCCACCAGCAATGTATTAGTGTCCCAGTTTTCCCACGTCCCCTCCAACATTCATCATTATTTGTTCCTGTCATCTTAGCTAATCTGACAGGTGTGTAGTGGTATCTCAGATTTGTCTTCATTTGCATTTCCCTGATCAGTAGTGATTTGGAACACTCTTTCATATGAGTGCATATAGTTTCAATTTCTTCATCTGAGAATTGTCTGTTCATATCCTTTGACCATTGATCAATTGGAGAATGGTTCATTTTCTTATAAATTAGGTTCAGTTCTCTATATATTTTGGAAATGAGACCTTTGTCAGAACCTTTGCTTTTAAAAATATTTTCCCAATTTGTTACTTCCCCTCTAATCTTGTTTGCATTAGTATTGTTTATACAGAAAACTTTTTAGATTGATGTAATCAAAATCTTCTATTTTGTGATCAATAATGATCTCTAGTTCTCCTCTGGTCATAAATTCATTCCTCCTCCACAAGTCTGAGAGGTAGACTATCCTCTGTTCCTCTAATCTATTTATTATCTCATTCTTTATGCCTAAATCATGGACCCATTTTGATCTTTGATCTATGATTTGGTATATGGTGTTAAGTGTGAATCCATATCTAATTTCTGCCATATTAATTTCCAGTTTTCCCAACAGTTTTTTCCAAATAATGAATTTTTATCCCTAATGTTGGTATCTTTGGGTTTGTCAAAGATTAGATTGCTATAGATGTCCCCTTCTTTGTCCTTTGTATCTAATCTGTTCCACTGATCTACCGGTCTATTTCTTAGCCAATACCAAATGGTTTTGGTGACTGCTGCTATATAATATAGCTTTAGATCAGGTACACTTAGACCACCTTCCTCTGAGTTTTTTTTCATTAGTTCCCTTGCAATTCTCGACCTTTTATTCTTCCATATGAATTTTGTTGTTATTTTTTTCTTTTTCTAGGTCATTGAAATAGTTTCTTGTGAATCTGATTGGTATAGCACTAAATAAATAGATTAGTTTGGGGAGTATTGTCATCTTTATGATATCCGCTCGGCCTATCCAAGAGCACTGAATGTCTTTCCAATTATTTAAATATGACTTTATTTTTGTGGCAAGTGTTTTGTAATTTTTCTCATATAATTCCTGACTATTCTTTGGTAGATGCATTCCCAAATATTTTATACACTCAACATTTGTTTGAAATGGAATTTCTCTGTGTATTTCTTGCTGTTGCATTTTGTTGGTGGTATATAAAAATGCTGAGGATTTATGTGGATTTATTTTGTATACTGCAACTTTGCTAAAGTTCGGAATTATTTGTAATACCTTTTTAGCAGAGTCTTTGGGGTTCTCTAAGTATACCATCATGTCATCTGCAAAGAGTGATAATTTGATTTTCTCACGTCCTACTCTAATTCCTTGAATCTCTTTCTTGGCTCTTATTGCTGAGGCTAGCGTTTCTAGTACTATATTGAATAGGAATGGGGATAGTGGGCAACCTTGTTTCACTCCTGATCTTACAGGGAAAGGTTCCAGTTTATCGCCATTGCATATGATGGTTACTGACGGTTGTAAATATATGCTCCTTATTATTTTAAGGAATAGTCCATTTATTCCTATACTCTCAAGTGTTTTTAATAGGAATGGAAGTTGGATTTTATCAAATGCTGTTTCTGCATCTGTTGAGATGATCATATGGTTTTTTATTAATTTGATTATTAATATGGTCAATTATACCAATAGTTTTCCTAATGTTAAACCAGCCCTGCATTCCTGGAATAAATCCTACTTGATCATAGTGTATTATCCTGGGGATGATTTTCAATATTCATTAAGGAGATTGGTCTATAGTTTTCTTTCTCAGTTTTCAATCTACCTGGTTTAGGTATCAGTACCGTGCCTGTGTCATAAAAGGAATTTGGTAGGACTCCTTCCATCCCTATTTTTTCCAATAGTTTATATAGCATTGGAGTTAGGTGTTCTTTAAATGTTTGGTAGAATTCACATGTAAATCCATCTGGTCCTGGGGATTTTTTCTTAGGGAGTTGCTTAATAGCTTGTTCTATTTCTTTTTCTGAAATGGGACTATTTAGACTACATCCTTCTTCCTCAGTTAATCTGGGCAAGCTATATTTTTGAAGGTATTCTTCCATTTCGTTTAAGTTATCGAATTTATTGGTTCATAAAGTTGAGCAAAGTTCTAATTTCCTCTTCAATAGTGGTGAGTTCTCCCTTTTCATTTTCAAGACTAACAATTTACTTTTACTCTTTCCTTTTTTTGAATCAGATTTACTAAGGGTTTGTCTATTTTGTTGGTTTTTTCAACGAACCTACTCTTAGTTTTATTTTAATTAATTCAATCGTTTTTTTACTTTCAATTTTATTAATCTCACCTTTTCTTTTTAGAATTTCAAGTTTCGTGTGGGGGGGATTTTAATTTGTTCCTTTGCTAGCAATTTTAGTTGTAAGCCCAATTCGTTGACCCTCTCTTTCTCTATTTTATGCAAGTAGGCCTCTAGAGATATAAAACTTACCCTCATTGGCTGTATCCCACATATTTTGGTATGATGTCTCATTATTGTCATTTTCTTGGGGGAAGTTATGAATTATGTCTATGATTTGCTCTTTTACCCAGTCATTCTTTAGTATGAAATTATTTCGTTTCCAATTAAGTTTTGGTCTATTTTCCCCTGGCTTTTTATTAAATGTATTAGATTAGATTAGAAGAGAAGTAACAAATTGGGAAAAAAATTTTTACAGTTAAAGGTTCTGATAAAGGCCTCATCTCCAAAACAGACAGAGAATTGACTTTAATTTATAAGAAATCAAGCCATTCTCCAATTGATAAATGGTCAAAGGATATGAACAGACAAGTTTCAGATGATGAAATTAAAACTATTTCTACTCATATGAAAGAGTGTTCCAAATCACTATTGATGAGGAAATGCAAATTAAGACAACTCTGAGATACCACTACACACCTGTCAGATTGGCTAAGATGACAGGAACAAATAATGATGAATGTTGGAGGGGCTGTGGGAAAACTGGGACTCTGATGCATTGTTGGTGGAGTTGTGAAAGAATCCAACTATTCTGGAGAGCAATCTGGAATTATGTCCAAAAAGTTATCAAAATGTGCATATCCTTTGACCCGGCAGTGCTACTACTGGGCTTATATCCCAAAGAAATACTAAAGAAGGGAAAGGGACCTGGATGTGCCAAAATGTTTGTGGCAGCCCTTTTTGTAGAGGCTAGAAATTGGAAAATGAATGGATGCCCATCAATTGGAGAATGGTTGGGTAAATTATGGTATATGAATGTTATGGAATCTTATTGTTCTATAAGAAATGACAAAAAAAGGAGGAATACAGAGAGGCTTGGAGAGATTACATCAACTGATGCTGAGTGAAACGAGCAGAATGAGGAGATCATTATACACTTCAACAATGATACTGTATCAAGATGTATTTTGATGGAAGTGGATATCCTTCAACATAGAGAAGAGCTAATCGAATTCCAATTGATCAATGATGGAGTTTTCAATTTGTTCTTTTTCTAGTTTTTAGTTGCAAGCCCAATTCACTAAACATCTCTTTCTCTATTTTATACAAGCAAGCATCTAGAGAGACAAATTTCCTTTTTATTACTGCTTTGTCTGTATCCCACAAATTTTGGTATGTTGTCTCACTGTTGTCATTCTCTTGGGTGAAATTGTTGATTGCGTCTAAGATTTGCTTTTTCATCCATTCACTTGATAGGATGAGATTATTTCATTTGCTATAATTTGTTTGCCTTTCTCCTGGCCTTTTATTGAATAAAATTTTTATGGCATCATGATCTGAAAAGAAATTTGCATTTACTCTTTCTGCCTTTCTGTGTTCGTTTTGATGTTTTTAATGTCCTAATATATAATGAATTTTAGTTTAGGTTTCATAAACTGCAGAGAAGAAAGGCAGAAAAGTTTCCTCTTTTTCCAGTAAAATCCCCTTCCCACCTCTAGATTTGTTTTGTTTTGTTTTATTTTGTTTTCTTTTTATATTGGAAGAGTAGTAATATGGAATTATACATGCACTCATTTTGTCTCCATTCAATTTTCTCAAAAGATCTATCGTACCTAACTTTTCTAGTATTCTATTTATCTCTTTAACTTCTTATTTTGTGGTTGATTTATGTAGTTCTGAGAGAGCAAGGTTGAGATTTCCCACATTATAGTTTTGCTGTCTATTTCTTCTTGCAGTTCTCTTAATTTCTCTTATAGGAATTTAAATGGTATACCGCTTGGTATATACATACATATATATATATATATATATATGTGTATATATATATATATATATATATATATATATATATATATATATATATATATATATATATATACATATATGTTTAGTATTGGTATTGCTTCATCATCTATGGTACCCTTTAGCAAGATATAGTGCCCTTCCTTATTCCTTTTAATTAGATATATTTTTCCTTTTGCTTGATATGAAGTCAGCATGGTTACCCCTGCTTTTTTGTACTTCACCTGAAGCATAATAGATTCTGCTCTAGCCTTTTACTGTTCCTCTGTATGTATCATTCTGCTTTAAATGTGTTTCTTTTAAACAATGTATTGTAGGATCCAGTCTGCTAGCCACTTACCTTTTATTGAGAGAGTTCGCCCCATTCACATTTATGGTTAAAACTATTTCCTTGCCATCTTATTCCCCAAATTATACTTTTCTCTTTCCTTTTCCCCTTTCCCTCCTTCCCCAGTATTTTTCTTATGAGCACCACTTGCCTCAGCCAGCCCTCTTCCTTTAGAGTCCCTCCCCCTGTCTTCTACCTTTCCCTTAGTATTTCTGTTTCCCTTTCTATTTAGTTTCCCCCTTTCCCTTTTTGCTTTTCCCCTACCCCACTTTGCTGTAAGGTGAGAGAAGTTTCTCAGGGAAACCAAATATTTCTAATATTTTCTCTTTGAGCCAAATCTGACCAGAGTAAGATTCACACAATATTCATCCCCTCCCCGGCTTTCCCTCAATTATAATAGGTTTTCTTGCCTCTTCTTGAAATGTAATTTCCCTCATTTTCCCTCCACTTTCCTCTTTTTCCAGTATAATGCCCTTCCCACCTCTAGTTTTTTTTTTTTTAATATTGGAACACTAATATGAAATTATACATGCACTCTCTATGTATACACATAACAGAATTATACTTCTCAAGTGCTGTTTACCTTTTTATGCTTCTCCTGATTTCAATATTTGGAGTTCAAATTTCTTGTTTAGCTTTGATCTTTTCATCCGCAATGAAAGTAAGTCACCTATTTCACTGAATTTGCATCTTCTTCCCTGAAAGAAAATGTTCAGTTTAGAGGAGTAATTTATTCTTGGCTGCATTCCAAGTTCCTTTACCTTTCAGAATATCAGATTCCAGGTCCTTCTATCCTTTAAGGGGGAAGCTTTGAGGTCCTGGGTATAATCCTTATTGTGGTTCTTTGGTATTTTAATTTTGGTTTTTTTTTTCCCCGGCTGCTTGTGTTATTTTTTCCTGATCATTCTAAAATGTAGCCAGGAGATTCCTTGGAGTTTTCCTTTGGGGGTCTGTTTCAGGAGATGTTTGGTGAATTCTTTCATTTTACCTTCTGATTCTGATTACCTGAAAAATAGTGTCTGGGCTCTTTATCTATCATGGTTTTCAGAAAGTCCAATAATCTTAGACTCTCTCTCCAAGATTTATTTTTCCAGGTCAATTACTTTGACAATTAGTAAAAAATGTTTGAAATCTGTTCTTTTTTTCCAGAAAAGCTATTCCAAGTCAAAGTTCTTACTGTTTTTTTATTCATTTTGTTTTTGAAAGTTGAGATCTGCAATGATGGACAGAAACAACTACACCCAGAGAAGGAACACTGGGAATTGTATGTAAACTGTTAGCACTACTGTCTATGTACCCTGGTTACTTATACCTTCGGAATCTAATACTTAATGTGCAACAAGAAAATGGTATTTACACAAATATATTGCATCTAGGTTATACTATAACATATGTAAAATGTATGGGATTGCCTGTCATCAAGGGGAAGGAGTAGAGGGAGGGAGGGGATAATTTGGAAAAATGAATACAAGGGATAATGTTTTAAAAAAATTACTCATGCATATATACTGTCAAAAAATTATAAATAAAATTTAAAAAAAAAAGAAAGTTGAGATCTGTTTAACCAGTAAGGGGGGGTTTGTCCAAACTTCCTCTGCAAGTGTCAGCAGCTGCACAGGATCAGTATTTCCTAACTGCTGGGTACTGTGTGGGCATGGCCTGGTGGCATGAGATTCTGTCATTTGGGGATTCACTATTTACCTTTGGGGAGGACTTGTTTTTTGACTTCTCTTCTGAAGTACTGGGCTTCCAGGAAACCTGTGTCTTCTCTTCCATCTTGGCTCTGCCCCACAAACTGTGGTTTCTTCAATTGGGAGATGGGCAGGGTGAGTGTCTTGGCTCTGAGGCCTTTGTTGGATTTTTTGTGGGAATAGCAGGCAGGGGAGGGTAAAGGAAGCTAGAGAGAGGAGGGGGGGCTCCCTGTTTCCCCTGGCATTGCAGGGCAGACAATGAATTTGGATCCTGGCTCTCTATGGAGCCAAGATGTTTGTCTTTGTCCAGTGGCAAGATTTTGCCAGAAGGCCTGCTTAAGAAGTGTGTCTTGGCCCTTTTGCAGAAACTTCTTCTCTCCAGAGGAGCCAGATGCTTCAAGGGGGCTCTCTTTCCCGGACTGGCTGCCCTGGATTTTGTTGCGTCCTGCTCCCATATGGGCACAATCTGGTTTGATGGGATGCCCATGGCAGACTTCGCCCCTTGGCAGAAGCAGTTGTTATTGAGGGACGTTAACTCTTGGGTAGGACTGTTTTCCCTAGTGTTTGGTGGATCCCGTTCCACCATAGGGGGCATTCCCCTAGGGCATAAGGGTCCCTGTGGGGAGGGGCTTCGGCCATCTGATGGTGGGGCCAAGTCTGTGGATGAAAAAGGCAAAATATGAGCAAAGGGGAAGGAATCAGAAGACAAGAGGGAGGCTGGCAAAGACAGCAGCAGTACAGGGAGCAGAGATGGACACAGATACCTGGCCTTTGGCTTTCAGCTGGACCCTTCTCCAACTGGCTGTTGCTTGTGCTGTCCCACCTTTCTCACTTAGGGAAGCCCAAGGGACAACTTCCTTACTTTTGTCAGGGGTAGAAAATCCTTTCCAAAAATGACTACTCTGAGATCCCTCATAGAAAAGCACAATTATTAGAATCTGGAGAAGCGGACCCCATCCTGGTGTGTGAGCCAGATTTAGAACAGGACAGAGCTGCTCCCTTGAAAATGTTCACAACCTTTATACATTTCAGACAAAGAACCTCCAAAATCCCACCCTCCACAGGTTGTGATTGGTCATGCAAATATGCTCCTTCCCCCCCCCCCCCCAATTGGTCAGTGGAATGCAGCCAAGGAGGTTATTTCCAGTCTCTTCTTCTTTGGACAATGGAATGCAGCCTAGGCCTTCATGTGAATGGGGCCTATAGGTCTGGTTTACATTAGCTAGCAGTCTCTGATCAATATGTGCTTAGTCTGTAACTTCTTCACCATATCTTACTCCTCACACTTTCAGTTTTCCTAGTCAACCACTGATTGGTGCAGATTTATTTCCATGGAGACTGGGAGGTACCCCAGGCTTTTGTATCTCACCACAGTAGAAAATCAATGTTTTTTGTTATTCTTTCTCCTAAACTCTGTGCACTCTGGCTTCTCTCCTCCTCATTCAGATGAGTTTTACTCATTGAAATGCAGTGACTGATAACTTCTGTAGTGCAAAAGCTGAAAGAGCCCTGTCTAATTCTCCTCCTTCAGCATCTCTCTGGCAGCATTTTTGGGAGTGACTGCCTTTTCTTCTCCCTCTCTTTTCAGAGTTTTCCCGATTCTGCCATCTCTGGGTTTTTTACTGACTTGTGTGTCCTGCTTGGCTCTTTGACTGGATCTTTATTCATGTCATGGACCCTGGGGAGGACCCCTTTATGCCTGTGTCACCAGTCATCTATGTCCTGGAAACTGATGAGGCCCAATTGTCATCTCTAAGCAAAACACTCCCAGCTATGTTGATGGGGCTGGAGTCTACCTCCTCAGCTGTGCTCCCCAATTCCCATATAATTCTGTTGCCCATGTTGAATCTGAGCCAATTTGCAGCTGAAAATCCATGTGTCCAAAGCACATTGCATAATCTTGGTCCCCCAAACTCTCCCCTTGTCTGAAATTCTCTACTCCGGGCACCCAGCTTTGCAGGATCAGTCATCCCCTACCCTTTTCTCTTACTTTGCCCACATTTCATCCATTAGGTTCTGCAGGTTCTAAGCCCTTCCTCTACAACTCTCCAACCCCAGAGGCTTGCTTTCCTTTAGTCTCCTTGCCATCAACCTCATGACCCTGTACACCTCTTTCCTACAGGACTCCAGCTGTTCTATTAGGATTATGCATTCTCATGTGACTGTCTCTGTACTCTGTATTGATCTGGTATGTTCTAGTTTAGGTTTTTTGTATTTGTGAAGCTTTTGTATCTTGAACAAGTATTGCTAATTGCTGGTTGACTGATTCTCACCAATAGGGACGATTCTATATCTTTTCCCCATACCGCTTCAGATGTTTCCTGGGGGAAAAAAGAGTCAAGAAATAAGTCCTACAAACTTTTATTGCCACCACTACCCCATCCACCCAACTAAAGGAGGAGCAGGCCCTCAAGGCCCTGATAGCTAAGGTAGCACAGCCCAGAGCTTGCTTTGCTGTGTTTACTCTGCTTGGGCAGTAAGTAAGGCAGCCTTAACACGATGCATGAAAGTGATCAATTCTTTCAGGTTCCTTTCCTGATTTCCCCCCTTCTCCAATCCATTTTGCCTCTCTCCTCATCATTAAAGGATCCGGAAGTGAGGCAACTGAGAGACTCCCTTGTATGACCACAGGAAAACTAAAAGGATGAAACATTATAGCCAAGTGTCTGTTAGTCAAAAAAAGGATGAATCTCTCAAGGTCAAGTTCATTTCTTGGCTGTGATTTCAGGTGGCATTTTGCTAATGGAAAGTGGGCAGCTCTTTCCAGACTTCTCAAATCACAAAATTTTGGGGGTAGTTCCAATAGTCTTTGATTTCACAACCACCGATGGACCTGTTGAGTTCATTAGCTCATTGGTTCCCATCCTGCACAAAGAATTCTCTCCTACTTGTATTCTCAAATCCACAAGAGACTGGATCCTAGTAGTGGGGAGAGTGTGGGTCAGAAGGGCCAGAAGGAGGGACTTGAAAGTGCTAACCTATAGTTGTGCCCTGAATAAGCCTGCCTTAACTCTTTCAGTGCCTTGAAGCAAACCAGCTCTCTGAAGAAGAAATGACTCCTGGGGGACCCCATTGCTGTGAGAAACAGATTTTTCATGCCTACATTTCATATCTACTCATAGGATGAACAACTGTGCCCACCCGTCCAATTTAAGAAAGCAATGAAATATATGAAAATGTTGAGATTGCGGAGAATTATTTGTGATGAATTAAAAATATGGTTTGAAGAAAGGTCAGATAGGCTCCCCCAGTTGTCAGAAGGTCACTTGTCAGAAAAAAGATCAGAACTGTTTCCACAAGTGTCCTGGGGTTCAGCTTGATCCACAAACTGGGTGGGCTGGGCCTGGGGTGTTGCTTGGAAGCTCATTCTGTGCCATTAGGACCTGGAGGCAGCCTCAGATTGGCATCAAGAAGGAGAAAATGAGAAGAAATACCAACTTTGAACTCTGCACCGTGCTAAATGGCCTTTAAGGACACCTGTCATTTAATCCTCATAACAATCCTGGGAGCAAACAGGTGAAGTGACTTTGTCTCAGGGACACTCATTGAACTTCAGATCATCCTAACTTGCAGATGCATTTCTCCAAAGGCTGTACAGGATTTACTTGGATATAAGAGAATATAGGAGCTGATGAGGGATAAAAGAAAAATCCATTTTGTCTTGGGGCTTTGTGTTAATCTCCCCAAAGTCTAGAGGAGAGGAGATATGAATGGTATCTCAGCTCTTTTCCCATTGAGGAGGGAAAAGAGAAGGAGCCTTTCCATCTCCTAGTGCGGGCATAACAAGTGTCTCTCACATTGATCTCTAGAGAGAATGTACTTCCAGAAAAACAGACGCCTCCCCAGAGATACAAACTCCCCCATTCCTCCTTCTACACATTTTCTGGTATCCCCACTCCCACCAAAAAGTTACCATAAAGCCTCTTACCTCCTGAGGAACAGGAAACAAGACCTCACCTTATGTGTCAATGTGCAGCTTATAAAGGGGTCTCTTCCACTCTTACTCTCTCCTCTTTTGCTCCTCTCCCTGCTCCTCTCTACTCTCTCTCCTCTGCTCTTTTATCTTCTCCTGCCTCCCTCCTCCGATGTTCTATAGATGTTCTATCTCCCTCTCCTCCTCCGATGTTCTATAAATGTTCTATCTCCCTCTCCTCCTCCGATGTTCTATAAATGTTCTATCTCCCTCTCCTCCTCCGATGTTCTATAAATGTTCTATCTCCCTCTCCTCCTCCGATGTTCTATAAATGTTCTATCTCCCTCTCCTCCTCCGATGTTCTATAAATGTTCTATCTCCCTCTCCTCCTCCGATGTTCTATAAATGTTCTATCTCCCTCTCCTCCTCCTCCTCCTCTTTTTCCTCCTCCCTCCTCCGATGTTCTATAGATGTTCTATCTGCCTCTCCTCCTCCTTCTCCTCTTTTTCCTCCTCCCTCCTCCGATGTTCTAGTGATGTTCTATCTCCCTCTCCTCCTCCTCCTCTTTTTCCTCCTCCGATGTTCTATTGATGTTCTATCTGCCTCTACTCCTCCTCCTCCTCCCTCCTCCGATGTTCTATCTCCCCCCCTCCTCCCCCCCTCCTCCTCCACCACCTCCTCCTCCGCCTCTCCTCTCCTCTCTACTCTCTCTTCTCTTTGTCTGAATCGGTTTGTCTCTCTCCCTCTCTCTGTCGCTCAACCGCTCACACTCTCACTCACTCTCCCAGTCATTCAACAGGACTGGTGACTCTCCTGGCCTTTTATCTTGGTAAGAGTGGGTGAGGTACAAGTGACATCACAAGTCACCATTTTTCCTTCATACCAGTCACCTCCCTCCAGTCACCTCTGTCATTTGTTCAGAAAGAGAAAGCTTGCTAGTATCCTGAACACAAGCCATGCTCTCCCTTCATGGGCTTTCAAACTATATATTTCCCAGTCATTCTCACTAAATATTTTTTGCCACTCTTACGCCTACATAGTATCTTTACCAAAGATTCAAAATATCTCTCAAAGCTAAACTTTTCAAATGCTGGTCTCTGTCTGATTGCCCATTCATTAATAAGGAATAATATTTTTGTGCCCAGGGTAGAGAGATAAGGGGAAATTCATATGCTTCTGTAGAAATTTTTTTATTCAGCTGTTTTCCTCTCGGATACATATCCAATCAAGGACAGATAATGTGGCTATCTTTATTGATCGGGCAACAAAATTGCCACCTTCCTCCTTTTCCTCTTCTCTGTCTTCCCTAACCCTTTTTTCTTCCTATTCAGTCACACCCTTGACTCTGATTATTAGGCACAGGGCTGGAGTTGTTGTACAGAGCTCAGAAATCAGGAAGTCCTCAGATCAAGTCCATGCTCCTATTTGACTAGCTGTGTGATCCTTAGGAAATCCTCCTCATCTCAGCCTGCCTCCGCTTCTTCAAATCCAAAGTGCCCTAGAGTTGTGAGAATTCAATGAGAAGTCCTTGTAAAACATTTAGTATCATGCCTGATACATAGGAAGTGATTATGAAAGGCTTAGAGCTTTTGCTCACTTAACTTCCATCTGCACCCAGTCAAGTGGGTTGCAATCCAACCCAAGCAGCTTGTTATCTCCTGAAAATCTCCCAATAAAAGGAGAGAGTTCATTAACTAATCTCATGGAGAATTTGGAAGGAGCAGAATAATCTCTTTGGTGGGGAGCAGCTCCTGCATTGGTCCTTTTCATCTTTATGAGCCTCTCTGACTGAAGGCAACATTCCTATTCCTTGTGACATAGTCAGAGTCCTTTTGACCTTCCTCCCAGTCAGCCTAAGATTTCCCCTGGTCCTTTCTTCCCCTAGCTGTCTAGAAGTGCATTGAAGATCACCCATGAAAGAAGGCATTCAAAAGAAGGAGTAACAGGTCAAGGTGGCATTTCAGCAGGGACTTGAAGGAAGACAGGAATTCAGGAGGAAGAGTTGAGGAAGGACAGTCTTTCAGGGATGAGGGACAACCAGGGCCAATGCACAAGATAAAGGAGAGGGAGGGTTTCATTTGAAAAGCAGCAAGGAGCCTAGTGTCACTCAATCACTGAGGATGGTGAGATGGGATAGAAGGTGCAAAGAGCCTGGAAAGAGGATAGGCTGCGGATGGGCTAGTTTGGGTGGGCTTTGGGGGTTATTGTGGGCAATGTGATCTGATAGACCCTAGTTCTATTTCTGCCACTTCCTAGATCTATGCCCTTTGCAGGTACTGCAAAGCAGGGAGTTCCCTTTCCCTGGATTCCATAGTAAATGGAAGGAAATAAAGGTTAAGGAGACTGGAAAGGGGAGGGTGGTCATTGGTGAAGGCCTTGGAATGCTACACAAAATTCTCTCTTTGATCATACAGGGCATGGTCCGGTCTCTGAAGATTATTGAATTGGGGGTTGAGGGAAGGGACATGGATCTGTGTTTTGGGAAGATTAATGCACAGTTGAGTGGAGGAAGGACTGCTATGAGGAGAAATGCAGCTATTGTTACAAGGGATGATGAGTATTTGCCCCATGGTAGTAACAATCCCAGATGCCACAAGGGTGTCTATAATGGAAATGTTCCAGTGCTAAAAACTGATGGTGTGGGGGATGTGAGGGTGGAGAGAGAGTGAGGATTCAACACTGCCATGGAGGCTTTGAGTCTGGTTACCTAGCAGGATCAGTGGCATCCTCAACAGTACTAGGAAAGTTTATAAGGTGGGAAGTTTTGTGAAGTAACCTTATAGTTTGAGTTTGGGGCATGGTAAAGGAATTAGAGTAGTTAATGAAAAAACAAAATTATCACTGTCTTCAGATGATGGTATACTTGAGAATCCAAGAGAATAACCTAAAAATACTAGGACCAATGAACAGCTTTAGGAAAGTTGCAAGATACAAAATAACTCCACATAAATTATCAGCATTTCTATATGTCACCAACAAAGTCTAGCACCAAAATATTCAAAAAGAAATTCCACTGAAGATCACTGTAGATCATATAAAATATTTGGGAGTTCACCTCCCAAGTCCAAGTCAGGAACTATATGAACGCAATGACACAGCACTTACCATACACAGAAAGTCAGATCGAAACAATTAGAAGAATATCAAGTGCTCATGGGTAGGCTGAGCTAATACAATAAAAAGAATTCCATCTAAATTCACCTACTCATTCTGTTATTATACTCTACCAATCAAAATTCCAACAAAATACCGAGCTAGAAAAATAATAACAAACGTTCCTCTGGAAGAACAAAAGGTCAGGAATTTCAAGGGAATTGATGGGAAAAAAAATGAAAATGAAGGTGACCTAGCTTTCCAGATCTAACATGATATTATTAAGCAGCAGTCACCAAAACCATTTGGTACTGGCTAAGAAACAGAGAAGCTGATCAGTGGATTAGGTTAGGGTCACATAAGAACAAAAATGAATAAAACAACTCCTTCTAAAGGAGGATTAAAAAAAAGATACACAGGATCAGAAAAAAGAGAGTAAAACAGTACAAACTCAAACCAGGCAAATGGAAGCTAATGACTTTGTGAGACAGCCACAATCAATCAAACTAATTAAAAAGAATGAAAACATGGAAGAAAATGTGAAATACCTTATTCACAAAATAGCTGACCTGGAAAAGAGATCCAGAAGAGACAATGTAAAAAGTATTGGCCTACCTGAAGGCCAAGAAAAGAAGAGAGCCTGGATAGCATTCTACAAGAGATCCTTAAGGAAAACTTGCCTGGTATTCCAGAAATGCAGGGGGAAATACTCCCTGAAAGAATTCATCAATCACCTCTGGAAAGAGATCCTACAAGGAAAATCCCAAGGAGCATTGCTGCAAAAATCCAATCTAAAGGCAAAAATACTGCAAGCAAGGAGAAACAGTCAGGATTACCCAGGACCTGGTAGCTTGTACAATAAAGGATCAGAGGACCTGCAATACCATATTCCGGAAAGCAAAGGAGCTGGGCTTACAATCCAGGATTAACGAGGAGACTCAGCATCATCTTTCAGGGGGGAAGGTGGATCTTCACTGAAGTCAAGACTTTCAGTCCTTTCTACTGAAAAAACTAGAATGAAACAGGAAATTTAACCTGCAAACACAGAACTCAAGAGAACTAAAGGAAGGTTTAACAGGGGGAAATATCTATATTTAAAAGTTAAAGTGTTTACATCCCTAGAGGGAAGAGCTATATCTGTAACTCTTGCAAACTGTATCTGACACTGGGACAGATAGAGGGGAGCATCACAGGGACTGGGGATGTGATTATGAATGGACTCTGATGTGATCACATCAAAGAAAAAGGCATTAAGGGGTGGGAAAAGGTTTCTACTGGAGAATTTTCTTCTTTGGAGAACTGCGGTTTCTTTCACATTTCACTATATTTCTCATACTTGCTGTTCTTAATTATACATTATAATATCCCATTCCATTCATGTACCATCAATAATTTTCCTAGTTTCCTACCAGTAGACAATTAGTTTGCTTCAATATCTTTTCTCAATGTCTGCTTGCTAGGTGCTAAAAAGGATTAGAATACTGAGCTGGGAGTCAGGAAAAGTGACTTTGCCCAATTCAAATCTGGCCTCAAACATGTACTAGCTGTGTGACCCTGTGCAAGTGATTTAATTCTATTTGCCTCAGTTATCTCACTTATAAAAGAAACTGGCAAAAAATGGTAAACTGCTTCAGTACTATAAGAAAGCTCCAAGTGAGGTCACAAAGAGGCGGGGAAACCTGAAATGACTCAACAAGAAAAGACAGCATAAAGTAGCCTTGAAAGGCTACACGTGTGTGTGTGCGTTTGTGTGTGTGTGTGTGTTTGCGTGTGTGTGTGTGTTTGCGTGTGTGTGTGTGTGTGTGCACACGTGTGTTTTGTAACACTTTCAGGGTATATTCTTAATGTCTGATTTATGATGTCAAAAAGTATTACATTTGTAAATTTTGTCTTTTTAAGTGGGCAACTAATTTATTTCTTCTTCTGTTCATCTCACAGTGTGTAATTTTGTAGATATTCGTCCATTTCCTTTAGGTTGTCAAATTCATTGGCATGAAGTTGGACAAAGTAACTCCTAATTATTGCTCTAATTTCCTCTTCATTGGTGAACATTCTCCCTTTTCTTTTTTGGACTAACTATTGGATTTTCCTCTTTCCTTTTTAAAATCAAATTAACTAAAGGTTTATGTATTTTGTTGGGGTTTTTCCTTTAAATTTTATTGAACTGCACCCCTTGGTGCGTATATGTGTAATATTAGAATGGCTAATACTGTATTGCTTGCCATGCTGTTAACCCCTGCTTATGCTTTTCTCCTTTCCTTCCCTCTTACCGCTCTACCCAGTATTAAACTTATGAACACCACTTGCTTTTCACAGCCCTCCCTTTTTAGTATCCCTCTCCCACCTTAAAGTTCCTCCCCTTATTTTAACCCTATTCCTCACAATTTCTGTATTCCCTTCCTCTTAGCTTACTCCTTCCCTCTCACTTTTCAATGAAGTGGAAGAAGTTTCACTATAAATCAAATATGCCTATTGATACACACTATGTTCATCTCCCTCCTTTCTTTCTCTCAGATATAATAGGTTAGCTTTGCCTCTTCATGAGATGTAGTACCACCACTTTATACTTTTTTATGACATAATTTCCTTTCCACCTCTAGTTTCAAGGACAAATTATACATATGTTCTTTACATATTTTTTACATAGTGACATATAGTTCTCAAGATTTCTTTTTCCCTTTTTAGAAATCTCTTGAGTTCTGTATTGGAAGATCAAACATTTTATGTAGGTCTGGTTTTTTCATCAAGAGTAGATGGAATTCATTTATTTCTTTAAAATTCCATCTTCTTCCCAGGAAAATGATGCTCATTTTTACTGGGTAAGGTATTCTTGGCTGCATACTAAGTTCCTTAGCCTTGTGGAACATGATGTTCAAGGCTTTTCGTTCTTTTAATGTGGACGCTGTGAGATCCTGGGTTATCCTTATTGTGGCTCCCCTATATCTGAATTGCTTTTTGCTTGCAGCTTCCAATATTTTTTCCTTCGTCTGATGGTTTTTGAACTTGGCCACTGTATTTCTTGGTGTTTTGATTTTAGGGTCCCTTTCAGTATGCTGACAGAAGTGGATATCTTCAAAATAGAGAAGAGCTAATCCAATTCCAATTGATTAATGATGGCCAGAATCAGCTGCTTCCAGAAAAGGAACACTGGGAAATGAGTGTAAACTGTTATTTTTACCTTCTGAATCCAATTCTTCCTGTGCAACAAGAAATTCGGTTCTACACACATATATTGTATCTAGAATATACTGTAATATATTTAACATGTATAAGACTGCCTGCCATCTGGGGGAGGGGGTTGGGTGAGGAAGGGAAAAAATCTGAATACAAGTAAGTGCAAGGGATAATACTGTAAAAAATTACCCATGCATATGTACTGTCAAAAAAAAAAAAGTTATAATTATAAAATTAAATTAAATTAAATAAATAAGAAAAAAAAATAAAATAAAATGTACTACAAGTTAAGAACCAGAGATATAAAGAAAAAGCAGCAAGAGTCCCTACCTTCAAAGAACTTATTTTTTTTTAAAAAAGGGAAGACAGGGGGCGGAGCCAAGATGGCGGAGAAGATACAGGAGATTTTATAAGCTCCCTTCTTCCCTCATTACCAATTAGTCAAATCAGCCTCAAAAATAACGCTGGACTGATAGAAACCACAAGGACTGGAAACAAGACTTACCAGCTGAAGAGAATCTGGATTTTCAACAGAAAAGGTCAGTTCCCAGGGGAGGAAAAAAAAAGAAGAGGCCAGCACAGATGGTTGGAAGGTAGCACACTGAGCTGATCTAGCTGGGGAGGGCTCTGGAACCAGAGAAGCCACTGAGATAGAAGAATCTGGCACAGGCTTTTCGCTCTTCTCTACTTATAAAACAGCAGTTCAGAAGAGAAATCAAGCCACTTTAAAACGTAAAGCCAGATACTAGAACCACCCCAATCTGGAAGTGACTCAATAGACCTTGGCACTGTGGGTGTGGCCGACGTAGGCTGTCTGGGGCCTCACCTCGGGGTAGTTAAGAGATTGAAAAGCCAGTGGTAACTCATAGTGCCTTGCTCGGCTGGAGGCTGTGGAACTCAGCCATGGAAGTCCCAGAGAAGCTGACCCTTTGAAATAGGGACCGTGGTTTCTGGGCAGACACTTCCAGTTTGAGCGCAGGGGCTTTTCACGTCACCTGCTGCTGACATCCACGCTCCACCAGGATGCATAGGCAGGGCTTTGTGTCGCCTTTACTGCTCAGTCTTAAACCTCAGGAAAGTCGCTAGGACACACAGCGCCCTCAAAGCACAGCCCTGCTAATCACCTCGGAGGCACTTCCAGGGAGGGGGAGGGGAACTCTCTCCCAGAGCTCTCTCTTAGCTCAGGCCCAGGAGCCGCTGCATGCATCTGGTCTGGGAGGAAGCTGGTAAAGAAATAAATAAATAAACTTCTTACCCCAGGGACAGACCCCAAAAGATTTTTTAACTGTGAGCAAAAAGCCAAGAAGAATGATCAATTCTTTCTACACAGAGAAAGAGCGGGTATCCAACCCCGAGGAAGTTAACAGCAGAGAATCAGCAGATAACACTCCAAAGGGCAATGATACCTGCCCCCCATAGCATAACTCTATCCTAGAAGAGACTATTAAAAAATTAAGAGAGTTTGAAGAAAAATGGGGAAAGGACAGAGAAGCTATGATAGAGAATAACAATGTTCTGAAATTGGAGTTGGAAAAAATAAAGAATTCACAGGAGATTCAGGGAAACAAAATTTGTGAATTAGAAAAGGTTAAAAAATCACAGGAAAGTAGGATTTCTGAATTGGAAAAGATAAAAAAAGTCTCCAGAAAATAGGATTTCTGAATTAGAAAAAGAAAATAATTCTCTAAAAATAATAAATTAGGGAAATGGAAAAAATTCAAGAGAGAAAAATAATTCATTTAAAAAAAATTGGGTATTTACAAAAAGGACTAAAAACTGTGAATGAAGAAAATATCTCCTTAAAATTCAGGACAGAACAAATAGAAATGAATGATTCATTGAGAACCCAAGAATCAGTCAAACAAAACAAAACAAAACAAAAAAAAAAAAAAAAAAAGAAAAGCTGGAGAATAACGTCAAATACTTACTGGGAAAACCTATAGACCTGGAAAAGAGATCTAGGAGAGATAATCTGAGGATCATTGGACTTCCCGAAAACTATGACCAAAAAAAGAGCCTAGATTGTATTTTACAGGAAATCATTAAAGAAAACTGACCAGAGATAATAGAAATAGAAGGGAAAATAGACGTCGAAAGAATTCATCAAACTCCTTCTGAAATAGACCCTAAAAAAAGAACACCACGCAATATTGTGGCTAAGCTGCAGAATTACCACAAAAAGGAGAAAAACTTGCAAGCAGCTAGAAAAAAACAATTTAAATACCAAGGTGCCACAATAAGGGTCACTCAAGATCTGGCTGCCTCCACATTAAAAGATCGCAGGGCCGGGAACCTGATAATTCCAAAAGGCAAAAGATCAAGGATTGCAACCAAGAATAAACTACCCAGCTAAGTTTAGCATTTTTTTCCATGGAAGAAGATGGTCATTCAATGAAATAGAGGAATTCCATATGCTTCTAAGAAAAAAACCAGACTTAAACAAAAAATTTGATCTACATCCACAAGACTGAAGAGAAACAGAAAAAGGTACACAGAACCCTTGAGAACTGTGTCTCTGTTGTAGATATATAGAAAGTCCGCAGGGATAATTTGATTTTACTGATATAAAAAGGGGGGTGTAGTAAAGGGAAGGGGGTAGTATCAGAAAAAGGGGAAGGAGTGATAAAAATAGGGAAACTACATCTCAGGAAGAAGCATAGAAAATATACCATATCTCAGGAAATTTATAGAGGGGGAGAAACATTGTGTGAATCTGACTCTCATCAGAAGAGGCTCAAAGAGTAAATAATTGATATATTTGTTTTTCCGAGAATTCTCTCTCACCTCATTAAAAGGGGGAAGATGAAAAGGGAAAAGGAAAAGGAAAATATAGTGGAAAGGATTCAGGGGGGGTCAAGGGAAAAAGCATAATCTGGGGATAATATGATGGCAGGAAATACAGAATTAGAAATTTTAACTGTAAATGTGAATGGGATGAACGCTCCCATCAAACGGAGACGGATAGCAGACTGTATCAAAAATCAGAACCCTACAATATCTTGTTTATAGGAAACACACTTAAACAGGGAGATACATACAGAGTAAAGATAAAAGGTTGGAGCAGAATCTATTAGACTTCAGGTAAAGCCAAAAAAGCAGGGGTAGCTATCCTTATCTCAGATCAAGCAAAAGCAGAAGTTGATCTAATTAAAAGAGATAAGAAAGGAAACTATATCCTGCTAAAAGGTAGCATAAATAATGAAGCCATATCAATACTAAACATATATGCACCAAGTGGTATAGCATCTCACTTTCTAAAGGAAAAGTTAAGAGAACTGCAAGAATAAATAGACAGTAAAACTATAATAGTGGGAGATCTCAACCTTGCACTCTCAGATTTAGACAAATCAAACCACAAAACAAATGAGAAAGAAATTAAAAAAGTAAATAGAACATTAGAAAAACTAGGTATGATAGACCTTGGGAGAAAACTGAATGGCAATAAAAAGGAATATACTTTCTTCTCAGCAGTTCATGGATCCTATACAAAAATTGACCATATATCAGGACATAAAGATCTCAAAATTAAATATTGGAAGGCAGAAATAATAAATGCCTTCTTCTCAGATCACAATGCAATAAAAACTACATTCGGTAAGAAGTTAGGGGTAAATAGACCAAAAAGTAATTGGAAACTGAATAATCTCATCTAAAAGAATGACTGGGTGAAAGAGCAAATTATAGAAACAATTAATAATTTCACCCAAGATAATGACAATGATGAGACATCATACCAAAATCTATGGGATGCAGCTAAAGCAGTAATAAGGGGAAATTTTATATCTTTAGAGGTTATTTGAAGAAAATAGAAAAAGAGAAGATTAACGAATTGGGCTTGCAACTTAAAAGGCTAGAAAAAGACCAAATTAAAAACCCCCAACCAAAAATTAAACTTGAAATACAAAAATTAAAAGGAGAAATCAATAATATTGAAAGTAAAAAAAAAACTATTGAATTAATAAATAAAACCAAGAGTTGGTTTTATGAAAAAGCCAATAAAACAGATTAACCTTTGATAAATCTGATCAGAAAAAGGAAAGAGGAAAATCAAATTGTTAGTCTTACAAATGAAAAGGGGGATCTTTCCACCAATGAAGAGGAAATTAGAGAAATAATGAGTTACTTTGCCCAACTTTATGCCAATAAATTTGATAACTTAAGTGAAATGGATGACTTTCTCCAAAAATATAGGCTTCCTAGATTAACAGAGGAGGAGACAAATTGCTTAAATAGTCCCATTTCAGAAAAAGCAATAGAACAAGCTATTAATCAGCTCCCAGGAAAAAATCCCCAGGACCAGATGGATTTATATGTGAATTCTACCAAATATTTAAAGAACAATTAGCCCCAATGCTATATAAACTATTTGAAAAATAGGGGATGAAGGAGTCCTACCAAACTCCTTTTATGACACAGACATGGTACTGATACCTAATCCAGGTAGATTGAAAACTGAGAAAGAAAATTATAGACCAATTTCCTTAATGAATATTGATGCTAAGATCTTAAATTAGATATTAGCAAAAAGACTTCAGAAAATCATCCCCAGGATAATACACTATGATCAAGTTAGATTTATTCCAGGAATGCAGGGCTGGTTTAATATTAGGAAAACTATTAGTATAATTGACCATATTAATAATCAAATTAATAAAAACCATATGATCATCTCAATAGATGCAGAAAAAGCATTTGACAAAATCCAACATCCATTCCTGTTATAAACACTGGAGAGTATAGGAATAAATGGACTATTCCTTAGAATAATCAGGAGCATACATTTACGATAGTCAGTCAGCATAATATGCAATAGAAATAAACTGGAACCTTTCCCAGTAAAATCAGGAGTGAAACAAGTTTGCCCACTATCACCATTGCTATTCAATATAGTACTAGAAACGCTAGCCTCGGCAATAAGAGCCAAGAAAGAGATTCAAGGAATTAGAGAAGCAAATGAGGAAATCATACTATCACTCTTTGCAGGTGACATGATGGTATACTTAGAGAACCCCAAAGACTCTGCTAAAAAGCTATTACAAATAATTCAGAATTTCAGCAAAGTGGCAGGATACAAAATAAATCCACATAAATCTTCAGCATTTTTATATATCACCAACAAAATGCAACAGCAAGAGATACAAAGAGAAATTCCATTCCAAACAAATGTTGAGAGTATAAAGTATTTGGGAATCCATCTACCAAAGAATAGTCAGGAATTATAAGAGAAAAATTACAAAACACTTGCCACAAAAATAAAGTCGATTTAGATAATTGGAAAGACATTCAGTGCTCTTGGATAGGCCGAGCGAATATAATAAAGATGACAATACTCCCCAAACTAATCTATTTGTTTACTGCTATACTAATCAGACTACTAAGAAACTATTTTAATGACGTATAAAAAATAACAACAAAATTCATATGAAAGAATAAAAGGTCGAGAATTGCAAGGGAGCTAATGAAAAAAAAGTCAGAGGAAGGCGGTCTAAGTGTACCTGAACTAAAGCTATATTATATAGCAGCAGTCACCAAAAGTATTTGGTATTGGCTAAGAAATAGACCAGTAGATCAGTGGAACATATTAGATACAAAAAACAAAAAAGGGTACATCTATAGCAATCTAATCTTTGACAAACCCAAAGAAACCAACATTAGGTATAAAAATTCATTATTTGCAAAAAACTGTTGAGAAAACTGGAAATTAATATGGCAGAAATTAGATATGGATTCACACTTAACACCATATACCAAGATAAGATCAAAATGGGTCCATGATTTCGGCATAAAGAATGAGATAATAAAAAGATTAGAGAAAGAGAAAATAGTCTACCTCTCAGACCTATGGAGGAGGAAGGAATTTATGACCAGAGGAGAACTAGACATCATTGTTAATCACAAAATAGAAGATTTTGATTACATCAAACTAAAAAGTTTCTGTACAAACAATACTAAAGCAAACAAGATTAGAAGGGAAGTAATAAATTGGGAAAATATTTTTAAATTTAAAGGTTCTGACAAAGGTCTCATTTCCAAAATATAGAGAACAGACCCTAATTTATAAGAAATCAAACCATTCTCCAATTGATCAATGGTCAAAGGATATGAACAGACAATTCTCAGATGATGAAATTGAAACTATATCCACTCATATGAAAGAGTGTTCCAAATCACTATTGATCAGAGAAATGCAAATTAAGACACCTCTGAGATACCACTACACACCTGTCAGATTGGGTAAGATGACAGGAACAAATAATGATGAATGTTGGAGAGGATGTGGGAAAAGTGGGACACTAATACATTGTTGGTTTCACAACTGTGAAAGAATCCAGCCATTCTGGAGAGCAATTTGGAACTATGCCCAAAAAGTTATCAAACTCTGCATACTCTTTGACCCAGCAATGTTGTTATTAGGCTTATATCCCAAAGAAATGCTTAAGAGCGGAAAGGGACCTATATGTGCCAAAATGTTTGTGGCAGCTCTTTTTGTAGTAGCTAGAAACTGGAAGATGAATGGATGTCCATCAATTGGAGAATGGTTGGGTAAATTATGGTATAGGAAGGTTATGGAATATTATTGCTCTGTAAGAAATGACCAGCAGGAGGAATACAGAGAGGCTTGGAGAGACTTACATCAACTGATGCTGAGTGAAATGAATAGAACCAGAAGATCTCTGTACACTTCAATGTTGTATGAAGATGTATTCTAATGGAAGTGGATATCTTCCACATAAAGAAGATCCAACTCACTTCCAGTTGATCAATGATGGACAGAAATAACTACACCCAGAGAAGGAACACTGGGAAGTGGATGTAAATTGTTAGCACTACTGTCTATCTACCCAGGTTACTTATACCTTCGGAATCTAATACTTAATGTGCAACAAGAATATGGTATTTACACACATATATTGTATCTAAGTCATATTATAACATATGTAAAATGTACGGGATTGCCTGTCATCAAGGGGAGGGAGTAGAGGGAGGGGGGATAATTTGGAAAAATGTATACAAGGGATAATATTATTTAAAAAATTACTCATGCAAAAAAAAAAAAAGGAAGACAATGTATATGCCAAAAGGCACATAAACAATAAATAAATTTAAGAAAAGGCAGCTAGGTGGTGCAGAGAAGTAGGCTTGGAATTGAGATAGCTTGAATTCAAATCCAGCCTCAGATACTTACTAGTTCTACCCTGGACAGATTACATAATACTGTTTACCTCAGTGTCCCCATCTGTCAAAAGACCTGGAGAAGGAAATGGCAAACCACTCCCATATCTTTTCCAAAAAACACATCCAAGTCAAATGGAATCATAAAGAATTGGACCTGATTGAACCTACTGAAAAATATTTATTTTCAGATAATCTTAAAGAAGAAACCATTAGCATCTGGCAGGGTAAACATAGGACTTCTTCCATAAACTGATATTTTTGCCTTAGATTTAAAGTGAGTCAGGAATTAAAAGAGATGGAGGTTAGAAGAGAGGATGTTCCACGAAAAGGAGATAATTATTGACAAGGTTCAGAGATAAAAGATGGAATTTTCTCTCTCTCTGTGTGTGTGTGTGTGTGTGTGTGTGTGTGTGTCAGAATGATGCTCACCCACAGAAATAACTAATTTTACAATAACCTATTGTCTTTCACCAGGAAGAGAAATTGCATGCTGTTATTTTTTTAAAAATTATACTTTTTATTTACCAGATATATGCATGGGTAATTTTACAGAATTGATAACTGCCAAACCTTTTGTTCCAATTTTGCCCCTCTTAACCGCCATTCTCTCTCCCAGATGGCAGGTAGACCAATATATGTTTAATATGTTAAAGTATCAATTAAATACAATATAATTCCATGCTGTTATTATCTATTCCAGAGCACCAAAGTAAAGCTGCTTTTGTGTTATATGTGCTTTCCAATGGTACAGAAATAAATATCCTAGACTGGAGGAAAGTAGAACAGTTAAATCATGCCCTTTTATTTTTAACCCATATAGTTTTGTGAATCATATTGGGAGAAAAAAAATCAGAGCCAAAGGGAACAACCATGGGAGAGAGAAAAAAAATAAAAGAGAATAAAGAAGTGAATAGAGCTGTTGTTTACATTCAGTCTCCTTAGTTCTTTTTCTGGATGCAGATGATATCTCCTCTTCAAAGACCATTGGGATTTCTTGGGATCACTGAAACTCTGGGACGAACCAAGTCTTTCATAGTTGATCATTGAACATTGTTGCTGGTATTGTATATATAATGTGTTCCTGGTTCTGCATGTTTCACTCAAAATCAGTTCATGCACATCTTTCCAGATCTGGACTTTCTTTATGAAAGGAAGCACGGAGCCAGGACGCCCAGAGGATAAAGGTAGAGAAAGAAAAGTAATTTGAAAGAGGACAAGAAAGACTGCAAGTGTTTGAAGGGTTAAGGACTGTTAGAACAGGAGTTTATAGCTGATCTTCAGGAACTAAGTCTACTGAGTAAGAACTCCATTTTGTCAAACATGAGAAGTTTTGGGTTCTTGGAGGCAATCAGGGTAGAACGACTTGCTAGCAAGTATCTTAGGTCAGATCTGAACCCAGGTCCTCCTGATTTCAGGTGTGCTACCCTCTTCACTTCACCACCTAGTGTCCAATGAGAACAATTTTCCTGTTAACAGGGCTCGGCTGTTCAAGGAACAGCAAGTTAGCCAGTATAGATAGAACATGCCCATAAAGGGAAGGGTTCCTAAGAACTCAGGTTTGTGTTCCCACAACATATTTCAGGGATCACAAAGAGTCACCAAAGATTGAAAGGACTGAACACTATGACCAGTACCACAATACCTTAATCTGCCTTTTCTTTAACTTCCTCTTGTCCCCACTTTTCTTCATGTTGCCTTGTTAAGTGAAATGGAATTCTGTACCTAGTTGCATATGTGTGAATTTTCCTTCCTTTGAGCATTTTGGAGGAGAATGAGGTTGAAGTGTCACTTGTTCCCCATTCTTCTTACTTGCAAAGATGTTCACTTATTCTCTTTGACAATAGAAGCAATAAGCACCAGTACAGTTATGATCCCCACTGGAAATCTTCTATTTGAAGTGTTTTTCTCTTGCACCTGGACTCTCTGACCTTTGGCAATGATGTTCCTGAAAGTTTTAAGTTGAGGGGATTTCTTTGAGGATGTGATCAGTGGATTCTTTCTTTTTCTACTTTATTTACCCTTTGGTTCTACGAGATCTGGACATTTTTCTTTTGATGGTATGTGGACATGGTCTGTCTAGACTCCTTTTTCTGTCTGTTTTTTTTTTTCTCATGGCATTTCACTACTCTGAAGCTTTGGTTTCTTCTAAAATCTATTTTCCAAGTCATTATTTTCTATTATATCCTTGACATTTTCTTCTGTTTTTAGCAGGCTAGCTATGAAATGTCCAACACAACCACAGAAAGGAAATAGTGAGCCCCTGAGGCCCAGAATAAGAAATGGGACTTGGCCACGTCTACCCAGCATGGGAAGGAAGCTGGCAACACCAGCCCCTAAACGCAAAAGAACTCCACTTGGAGCCTCAAAGGGTGAAATAAGTTGCTCTCTGATTCAAAAGGCTCTCTTGGAAGAATTCAAAATGGATACTAGAAGAAAACAGAAAAATAGGGAAAGGGATTGAAAGCTAGGGAAAAGGAAATGCAAAAATTGTCTGAAGCAAATCACTCATTAAAAAATAAATTTGGTGAAATGGAAAAAGAAAGCAACTCCTTGAAAAACAGAATTGGTGAAATGAAAACCGAGAACAATTCCCCCAAAATAGAATTGGTGAAATGGGAAAAAAATCCAATGAATAAAACAACTCCCTTAAAACTTTTATTGACCAAATGCAAAACAAGGTGGAAAAAAATGCTAAACCAAGAAAATAAGTGACTAAAAATTAAAATTTAACAAATGTGAGTGCCTCAACGAGACATAAAGAAACCATCAAACAACACCAAAAAAAAGAAGGAAATGTATAATCCCTCATCTGAAAAACAACTGACCTAGAAAAAAGATCCAGGAGAGACAATCTAAGAATTATTGGACTACCTGAAAATCATGTTAAAGAAAAGAGCTTAGACAGCATCTTTCTGGAAATCATCAAGGAAATCTACCCTGAAGTCCTTGAACCAGAGGGTAAAATAGTGATAGAAAGAATCCACCTATCCCCTCCTAAAAGAGACTCTAAAATGAAAACTCCAAGGAAGACTGTACTTAAATTCTAGAATTATCTGATTAAGAAGAAAATACTGCAAGTAGCTAGAAAGAAATAATTCAATTATCGAGGAAACAAAATCAGCAAATAAAATATTCTGAAATGAAAAAGAACTTGGTTTGCTGCTAAAAATCAACTGTTCAGCAAGTAAAATGGTGTAAACAACATGTCATGAAGAGGCCCAAAAGATCTATTACAATTGAGGGAAAGAAGGGAGGGGGATGAGCATTCTGTGAATCTTAGTCTCATCTATTTGACTCAAAGAGAGAATATCATACATATTATGCATCACAAAGAAACTTGTCTCACCCTATAGGGAAATAGGAGAGAAATGGAAAAGAGAAAAAAGAGTGTGCGGGGTGAGGGGTAATAGAAGGAAAAACAGAAGTAGAAGGGGAAAGGGTTTAGAAGTGGGGAAGGGGCTATTAAAGGGGAGAGCTGATTGAGGAAAGTGGTGATCAGAATGAAAACACTGGGGAGGAGGGAAAGGGCAAAAGGAAAGCAAAATCTTGGGGAAAAGGAGATAGATTAGATTTCTGCATTAGGATGGAAGCCTGAACTCACCCAGCTAAGGGGAGAAAAGGTCAGAAGTGAGTGGGGACTTCCCAGTTAGGGTCTATAATAATCCAGTGTTTGCAGCTTGTGCTTTCCCCTGCTGTACTGACACAGCAGTCTTCTGGAGCTCTGTCTCCTGAGATCATAATGAATTGTTTTTGCTTTTCTGCCCTGAGCACCTCTGATGCCAATTAGGGTACGGAGGAGGATTTTTGAGAAAAACAATTAAGGGTGGGGGCAGCTAGGTGGGGCAGTGGATAAAATATAGTTTCTGAAGGCAGGAAGATCTGATTTCAAATCTGGCCTCAGACACTTGATACTTCTTAGCTGTGTGACCCTGACCAAGTCCCTTAATCCCAATTGCCTCAGCAAAACAAACAAAAAAAGACAAAATAAATTAGGGGTACTAATCCTTCATCTCACACAATGTCAAACTTAAAAAATGATTCAATTAAAAGAGAAATCTACATTATACTTAGGTATATAAAATTGTTTTAGAGGTCATTGTTATGAATGTCTATATGAACACATGTGTACATATGTATGTAAGTATATGCATCTGATCATTTTCTGTATACATACATGGGTTCATGAATGTGTTATATCCAGAAACACATTGTGTGTACATAAAAATATATGTGCTTAACTGAAACCTGCCTGGAAGATATATAGGGGAAGAAAGGGGGAAAAAAGATAAAATTACAATTTTCTCAATATTCCTCCATCTCGCTTACATCACCATACTTCCTGCCAGAAGTTTGGGTAAATACCTCCTAATCATTGCTTTAATTTCTTTGTCATGGGTGGTGAATTCCCCCCTTTCATTTTTTTAATTAAACCTTTTTAATTTTCAAAAGATATACATTGATAATTTTTCAACATTAACCCTTGAAAAAGCCTGTGTTCCAATTTTCCCCCTTGTCCCCACCTCTTCCTTTAGATAATAATCCAATATACATTAAATCCAATATAGGCATACATATCATGCAATTATCTTGCTGCACAAAAAAAATGAAATCAAAAAGAAAAAAATGAGAAATAAAATGCAAACAACAAGGAGAGTGAGAATGCTATGTTGTGATCTGCACTCAGTTTCCACAATGCTCTCTCTGGGCATAGATGGTTCTCTTCAACACAAAGTCACTGGAAATCCTCTGAATCACCTCATTATTGTGAAGTGCCATGTCCATCAGAATTGATCATTGTATACTCTTGCTGTTGCCATGTACAATGATCTCCTGGTTCTGTTCATTTCACTTAGCATCAGTTCATGTAACTCTCTCCAGGCCTTTCTGAAATCAACCTGCTGATGGCTTCTTATGGAACATTAATATTCCATACAATTCATATACCGTAACATATCTGGGCGTTCTGTAACTTAGGGGCAGCCACTCAATGTCCAGTTTCTTGCAAATACAAAACATTGTTGCACATATGGGTCCCTTTCCCTCTTTTAGGATCTCTAGGACATAGAAGCCCAGAACAAAACCTTCTGAATCAAAGGGTATACACAATTTTTTGCATAGATCCAAATTGCTCTCTATGCCCTTTTATTTTTGATGTTGATTTTTTTCTTTCCTTTTTCTTGTCAAATTAGCCAAAGTTTTATCTGTTTTGTTGCTTTTTCCCATAAAGCCAACTCTTAGCTTTACTCATTAATTAGTTCATTCGTTTTCTAATTTTCACATTAAGCTCTCCTTGAGATTTCTAATTTGATATTTAATTGGGACTTTTACTTTTTTTCCTCACTTGCTTAGTTGCATGTCCATGTCATTGATGTCCTCTATTTTTTTCACATACCTATTTGGAGAGAAAAAAATTTGCCTTAAGAACTCACTATTTTGGCTGCAGATTGTAATTCTCTTGGTGGAATTATGGAATGTTTCTGTAATTTGTTGTTTCATCCACTCATTTAGCATTAGATTCAACCATTCTGGAGAGCAATTTGGATCCTTGCAGAAAGGGCTATCAAATTGCACATACCTTGAGAAATGGCAATTGCCTTACGGGGGGGGTGGGGAGTCTGTATCCCAAAGAAATTATAGGGGAGGGAAAAGGACCCTGTGCCAAGTTGTAGTTGTTCTTTTTTTATGATAGAAACTGGAAAATCGGTAGATGCCCATCAATTGGAGAGTGGCTGAACAAGATGTGACAATATATGAAGGTAAAGGAATGTTAGCATTACATAAGAAATGATGAAAAAGCTCATTTCAGAAAGGCCTGGAAAGATTCACACAAACTGATGCTGAGTGGAACAATCAGAAGGAAGAATACTTTGTACAAAATAACAGCAAGAATTTGTATTGATCAGCTAGGAAAGAATTGCTTCTCAGTGCTTTAGTGATCCAAGCAATCCCGATTGAAGATGGCATTTGCTGTCCAAAGTCTTTCACAAAAAGAACTACAGAGAAAGAATGTAAAACTCCATATGCTATGTTTTTGTTTCACTCTCTCTCTCATGATTATTCCCTTTTGCTCTGATTTGTCTTTCCCAACATGATTCATAAAAGCAATGCTTATAAAAAGTAAATTTACTAAACACTACAAAAAATTTAAAATTAAAATTTTATTCAGTTTTTAATGTATAAGATCATTGTCCAAACAGGACAGCCAATACCTATGCTGTTTAGGGCATCCAGTGAGCCAGAGACCTGGGGACCAAGTCTGACTGAAACTACATGTACAATGAGCAATTCTTGATTCTCAATTTACCATCTTTGTGAACAGGATCCTGGACTGGTGTTCGCAATTTTCCTTTATAAGGGGCTGAGCCTCTTCCTGGGTCTTTGGCTGGAGTGCCTAAAGCCTGTGCAGGCAAGTGCTGCAGCCTGAGGGAAGAGAAGGCTGAGAGGGGTGGGGTGGTCTTTGGTCAGCTCAGAGACTGGCTTCTTCCAGGGTTGGGACTGCCAAGGCCAGCCCACCTGCTGGCATCACAGTGAATGCTGGAGCTTTATGTCAGGCATCTGTTCTCTCAGGTTTTCAAGGGAAATGGGGGGAGATCAACTGGGGAAGAGGAGCGCCCTGGCCCATCTGTGGAACTTTCTTGCCAGGTGGTGGAACCACATCTGCAGAGGTCACACATTCAGACTACATTTTGAGGGTGATTGGTGTCTTTTTTGGGGGGAGGATCTTTTTCCAAAGGTGGCACAATGCCTTCCATTTGGCCTGTTGGCATTCTTCTAGGTTTTGGGGTGAAGTCTCTGGAGGACACACATTCATCCTAGGAGGGGTTAAGGTGGGTCACCTTGTCTGTTTTTTTGTTGTTGTTGTTAATTTTTTTTTTTACCCAATACGTGATGAAGAGTTGAGGTCGTTTGAGGAAGAGGAATGCCTTGGCCCATTGGTGGTAGCTTCTGCCAGGCAGTGGGGCCCATTCTGTGGAGGGTAGACATTTAGCCTGGTGGTCGAGTTAATTTACTTTTTTTTCACACCACAAGCCATGTGGGCAGGTCAAATACCAGTGAGGTCCTCCAGGGTCTGTTGTCAGAGCCTTCTACCAAGTGGCAGGTTCAAGTCTGTGGATGAAGGAGGCAACATATGAGCAAAGGAGAAGGAATTAGGAAACAGGGAAGGATGTGAGTGGCAAAAATAGGAAGAATACTTTGTACGAAATAACAAGAATTTGTGACAGATAGGAGAGAATTGGCTCTTCCTAGTGCTTTAGTGATCCAAAGCAATCCTAATAGTCTTTGGACAGAAAATGCCCTCTGCATTAAAAAAAAATGAGAAAAAAAATGTAACACCATGTATTGTGGTCACTTTTTTTTTCTCTCTTCCATGGTTGTTCCTTTTGCTTTGCTTTTTCTCTCCAAACACAATTCATAAAGCAAAGTATATTCTAAATCAATACATTTATTAACCCTCCCACCAAATGAAAATTCTATTTTATTGAGCAAAAAATAGGACAATCAAAGTAGTATAACAATATAGGACAATATAAGGCAACAATAGAAAAGTCATGCTTCTGCCAAAATGATTGGGGCAGCCCCTTTTTGTAGTGGTCAGAAAATGGAAATTGAATGGATGTCCAACAATCGGAGAATGGTTGGATAAATTATGGTTTATGAATATTATGGAATATTATAGTTCTATAAGAAATGACTAGCAGCATGAATACAGAGAGGCTTTGAAAGACTTACATAAACTGATCCTAAGTGAAATGAGCAGAACTAGAAGACCATTATACCCTTCAACAATAATTCTGTAGGAGGATGTATTCTGATGGAAGTGGCTATCTTGGACAAAGAGAAGATCTAATTCAGTTCCAATTCATCAATGATGGACAGAATCAGCTACACCCAGAGAAGGAACACTGGGAAATGAGTGTAAACTGTTTACATTTTTTTGTTTTTCTTCCCAGGTTATTTTTAACTTCTGCATCCAATTCTTCTTGTGCAACAAGAGAACTGTACGGTTCTGCTCACATACATTGTATCTGCGATATAATATAACATAGTAAACCTGTACAAAACTGCCTGCCTTCTAGGGGAGGGGGTGGAGGGAGGGAAGGGAAAAGTCAGAACAGAAGCGAGTGCAAGGGATAATGTTGTAAAAAAACAATAGCAAGGTCAATACTTTTTGCCGCCAATATGCTTGGCATCCAATCAACCAGAGAGCCAGAGAGCCAGAGATTCAGGGACCAAGGCTGGCTTTATCTTTTAAAAAAATTTTATCATATAGCTTTTTATTTACAAAACATATGCTTGGGTAATTTTTCTAATCTAATTAAAATTATTTTGTGATCAATAATGATCTCTAGTTTTTTTTTTTTTGGTCATAAATTCCTTCCTCGTGCATAGTTCTGAGAGGTAAATTATCCTATGCTGTTCCAAATTTGTTTATATCATTCTTATTTCCAGATCATGAACCCATTAGGACCTTAGCTTGGTATATGGTGTTAGGTGTGGGTCAATGACTAGTTTCTGCCATCCTAGTTTCCAATTTTCCCCGCAGTTTTTGTCAAATAGTGAATTCTTATCCCAAAAGCTGGGGTCAAACACTAGATTGCTATAGTAGTTGACTATTTTGTTCTGTGAACCTAATTTATTCCACTGATCAATGACTCTTTTTCCTATCTAGTACGAAATGGTTTTGATGGTCTAGCTGTTCCAGATCTGTGTCAAACACTAGATTGCTATAGTCATTAACTAATTTGTTCTGTGAACTTAACCTATTCCGTTGATAACTGCTCTTTTTCCTATCTAGTACCAAATGGTTTGAATGGCCTAGCTATATGACATCTAAAGCTACATTATAAAGCAGAGGGCACCTTCAATTTTTTTTAATTGATTCCCTTGAAATTGACATTTTGCTCTTACAGATTAATTTTTTTTGGGGGCAGGGGTCAGTAACATAGGTTGAGAGTTTGTCATAGCACTAAATAAATAGGTGTATTTGGGTACCCAGTCTTGGGTAGTCTTGTCACCTTTATTACTTTTGCTGCCCCTATCCAATAGCCCTTTATATTTTTCCAATATAGATAGATAGATAGATAGATAGATAGATAGATATATGCATAGATATATATAGATATATAGATATATAGATATAGATATAGATATAGATATAGATATAGATATAGATATAGATATAGATATAGATATAGATATAGATATAGATATAGATATAGATATAGATATAGATATAGATATAGATATATAGTGCCCTTCCTTATTCCTTTTAATTAGACATATTTTTACTTTTGCTTGATCTGAAGTCAGGATGGTTACCCCTGCTTTTTTGTACTTCACCGGAAGCATAATAGATTCTGCTCCAGCCTTTTACTTTTCCTCTGTATGTATCATTCTGCTTTAAATGTGTTTCTTTTAAACAATGTATTATAGAAGCCAGTCTGCTATCCATTTACCTTTTATTGAGAGAGTTCACCCCATTCACATTTATGGTTAAAACTGTATTTCCTTGCCATCTTATTCCCAAAATTATACTTTTCTCTTTCCTTTTCCCCTTTCCCTCCTTCCCCAGTATTTTTCTTATGAGCACTACTTGCCTCAACCAGCCATCTTCCTTTAGAGTCCCTCCCCCTTTCTTACACCTTTGCTTAGTATTTCTGTTTCCCCTTCTATTTAGTTTCCCCCTTTCCCCTTTTGCTTTTCCCCTACCCCACTTTGCTGTAAGGTGAGAGAAGTTTCTCGGGGAAACCAAATATTTGTAATATTTTCTCTTTGAGCCAAATCTGTAATTTGTAAGATTCACAAAACATTCATCCCCTTCCCTGCTTTCCCTCATTTATAAAAGGTTTTCGTTGCTTCGTCTTGAGATTTAATTTCCCTCAATTTCCCTCCACTTTTCTCTTTTTTCCAAGTATAATGCCCTTCTCACCTCTAGTTTTTTTTTATTTTTTTTATTGGAACAGTAATATGAAATTATACATATACTCTCTATGTATACCCATAACAGAATTATACTTTTTAAGTGCTCTGCTTACCTTTTTATGCTTCTTCTGATTTCAATATTTGGATTTTCAATATTTGTTTAGCTCTGGTCTTTTCATCAGCAATAAATGCAAGTCACCCTGATTCACTGAATGTCCATCTATTCTCTGAAAGAAAATCTCAGTTTAGAGGAGTAATTTATTCTTGGCTGTATTCCATTTACCTTTACCTTTCAGAATATCAGATCCCAGGTCCTTCTATCCTTTAAGGGGGAAGCCTTTAGGTCCTGAGTATAATCCTTATTGTGGTTCTTCAGTTCATCATCATATCTTACTCCACACACTCTCAGTTTTCCTTGTAAACCACTGATTGGTGCAGATTTGTTTCCATGGAGACTGGGAGGTCCCCCAGGCTTTTGTATCCACCCCACCCCCAGGGTTTAGTCCAGGGTCTCACCACAGTAGAAAATGAATGTTTTTTGTTATTCTTTCTCCTAAACTCTGTGCACTCTGGCTTCTCTCCTCCTCATTCAGATGAGTTTTACTCATTGAAATGCAGTGACTGATAACCTCTGGAGTGCAAAAGCTGAAAGAGCCCTGTCTAATTCTCCTCCTTCAGCATCTCTCTGGCAGAATTTTTGGGAGTGACTGCCTTTTCTTCTCCCTCTCTTTTCAGAGTTTTCCAGATTCTGCCATCTCTGGGTTTTTTACTGACTTGTGTGTCCTGCTTGGCTCTTTGACTGGATCTTTATTTATGTCATGGACCCTGGGGAGGACCCCCTTATGCCTGTGTCACCAGTCATCTATGTCCTGGAAACTGATGAGGCCCAATTGTCATCTCTAAGCAAAACACTCCCAGCTATGTTGATGAGGCTGGAGTCTACCTCCTCAGCTGTGCTCCCCAATTCCCATATATTTCTGTTGCCCATGTTGAATCTGAGCCAATTTGCAGCTGAAAATCCATGTGTCCAAAGCACATTGCATAATCTTGGTCCCCCAAACTCTCCCCTTGTCTGAAATTCTCTACTCCGGGCACCCAGCTTTGCAGGATCAGTCATCCCCTACCCTTTTCTCTTACTTTGCCCACATTTCATCCATTAGGTTCTGCAGGTTCTAAGCCCTTCCTCTACGACTCTCCTCCCCCAGAGGCTTGCTTTCCTTTAGTCTCCTTGCCATCAACCTCATGACCCTGTACACCTCTTTCCTACAGGACTCCAGCTGTTCTATTAGGATTATGCATTCTCATGTGACTGTCTCTGTACTCTGTATTTTTTTGGTGGATTCTAGTTTATGTATTTGTTGTCCTCCCATTTAAAATGGAATTTGTGCATCTTAAACAAGTATTGCTAAATCTTTGTTGATTGATTCTCAGCCTTGGGAATTGTCCTGTTTCTTTCCCTGTTCAGTTGCAGATTTCATTGAGGGAAAAGATGTCAACCAAACTGCTATAATTCCTTATTACAACAACTATCCCATCCACCCAACTAAAGAAGTAGCTGTCCCATAAGGCTCTAACGTAGCACAGCCCAGGCACTGCTTTTCAAGCAGTAAGCAGAACCCTCTCCAACACAATGGATGATAGTGATCAATTCTTTCAGATTGTTTCCCAATTTCCTCCTTTCTCCTTTTCATTTTGCCTCCATACTCATCATTAAAATAAATGGAAGGAAGGCAACTGAGAGACTCCTTGTGTAACCACAGGAATAATTACAGAGGATGAATGATTATGGCAAAGTGTCTGTATGTCAAAAGAATTTATCTCCAAAGGTAAAATCCACTTATTGGCTGTGATTTCAGGTGGCATTTTTAAAATATAGGATGGGTAGTTTCTCTCACATAGCTCCAATCACAAAATGTGAATGTAGTTGAGATATTCTTTGACTTACAACAGGCAATAACATGTATACTTTAATACTGCAACAAGGATTAGAGAATAAAAGAGATTATTCTCAAGGCTGGGATGAGAACCGATGCACTAATGAGCCTGAGAGATGCACAGGATGTTGTGAAAACAAAGAACAAAAACCAAAATTCTGTTATTAAATATTTTCTTGAAAAGGAAAGAATGAGATCATCAATAAATTCTATAAATAAAATTCTGTTATTAAATATTTTCTTGAAAAGGAAAGAATGAGATCATCAATAAATTAGAGGAACATAGTATAATTTAACTCTCAGACTTGTGGAGGAGGAAGGAATTTGTGACCAAACGAGAAGTAGAGATCATTATTGAACACAAAATAGAAAATGTTGATGACATCCAACTAAAAAAGTCTTTGTACAAACAAAACTAATGCAAACAAGATTATAAGGGAAGCAAGGAACCGGGAAAACATTTTTACAGTCAAAAGTTCTGATAAAGGCCTCATCTCTAAAATGTAGAGAGAATGGACTCTAGTTTATAAGAAATCAAGCCATTCTCCAATCGATAAATGGTCAGATATGAATAGACAACTCTCAGATGAAGAAATTGAATCTATTTCTAGCAATATGAAAAGATGCTCCAAGTTATTATTCATCACAGAAATGCAAATGAAGACAATTCTGAGATACCACTATATACCTCTCAGATTGGCGAGAATGACAGGGAGAGATAATGCCCAATGTTGGAGAGGATGTGGGAAAACGGCGTCACTGATGCCTTGTTGGTGGAGTTGTGAATACATCCAGCCATTCTGGAGAGCAATCTGGAATTATACCCAAAAAGTTATCAAAATGTGCATACCAGTTGACCCAGCAGTGCTACTACTGGGCTTATATCCCAAGGAAATACTAAAGAAGGAAAAGGGACCTGGATGTGCCAAAATGTTTGTGGCGGCTTTTTTGGTAGTGACTAGAAAGTGGAAAATGAATAGATGCCCATCAATTGGAGATTGGTTGGGTGAATTATGATTCATGAATGTTATGGAATATTATTGTTGGGTAAGAAATGACCAGCAAGATGAATAGAGAGAGGCTTGAAGAGACTTACATCAACTGATGCTGAGTGAAATGAGCAGAACTGGGAGATCATTATACACTTTAACAGCAATACTGTAGGAGGATGTGTTCTGATGGAAGTGGATATGCTCGACAAAGAGAAGATCTAACTCAGATCTAATTGACCAATGATGGAGAGAATCCGCTACACACAGAAAAGGAACACTGGGAAATGAGTGTAAAGTGTTTGCATTTTTTTCCCCCAGGTAACTTTTACCTTCTGAATCCAATTCTTTCTTTGCAACAACAACAAAAAATTTGGTTCTGCACACATATATTGTATCTAGGATATACTACAACATATGTAATATGTATGGGAATGCCTGCCATCTAGGGGAGGTGCTGGAGGGAAGGAGGGGAAAATTCGGAACAGAAGGGAATGCAAGTGAAAATGTTGTAAAAAATGACCCATGCATATAATACTGTCAAATATATAATAATTATAAAATTAATGAAAAAAGAAAGGATTCAGCAGAATTTGGTTGCTTAGGTAAGTGAGAAGCAAAGTCACCTAAGTTGAAATGATTCAAGTAAGAGAGAAATCTACATTATACTTGGGTATATAAAATTGTTTTAGATGTCATTGTTGTGAATGTCTATATGAACACATGTGTACATATGTATGTATATATATATGCATATGATCATTTTCTGTATACATACATGGGTTCATGAATGTGTTATATCCAGAAACATATTGTGTGTACATAAAAATATATGTGCTGAACTGAAAACCTGCATGGCAGATATATAGGGGAAGAAAGGGGGAAAAAAGTTAAAATTACAATTTTCTCAATATTCCTCCATCTTGCTTACATCACCAGACTTCCTGCCAGAAGGTTGGGTAAATAGCTCCTAATCATTGCTTTAGTTTTTTGTCATGGGTGGTGAATTCCCCCCTTTCATTTTTTTTTTATTAAAGCTTTTTAATTTTCAAAAGATATACATTGATAATTTTTCAGCATTAACTCTTGCAAAAGCCTGTGTTCCAATTATTCCCCCTTGTCCCCACCTCTTCCTTTAGATAATAATCCAATATACATTAAATCCAATATAGGCATACATATTATGCAATTATCTTGCTGCACAAGAAAAATGAAATCAAAAAGAAAAAAATGAGAAATAAAATGCAAACAACAAGGAGAGCAAGAATGCTATGTTGTGATCTGCACTCAGTTTCCACAATGCTCTCTCTGGGCATAGATGGTTCTCTTCAACACAAAGTCACTGGAAATCCTCTGAATCATCTTATTGTGAAGTGCCATGTCCATCAGAATTGATCATTGTATACTCTTGCTGTTGCCATGTACAATGATCTCCTGGTTCTATTCATTTCACTTAGCATCAGTTCATGTGACTCTCTCTAGGCTTCTCTGAAATCATCCTGCTGATGGCTTCTTATGGAACATTAATATTCCATGCAATTCATATACCGTAACATATCTGGGCATTCTGTAACGAAGGGGCAGCCACTCAGTGTCCAGTTTCTTGCAAATACCAAACATTGTTGCACATATGGGTCCCTTTCCCTCTTTTAGGATCTCTAGGACATAGAAGCCCAGAACAAACCAGGCTGAATCAAAGGGTATGCACAATTTGACAGCCCTTTGGGCATCACTCCCAATTGCTCTCTATGCTCTTTTATTTTCGATGCTGGTGATTTGCTTTTTCTTTCCTTTTTCTTGTCAAATTAACCAAAGTTTTATCTGTTTTGTTGCTTTTTCCCTTTTAGCTTTACTCATTAGTTCATTTACTTATTTTAGTTCATTACTCATTTGCTTAGCATTATTCATTAGTTCATTAGTTTTCTTATTTTCACATTTATTAATCTCTCCTTGGGATTTCTAATTTGATATTTAATTGGGACTTTTAATTTCTTTTCTTGTTTTTTTCCTCGCTTGCCTAGTTGCATGTCCACGTCATTGATGTCCTCTTTAATTTTTTCACATACTTATTTGGAGAGAAAAAAATTTGCCTTAAGAACTCACTATTTTGGCTGCATTATCTCATAGGTTTTCATACATTGTTTCATGATTTTAATTCTCTTGGTGGAATTATGGAATGTTTCTGTAATTTGTTGTTTCATCCACTCATTTTTTAGCATTCGATTCAACCATTCTGGAGAGCAATTTGGATCCTTGCAGAAAAGGCTAGCAAACTGCACATACCTATAGAAATGGCAATTGCCTTATGGTGTCTGTATTCCAAAAACCTGTGCCAAGTTGTTTGTAATTGTTCTTTTTATGATAGAAACCGGAAAATCGGTAGACACCCATCAATTGGAGAATGGCTGAACAAGATGTAACGGTATATGAAGGTTATCATTATATGAATGACGGTATATGAATGTTAGCATTATATAAGAAATGATGAACAAGCTCATTTTAGAAAGGCCTGGAAAGATTCACACAAACTGATGCTGTGTGGAACAATCAGAAGGAAGAATACTTTGTACCAAATAACAGCAAGAATTTGTATTGATCAGCTAGGAAAAAATTGCTTCTTTTCAGTGCTTTGGTGATCCAAGCAATCCCAATAGACTATGGACAGCAAATGCCATCCGCATTCACAAAAAGAACTACAGAAAAAGAATGTAAAACACCATATGCTATGTTTTTCTTTCACTCTCTCTCTCTCTCATGATTATTCCCTTTTGCTCTGATTTGTCTTTCCCAACATGATTCATAAAAGCAATGCTTATTAAAAGTAAATTTACTAAACACTACAAAAAATTTAAAATTAAAATTTTATTCAACATTTAATGTATAATACAGGACAGCCAATAACTATGCTGTTTAGGGCATCCAATGAGCCAGAGACCTGGGGACCAAGTCTGACTGAAAGTACATGTACAATTAGTAATTACTGATTCTCAATATATCATCTTTGTGAACAGGACACCCTGGACTGGTGTTTGCAATTTTCCTTTATAGTTGGCAGAGCCTTTTCCGGGGACCTTTGGCTGGAGTGCCTAAAGCCTGTGGCAGGCAGGGGCTGCAGCCTGAGGGAAGAGGGGGCTAGGAGGGGTGGGGTGGTCATTGGTCAGCCCAGAGACCGGCTTCTTCCAGGGGTCGGGATTGCCAAGGCCGGCCTAGCTGCTGGCATCACAGTGAATGCTGGAGGTTTATGTTGGGCATCTGTTGCCTCAGGTTTTCAAGGGAAATGGGGGGAGATCAATTGTGGAAGAGGAGTGTCCTGACCCATCTGTGGAGTGTTCTTGCCAGGTGGTGGAACCACATCTGCAGAGGTCACACATTCAGACTGGATGTTGAGGGTGATTGGGGCCTTTAGGGGGGGAGCGTCTTTTTGCAAAGATGGCACAATGCCTTCCATTTGCCCTGTTGGCATTCTTCTAGGTGTTGGGTTGAAGTCTCTGGAGGGCACACATTCATCCTAAAAGGGGTTAAGATGGGTTAGCTTATCTGTTTTTTTTTTGTTTTTGTTTTTGTTTTTGTTTTGTTTTGTTTTTTTTACCTAATATGTGATGAAGAGTTGAGGTCGATTGAGGAAGAGGAACGCCTTTGGCCCACTGGTGGAAGCTTCTGCCAGGCTGTGGGACCGATTCTGTGGAGGGTAGACATTTAGACTGGTGGTTGAGTTAATTTAGTTTTCTTTTCCACACCATGGGTTACGTGGGGAGGTCAACTCGGGGTGAGGTCCTCCAGGGCCCGTTGGCAGAGCCTTCTGCCAAGTGGTATGTCCAAGTCTGTGGATGAAGGAGGCAACATATCAGCAAAGGGGAAGGAATTAGGAAACAGAGAAGGATGTGGGTGGCAAAAATAGGAAGAATACTTTGTAGGAAATAACAGCAAGAATTTGTGACAGATAGGAGAGAATTGGTTCTTCCTAGCGCTTTAGTGATCCAAAGCAATCCTAATAAGACTTTACAGAAAATACCCTCTGCATTAAAAAAAAAATGAGAAAAAAATGTAACACACCATGTACTATGTTCACTTTTTTTTTCTCTCTCTCTTCCATGGTTGTTCCATTTGCTTTGTTTTTTCTCTCCAAACACGATTCATAAAGCAAAGTGTATTCTAAATTAATACATTTATTAACCCCCATCAAATGAAAATTCTATTTTATTGTCCAAATAATAGGACAATCAAGGTAGGAGAACAATATAGGACAATATATGACAACAACAGGAAGGTCATATTTGTGCCAAAATGTTTGTGGCAGCTGTTTTTCTAGCGGCCAGAAACTGGAAATGGAATGGATGTCCACCATTTGGAGAATGGTTGGGTAAATTATGGTATATGAGTGTTATGGAATCTTATTGTTCTATAAGAAATGACCAAAAGGAGGAATACAGAGAGGCTTGGAAAGACTTACATGAACTGATGCTAAGTGAAATGAGCACAACCATTAGATCATTACATACTTCAACAACAATACTGTAGGAGGATGTATTCTGATGGAAGTGGATATCTTGACAGAGTGAAGGTCTCATTCAGTTCCAATTCATCCATGATGGACAGAATTGGCTATACCCAGAGAAGGAACACGGGGAAATGAGTGTGAACTATTTTCACTTCTTGTTTTTCTTCCCAGGTTATTTTTACCTTCTGAATCTAATTCTTCTTGTGCAACAAGAGAACTGTACGGTTCTGCACCCATACATTGTATCTGCAATATACTATAACATAGTAAACCTGTATAAACCTGCCTGCCTTGTAGGGGAGGGGGTCGAGGGAGGGAAGGCAAAAGTCAGAACAGAAGTGAGTGCAAGGGATAATGTTGTAAAAAAAATTGCCCAACAATCGCAAGGCCAATACTTCTGGCCGCCAATACCCTTGGCATCCAATCAACCAGAGAGCCAGAGGGTCAGAGAACCAGAGACTCAGGGACCAAGGCTGGCTTTATCTGGCTTTATCTTTAAAAAATAATTAAAGCTTTCTATTTATAAAACATATGCTTGGGTAATTTTTCAACAAAGTGTTATGTACCAAATTATCCCCTTTTTCCCCCCACTCCCTCCCTTAGGAGGCAGGTACTCTAATACATGTTGAAAATCTTTAAAATATATAGTTAAACAGTTAGCTTGCTGTACAAGAAAAAACAGACTCAGGAGGAGAAAAACCCAAAAGACAACAAAATGCAAGCAAACAGAAAGAGTAAGAATGCTATGTTATGGTCCACACTCAGTTCCCATGGCTCTCTACATCACTGAAAAATTTTAATTGGTTTGAATCATAATCATTGTTGAAGAGAGATTCTATCCAACAGAATTGATCATCCTCTAGTCCTGTGGCATGTTATAATGATCTCCTGGTTCTGCTCTTTTCACTTAGCTTAGTCTCTCCAGGCCTCTCTGAAATAAATTATTCAGCCACTCTCCAAATCATTGGCATCCATTCAGTTTCCAGTTTCTTGCCACTACAAAAAGGGCTGCCACAAACATTTTTGCACATGCGGGGTCCCTTTTCCTCTGCTGAGATCTCTTTGGGATATAAACACAGTAGAATCACTGTTGGGTCAAAGGGTATGCAGTTTGATAACTTTTTGAGCATAGTTCCAAACTGCTGTCCAGAATGGTTGGATCTGTTCACTATTCCACCAGCAATGCATCCGCATCCCAGTTTTCCCACATCCCCTCCAACATTCATCATTATCGTTTCTTGTCATCTTAGCCAATCTGATAGCTATATAGGGGTAGCTCAGAATTTCTCTTTATTTGCATTTCTCTGTTCCGAGTGATTTGGAGCATCTTTTCATATGACTACAAATAGTTTCAATATCTTCATCTGAAAAATGTCTGTCCATATCCTTTCACATTTATCAATTGGAGAATGGCTTAACTTCTTATGAAGTTGAATCCATTCTCTATTATATTTGAGAAATGAGGCGTTTATCAGATCCTTTGAAAGTAAAGATGTTTTCCCCATTCATTGCTTCTTTTCTAATCTTGTCCACATTAGTTTTGTTTGTACAAAAACTTTTTAACTTAATCTAATGAAAATTATTTATTTTGTGATCAATAATGATTTCTAGTTCTTCTTTGGTCATACATTCCTTCCTCGTGTACAGTTCTGAGAGGTAAATTATCCTATGCTCTTCCAAATTTGTTTATTATAGCATTCTTATTTCCAGATCATGAACCCATTTGGACCTTAGCTTGGTATATGGTGTTAGGTGTGGGTCAATGCAGAGCTTCTGCCATCCTAGTTTTCCATTTTCCTAGCAGTTTTTGTCAAATAGTGAATTCTTATCCCAAATGCTGGGGTCAAACACTAGAGTGCTATACTAATTGACTATTTTGTTCTGTGAATCTAACTTATTCCACTGATCAATGGATCTTTTTCCATCTAGTAAAAAATGGTTTTGATGGTCTAGCTGTACCAGATCTCTGTCAAACACTACATTGCTATAGTCATTAACTATTTTGTCCTGTAAACTTAACCTATTCCATTGATCACTGCTCTTTTTCCTATCTAGCACCAAATGGTTTGGATGGCCTAGCTACGACATCTAAAGCTACATTATAAAGCAGCGGTCACCTTCATTTTTTTTTTTAAATTAATTCCCTTGAAATTCTTGACCTTTTGCACTTACAGATTAATTTTTTTTTTGGGGGGCGGGGGTCAGTAAAATAGTTTGAGAGTTTGTTTGGTATAGCGCTAAATAAATAGGTGTATCCAGTCTTGGGTAGTTTTGTCATCTTTATTATTTTTGCTGCCCCTATCCAATACCACTTTATATTTTTCCAATTGGTTAGATCAGTTTTGTAGTACTGTTCATATAGTTCCTGACTGTCCTTTGCCTTATAAGATTTTTCAGATAAATGGAATTTCTCTTTGTATCTCTCATTGTTGGATTTTATCAGTGATGTATAAAAGTGCTGATGATTTATGTGGATTTATTTTGTATCCTGCAACATTGCTAAAGTGCTGGAATATTTCTAATAGCTTTATACTAGATTCTCTAGAATTCTCTATATCATCATATCATCTGCAAAGAGTGATCATTTGGTTTCCTCATTAAATAACCTGTCTTCTCTTATTGCCAAAGCTAGCATTTTGAATACAATATTAAATAGTAATGGTGATAGTGGGGGCAAACTTGTTTCACCCCTGATGTTACTGGGAATGGTAGCAGTTTATCCCCATTACATATGAGGCTTGCTGATGGTTTTAAATAGATGCTACTGACTATTTTTAGGAAAAGTCCAATTATTCCTGTGTTCTCAAGTGTTTTTATTAGGAATGGATGTTACATTTTATTACCTATTGTGATAATCATGTTTTTAATTTGGTTATTGATATTGTCAATCATGCTTCCTAATATTGAACCAGACCTACATTCAAGTATAAAATCCTACTTGGTAATAGCATATTATCCTGGGAATTAATTTCTCATATTTTACTCAAGATTTTTGCATCAATATTCATTAGATAGAGTGGTCTATATATTTTTTTCTCTTTTTGTCCTCCCTAGTTGAGGTATCAGTACTATGGCTGTGTCATTAAAGAATTTTGGTAGGAGTCCTTCATTGCCTAGTTTTCAAATACTTTAGTATTGGAGTTGTATTCTTGAAAATCCATCTGGTCCTGGTATTTTTGAGTAGAGAGTTGATTAACAGCTTGTTCTATTTCTCTTTCTAAAATGGCATTATTTAGGTAATTTATTTACTCTTCTGTTAATCTGGGCATTCTATATTTTTGGACATATTACTCCTTTGCAATTTGGGGCAAAATAACTACTAATTATCACTTTAATTGCCTCTTCATTGGTGGAAAGTTCTTTTCATTTTTGACACTAAAATTTTGATTTTCCTCTCCTAATCAAATTAACTAAAGGTCAATTTTTTTTTCATAAAACCAACACTTAGTTTTATTTACCTCTTATTTTTTACAATTTCAAATTTGGTATTTTGAGTTTTCTTTTTTTTAATAATTTTATAATTAAGGGTTTTTTTTTTGACAGTACATATGCATAGGTATTTTTTTTTACTACATTATCCCTTTTTTTTTTTTTTTTACTACATTATCCCTTGTACTCCCTCTGTTCCGAAATTTTCCCCTCCTTCCCCCCATCCCCTCCTTAGATCTCAGGCATTCCCATACATATTAAATGTCTTATAGTATATATCCTAGGTACAATATATATGTGCAGAACTGAATTATGTTGTTGTTGTTATTGTTGTTGCAAAGGAAGAATTGTATTCCGAAGGTAAAAATAATCTGAGAAGAAAAACAACAACAACAACAACAACAAAAATGCTTATAGTTTATACTCATTTCCCAATGTTCCTTTTCAGGGTGTAGCTGATTCTGTCCAATTATTTAAATCTGATTTTATTTTTGTGGCAAGTGTTTGGTAATTTTGCTCATATAATACCTGACTTTCCTTTGGTAGATATATTCCCAAATATTTTATACTATCAACAGTCATTTTGAATGGAATTTCTCTTTGTATCTCTTGCTCTTGGATTGTGTTGGTCATGTATAAAAATGCTGAGGATTTATGTGGATTTATTTTGTATCCTGCAACTTTGCTAAAGTTCGGAATTATTTCTAATAGCATTTGAGCAGAGTCTTTGGGGTTCTCTAAGTATAGAATCGTGTCTTCTGCAAAGAATGATAGTTTGATTTCCTTACTTCCTACTCTAATTACTTGAATCTCTTTCTTGGCTGTTATTGCTGAGGCTAGCATTTCTAGTACTATATTGAATAGGAATGGGGATAGTGGGCAACCTTGTTTCACTCCTGATCTTACAGTGAAAGGTTCCAGTTTATCACCATTGCATAGGATGTTTACTGATGGTTGTAAATATATGCTCCTTATTATTTTAAGGAATAGTCCATTTATTCCTATACTCTCAAGGGTTTTTAATAGGTATGGAAGTTGGATTTTATCAAATGCTTTTTCTGCATCTATTGAGATGATGATCATATGGTTTTTATTAATTTGATTATTAATATGGTCAATTATACTAATAGTTTTCCTAATATTAAACCAGCCCTGAATTCCTGGTATAAATCCTACTTGATCATAGTGTATTATCCTGGGGATGATTTTCTGAAGTGTTTTTGCTAATATCTTATTTAAGATTTTAGCATCAATATTCATTAAGGAGATTGGTCTATAGTTTTCTTTCTCAGTTTTCAATCTACCTGTTTTAGGTATCAGTACCGTGCCTGTGTCATAAAAGGAATTTGGTAGGACTCCTTCCATCCCTCTTTTTTCAAATAGTTTATATAGCATTGGAGTTAGGTGTTCTTTAAATGTTTGGTAGAATTCACATGTAAATCCATCTGGTCCTGGGGATTTTTTCTTAGGGAGTTGCTTAAAAGCTTGTATTTCTTTTTCTGAAATGGGACTATTTAGACTTCTTCCTCAGTTAATCTGGGCAAGCTATATTTTTGAAGGTATTCTTCCATTTCATTTAAGTTATCGAATTTATTGGTTCTTAAAGTTGAGCAAAGTTCTAATTTCCTCTTCATTAATGGTGAGTTCTCCCTTTTCATTTTCAAGACTAACAATTTGCTTTTACTCTTTCCTTTTTTTGAATCAGATTTACTAAGGGTTTGTCTATTTTGTCGGTTTTTTCAACGAACCTACTCTTAGTTTTATTTTAATTAATTCAATCATTTTTTTACTTTCAATTTTATTAATCTCACCTTTTCTTTTTAGAATTTCAAGTTTCGTGTCTGGGGGATTTTAATTTGTTCCTTTGCTAGCAATTTTAGTTGTAAGCCCAATTCGTTGACCCTCTCTTTCTCTATTTTATGCAAGTAGGCCTCTAGAGATATAAAACTTACCCTCCTTGGCTGTATCCCACATATTTTGGTATGATGTCTCATTATTGTCATTTTCTTGGGGGAAGTTATGAATTATGCCTATGATTTGCTCTTTTACCCAATCATTCTTTAGTATGAGATTATTTCGTTTCCAATTAAGTTTTGGTCTATTTTCCCCTGGCTTTTTATTAAATGTATTAGATTAGATTAGAAGGGAAGTAACAAATTGGGAAAACATTTTTACAGTTAAAGGTTCTGATAAAGGCCTCATCTCCAAACCAGAGAGAGAATTGACTTTAATTTATAAGAAATCAAGCCATTCTCCAATTGATAAATGGTCAAAGGATATGAACAGACAATTTTCAGATGATGAAATTAAACCTATTTCCACTCATATGAAAGAATGTTCCAAATCACTATTGATGAGGAAATGCAAATTAAGACAACTGTGAGATACCACTACACACCTGTCAGATTGGCTAAGATGACAGGAACAAATAATGATGAATGTTGGAGGGGCTTTCGGAGAACTGGGACACTGATGCATTGTTGGTGGAGTTGTGAAAGAATCCAACTATTCTGGAGAGCAATCTGGAATTATGTCCAAAAAGTTATCAAAATGTGCATACCCTTTGACCCAGCAGTGCTACTACTGGGCTTATATCCCAAAGAAATACTAAAGAAGGGAAAGGGACCTGGATGTGCCAAAATGTTTGTGGTAGCCCTTTTTGTAGAGGCTAGAAACTGGAAAATGAATGGATGCCCATCAATTGGAGAATGGTTGGGTAAATTATGCTTTATGAATGTTATGGAATCTTATTGTTCTATAAGAAATGACCAAAAGGAGGAATACAGAGAGGCTTGGAGAGACTTACATCAACTGATGCTGAGTGAAACGGGCAGAATGAGGAGATCATTATACACTTCAACAATGATACTGTATCAGGATGTATTCTGATGGAAGTGGATATCCTTCAACAGAGAAGAGCTAATCGAATTCCAATTGATCAATGATGGAGTTTTCAATTTGTTCTTTTTCTAGTTTTTAGTTGCAAGCCCAATTCACTGATCTTCTCTTTCTCTATTTTATACATGAGCATCAAGAGAGACAAATTTCCTTTTTATTACTGCTTTGGCTGTATCCCACAAATTTTGGTATGTTGTCTCACTGTTGTCATTCTCTTGGGTGAAATTGTTGATTGCGTCTAAGATTTGCTTTTTCATCCATTCATTTGATAGGATGAGATTATTTCATTTGCAATAATTTGTTTGCCTTTCTCCTGGCCTTTTATTGAATAAAATTTTTTATGGCATCATGATCTGAAAAGAAATTTGCACTTATTCTTTCTGCCTTTCTGTGTTCGTTTTGATGTTTTTAATGTCCTAATATGTAATCAATTTTAGTTTAGGTTTCATAAACTGCTGAGAAGAAAGACAAAACTTTCCTCTTTTTCCAGTAAAATCCCCTTCCCACCTCTAGATTTGTTTTGTTTTATTTTGTTTTTATAATGGAAGAGTAGTAATATGGAATTATACATGCACTCTTTTTGTCTCCTAATACTGTCAAATATATAATAATTATAAAATTAATGAAAAAAGAAATGATTCAGCAGAATTTGGTTGCTTAGGTAAGTGAGAAGCAAAGTCACCTAAGTTGAAATGATTCAAGTAAGAGAGAAATCTACATTATACTTGGGTATATAAAATTGTTTTAGATGTCATTGTTGTGAATGTCTATATGAACACATGTGTACATATGTATGTATATATATATGCATATGATCATTTTCTGTATACATACATGGGTTCATGAATGTGTTATATCCAGAAACATATTGTGTGTACATAAAAATATATGTGCTGAACTGAAAACCTGCATGGCAGATATATAGGGGAAGAAAGGGGGAAAAAAGTTAAAATTACAATTTTCTCAATATTCCTCCATCTTGCTTACATCACCAGACTTCCTGCCAGAAGGTTGGGTAAATAGCTCCTAATCATTGCTTTAGTTTTTTGTCATGGGTGGTGAATTCCCCCCTTTCATTTTTTTTTTATTAAAGCTTTTTAATTTTCAAAAGATATACATTGATAATTTTTCAGCATTAACTCTTGCAAAAGCCTGTGTTCCAATTATTCCCCCTTGTCCCCACCTCTTCCTTTAGATAATAATCCAATATACATTAAATCCAATATAGGCATACATATTATGCAATTATCTTGCTGCACAAGAAAAATGAAATCAAAAAGAAAAAAATGAGAAATAAAATGCAAACAACAAGGAGAGCAAGAATGCTATGTTGTGATCTGCACTCAGTTTCCACAATGCTCTCTCTGGGCATAGATGGTTCTCTTCAACACAAAGTCACTGGAAATCCTCTGAATCATCTTATTGTGAAGTGCCATGTCCATCAGAATTGATCATTGTATACTCTTGCTGTTGCCATGTACAATGATCTCCTGGTTCTATTCATTTCACTTAGCATCAGTTCATGTGACTCTCTCTAGGCTTCTCTGAAATCATCCTGCTGATGGCTTCTTATGGAACATTAATATTCCATGCAATTCATATACCGTAACATATCTGGGCGTTCTGTAACGAATGGGCAGCCACTCAGTGTCCAGTTTCTTGCAAATACCAAACATTGTTGCACATATGGTTCCCTTTCCCTCTTTTAGGATCTCTAGGACATAGAAGCCCAGAACAAACCAGGCTGAATCAAAGGGTATGCACAATTTGACAGCCCTTTGGGCATCACTCCCAATTGCTCTCTATGCCCTTTTATTTTCGATGCTGGTGATTTGCTTTTTCTTTCCTTTTTCTTGTCAAATTAACCAAAGTTTTATCTGTTTTGTTGCTTTTTCCCTCTTAGCTTTACTCATTAGTTCATTTACTTATTTTAGTTCATTACTCATTTGCTTAGCTTTACTCATTAGTTCATTAGTTTTCTTATTTTCACATTTATTAATCTCTCCTTGGGATTTCTAATTTGATATTTAATTGGGACTTTTAATTTCTTTTCTTGTTTTTTCCCTCGCTTGCCTAGTTGCATGTCCACGTCATTGATGTCCTCTTTAATTTTTTCACATACTTATTTGGAGAGAAAAAAATTTGCCTTAAGAACTCACTATTTTGGCTGCATTATCTCATAGGTTTTCATACATTGTTTCATGATTTTAATTTTCTTGGTGGAATTATGGAATGTTTCTGTAATTTGTTGTTTCATCCACTCATTTTTTAGCATTCGATGCAACCATTCTGGAGAGTAATTTGGATCCTTGCAGAAACGGCTATCAAACTGCACATACCTTTAGAAATGGCAATTGCCTTATGGGGTCTGTATTCCAAAAACCTGTGCTAAGTTGTTTGTAATTGTTCTTTTTATGATAGAAACTGGAAAATCGGTAGACACCCATCAATTGGAGAATGGCTGAACAAGATGTGACGGTATATGAAGGTTATCATTATATGAATGACGGTATATGAATGTTAGCATTATATAAGAAATGATGAACAAGCTCATTTTAGAAAGGCCTGGAAAGATTCACACAAACTGATGCTGTGTGGAACAATCAGAAGGAAGAATACTTTGTACCAAATAACAGCAAGAATTTGTATTGATCAGCTAGGAAAAAATTGCTTCTTTTCAGTGCTTTGGTGATCTCCAAGCAATCCCAATAGACTTTGGACAGCAAATGCCATCCGCATTCACAAAAAGAACTACAGAAAAAGAATGTAAAACACCATATGCTATGTTTTTCTTTCACTCTCTCTCTCTCTCATGATTATTCCCTTTTGCTCTGATTTGTCTTTCCCAACATGATTCATAAAAGCAATGCTTATTAAAAGTAAATTTACTAAACACTACAAAAAATTTAAAATTAAAATTTTATTCAACATTTAATGTATAATACAGGACAGCCAATAACTATGCTGTTTAGGGCATCCAATGAGCCAGAGACCTGGGGACCAAGTCTGACTGAAAGTACATGTACAATTAGTAATTATTGATTCTCAATATATCATCTTTGTGAACAGGACCTTGGACTGGTGTTCGCAATTTTCCTTTATAGTTGGCTGAGCCTTTTCCGGGGACCTTTGGCTGGAGTGCCTAAAGCCTGTGGCAGGCAGGGGCTGCAGCCTGAGGGAAGAGGGGGCTAGGAGGGGTGGGGTGGTCATTGGTCAGCCCAGAGACCGGCTTCTTCCAGGGGTCGGGATTGCCAAGGCCGGCCTAGCTGCTGGCATCATAGTGAATGCTGGAGGTTTATGTTGGGCATCTGTTCCCTCAGGTTTTCAAGGGAAATGGGGGGAGATCAATTGTGGAAGAGGAGTGTCCTGACCCATCTGTGGAGTGTTCTTGCCAGGTGGTGGAACCACATCTGCAGAGGTCACACATTCAGACTGGATGTTGAGGGTGATTGGGGCCTTTAGGGGGGGAGCGTCTTTTTGCAAAGATGGCACAATGCCTTCCATTTGCCCTGTTGGCATTCTTCTAGGTGTTGGGTTGAAGTCTCTGGAGGGCACACATTCATCCTAAAAGGGGTTAAGATGGGTTAGCTTATCTGTTTTTTTTTTTTTTGTTTGTTTTTGTTTTTGTTTTTGTTTTGTTTTGTTTTTTTTACCTAATATGTGATGAAGAGTTGAGGTCGATTGAGGAAGAGGAACGCCTTTGGCCCACTGGTGGAAGCTTCTGCCAGGCTGTGGGACCGATTCTGTGGAGGGTAGACATTTAGACTGGTGGTTGAGTTAATTTAGTTTTCTTTTCCACACCATGGGTTACGTGGGGAGGTCAACTCGGGGTGAGGTCCTCCAGGGCCTGTTGGCAGAGCCTTCTGCCAAGTGGTACGTCCAAGTCTGTGGATGAAGGAGGCAACATATCAGCAAAGGGGAAGGAATTAGGAAACAGAGAAGGATGTGGGTGGCAAAAATAGGAAGAATACTTTGTAGGAAATAACAGCAAGAATTTGTGACAGATAGGAGAGAATTGGTTCTTCCTAGCGCTTTAGTGATCCAAAGCAATCCTAATAAGACTTTACAGAAAATACCCTCTGCATTAAAAAAAATGAGAAAAAAATGTAACATACCATGTACTATGTTCACTTTTTTTTTCTCTCTCTCTCTTCCATGGTTGTTCCATTTGCTTTGTTTTTTCTCTCCAAACACGATTCATAAAGCAAAGTGTATTCTAAATTAATACATTTATTAACCCCCCATCAAATGAAAATTCTATTTTATTGTCCAAATAATAGGACAATCAAGGTAGGAGAACAATATAGGACAATATACGACAACAACAGGAAGATCATATTTGTGCCAAAATGTTTGTGGCAGCCCTTTTTCTAGCGGCCAGAAACTGGAAATTGAATGGATGTCCACCATTCGGAGAATGGTTGGGTAAATTATGGTTTGTGAATATTATGGAATATTATGATTCTGTAAGAAATGACCAGCAGGAAGAATACAGAGAGGCTTGGAAAGACTTACATGAACTGATGCTAAGTGAAATGAGCACAACCATTAGATCATTACATACTTCAACAACAATACTTAGGAGGATGTATTCTGATGGAAGTGGATATCTTGACAAAGAGAAGGTCTCATTCAGTTCCAATTCATCCATGATGGACAGAATTGGCTATACCCAGAGAAGGAACACGGGGAAATGAGTGTGAACTATTTTCATTTCTTGTTTTTCTTCCCAGGTTATTTTTACCTTCTGAATCTAATTCTTCTTGTGCAACAAGAGTACTGTACGGTTCTGCACCCATACATTGTATCTGCAATATACTATAACATAGTAAACCTGTATAAACCTGCCTGCCTTGTAGGGGAGGGGGTGGAGGGAGGGAAGGCAAAAGTCAGAACAGAAGTGAGTGCAAGGGATAATGTTGTAAAAAAAATTGCCCAACAATAGCAAGGCCAATACTTTTGGCCACCAATACCCTTGGCATCCAATCAACCAGAGAGCCAGAGGGTCAGAGAACCAGAGACTCAGGGACCAAGGCTGGCTTTATCTGGCTTTATCTTTAAAAAATAATTAAAGCTTTCTATTTATAAAACATATGCTTGGGTAATTTTTCAACAAAGTGTTATGTACCAAATTATCCCCTTTTTTCCCCCACTCCCTCCCTTAGGAGGCAGGTACTCTAATACATGTTGAAAATCTTTAAAATATATAGTTAAACAGTTAGCTTGCTGTACAAGAAAAAACAGACTCAGGAGGAGAAAAACCCAAAAGACAACAAAATGCAAGCAAACAGAAAGAGTAAGAATGCTATGTTATGGTCCACACTCAGTTCCCATGGCTCTCTACATCACTGAAAAATTTTAATTGGTTTGAATCATAATCATTGTTGAAGAGAGATTCTATCCAACAGAATTGATCATCCTCTAGTCCTGTGGCATGTTATAATGATCTCCTGGTTCTGCTCTTTTCACTTAGCTTAGTCTCTCCAGGCCTCTCTGAAATAAATTATTCAGCCACTCTCCAAATCATTGGCATCCATTCAGTTTCCAGTTTCTTGCCACTACAAAAAGGGCTGCCACAAACATTTTTGCACATGCGGGGTCCCTTTTCCTCTGCTGAGATCTCTTTGGGATATAAACACAGTAGAATCACTGTTGGGTCAAAGGGTATGCAGTTTGATAACTTTTTGAGCATAGTTCCAAACTGCTGTCCAGAATGGTTGGATCTGTTCACTATTCCACCAGCAATGCATCCGCATCCCAGTTTTCCCACATCCCCTCCAACATTCATCATTATCGTTTCTTGTCATCTTAGCCAATCTGATAGCTATATAGGGGTAGCTCAGAATTTCTCTTTATTTGCATTTCTCTGTTCCGAGTGATTTGGAGCATCTTTTCATATGACTACAAATAGTTTCAATATCTTCATCTGAAAAATGTCTGTCCATATCCTTTCACATTTATCAATTGGAGAATGGCTTAACTTCTTATGAAGTTGAATCCATTCTCTATTATATTTGAGAAATGAGGCGTTTATCAGATCCTTTGAAAGTAAAGATGTTTTCCCCATTCATTGCTTCTTTTCTAATCTTGTCCACATTAGTTTTGTTTGTACAAAAACTTTTTAACTTAATCTAATGAAAATTATTTATTTTGTGATCAATAATGATTTCTAGTTCTTCTTTGGTCATACATTCCTTCCTCGTGTACAGTTCTGAGAGGTAAATTATCCTATGCTCTTCCAAATTTGTTTATTATAGCATTCTTATTTCCAGATCATGAACCCATTTGGACCTTAGCTTGGTATATGGTGTTAGGTGTGGGTCAATGCAGAGCTTCTGCCATCCTAGTTTTCCATTTTCCTAGCAGTTTTTGTCAAATAGTGAATTCTTATCCCAAATGCTGGGGTCAAACACTAGAGTGCTATACTAATTGACTATTTTGTTCTGTGAATCTAACTTATTCCACTGATCAATGGATCTTTTTCCATCTAGTAAAAAATGGTTTTGATGGTCTAGCTGTACCAGATCTCTGTCAAACACTACATTGCTATAGTCATTAACTATTTTGTCCTGTAAACTTAACCTATTCCATTGATCACTGCTCTTTTTCCTATCTAGCACCAAATGGTTTGGATGGCCTAGCTGTATGACATCTAAAGCTACATTATAAAGCAGTGGTCACCTTCATTTTTTTTTTAAATTAATTCCCTTGAAATTCTTGACCTTTTGCACTTACAGATTAATTTTTTTTGGGGGGGGGCGGGGGTCAGTAAAATAGTTTGAGAGTTTGTTTGGTATAGCGCTAAATAAATAGGTGTATCCAGTCTTGGGTAGTTTTGTCATCTTTATTATTTTTGCTGCCCCTATCCAATACCACTTTATATTTTTCCAATTGGTTAGATCAGTTTTGTAGTACTGTTCATATAGTTCCTGACTGTCCTTTGCCTTATAAGATTTTTCAGATAAATGGAATTTCTCTTTGTATCTCTCATTGTTGGATTTTATCAGTGATGTATAAAAGTGCTGATGATTTATGTGGATTTATTTTGTATCCTGCAACATTGCTAAAGTGCTGGAATATTTCTAATAGCTTTATACTAGATTCTCTAGAATTCTCTATATCATCATATCATCTGCAAAGAGTGATCATTTGGTTTCCTCATTAAATAACCTGTCTTCTCTTATTGCCAAAGCTAGCATTTTGAATACAATATTAAATAGTAATGGTGATAGTGGGGGCAAACTTGTTTCACCCCTGATGTTACTGGGAATGGTAGCAGTTTATCCCCATTACATATGAGGCTTGCTGATGGTTTTAAATAGATGCTACTGACTATTTTTAGGAAAAGTCCAATTATTCCTGTGTTCTCAAGTGTTTTTATTAGGAATGGATGTTACATTTTATTACCTATTGTGATAATCATGTTTTTAATTTGGTTATTGATATTGTCAATCATGCTTCCTAATATTGAACCAGACCTACATTCAAGTATAAAATCCTACTTGGTAATAGCATATTATCCTGGGAATTAATTTCTCATATTTTACTCAAGATTTTTGCATCAATATTCATTAGATAGAGTGGTCTATATATTTTTTTCTCTTTTTGTCCTCCCTAGTTGAGGTATCAGTACTATGGCTGTGTCATTAAAGAATTTTGGTAGGAGTCCTTCATTGCCTAGTTTTCAAATACTTTAGTATTGGAGTTGTATTCTTGAAAATCCATCTGGTCCTGGTATTTTTGAGTAGAGAGTTGATTAACAGCTTGTTCTATTTCTCTTTCTAAAATGGCATTATTTAGGTAATTTATTTACTCTTCTGTTAATCTGGGCATTCTATATTTTTGGACATATTACTCCTTTGCAATTTGGGGCAAAATAACTACTAATTATCACTTTAATTGCCTCTTCATTGGTGGAAAGTTCTTTTCATTTTTGACACTAAAATTTTGATTTTCCTCTCCTAATCAAATTAACTAAAGGTCAATTTTTTTTTCATAAAACCAACTCTTAGTTTTATTTACCTCTTATTTTTTACAATTTCAAATTTGGTATTTTGAGTTTTCTTTTTTTTTATTAATTTTATAATTAAGGGTTTTTTTTTGACAGTACATATGCATAGATATTTTTTTTTTACTACATTATCCCTTTTTTTTTTTTTTTTACTACATTATCCCTTGTACTCCCTTTGTTCCGAAATTTTCCCCTCCTTCCCCCCATCCCCACCTTAGATCTCAGGCATTCCCATACATATTAAATGTCTTATAGTATATATCCTAGGTACAATATATATGTGCAGAACTGAATTATGTTGTTGTTGTTATTGTTGTTGCAAAGGAAGAATTGTATTCCGAAGGTAAAAATAATCTGAGAAGAAAAACAACAAGAACAACAACAACAAAAATGCTTATAGTTTATACTCATTTCCCAATGTTCCTTTTCAGGGTGTAGCTGATTCTGTCCAATTATTTAAATCTGATTTTATTTTTGTGGCAAGTGTTTGGTAATTTTGCTCATATAATACCTGACTTTCCCCAAATATTTTATACTATCAACAGTCATTTTGAATGGAATTTCTCTTTGTATCTCTTGCTCTTGGATTGTGTTGGTCATGTATAAAAATGCTGAGGATTTATGTGGATTTATTTTGTATCCTGCAACTTTGCTAAAGTTCGGAATTATTTCTAATAGCATTTGAGCAGAGTCTTTGGGGTTCTCTAAGTATAGAATTGTGTCTTCTGCAAAGAATGATAGTTTGATTTCCTTACTTCCTACTCTAATTCCTTGAATCTCTTTCTTGGCTGTTATTGCTGAGGCTAGCGTTTCTAGTACTATATTGAATAGGAATGGGGATAGTGGGCAACCTTGTTTCACTCCTGATCTTACAGGGAAAGGTTCCAGTTTATCACCATTGCATAGGATGTTTACTGATGGTTGTAAATATATGCTCCTTATTATTTTAAGGAATAGTCCATTTATTCCTATACTCTCAAGGGTTTTTAATAGGTATGGAAGTTGGATTTTATCAAATGCTTTTTCTGCATCTATTGAGATGATGATCATATGGTTTTTATTAATTTGATTATTAATATGGTCAATTATACTAATAGTTTTCCTAATATTAAACCAGCCCTGCATTCCTGGTATAAATCCTACTTGATCATAGTGTATTATCCTGGGGATGATTTTCTGAAGTGTTTTTTGCTAATATCTTATTTAAGATTTTAGCATCAATATTCATTAAGGAGATTGGTCTATAGTTTTCTTTCTCAGTTTTCAATCTACCTGTTTTAGGTATCAGTACCGTGCCTGTGTCATAAAAGGAATTTGGTAGGACTCCTTCCATCCCTCTTTTTTCAAATAGTTTATATAGCATTGGAGTTAGGTGTTCTTTAAATGTTTGGTAGAATTCACATGTAAATCCATCTGGTCCTGGGGATTTTTTCTTAGGGAGTTGCTTAAAAGCTTGTTGTATTTCTTTTTCTGAAATGGGACTATTTAGACTTCTTCCTCAGTTAATCTGGGCAAGCTATATTTTTGAAGGTATTCTTCCATTTCATTTAAGTTATCGAATTTATTGGTTCTTAAAGTTGAGCAAAATTCTAATTTCCTCTTCATTAATGGTGAGTTCTCCCTTTTCATTTTCAAGACTAACAATTTGCTTTTACTCTTTCCTTTTTTTGAATCAGATTTACTAAGGGTTTGTCTATTTTGTTGGTTTTTTCAACGAACCTACTCTTAGTTTTATTTTAATTAATTCAATCGTTTTTTTTTTACTTTCAGTTTTATTAATCTCACCTTTTCTTTTTAGAATTTCAAGTTTCGTGTCTGGGGGATTTTAATTTGTTCCTTTGCTAGCAATTTTAGTTGTAAGCCCAATTCGTTGACCCTCTCTTTCTCTATTTTATGCAAGTAGGCCTCTAGAGATATAAAACTTACCCTCCTTGGCTGTATCCCACATATTTTGGTATGATGTCTCATTATTGTCATTTTCTTGGGGGAAGTTATGAATTATGCCTATGATTTGCTCTTTTACCCAATCATTCTTTAGTATGAGATTATTTCGTTTCCAATTAAGTTTTGGTCTATTTTCCCCTGGCTTTTTATTAAATGTATTAGATTAGATTAGAAGGGAAGTAACAAATTGGGAAAACATTTTTACAGTTAAAGGTTCTGATAAAGGCCTCATCTCCAAACCAGACAGAGAATTGACTTTATAAGAAATCAAGCCATTCTCCAATTGATAAATGGTCAAAGGATATGAACAGACAATTTTCAGATGATGAAATTAAACCTATTTCCACTCATATGAAAGAATGTTCCAAATCACTATTGATGAGGAAATGCAAATTAAGACAACTCTGAGATACCACTACACACCTGTCAGATTGGCTAAGATGACAGGAACAAATAATGGTGAATGTTGGAGGGGCTTTCGGAAAACTGGGACACTGATGCATTGTTGGTGGAGTTGTGAAAGAATCCAACTATTCTGGAGAGCAATCTGGAATTATGTCCAAAAAGTTATCAAAATGTGCATACCCTTTGACCCAGCAGTGCTACTACTGGGCTTATATCCCAAAGAAATACTAAAGAAGGGAAAGGGACCTGGATGTGCCAAAATGTTTGTGGCAGCCCTTTTTGTAGAGGCTAGAAATTGGAAAATGAATGGATGCCCATCAATTGGAGAATGGTTGGGTAAATTATGCTTTATGAATGTTATGGAATCTTATTGTTCTATAAGAAATGACCCAGAGGAGGAATACAGAGGGGCTTGGAGAGACTTACATCAACTGATGCTGAGTGAAACGGGCAGAATGAGGAGATCATTATACACTTCAACAATGATAGTGTATCAGGATGTATTCTGATGGAAGTGGATATCCTTCAACAGAGAAGAGCTAATCGAATTCCAATTGATCAATGATGGAGTTTTCAATTTGTTCTTTTTCTAGTTTTTAGTTGCAAGCCCAATTCACTGATCTTCTCTTTCAATATTTTATACATGAGCATCAAGAGAGACAAATTTCCTTTTTATTACTGCTTTGGCTGTATCCCACAAATTTTGTTATGTTGTCTCACTGTTGTCATTCTCTTGGGTGAAATTGTTGATTGCGTCTAAGATTTGCTTTTTCATCCATTCATTTGATAGGATGAGATTTTTTCGTTTGCAATAATTTGTTTGCCTTTCTCCTGGCCTTTTATTGAATAAAATTTTTTATGGCATCATGATCTGAAAAGAAATTTGCACTTACTCTTTCTGCCTTTCTGTGTTCATTTTGATGTTTTTAATGTCCTAATATATAATCAATTTTAGTTTAGGTTTCATAAACTGCTGAGAAGAAAGACAAAACTTTCCTCTTTTTCCAGTAAAATCCCCTTCCCACCTCTAGATTTGTTTTGTTTTATTTTGTTTTTATAATGGAAGAGCAGTAATATGGAATTATACATGCACTCTTTTTGTCTCCATTCAATTTTCTCAAAAGATCTATTGTACCTAACTTTTCTAATATTCTATTTATCTCTTTAACTTCTTATTTTGTGGTTGATTTATCTAGTTCTGAGAGAGCAAGGTTGAGATTTCCCACTATTATAGTTTTGCTGTCAATTTCTTCTTGCAGTTCTCTTAATTTCTCTTATAGGAATTTAAATCGTATACCGCTTGGTGTATATATGTTTAGTATTGGTATTGCTTCATCATCTATGGTACCCTTTAGCACGACATAGTGCCCTTCCATATCCCTTTTAATTAGATCAATTTTTACTTTTGCTTGATCTGAAGTCAGCATTGGTTACCCCTGCTTTTTTGTACTTCACCTGAAGCATAATAGATTCTGCTCCAGCCTTTTACTTTTCCTCCGTATGTATCATTCTGCTTTAAATGTGTTTCTTTTAAACAATGTATTGTAGGACCCAGTCTGCTAGCCACTTACCTTTTATTGAGAGAGTTCACCCCATTCACATTTATGGTTCAAACTATTTCCTTGCCATCTTATTCCCCAAATTATACTTTTCTCTTTCCTTTTCCCCTTTCCATCCTTCCCCAGTATTTTTCTTATGAGCACTACTTGCCTCAGCCAGCCCTCTTCCTTTAGAGTCCCTCCCCCTGTCTTCTACCTTTCCCTTAGTATTTCTGTTTCCCTTTCTATTTAATTTCCCCCTTTCCCTTTTTGCTTTTCCCCTACCCCACTTTGCTGTAAGGTGAGAGAAGTTTCTTCGGGAAACCAAATATGTCTAATATTTTCCCTTTGAGCCAAATCTGACCAGAGCAAGATTGGTTTTCTTGCCTCTTCTTGAAATGTAATTTCCCTCATTTTCCCTCCACTTTCCTCTTTTTCCCACCTCTAGTTTTTTTTTTTAAATATTGGAACAGTAATATGAAATTATACATGCATTCTCTATGTATACACATAACAGAATTATACTTCTCAAGTGCTGTTTACCTTTTTATGCTTCTCCTGATTTCAATATTTGGAGTTCAAATTTCTTGTTTAGCTTTGGTCATTTCATCCACAATGAAAGGAAGTCACCTATTGCACTGAATTTGCATCTTCTTCCCTGAAAGAAAATGTTCAGTTTAGAGGAGTAATTTATTCTTGGCTGCATTCCAAGTTCCTTTACCTTTCAGAATATCAGATTCCATGTCCTTCTATCCTTTAAGGGGGAAGCCTTTAGGTACTGGGTATAATCCTTATTGTGGTCATTTGGTATTTTAATTTTTTTTTCTGGGTGCTTGTGTTATTTTTTCCTGATCGTTCTAAAATGTAGCCAGGAGATTCCTTGGAGTTTTCCTTTGGGGGTCTGTTTCAGGAGATGTTTGGTGAATTCTTTCAATGTCTATTTTACCTTGTGATTCTGATTTCCTGAAAAATAGTGTCTGGGCTCTTTACCATGGTTTTCAGAAAGTCCAATAATCTTAGACTCTCTCTCCAAGATTTATTTTTCCAGGTCAATTACTTTCCCAATTAGTAAAAAATGTTTGAAATCTGTTCTTTTTTTCCAGAAAAGCTGAAACCTGTCAAAGTTCTTACTGTTTTTTTATTCATTTTGTTTTCGAAAGTTGAGATCTGCAATGATGGACAGAAACAACTACACCCAGATAAGGAACACTGGGAATTGTATGTAAACTGTTAGCACTACTGTCTATGTACCCTGGTTACTTATACCTTCGGAATCTAATACTTAATGTGCAACAAGAAAATGGTATTTACACAAATATATTGCATCTAGGTTTTACTATAACATATGTAAAATGTATGGGATTGCCTGTCATCAAGGGGAAGGAGTAGAGGGAGGGAGGGGATAATTTGGAAAAATGAATACAAGGGATAATGTTTAAAAAAATTACTCATGCATATATACTGTAAAAATTATAAATAAATGAAATAAAAAAAAAAAAAAAGAAAGTTGAGATCTGTTTAACCAGTAAGGGGGGATTTGTCCAAACTTCCTCTGCAAGTGTCAGCAGCTGCACAGGATTAGTATTTCCTAACTGCTGGGTACTGTGTGGGCATGGCCTGGTGGCATGAGATTCTGTCATTTGGGGATTCACTATTTACCTTTGGGGAGGACTTGTTTTTTGACTTCTCTTCTGAAGTACTGGGCTTCCAGGAAACCTGTGTCTTCTCTTCCATCTTGGCTCTGCCCCACAAACTGTGGTTTCTTCATTTGGGAGGTGGGCAGGGTGAGTGTCTTCGCTCTGAGGCCTTTGCGGGATTTTTTGTGGGAATAGCAGGCAGGGGAGGGTAAAGGAAGCTAGAGAGAGGAGGGGGGGCTCCCTGTTTCCCCTGGCCTTGCAGGGCAGACAATGAATTTGGATCCTGGCTCTCTATGGAGACAAAATGGTTTTCCTTTTCCAGTGGCAAGATTTTGCCAGAAGGCCTGCTTAAGAGGTGTGACTTGGGCCTTTTGTAGAAACTTCTTCTCTCCAGAGGAGCCAGCTGCTTCAAGGGGGCTCTCTTTCCCGGACTGGCTACCCTGGATTTTGTTGGGTCCTGCTCCCATATGGGCGCAATCTTGTTTGATGGGATGCCCATGGAAGACTTCGCCCCTTGGCTGAAACAGTTGTTACTGAGGGACGGAAGTCCTTGGGTAGGACTGTTTTCCCTAGTGTTTGGTGGATTCCGTTCCACCACAGGGGGTATTAACCTAGGGAATAAGGGTCCCTGTGGGGAGGGGCTTCGGCCATCTGATGGTGGGGCCAAGTCTGTGGATGAAAAAGGCAAAATATGAGCAAAGGGGAAGGAATCAGGAAGACAAGAGGGAGGCTGGCAAAGACAGCAGCAGTACAGGGAGCAGAGATGGACACAGATACCTGGCCTTTGACTTTCAGCTGGACCCTTCTCCAACTGGCTGTTGCTTGTGCTGTCCCACCTTTCTCACTTAGGGAAGCCCAAGGGACAACTTCCTTACTTTTGTCAGGGGTAGAAAATCCTTTCCAAAAATGACTACTCTGAGATCCCTCATAGAAAAGCACAATTATTAGAATCTGGAGAAGCGGACCCCATCCTGGTGTGTGAGCCAGATTTAGAACAGGACAGAGCTGCTCCCTTGAAAATGTTCACAACCTTTATACATTTCAGACAAAGAACCTCCAAAATCCCACCCTCCACAGGTTGTGATTGGTCATACAAATCTGCTCCTCACCCCCCCAAATTTGGTCAGTGGAATGCAGCCAAGGAGGTGATTTCCAGCCTCTTCTTCTTTGGACAATGGAATGCAGCCTAGGCCTTCATGTGAATGGGGCCTATAGGTCTGGTTTACATTAGCTAGCAGTCTCTGATCAATATGTGCTTAGTCTGTAACTTCTTCACCATATCTTACTCCTCACACTTTCAGTTTTCCTTGTAAACCACTGATTGGTGCAGATTTGTTTCCATGGAGACTGGGAGTTTACCCCAGGCTTTTGTATCTCACCACAGTAGAAAATCAATGTTTTTTTCTTATTCTTTCTCCTAAACTCTGTGCACTCTGGCTTCTCTCCTCCTCATTCAGATGAGTTTTACTCATTGAAATGCAGTGACTGATAACCTCTGTAGTGCAAAAGCTGAAAGAGCCCTGTCTAATTCTCCTCCTTCAGCATCTCTCTGGCAGCATTTTTGGGAGTGACTGCCTTTTCTTCTCCCTCTCTTTTCAGAGTTTTCCCGATTCTGCCATCTCTGGGTATTTTACTGACTTGTGTGTCCTGCTTGGCTCTTTGATTGGATCTTTATTCATGTCATGCACCCTGGGGAGGACCCCCCTTATGCCTGTGTCACCAGTCATCTATGTCCTGGAAACTGATGAGGCCCAATTGTCATCTCTAAGCAAAACACTCGCAGCTATGTTGATGGGGCTGGAGTCTACCTCCTCAGCTGTGCTCCCCAATTCCCATATAATTCTGTTGCCCATGTTGAATCTGAGCCAATTTGCAGCTGAAAATCCATGTGTCCAAAGCACATTGCATAATCTTGGTCCCCCAAACTCTCCCCTTGTCTGAAATTCTCTACTCCGGGCACCCAGCTTTGCAGGATCAGTCATCCCCTACCCTTTTCTCTTACTTTGCCCACATTTCATCCATTAGGTTCTGCAGGTTCTAAGCCCTTCCTCTACAACTCTCCAACCCCAGAGGCTTGCTTTCCTTTAGTCTCCTTGCCATCAACCTCATGACCCTGTACACCTCTTTCCTACAGGACTCCAGCTGTTCTATTAGGATTATGCATTCTCATGTGACTGTCTCTGTACTCTGTATTGATCTGGTATGTTCTAGTTTAGGTTTTTTGTATTTGTGAAGCTTTTGTATCTTGAAAAAGTATTGCTAATTGCTGGTTGACTGATTCTCACCAATAGGGACGATTCTGTAGCTTTTCCCCATACCGCTGCAGATGTTTCCTGGGGGAAAAAAGAGTCAAGTAATAAGTCCTACAAACTTTTATTGCCACCACTACCCCATCCACCCAACTAAAGGAGGAGCAGGCCCTCAAGGCCCTGATAGCTAAGGTAGCACAGCCCAGAGCTTGCTTTGCTGTGTTTACTCTGCTTGGGCAGTAAGTAAGCCAGCCTTAACACGATGCATGAAAGTGATCAATTCTTTCAGGTTCCTTTCCTGATTTCCCCCCTTCTCCAATCCATTTTGCCTCTCTCCTCATCATTAAAGTGAGGCAACTGAGAGACTCCCTTGTATGACCACAGGAAAACTAAAAGGATGAAACATTATAGCCAAGTGTCTGTTAGTCAAAAAAAGGATGAATCTCTCAAGGTCAAGTTCATTTCTTGGCTGTGATTTCAGGTGGCATTTTGCTAATGGAAAGTGGGCAGCTCTTTCCAGACTTCTCAAATCACAAAACTTTGGGGGTAGTTCCAATAGTCTTTGATTTCACAACCACCGATGGACCTGTTGAGTTCATTAGCTCATTGGTTCCCATCCTGCACAAAGAATTCTCTCCTACTTGTATTCTCAAATCCACAAGAGACTGGATCCTAGTAGTGGGGAGAGTGTGGGTCAGAAGGGCCAGAAGGAGGGACTTGAAAGTGCTAACCTATAGTTGTGCCCTGAATAAGCCTGCCTTAACTCTTTCAGTGCCTTGAAGCAAACCAGCTCTCTGAAGAAGAAATGACTCCTGGGGGACCCCATTGCTGTGAGAAACAGATTTTTCATGCCTACATTTCATATCTACTCATAGGATGAACAACTGTGCCCACCCGTCCAATTTAAGAAAGCAATGAAATATATAAAAATGTTGAGATTGCGGAGAATTATTTGTGATGAATTAAACATATGGTTTGAAGAAAGGTCAGATAGGCTCCCCCAGTTGTCAGAAGGTCACTTGTCAGAAAAAAGATCAGAACTGTTTCCACAAGTGTCCTGGGGTTCAGCTTGATCCACAAACTGGGTGGGGCTGGGGCTGGGGTGTTGCTTGGAAGCTCATTCTGTGCCATTAGGACCTGGAGGCAGCCTCAGATTGGCATCAAGAAGGAGAAAATGAGATGAAATACCAACTTTTTCCTCTGCACCGTGCTAAATGGCCTTTAAGGACACCTGTCATTTAATCCTCACAACAATCCTGGGAGCAAACAGGTGAAGTGACTTTGTCTCAGGGACACTCATTGAACTTCAGATCATCCTAACTTGCAGATGCATTTCTCCAAAGGCTGTACAGGATTTACTTGGATATAAGAGAATATAGGAGCTGATTAGGGATAAAACGAAAATCCATTTTGTCTTGGGGCTTTGTGTTAATCTCCCCAAAGTCTAGAGGAGAGGAGATATGAATGGTATCTCAGCTCTTTTCCCATTGAGGAGGGAAAAGAGAAGGAGCCTTTCCATCTCCTAGTGCGGGCATAACAAGTGTCTCTCACATTGATCTCTAGAGAGAATGTACTTCCAGAAAAACAGACGCCTCCCCAGAGATACAAACTCCCCCATTCCTCCTTCTACACATTTTCTGGTATCCCCACTCCCACCAAAAAGTTACCATAAAGCCTCTTACCTCCTGAGGAACAGGAAACAAGACCTCACCTTATGTGTCAATGTGCAGCTTATAAAGGGGTCTCTTCCACTCTTACTCTCTCCTCTTTTGCTCCTCTCCCTGCTCCTCTCTACTCTCTCTCCTCTGCTCTTTTATCTCCTCCTGCCTCCCTCCTCCGATGTTCTATAGATGTTCTATCTCCCTCTCCTCCTCCGATGTTCTATAAATGTTCTATCTCCCTCTCCTCCTCCGATGTTCTATAAATGTTCTATCTCCCTCTCCTCCTCCGATGTTCTATAAATGTTCTATCTCCCTCTCCTCCTCCGATGTTCTATAAATGTTCTATCTCCCTCTCCTCCTCCGATGTTCTATAAATGTTCTATCTCCCTCTCTTCCTCCGATGTTCTATAAATGTTCTATCTCCCTCTCCTCCTCCGATGTTCTATAAATGTTCTATCTCCCTCTCCTCCTCCTCCTCCTCTTTTTCCTCCTCCCTCCTCCGATGTTCTATAGATGTTCTATCTGCCTCTCCTCCTCCTTCTCCTCTTTTTCCTCCTCCCTCCTCCGATGTTCTAGTGATGTTCTATCTCCCTCTCCTCCTCCTCCTCTTTTTCCTCCTCCGATGTTCTATTGATGTTCTATCTGCCTCTACTCCTCCTCCTCCTCCCTCCTCCGATGTTCTATCTCCCCCCCTCCTCCCCCCCTCCTCCTCCACCACCTCCTCCTCCGCCTCTCCTCTCCTCTCTACTCTCTCTTCTCTTTGTCTGAATCGGTTTGTCTCTCTCCCTCTCTCTGTCGCTCAACCGCTCACACTCTCACTCACTCTCCCAGTCATTCAACAGGACTGGTGACTCTCCTGGCCTTTTATCTTGGTAAGAGTGGGTGAGGTACAAGTGACATCACAAGTCACCATTTTTCCTTCATACCAGTCACCTCCCTCCAGTCACCTCTGTCATTTGTTCAGAAAGAAAAAGCTTGCTAGTATCCTGAACACAAGCCATGCTCTCCCTTCATGGGCTTTCAAACTATATATTTCCCAGTCATTCTCACTAAATATTTTTTGCCACTCTTACGCCTACATAGTATCTTTACCAAAGATTCAAAATATCTCTCAAAGCTAAACTTTTCAAATGCTGGTCTCTGTCTGATTGCTCATTCATTAATAAGGAATAATATTTTTTTGTCCAGGGTAGAGAGATAAGGGGAAATTCATATGCTTCTGTATAAATTTTTTGATTCAGCTGTTTTCCTCTCGGATACCTATCCAATCAAGGACAGATAATGTGGCTATCTTTATTGATCGGGCAACAAAATTGCCACCTTCCTCCTTTTCCTCTTCTCTGTCTTCCCTAACTCTTTTTTCTTCCTATTCAGTCACACCCTTGACTCTGATTATTAGGCACAGGGCTGGAGTTGTTGTACAGAGCTCAGAAATCAGGAAGTCCTCAGATCAAGTCCATGCTCCTATTTGACTAGCTGTGTGATCCTTAGGAAATCCTCCTCATCTCAGCCTGCCTCCGCTTCTTCAAATCCAAAGTGCCCTAGAGTTGTGAGAATTCAATGAGAAGTCCTTGTAAAACATTTAGTATCATGCCTGATACATAGGAAGTGATTATGAAAGGCTTAGAGCTTTTGCTCCCTTAACTTCCATCTGCACCCAGTCAAGTGGGTTGCAACCCAACCCAAGAAGCTTGTTATCTCCTGAAAATCTCCCAATAGAAGGAGAGAGTTCATTAACTAATCTCATGGAGAATTTGGAAGGAGCAGAATAATCTCTTTGGTGGGGAGCAGCTCCTGCATTGGTCCTTTTCATCTTTATGAGCCTCTCTGACTGAAGGCAACATTCCTATTCGTTGTGACATAGTCAGAGTCCTTTTGACCTTCCTCCCAGTCAGCCTAAGATTTCCCTGGTCCTTTCTTCCCCTAGCTGTCTAGAAGTGCATTGGAGATCACCCATGAAAGAAGGCATTCAAAAGAAGGAGTAACAGGTCAAGGTGGCATTTCAGCAGGGACTTGAAGGAAGACAGGAATTCAGGAGGCAGAGTTGAGGAAGAACAGTCTTTCAGGGATGAGGGACAACCAGGGCCAATGCACAGGATAAAGGAGAGGGAGGGTTTCATTTGAAAAGCAGCAAGGGGCCTAGTGTCACTCAATCACTGAGGATGGTGAGATGGGATAGAAGGTGCAAAGAGCCTGGAAAGAGGATAGGCTGCGGATGGGCTAGTTTGGGTGGGCTTTGGGGGTTATTGTGGGCAATGTGATCTGATAGACCCTAGTTCTATTTCTGCCACTTCCTAGATCTATGCCCTTTGCAGGTACTGCAAAGCAGGGAGTTCCCTTTCCCTGGATTCCATAGTAAATGGAAGGGAATAAAGGTTAAGGAGACTGGAAAGGGGAGGGTGGTCATTGGTGAAGACCTTGGAATGCTACACAAAATTCTCTCTTTGATCATACAGGGCATGGTCCGGTCTCTGAAGATTATTGAATTGGGGGTTGAGGGAAGGGACATGGATCTGTGTTTTGGGAAGATTAATGCACAGTTGAGTGGAGGAAGGACTGCTATGAGGAGAAATGCAGCTATTGTTACAAGGGATGATGAGTATTTGCCCTATGGTAGTAACAATCATAGATGCCACAAGGGTGTCTATAATGGAAATGTTCCAGTGCTAAAAACTGATGGTGTGGGGGATGTGAGGGTGGAGAGAGAGTGAGGATTCAACACTGCCATGGAGGCTTTGAGTCTGGTTACCTAGCAGGATCAGTGGCATCTTCAACAGTACTAGGAAAGTTTATAAGGTGGGAAGTTTTGTGAAGTAACCTTATAGTTTGAGTTTGGGGCATGTTAAAGGAATTAGAGTAGTTAATGAAAAAACAAAATTATCACTGTCTTCAGATGATGGTATACTTGAGAATCCAAGAGAATAACCTAAAAATACTAGGACCAATGAACAGCTTTAGGAAAGTTGCAAGATACAAAATAACTCCACATAAATTTTCAGCATTTCTATATGTCACCAACAAAGTCTAGCACCAAAATATTCAAAAAGAAATTCCACTGAAGATCACTGTAGATCATATAAAATATTTGGGAGTTCACCTCCCAAGTCCAAGTCAGGAACTATATGAACGCAATGACAAAGCACTTACCATACACAGAAAGTCAGATCGAAACAATTGGAAGAATATCAAGTGCTCATGGGTAGGCTGAGCTAATACAATAAAAAGAATTCCATCTAAATTCACCTACTCATTCTGTTATTATACTCTACCAATCAAAATTCCAACAAAATACCGAGCTAGAAAAATAATAACAAACGTTCCTCTGGAAGAAGAAAAGGTCAGGAATTTCAAGGGAATTGATGGGAAAAAAATGAAAATGAAGGTGGCCTAGCTTTCCAGATCTAACATGATATTATAAAGCAGCAGTCACCAAAACCATTTGGTACTGGCTAAGAAACAGAGAAGCTGATCAGTGGATTAGGTTAGGGTCACATAAGAACAAAAATGAATAAAACAACTCCTTCAAAAGGAGGATTAAAAAAAAGATACACAGGATCAGAAAAAAAGAGAGACACAGTATAAACTCAAACCGGGCAAATGGAAGCTAATGACTTTGTGAGACAGCCACAATCAATCAAACTAATTAAAAAGAATGAAAACATGGAAGAAAATGTGAAATACCTTATTCACAAAATAGCTGACCTGGAAAATAGATCCAGAAGAGTCAATGTAAAAAGTATTGGCCTACCTGAAGGCCAAGAAAAGAAGAGAGCCTGGATAGCATTCTCCAAGAGATCCTTAAGGAAAACTTGCCTGGTATTCCAGAAATGCAGGGGGAAATACTCCCTGAAAATATTCATCAGTCACCTCTGGAAAGAGATCCTATAAGGAAAATCCCAAGGAGCATTGTTGCAAAAATCCAATCTAAAGGCAAAAATACTGCAAGCAAGGAGAAACAGTCAGGATTACCCAGGACCTGGTAGCTTGTACAATAAAGGATCAGAGGACCTGCAATACCATATTCCAGAAAGCAAAGGAGCTGGGGTTACAATCCAGGATTAACGAGGAGACTCAGCATCATCTTTCAGGGGGGAAGGTGGATCTTCACTGAAGTCAAGACTTTCAGTCCTTTCTACTGAAAAAACCAGAATGAAACAGGAAATTTAACCTGTAAACACAGAACTCAAGAGAACTAAAGGAAGGTTAACAGGGGGAAATATATATATTTAAAAGTTAAACTGTTTACATCCCTAAATGGAAGAGCTATATCTGTAACTCTTGCAAACTGTATCTGACACTGGGACAGATAGAGGGGAGCATCACAGGGACTGGGGATGTGATTGTGAATGGACTCTGATGTGATCACATCAAAGAAAAAGGCATTAAGGGGTGGGAAAAGGTTTCTACTGGAGAACTTTCTTCTTTGGAGAACTGCGGTTTCTTTCACATTTCACTATATTTCTCATACTTGCTGTTCTTAATTACATTATAATATCCCATTCCATTCATGTACTATCAATAATTTTCCTAGTTTCCTATCAGTAGACAAGTTTGCTTCAATATCTTTTCTCAATGTCTGCTTGCTAGGTGCTAAAAAGGATTAGAATACTGAGCTGGGAGTCAGGAAAAGTGACTTTGCCCAATTCAAATCTGGCCTCAAACATGTACTAGCTGTGGGACCCTGTGCAAGTGATTTAATCCTATTTGTCTCAGTTATCTCACTTATAAAAGAAACTGGCAAAAAATGGTAAACTGCTTCAGTACTATAAGAAAGCTCCAAGTGAGGTCACAAAGAGGCGGGGAAACCTGAAATGACTCAACACGAAAAGACAGCATAAAGTAGCCTTGAAAGGCTACACGTGTGTGTGTGTGTGTGTGTGTGTGTGTGTGTGTGTGTGTGTGCGCGCGCGTGTGTTTTGTAACACTTTCAGGGTATATTCTTAATGTCTGATTTATGATGTCAAAAAGTATTACATTTGTAAATTTTGTCTTTTTAAGTGGGCAACTTATTTATTTCTTCTTCTGTTCATCTCACAGTGTGTAATTTTGTAGATATTCATCCATTTCCTTTAGGTTGTCAAATTCATTGGCATGAATTTGGACAAAGTAACTCCTAATTATTGCTCTAATTTCCTCTTCATTGGTGAACATTCTCCCTTTTCATTTTTTGCACTAACTATTGGATTTTCCTCTTTCCTTTTTTAAATCAAATTAACTAAAGGTTTATGTATTTTGTTGGGGTTTTTCCTTTAAATTTTATTGAACTGCACCACTTGGTGCGTATATGTGTAATATTGATACTGCTTCATTATAGATGCTACCCTTTAGCAGGATACAATGACCTTCCTTATCCCTTTTAGTTAGATCGATTTTTGTTTTTGCTTGATCTAAGATGAGGATGGGTACCCCTGCTTTTTTGGCTTTGCCTGAAGCATAGTACATTCTGCTCTACCTTTTACTTTTAGTTTGAAGGTATCACCCTGTTTCAGGTGTGTTTCCTGGAAACAACATATAGTAGGATTCTGACTTTTAATCCAGTCTGCTAACTGCTTCCTCTTTATGAGGGAGTTTACCCCATTCACATTTATGGTTAGAATGGCTAATACTGTATTGCTTGCCATGCTGTTAACCCCTGCTTATGCTTTTCTCCTTTCCTTCCCTCTTACTGCCCTACCCAGTATTAAACTTGTGAACACCACTTGCTTTTCACAGCCCTCCCTTTTTAGTATCCCTCCCCCACCTTAAAGTTCCTCCCCTTATTTTACCTCTATTCCTCACAATTTCTGTATTTCCTTCCTCTTAGCTTACTCCTTCCCTCTCACTTTTCAATGAAGTGGAAAAAGTTACACTACAAATCAAATATGCCTATTGATACACACTATGTTCATCTCCCTCCTTTCTTTCTCTCAGATATAATAGGTTAACTTTGCCTCTTCATGAGATGTAGTACCACCATTTTATACTTTTTTATGACATACCTTTCCACCTCTAGTTTCAAGGACAAATTATACATATGTTCTTTACATATTTTTTACATATTTACATATAGTTCTCAAGATTTCTTTTTACCTTTTTAGAAATCTCTTGAGTTCTGTATTGGAAGATCAAACATTTTATGTAGGTCTGGTTTTTTCATCAAGAATAGATGGAATTCATTTATTTCTTTAAATTTCCATCTTGCCTGCAAACTAAGTTCCTTAGCCTTTTGGAACATGATGTTCCAGGACTTTCGTTCTTTTAATGTGGACGCTGCAAGATCCTGGGTTATCCTTATTGTGGCTCCCCTATATCTGAATTGCTTTTTGCTTGCAGCTTCCAATATTTTTTCCTTTGTCTGATGGTTCTTGAAGTTGGTCACTATATTTCTTGGTGTTTTGATTTTAGGGTCCCTTTCAGCAGGTGATCGATGCGTTTTTTCATGTCTATTTTACCCTCTGTTTCCAAAAGTTCTGATCCCTTTGATCATTTCCTTGAAAATAGTGTCCAAGCTCTTTTTTTCCTCACATTTTTCAGGGAGTACGATTATTCTCAAATTGTGTCTCCTGGATCTGTTTTCCAGGTCGGTTGTCTTTCTAATAAGGTACTTGATATTCTTTTCAATTGTTTGGTTTTTCTGGGTTTGCTTGACTACTTCATGGTTTCCCTTTGAGTCATTCATTTCCACTTGTTCGAGTCTAATTTTCAATGATGAATTTTCTTCACTCACTTTTTAATATCTTTTTTGTAATTGTCCAATTATGTTTTTAAGTGAGTTTTTTTCTTCTATGGAATTTTTTTCCATTTTATTTTTTAGAGAACTGTTTTCTTTTTCCAGCTCACTAATCCTGTTTTCCTTGGAGTTGTTTATCTTTTCCAATTCACTAATTTTGTTTCTCAATGATTTGTTTTCTTTATCCACTCTGTCTTTAAATGCGTGGAATGACTTTTCCAGGCCCTGTTGCCAAGCTTCCCTTTCCTTTTCCCATTTCTCTTTTGATTTCCTCTATGAGAGTCTTGTGTATTGAGGAGCAGATCCTATCCCCCTTAGGAGATTCCTCTGGGGACAATCTGCTTTTAGTCTCCTCAGTATTTGAAGTCTGCTCTCTCTCCATACAGAAGCTGTCACTGGTTAGAGCTGTTTTGAATGTTTTGTTCATTTTGTCAGAGTGGGAATCGTTCAAAACAAATTGACCAGAGAAACAAGAGGTCTGTTTTGGGGGAGATGGGGGTGGATGGTGTTAATGGGCTTCCTCCACAGACTGGGGGTGAGGGCAGCAGTGAGCCACTAACAAGACAGTGATGGCTGCGCTTCATCTGCACTATGAGGCTGGAAGAATGTTCTGAGTCATTCCAGGTGGGGGTTGGGGGTGGCGTGGTCCCTAGGGACGCTAGCTTTTTGGGATTTTATTCTTCACTCTGGTGTTTACACCCTCCCCTCTGCTCCAGGCTTGCTGCCAAGATAGAGTATCCACACTGGGGTTAAAGTCTTTTCTCAGAAACGGCAGAGATCATACCCATGCCCCCTCTGCTCTGAGCTGTGTGAGCTGTCTGTCTTGCTCTGGCTTGCCTGCCTTCAATCTGTGCCCAGTCTGTTTGACCCTCCCCTGAGCAAACACAGATCTTCTCTGGCGAATTTCAAGGATGCCTTCTGTTGGTGAATATTTGTGGGTTTCTTTTCCAGTCAAGCATGGACTCTGAGGCTTGTCATGAATTAAGTCCTAAGAGAAAACACCGGGCTCAAGCAGCTGTCTGCCTCCACACATCCATCTTGGCTGGAAGTCGAAATTGCATGTTTTTTTGATATTCTTTCTCCTAAACTCTGTGCACTCTGGCTTCTCTCCTCCTCTTTCAGAAGAATTTTACTTATTGAAAAGTGACTGATAACCTCTGTAGTGCAAAAGCTGAAAGATCCCTGTCTAATTCTCCTCCTTCAGCATCTCTCTGGCAGCATTTTTGGGAGTGACTGCGTTTTCTTCTCCCTCAGGTTACTCTCTTTTCAGAGTTTTCCCGATTCTACCACCTCTGGGTTTTTTACTGACTTATGTGTCCTGCTTGGCTCTTTGACTGGATCTTTATTCATGTCATGGACCCTGGGGAGGACCCCCTTATGCCTCTGTCACTAGTCATCTATGTCCTGGAAACTGATGAGGCCCAATCGTCATCTCTAAGCAAAATACTCCTAGCTATGTTGATGGGGCTGGAGTCTACCTCCTCAGCTGTGCTCCCCAATTCCCATATAATTCTGTTGCCCATTTTGAATCTGACCCAATTTGCAACTGAATATCCATGTGTCCAAAGCACATTGCATAATCTTGGTCCCCAAACTCTCCCCTTGTCTGAAATTTTCTACTCCGGGCACCCAGCTTTGCAGGATCAATCATCCCTTACCCTTTTCTCTTTCTTTGCCCACATTTCATCCATTAGGTTCTGCAGGTTCTAAGCCCTTCCTCTACAACTCTCCTCCCCCAGAGGCTTGCTTTCCTTTAGTCGCCTTGCCAACAATCTCATGACCCTGTACACCTCTTTAATAAAGGACTCCAGCTGTTCTTTTAGGGTTATGAATTCTCATGTGACGGACTGTCTCTATACTCTGAATTGATCTGGTATGTTCTAGTTTACATTTTATGTATTTGTTCTCCTGCTATTTACAATGAACTTTTTGTACCTTGAACAAATATTGCTAAATGTTGATTGCTTGATTCTCACCCTTGGGCATTATGCTGTTTCTTTTCTCCATTCAGCTGCAGATTTCCTGGGGGGAAAGATGTCAAAAATATATCCTAAAAACTTTTATTGCCACCACTACCCCATCCACCCAACTAAAGGAGGAGCAGACCCACAAGGCTCTGAAATCTAAGTTAGCACAGCCCAGGCCTTGCTTTTCTGTGTTTACTCTGCTTGGGCAGTAAGTAGAGAAAGCCTCAACAAGATGCATGAAAGTGATCAATTCTTTCAGGTTCCTTTCCCGATTTCCCCCTTTCTCCAATCCATTTTGCCTCTGTCCTCATCATTAAAAGTTCCGGAAGTGAGGCAACTGTTCAAACAGGACAACCAATACCTTTTCTATTTAGGGCATCCAGTGAGCCAGAACCCTGAGGACCCAGGTTGGCTTGGACTTCATGTTCAACTGGAAATTCCTCCTTCTCAATTTGCACATCTTCATCTATCTGGTGAACAGGGTGGACTGTTGTTTCCAATTTTCCTCTGTATGAGTGGCTGAGCCTCTTCTTCCTGGGGCCTTTGGCAGGAGTCCCTAAAGCCTGTGGCAGGCAGGCGCTGCAGCCTGAGAGAAGAGACTGACAGGAATGCACTGGCTTCCTCTTTGACGTTTTTGACACAGGCAGGGGTCAGCCTGGTCCAAGGGTAGGGAGTACCCAGGCGGGCCCAGCTGCTGGCACCACAGTGAATGCTAGAGATTTATTAGAGGCATCTGTTCCCCCAAGTTTTCTGGGGAAATGATGTGAGATCTACTGGCGAAAAGGAGAGCCCTGGCCCTCAGTGCAGACTTCTGCCAGGTGGGCGCCAAGTCTGTGCAGGGCAGACATGCAGCCTGTGGGGAAGGTGGGTCAGGGTGTTTGAGGGAGCTTTATCCAAAAATGGTACAATGCAGTGATGTTGACTGGGGAAGAGGCGGCCTTGGCCCACTGGCAGAGGCTTCTGCTGGTCAGTGGGAATAAGTCTGTAGAGGGCACTTGAGATGGTCGGAACAGTAGTTACAGTCTCAGGATCACTGATATATCTTCCCTAAAGTTTAGGGAAAAAATATTGTTATCTTTCCATGCCAGAAGATTTTTACAATCATTGACCAAAAATAGCAACCTTACTTCAGAGGAACTCAGGATTACAGATTACAAAGCCAGAAGATTTAGAATTATGGACTGATTGTTAAAACAGAATCACCCTAAGGTCAGGGGACTTAAAATTATTGCTGTCTTCCCTAGAAGCTATATCACATCACTGTGAAACATACATAACAGCAGATTTTTTACGTATTCTTTGCTCTTATTGTATTTCCCTCCTTTAAAAAAAAATCTGTACTATAAGAGAAACTTCTCCAGGAGGGGGAAAGAGGGAATGTGTGGGAGAGTATCCACTACTGAAACCATCAGAAATTTGAGTATGGAGTGTGAAAAAAGTTTCTTTCTTTCACATGAGAAGGGGTGCTTAGCCTCTGATGCAAAAAGTGTGATTTAAAGAGAGACACCCACCAAGGCATTTTATTCCCCAAGAACTCCCCTCCCAAATCCCCTGGCTCCTTTCTCCATTGGCCAGGGTGCCTAAAAATGAGATAAAAAAGCCTAAGGCTCTCAAATGCTTAACAGAGTAGAGTTTCCCACTCAATCCACTCTCTACCCCACAGGAGCTTCTACTGTATCCCAGGAAATGAGCAGAGAACCAAAACCCAAAATTTTTTTTCTTCAAATCTCCAGTCATCACCCTGGATTATGAAAGCCAGTGCCTGCCCCTAAGGAGCTTACATTTTTTGGGGGGAGAGAACTTCCACCCTGGACCTCCTTTTAATGTCCCAATGGGATTCATTTTTTAAAATTAAGTTTCATTTCTCCAAGTTAATTTTTTAAGCTGTGGAAACCAAATCCATTTAAATGTAAGGCAATAAAAAAGCAAACCTAAGAAGAGAAATCTATTCAAACTAGGTGAGTGGCAATAGAGCTATAGTGTCCTCACTGAAAGGACACCTAAGGTTTCTGAGAAAGGGCAAAAGACAGAGAACATGGGCCAGGTGAATAGCTTTCTTCTTGGCTTTGTGGAAATTTACAGATTCTCCCCTCAAGGAACTATAGAAACAATACAACAAGGACTGATGTGAAACAGGGAGAGAGGCTAAGTGTGTTAGAAGCAACTCCTCCTTGTTTTGAACCTAGATTTTGTTACTAAAATTTACACAAAGTGCTTTTTCTCTGTAATAGCAAAAGGATATATTTTGGAAATGTGTGTGTTGGGGTTCAAGGGGATCCCAAAAAAGTTGGGGTTTCAGAACACCATTACAAGTGTCTCAAAAGAATTAGCAGGCTGAGACCCAGTATGGGGCAGTGTGTATTCTAATTGTAACACCATTAAAAGCAAGCTAAATTCCCAAAGAATTTTGTGAAGAACCAGGAGCAAGAAAGATAAATTTCTAGAGAAAAGTTAAAGAAACTAGCTGCTTCTCTTCTCTGAGATGCTAATTTGGTGGCTTAGAGGTGGAATTGAAGAGTAGCCTGGTTCTGACTTTGTGCCCAGGTACAACACCCATAATTCTCTGGGCAGATCTGGGCGTGGGGAAGGAAAGTGGGAACATGGGAGTGTGTTTTTAGGCCAGAAAGGTCTCTAGGTCTAGTGGCTGACACCCAATTTTGTTCTGCAGCTGCTGTCAGCTGTAAGCATCTCCTTATTGTTGATATTATCTCATTGGAGTCTGAGAAACTGTTATCACTGATCACTGATAACTCTGTTATCTGAATGTTGTCTGACAGCCAGCAATATTTGAGACCTGCTTATATGGAGAAAACTGGGGCAGGATAACCTAGGGAAAGAAATATATCATTTCCAACTACATCAATTCCAAAGCCAGGTGGCTTCAGGGCCACTTCCCTAAAAGCTGTAGCCCATCAGTGTGTATCACCTAAAATTGGTAAACAACTGCTAATAATGAATTTCCCCCAAGTCTGCTAAATACCTAATCAGTATCTGTGATTGATGTTAGTGTTGGTTGATAATCTCATGAGCAGAGCACATTCTCCACAGGAGGAGCTGAAGAATGTTAACTCAAGTCTTCCTTCAATGCCCATGAATCATATTTGATTTTCACTTCTCAACAGAGTTTTCTTTTAGATGGGTTTTAAGGCATTTTAGGGTCTCTCTTTGGCTACTGAAAGAAACCACTGACCACCAATTTACTGATTGCTGGTTAGACTAATTAATAAATTGTTTATTAATTAGCCAGGAATTCTCTCTCTCTATTCATTTATATGTCTATTATACACATATAAACACACACACACGTATATATATACACACACACATATGTATAAACACACAAACATATATATGTATATATATATATATATATATATATATATATATACATATATAAATTTGTACATAAATATGTGCCTATATATGTGTATTTCTGCATCTTAATCCTGCCATGGATATAGCTTGTTTTATCATCAGTCTTATAGAATCATGAATGGTCATTATGAAACCATAAATGGTCTTTATATTGGTCCTAGGTCTTTCCATTTTCAAAGCTGTTTTTCATGTCATCACTATAATTTCATTGCAATATAAAAATTTCAGAAATGTTCCTTTTTATAATATTGATGTTCTAGTACAAACTGTTCTTCTGGGTCTATTCCCTTAGCTCTGCATCAGTCCATAATAGCTTTCCCTATATTTTTTGAATCATCTTCCTCATTTCTTACCTGGAAAGGACTGAAACTCTGAGTTGATGCAGTGAGGTGGGATGACTAAGCACTTAAAGCTAATTACCAATTGGACAATAGTCTATTACCATATGCTTGGAAAATGGCCCTTCCCACTAATCCCTGCTGGCTCAATCATTTGATGTCTATAGAGAATTGTGGGCAGGATTAGGGGATAGAGTAAGACAAGCCAGTTGCACTTGGTTGGTGGAAGTGGAAAAGGGAGGTCCCAGAGATGCTGTGTCCATTCCCTTCACTTCTACCCATCAAGACCAAAAATAAAGAACAAGGACTTTTGCTTGTCCTGACTCTGGCTGATTCTAAGGTATCCAGGATGCTAACTCGGTCTTCATATTTAGTGCCCAATGTGTGGATCAAGGCCCTAATTTCACTGAAGAAGTCCCCCGGTGACCAGAAAATAGGGCATTTTATTAGACAAACAGGAAACTTACTTTGTTTAGGGCTAAACTAGTAACCTTTTCTAGCTGAAATGGGGCAGATATTAGGAAAACTTTCTCCCCCATGCCCAGCCCCAGCCAAACCCCCACCCCAAAGGGGGGCTATAGAAAGCCTACTTAAGTAGATTAAGGCTTAACAGTAACTTGGGAACAGATTGCTAGACCCTTGGGCACATTAGAATGATTGTCCCCTTGGTTCTTAAAGGAAGAAGATAGAGGGCCAGAGAATTGGAAACTAGTAGGAGATCAACTATGTGAATACTACAAAGATAAATGTCCTCATTTAATTTCCAAGGAAACATTCTACACATACAAAAAATTACAATTGGCCAGAAGTTATAGAATTGACTGCAAGTTATAGAAAAGGGAAAAGTTTTTAGAAGAGCCAGATGAGGAAGTGTGAGGAAAAAGAGGAAGGCAAAGAACAGATTCATGGAGATATCACCAGAGGGCATGAGTAATTAAGTGGGGTTCAAGGATGTGGTGATTCTCCCTCTCACAAGGCAGCTTCAACTCAGCCTATTGAGCAGGTCTTTGACACGCCCCCATTAACTCCACTTTCCAGGATGGAGGGGAGGAGGAGGAGTGGAAGGGGCAGTGATACCACCAGCACCTCCTCCCCAGTAATCACCCCCTCCTATAACTAGTTTGCAAAAGATATTACTTAAAGCCACAGAAGAAGGGCAGGATTTAGCTGATTTGAAAATAGGAATGTATCCTGTGATTCAACAGTTTCAGGTCAAGAAAGTACACTCTTTTTGATATAGAAATCCTCAAAGACCTGAAAAAGGCTTGCTCTGTTTATGGGGCTACATCAACTTATATTAAGATGTTATTACATAATTCGGCTTATGAAGTCTTAATCCCTAGGGCCTGGAAATCTATAGCAAGGACATGCTTAGAACCTGGACAAAAGTCCTTGTGGCTTTCTGAATATAGTGAGCTCTGTAGGATACAAACCTAACAAAATAGTCAAAGTGGGGTTAATCCTCCTATCACCTATGACCAACTAACAGGTGTAGGTTCTTATGCAGACATTTCAGTACAGATTACCCCATAGCAGCATATGAGCAAATTGCTGCTACTGCTATCAAAGCATGGGCTGTTCCCCCCGGTAAGAACAACAAGGGTGAAGCCTTCACAAAAAGAGCACAGGGGCCAAATGAATCCTCTGCTGATTTTGAGGGACGTTTGCAGACAGTTATCATAGGAACTATTGGTGAAAATGCAGCCACAGAAATTATGATAAGGCAACTTGCTAAAGAAAATGCTAATGAGGCTTGCAGAAAACTTATACTAGGACTACACAAGGATGCTCCTTTAGAGGATATCATAAGACGCTGTGCCACAGTGCGCACAAATACCTTTTATAGCCAGGTGATGATGCAGACTTCCCAAGATCCGAACATGGAAAGACAGGGTCCCTTTTGGCAAGGGACTTCCAGGGAGAGTCATCGATGCTTTCATAGGCAGCTGAAAGCTCAATGTTGGCATAGAGACAGAGTGAGAAAACCCAGCAGGAGAACAAGACCCAATGTCCCATGTTGAAAATGCAACAGAGGCTTCCACTGGACAACAGAATGTAGACTGATTCAGGGAAGTGGGATGAGGGGCCCAGCCCCAGGGCCCAAGGCAAAATATACTTGGATCATGATGGCAGCCTATGCTACACCCAGAGAGTGCCTAGAAGTTTAGTAGCCAGACACAGTCCATAAGCTAGGAAGCAACCTGATGGGAGAAAGGGATTACAATTGGGGAAAATAGAATTGTATGCAGCTGGGACAACTGAGATAACGTCCTGTAGAGGTGAAATCGGTTCCTCTCCAGCCGATGGATCCCTTGCCTCCAGGCACAGTAGGCTTGACCATTTTACCTCCTGAGAGTACTTACAAAACAGTGTCCATCCATACACTAATGGGGGAAACTGAGGAATTTGTAGATAATATCCCAGTCACTAATACAGGTAGACAATGTGTGACTTATCAACCAAGACAAGTAGTAGTATCAGGTTTACTGATACAGACTTCTAATGGGCAATCTGGTGATGGTCTCCCAGATTCTAACTGCAAGCAACAAAATCCAGGAATATACTGGACAGCAGCTGGGACAGCTGACCGACCTATGCGCACTATATAAATGGTATAACATTAGAAGGATTGCTAGACACTGGTGCAGATCGCACAGTCGTCACAGGTGCCAGCTGGCCCTGTCACTGGTCAGAGATTAAGGCAGACACCTAGATGTCAGCCATAGGAAGAACAATAGCAGCTGAAGTTAATGCTACCCCCTTGAGATGGATAATTAAAGGTGAAACAGTAGTTTTTCTTCCTTTTATATTGAAAAAATCCCCATCAATCTGTAAGGAAGAGACATTTTACACCAATTAGGATTAAAAATGAGTACTTTGGTTTTTTAGGAAGGGCTGCTGTTGAAGGCCTGCCACCACTTTCACCTGTTCCTATCCAATGGAAAACTGATATACCAGTGTGCATAGAACAGTGGCCCTTAAATAGCAATAAAAGTCAGGCCTTATTAGATATAGTACAGAAGCAACTTGACCTAGGACTCTTCTCTAAGTCCTTGGAATTCCCCAATATTTGTTGTCAGAATGAAATCTGGAAAATGGAGAATGTTGGCTGATTTAAGAAAGGTAAATGAACAGATGGAAACGATGGGAACTCTTCAACCTGGCATTCTATCTCCTACTCACTTGCCTAGAGTGTATATAACCTCTGTGGTTATATACATTAAGGATTGTTTCTCTTCTATTAAGGAGGATATGAGGACAAAAAAAAGAAAGCTAAGAAACTGAAAAAAGGCTCAATTTGTATTCAGAATTCATCAATTTTGTCTCTGAAAAGGGATAGCTTTATTTCATCATGAGTCCTTTAGAGTTGTCTTGGGCATTGCATTGATGAGAATAGCCTACTCCTTACTATTATTGTGTATGAACTATGTTCTTCTGGTTCTGCTCACTTCACCTTGTATCCAAGCAATTCTAAGGTTTTTCTGAAACCATGCCCTTTAGCATTTTTGGTAACATAATAATGTTCCCTGACAATCATATCCAACAAGTTGTTCAATTATGCCAAACTGATGGGTATCCCTTTATATTTCAATTCTTTGCCACTAAAAAAGGTGATGTAAACCATTTTGTTCAAATAGTTGCTTTCCCTTTATCTTGGATCTCTTTGAAAGACACATATAGTCTCTGCCAGTATTGCTGGGTCAAAGGGTATGCCGAGTTTTATTGTCTATTGGGCATGATTGCAAAAGATTCTCCAGACTGCTGGTTCAAATACACAATTCCACCAAGAGTGCGTTAGTGGCCCAATTTCTGCACTTCCCCTCCAGCTTGATCATTTTCCTTTCCTGCCACTTTAGAAAATATGAAAAGTGTGAATTGGTACCTCAAATTGTTTCAATTTGTATTTTCCATTTTATTAGTTATTTACAGTTTTGTCATATGACTATTGATGACTCTGGTGTGTTCTGAAAACTGTTGTTTATATCGTTTAATGATTTATCCGTTGGATGATGGTATTTGTTTTAAATATTGGGCTCTATTCACCATATGTTTGGGAAATGAGGCCTTTATCAGAGATATTTGCTGTACATTTTGTTCCTATTTTCAGAAAGAATGTTTTAAACGATAAAATAATGAGGAACTTGTAAGGCCTGATCCATCAGTTTGGGTACCTTAGAGGATAATTCTATTATCATACCAGCCCTAAACACAATAAAGAGAAAGAAGGAACCAAGGCTTTAATAAGTAACAGTTATGTGCCAATTGGGGAAACTGAGTTGATTTAGCCAGGGCCACATAGCTAATAAGTAGTTGAGCTCACTTTTAAACTCAGGCCTTTCTGGCTCCAGACTTAGATGACCTCTGTGTCATCTAGCTGCAATAGAATAGACTCTGTGGGTATCACGTGCATTGGGGGGAGAGGTTCACTAAGAGGAGCAGGTGAGAACTGAGACTGAGGAAACAGAAGTTTCATGACTACTACGCTTACTTAAGACTTATGCTTTTTAAAGTGCAGAAGCCTGGAACAAAGGGCAGGCAGAGTATCTGACACAATCTAAATTCTCTCCTTAGCTTCTTTTTTGTCTGGAGAGTATGGTTCCTTACACATACATAAGATGTGCATGTTGTTGTTAGGTGTATGAGAAAGATGAGGGAGGTTGGAGGAAGGATCAGACAGGGCAAGTGAGGCAGAAGGAATGGCTTGAACAAAGCCTGGAGGTAAGAAAACACTCCTGGTCCTGAAATGGTCTTTTACATGAAGGAGAGGGAGGGCAGAGATGTGTCAATGAAAGGAGGGTGTATAATGGAGAGATTTGAATAGAAAGAAGCTAGTGTCATGTGCTGCTGCCTAGAAAGACAAGTTACATTTCTTGAGTTTTGATCTCTGTGCTTAAAGAGAAGGAATTCAATAAACGATCCAATAAAATAGACCTAGATGTGATTAGTCCCAGAGGAAAATTCTTGGAAAGTTTGATGATTTTGAATCCAAGAGAAATTCCAGTGCTGCAGAGAATTAAAGGAGAAATAATAATTCATTTTTTTTCCTTTTTAAAAAAATCTTTCCGCTTTCAATGTATAGACTTGGATAATTTTTGACATTCACCGCCACAATCCTTGTGTCCTAATTTTTTTCATCGTCTCTTAAGTAACTACAATAGGGATATTAGATCGAGTGGAAAGAAATAATACAAAACAAAAATGAGGATTTTGTGAATTTCATTGCAGCCCTAATGACATGATTTGACTACCACTCCTCCAAATCATAAACTCTCTCTATGACATCTCTTATCTAACTTTTTATATTTAGGTCATCATTGTGTAACAATATACTCAAAATTGCTCCAGGGCCAAGGACAAATGTAGTGTGATTATTCTCTTTCTTTTCTGCTAAGGTTTCTCTCTCCTCTAGACCCAGAAACCCATCAAGTAGGTTCAGTAATAGGGGATTCTGGCTTCTGGAAAGAGAGATTAGATTATTTTTTATCAATTAACTTTAGCTTCCCATCTTTGTTCCAGAGTCCCAGAGAGAATCATGTAAAAATTAATTCTGGCTTATGGTTATGTTCTCCCAAAGAGAAGACAGAGAAAAAATTTCAAGTTTCGACTAATTCCTTGCACACAAAAACCTGTTAAAAGCCAAAAAACAAGACATAAGCAAAAATAAGCCATAACAATTTTTATTTGTTATTTTATAATCAGAAATTTTTTGACAGTATGCATGCATGAGTAATTTATTTTTATATCATTTTCCCTTGTATTCATTTTTCCCATAACAACTTTTACATACTTTCAGGAGACTGGTATTAAAAATAGCATTTCTCATAGGAAGTCCAGAGATAGACTTACTCATTACTTATGGCAGAGCTTTGAAGGATGAAGGAGAAAACACAGAAGTTCTCTCTCTTTCTGACTAATGCAGCACCCTATCGCTCTGCCACTGTCATGGGGTCTGTCCATCTAGGATTTATTGCATCATACCAAAGCTCCAGGCCCCTCAGACTAGAACCATACACATTGTGGGTGTTTCCCTGATTTAGAGACTAAGTCATTATCTTATTATTGTAGAGCCTTTCTTAGGTATTAATGAATGACAGTTCATTCAACTAAATATTGTAGTTTGGACAATGGACATTTAAAATCGGGTTTCTTTTATGAGTTCTTAGAATTATCTCTTTTGACCAATAAGGAAACTCAGATTATCTTCATATTCTTGGTCCTTCACAACAGGTCCCTAACCTCCTTTTCCAAACTTTTCCATTCCATTCTGTACTCTATGATTGTCAAACTGTCCTTTTTGTTCTCACATAGGAACTGTAACATCTGCTTTGCATTGGCTTAGAATCTCTTCTATCATCAAGTCATGCCGTCCAAAACAAAACTTTCTATCTTTCAAAGCAATCTCAATAAACTTGGGATAGAAAGTTCACTTCTTTTTTCTGTTTCTTTTCCCTCCCATGGTTTGTCCCACTTGTTCTCCTTTTTCTTTCCCAGTTCCATTCAAAATTTCAACATCCATTAATATATGAATATCTGCGTGTGTGTGTGGGTATACACACATACACACATGTAGATAGACATATGGATGGATTGATATACACAAAAACAAAAAGCCATGAAACTGCCATCCAAAGTCAGCTATTTGTGCTGAGTCAAACAGGGGAGACTCCATTTTAAAAACTTTGCTTTTAACTTTGAATATGAGCCAGGTAGCCTATATCAGATGATGATGGCACATGCTCACTAATTGGCTTTCTTCATTGAAAATCTGAATTAATCAATAAATGAAGCAGGACTAACCCCCCATCTCCTCATTTGAAATGTGAAGTATACAAAGTGGTCTTTTAGGTGGACATTGCTCAGCCTTTCCCTAAAAAGCAGAGCACAGATTGAATTCAGTTTGTATTATCTTGAAGTATTAATAAATTCCTTTTGTCTTATTTTCTGAGTTTGCTGTATTTGATTAGGACTTCAAGGCTTAATCTAGATTTCTTTTATGATTCTGGTAAGTCTAGCCAGGATATTGGGGGCGTGGCTCTTTGCCCATGTGGCTCTCTCCAAGAATCTACTCTGATTTTGCCACTAACATTTAGCTCTTTGTAAAGTGCCAGATCAGAGTAGATTAGTCTGAGAAGGAATATGGTTAGAGATTGAAATTTCCCAAACTTTGGAAAGATAAAGACAAATAATTTTGCAACTCAATGTTCGATGTTTCCTCCTCATTTGTGCATGAAGAAATGGAAACTGCAAAGAGGCAAATGAGTATAGTTCTTCCCCAATGTAAGCTTGCCTAGGAACAAAACATTAAGAGATGGGGTGAATGGAAGCAGTGAAAAACATGTCCCTGGCAGCAACCCAGTATCAGTATGCACCCCAGTGGGGAGCAAGCTGACCCTGCAGAATGATCTTGTAGAGTCAGAGCTATCCTGTACTGAATTCTACTGCTGCCTTATACAATCTGAGGGTTCAGCTACAGACATTGACTTCCCGAGGCTATCTTATGGGAAGCAGAAGGCTCATGACCACCAGTTGACTTATGACATCCCTAATTAGCATAGTTAGGACACCTTTTCCATAAAGGGTCCCATCTTCCTCCTTGTTCCCCATTGTTCCCCGCCTTATGGCTTAATAACTGTGTTTGACCTTGAGTGATTTGAGTGGAAATTCATACTAAATTCCATACTTCCATAACTTTCCATTCTGCCATACTGCAGAAACTAGGAATGGACCCACACTTAACACCACATACTAAGAGAAGATCAAAATGGGTCCATGATTTAGGCAGAAAGAATAAGATCATCAATAAATTAGAGGAATATAGGATAGTTTACCTCTCAGACTTGTGGAGGAGGAAGGAATTTGTGACCAAACGAGAAGTAGAGAAAATTATTGATCACAAAATAGAAAATGTTGATGACATCAAATTATAAAAGTCTTTGTACAAACAAAACTAATGCAAAAAAAGATTATAAGGGAAGCAATAAATTGGGAAAACATTTTTACAGTCAAAAGTTCTGATAAAGGCCTCATCTCTAAAATGTAGAGAGAATTGACTCTAATTTATAAGAAATCAAGCCATTCTCCAATCGATAAATGGTCAGATATGAATAGACAACTCTCTGATGAAGAAATTGAATCTATTTCTAGCAATATGAAAAGATGCTCCAAGTTATTATTCATCACAGAAATGCAAATGAAGACAACTCTGAGATACCACTATCTACCTCTCAGATTGGCAAGAATGACAGGGAGAGATAATGCCCAATGTTGGAGGGGATGTGGGAAAACGGCGTCACTGATGCATTGTTGGTGGAGTTGTGAATACATCCAGCCATTCTGGAGAGCAATCTGGAATTATACCCAAAAAGTTATCAAAATGTGCATACCAGTTGACCCAGCAGTGCTACTACTGGGCTTATATCCCAAGGAAATACTAAAGAAGGAAAAGGGACCTGGATGTGCCAAAATGTTTGTGGCGGCTTTTTTGGTAGTGACTAGAAAGTGGAAAATGAATAGATGCCCATCAATTGGAGATTGGTTGGGTGAATTATGATTCATGGATGTTATGGAATATTATTGTTGTGTAAGAAATGACCAGCAGGATGAATACAGAGAGCCTTGGAGAGACTTACATCAACTGATGCTGAGTGAAATGAGCAGAACTGGGAGATCATTATACACTTTAACAACAATACTGTAGGAGGATGTGTTCTGATGGAAGTGGATATCCTCGACAAAGAGAAGATCTAACTCAGATCCAACTGACCAATGATGGAGAGAATCCGCTACACACGGAGAAGGAACACTGGGAAATGAGTGTAAAGTGTTTGCATTTTTTTCCCCCAGGTTACTTTTACCTTCTGAATCCAATTCTTTCTTTGCAACAACAACAAAAAATTCGGTTCTGCACACATATATTGTATCTAGGATATACTATAACATATGTAATATGTATGGGAATGCCTGCCATCTAGGGGAGGTGCTGGAGGGAAGGAGGGGAAAATTCGAAACAGAAGGGAGTGCAAGTGAAAATGTTCTAAAAAATGACCCATGCATATAATACTGTCAAATATATTATAATTATAAAATTAATGAAAAAAGAAAGGATTCAGCAGAATTTGGTTGCTTAGGTAAGTGAGAAGCAAAGTCACCTAAGTTGAAATGATTCAAGTAAGAGAGAAATCTACATTATACTTGGGTATATAAAATTGTTTTAGATGTCATTGTTGTGAATGTCTATATGAACACATGTGTACATATGTATGTATATATATATGCATATGATCATTTTCTATATACACACATGGGTTCATGAATGTGTTATATCCAGAAACATATTGTGTGTACATAAAAATATATGTGCTGAACTGAAAACCTGCATGGCAGATATATAGGGGAAGAAAGGGGGAAAAAAGATAAAATTACAATTTTCTCAATATTCCTCCATCTTGCTTACATCACCAGACTTCCTGCCAGAAGGTTGGGTAAATAGCTCCTAATCATTGCTTTAGTTTCTTTGTCATGGGTGGTGAATTCCCCCCTTTCATTATTTTTTATTAAAGCTTTTTAATTTTCAAAAGATATACATTGATAATTTTTCAGCATTAACCCTTGCAAAAGCCTGTGTTCCAATTATTCCCCCTTGTCCCCACCTCTTCCTTTAGATAATAATCCAATATACATTAAATCCAATATATGCATACATATCATGCAATTATCTTGCTGCACAAGAAAACTGAAATCAAAAAGAAACAAATGAGAAATAAAATGCAAACAACAAGGAGAGCGAGAATGCTATGTTGTGATCTGCACTCAGTTTCCACAATGCTCTCTCTGGGCATAGATGGTTCTCTTCAACACAAAGTCACTGGAAATCCTCTGAATCATCTTATTGTGAAGTGCCATGTCCATCAGAATTGATCATTGTATAGTCTTGCTGTTGCCATGTACAATGATCTCCTGGTTCTATTCATTTCACTTAGCATCAGTTCATGTGACTCTCTCCAGGCTTCTCTGAAATCATCCTGCTGATGGCTTCTTATGGAACATTAATATTCCATACAATTCATATACCGTAACATATCTGGGCATTCTGTAACGAAGGGGCAGCCACTCAGTGTCCAGTTTCTTGCAAATAACAAAACATTGTTGCACATATGGGTCCCTTTCCCTCTTTTAGGATCTCTAGGACATAGAAGCCCAGAACAAACCAGGCTGAATCAAAGGGTATGCACAATTTGACAGCCCTTTGGGCATCACTCCCAATTGCTCTCTATGCCCTTTTATTTTCAATGTTGGTGATTTGCTTTTTCTTTCCTTTTTCTTGTCAAATTAACCAAAGTTTTATCTGTTTTGTCGCTTTTCCCTCTTAGCTTTACTCATTAGTTCATTTACTCATTTTGGTTAATTACTCATTTACTTAGCTTTACTCATTAGTTCATTAGTTTTCTTATTTTCATTAATCTCTCCTTGGGATTTCTAATTTGATATTTAATTGGGACTTTTAATTTCTTTTCTTTTTTTTTCCTCGCTTGCCTAGTTGCATGTCCATGTCATTGATGTCCTCTTTAATTTTTTCACATACTTATTTGAAGAGAAAAAATTTGCTTTAAGAATTCACTATTTTGGCAGCATTATCTCATAGGTTTTCATACATTGTTTCATGATTGTCATTCTCTTGGTGGAATTATGGAATGTTTCTGTAATTTGTTGTTTCATCCACTCATTTTTTAGCATTCGATTCAACCATTCTGGAGAGCAATTTGGATCCTTGCAGAAAAGGCTATCAAACTGCACATACCTATAGAAATGGCAATTGCCTTACAGGGTCTGTATTCCAAAAAAATTATAGGGGAGGGAAAAGGACCCTGTGCCAAGTTGTTTGTAATTGTTCTTTTTATGATAGAAACTGGAAATTTGGTAGATGCCCATCAATTGGAGAATGGCTGAACAAGATGTGACGGTATATGAAGGTTATCATTATATGAATGACGGTATATGAATGTTAGCATTATATAAGAAATCATGAACAAGCTCATTTTAGAAAGGCCTGGAAAGACTCACACAAACTGATGCTGTGTGGAACAATCAGAAGGAAGAATACTTTGTACAAAATAACAGCAAGAATTTGTATTGATCAGCTAGGAAAAAATTGCTTCTTCTCAGTGCTTTGGTGATCCAAGGAATCCCAATAGACTTTGAACTGCAAATGCCATCCGCATTCACAAAAAGAACTACAGAAAAAGAATGTAAAACACCATATGCTATGTTTTTCTTTCACTCTCTCTCTCTCTCTCATGATTATTCCCTTTTGCTCTGATTTGTCTTTCCCAACATGATTCATAAAAGCAATGCTTATTAAAAGTAAATTTACTAAACACTACAAAAATTTAAAATTAAAATTTTATTCAATATTTAATGTATAATACAGGACAGCCAATAACTATGCTGTTTAGGGCATCCAATGAGCCAGAGACCTGGGGACCAAGTCTGACTGAAACTACATGTACAATTAGTAATTATTGATTCTCAATATATCATCTTTGTGAACAGGACCCTGGACTGGTGTTCGCAATTTTCCTTTATAGTTGGCTGAGCCTTTTCCTGGGACCTTTGGCTGGAGTGCCTAAAGCCTGTGGCAGGCAGGTGCTGCAGCCTGAGGGAAGAGGGGGCTAGGAGGGGTGGGGTGGTCATTGGTCAGCCCAGAGACCGGCTTCTTCCAGGGGTCGGGATTGCCAAGGCCGGCCTAGCTGCTGGCATCACAGTGAATGCTGGAGGTTTATGTTGGGCATCTGTTCCCTCAGGTTTTCAAGGGAAATGGGGGGAGATCAATTGGGGAAGAGGAGTGCCCTGACCCATCTGTGGAGCATTCTTGCCAGGTGGTGGAACCACATCTGCAGAGGTCACACATTCAGACTGGATGTTGAGGGTGATTGGTGTCTTTTGGGGGGGGAGCGTCTCTTTGCAAAGATGGCACAATGCCTTCCATTCGCCCTGTTGGTATTCTTCTAGGTGTTGGGGTGAAGTCTCTGGAGGGCACACATTCATCCTAGGACGGGTTAAGGTGGGTCAGCTTGTCTGTTTTTTGTTTTTGTTTTTGTTTTTGTTTTTGTTTTTGTTTTGTTTTGTTTTGTTTTGTTTTACCCAATATGTGATGATGAGTTGAGGTCGATTGAAGAGGAACGCCTTTGAGCCACTGGTGGAAGCTTCTGCCAGGCAGTGGGACCGATTCTGTGGAGGGTAGATATTTAGACTGGTGGTTGAGTTAATTTAGTTTTCTTTTCCACACCATGGGCTATGTGGGGAGGTCAACTCGGGGTGAGGTCCTCCAGGGCCCGTTGGCAGAGCCTTCTGCCAAGTGGTACGTCCAAGTCTGTGGATGAATGAGGCAACATATGAGCAAAGGGGAAGGAATTAAGAAACAGAGAAGGATGTGGGTGGCAAAAATAGGAAGAATACTTTGTAGGAAATAACAGCAAGAATTTGTGACAGATAGGAGAGAATTGGTTCTTCCTAGCGCTTTAGTGATCCAAAGCAATCCTAATAAGACTTGACAGAAAATGCCCTCTGAATTAAAAAAAATGAGAAGAAAATGTAACACACCATGTACTTTGTTCACTTTTTTTCTCTCCCTCTCTCTTCCATGGTTATTACATTTGCTTTGTTTTTTTCTCTCCAAACACGATTCATAAAGCAAAATGTATTCTAAATTAATACATTTATTAACCCCCCCATCAAATGAAAATTCTATTTTATTGTCCAAATAATAGGACTTTCAAGGTAGGAGAACAATATAGGACAATATACGACAACAACAGGAAGGTCATATTTGTGCCAAAATGTTTGTGGCAGCCCTTTTTCTAGTGGCCAGAGACTGGAAATGGAATGGATGTCCAAGATTCGGAGAATGGTTGGGTAAATTATGGTTTGTGAATATTATGGAATATTATGATTCTGTAAGAAATGACCAGCAGGAAGAATACAGAGAGGCTTGGAAAGACTTACAGGAACTGATGCTAAGTGAAATGAGCACAACCACTAGCTCATTATATACTTCAACAACAATACTTAGGAGGATGTATTCTGATGGAAGTGGATATCTTGACAAAGAGAAGATCTCATTCAGTTCCACTTCATCCATGATGGACAGAATCGGCTATACCCAGAGAAGGAACACGGGGAAATGAGTGTGACCTATTTTCATTTCTTGTTTTTCTTCCCAGGTTATTTTTACCTTCTGAATCCAATTCTTCTTGTGCAACAAGAGAACTGTCCGGTTCTGCAATATACTATAACATAGAAAACCTGTATAAACCTGCCTGCCTTGTAGGGGAGGGGGTGGAGAGAGGGAAGGCAAAAGTCAGAACAGAAGTGAGTGCAAGGAATAATGTTGTAAAGAAATTACCCAACAATCGCAAGGCCAATACTTTTGGCCACCAATACCCTTGGCAACCAATCAACCAGAGAGCCAGAGGGTCAGAGAACCAGAGACTCAGGGACCAAATCTGGCTTTATCTGGCTTTATCTTTAAAAAATAATTAAAACTTTCTGTTTATTAAACATATGCTTGGGTAATTTTTCAACAAAGTGTTATGTACCAAATTATCCCCTTTTCCCCCCCCACTCCCTCCCTTAGGTGGCAGGTACTCTAATACATGTTGAAAAGCTTAAAATATATATAGTTAAACAGTTAGCTTGTTGTACAAGAAAAAATCAGACTCAGAAGGAGAAAAACCCGAAAGACAACAAAATGCAAGCAAACAGAAAGAGTAAGAATGCTATGTTATGGTCCACACTCAGTTCCCATGGTCCTCTCTGTGGGGGTAGATGGCTCTCTACATCACTACTCTTTTCCTCTGCTGAGATCTCTTTGGGATATAAACACAGTAGAAAACACTGCTAGGTCAAAGGGTATGCAGTTTGATAATTTTTTGAGCATAGTTCCAAACTGTTCTTCAGAATATTTGGATGTGTTCACTATTCCACCAGCAATGCATCCGCATCCCAGTTTTCCCACATCCCCTCCAACATTCATCATTATCGTTTCTTGTCAATCTGACAGCTGTATAGGGGTAGCTCAGAATTTCTCTTTATTTGCATTTCTCTGTTCCAAGTGATTTGGAGCATCTTTTCATATGACTACAAATCGTTTCAATATCTTCATCTGAAAAATGTCTGTCCATATCCTTTCACATTTATCAATTGGAGAATGGCTTAACTTCTTATGAAGTTGAATCCATTCTCTATATATTTGAGAAATGAGGCGTTTATCAGATCCTTTGAACGTAAAAATGTTTTCCCCATTTATTGCTTCTTTTCTAATCTTGTCCACATTTGTTTTGTTTGTACAAAAACTTTTTAACTTAATCTAATGAAAATTATTTATTTTGTGATCAATAATGATTTCTAGTTCTTCTTTGGTCATAAATTCCTTCCTCGTGCACAGTACTGAGAGGTAAATTCTCCTATGCTCTTCCAAATTTGTTTATTATATCATTCTTATTTCCAGATCATGAACCCATTTGGACCTTAACTTGGTATATGGTGTTAGGTGTGGGTCAATGAAGAGTTTCTGCCATCCTCGTTTTCCATTTTCCTAGCAGTTTTTGTCAAATAGTGAATTCTTATCCCAAATGCTGGGGTCAAACACTAGATTGCTATAGTAATTGACTATTTTGTTCTGTGAATCTAACTTATTCCACTGATCAATGGATCTTTTTCCTATCTAGTACCAAATAGTTTTGATGGTCTAGCTATACCAGATCTCTGTCAAACACTACATTGCTATAGTCATTAACTATTTTGTCCTATAAACTTTACCTATTCCATTGATCACTGCTCTTTTTCCTATCTAGCACCAAATGGTTTGGATGGCCTAGCTGTATGACATCTAAAGCTACATTATAAAGCAGCGGTCACCTTCATTTTTTTTAAATAAATTCCCTTAAAATTCTTGACCTTTTGCTCTTACAGATGAATTTTGTTAATTTTTTTTTGGGGGGGGTCAGTAAAATAGTTTGAGAGTTTGGTATGGCGCTAAATAAAATAGGTGTATTTTGGGGACCCAGTCTTGGGTAGTTTTGTCATCTTTATTATTTTTTGCTGCCCCTATCCAATAGCATTTTTATATTTTTCCAATTGGTTAGATCAGTTTTGTAATACTGTTCATATAGTTCCTGACTGTCTTTTGGCAGATAAGATTTTCAGATAAATGGAATTTATCTTTGTATCTCCCATTGTTGGATTTTATCAGTGATGTATAAAAGTGCTGATGATTTATGTGGATTTATTTTGTATCCTGCAACATTGCTATAGTGGTGGGAATATTTCTAATAGCTTTATACTAGATTCTCTAGAGTTCTCTATATCATCATATCATCTGCAAAGAGTGATCATTTGGTTTCCTCATTAAATAACCTCTGTCCTCTCTTATTGCCAAAGCTAGCATTTTGAATACAATATTAAATAGTAATGGTGATAGAGGGGGAAAACTTGTTTCACCCCTGATGTTACTGGGAATGGTACCAGTTTATCCTCATTACATATGAGGCTTGCTGATGGTTTTAAATAGATGCTACTGACTATTTTTAGGAAATGTCCAATTATTCCTGTGCTCTCAAGTGTTTTTATGAGGAATGGATGTTAGATTTTATTATCTGTTGCGATAATCATATGGTTTTAATTTGGTTATTGCTATTGTCAATCATGGTTCCTAATATTGAACCAGACCTATATTCAGGTATAAAATCCTACTTGGTCATAGTATATTATCCTGGGAATTAATGTCTCATATTTGACTTAAGATTTTTGCATCAATATTCATTAGATAGAGTGGTCTATATTTTTTTTTCTGTTTTCGTCCCTCCCTAGTTGAGGTATCAGTACTATGGCTGTGTCATCAAAGAATTTTGGTAGGAGTCCCTTCATTGCCTAGTTTTTCAAATACTTTAGTATTGGGAGTTGTATTCTTGAAAAATCCATCTGGTCCTGGGATTTTTGCGTAGAGAGTTGATTAACAGCTTGTTCTATTTCTCTTTCTAAAATGCCATTATTTAAGTAACATATTTACTCTTCTATTAATCTGGGCATTCTATATTTTTGGACATATTCCTCCTTTGCGCTTTTGGGCAAAATAACTACTAATTATCACTCTAATTGTCTCTTCATTGGTGGAAAGTTCTTTTCATCTTTGACACTAAAAATAATCAAAGTAACTAAAGGTCGATTTTTTTTCATAAAACCAACTCTTAGTTTTATTTATCTCTTTTATTTTTTACACTTTCAAATTTGGTATTTGGAGTTTTCTTTTTTGAATTAATTTTATAATTAAGGGTTTTTTTTGGCAGTACATATGCATAGGTAATTTTTTTTACTACATTATTCCTTGTACTCCCTCTATTCAGAATTTTTCCCCTCCTTCCCTCCATCCCCTCCCTTACATCTCAGGCAGTCCCATACATATTAAATATCTTATAGTATATCCCAGGTACAATATATATGTGCAGAACCGAATTTTGTTGTCGTTGTTGTTGTTGTTGCAAAGGAAGAATTGTATTCAGAAGGTAAAAATAATCTGAGAAGAAAAACAACAACAACAACAACAACAACAACAAAAATGCTTATACTTTACACTCATTTCCCAATGTTCCTTTTCAGGGTGTAGCTGATTCTGTCCAATTATTTAAATCTGATTTTGTTTTTTTTTTTTAAACTTTTTTTATTATATATTTTTGTAATATTATCCCTTGTATTCATTTTTCCAAATTATCCCCCCTCCCTCTAGTCTCTCCCCCCGATGACAGACAATCCCATACATTTTACATGTGTTACAATATAACCTAGATACAATACATGTGTGTAAATACCATTTTCTTGTTGCACAATAAGCATTAGATTCTGAAGGTACATGTAACCTGGGCAGACAGATATTAGTGCTAACAATTTACATTCATTTCCCAGTGTTTCTTCTCTGGGTGTAGCTACCTCTGTCCATCATTGATCAACTGGAATTGAGTTGGCTCTTCTTTATGTTGAAGATTTCCACTTCCATCAGAATACATCCTCATACAGTATTGTTGTTGAAGTGTATAGTGATCTTCTGGTTCTGCTCATTTCACTCAGCATCAGTTGATGTAAGTCTCTCCAAGCCTCTCTGTATTCCTCCTGCTGGTCATTTCTTACAGAGCAATAATATTCCATAACCTTCCTATACCATAATTTGCCCAACCATTCTCCAACTGATGGACATCCATTCATCTTCCAGTTTCTATCTACAACAAAAAGAGCTGCCACAAACATTTTGGCACATATAGGTCTCTTTCCGCTCTTTAGTATTTCTTTGGGATATAAGCCCAGTAGTAGCACTGCTGGGTCAAAGGGTATGCACAGTTTGATAACTTTTGGGGCATAGTTCCAAATTGCTCTCCAGAATGGCTGGATTCTTTCACAACTCCACCAGCAATGTATTAGTGTCCCAGTTTTCCCACATACCCTCCAACATTCATCATTATTTGTTCCTGTCATCTTAGCTAATCTGACAGGTGTGTAGTGGTATCTCAGATTTGTCTTCATTTGCATTTCCCTGATCAGTAGTGATTTGGAACACTCTTTCATATGAGTGCATATAGTTTCAATTTCTTCATCTGAGAATTGTCTCTTCATATCCTTTGACCATTGATCAATTGGAGAATGGTTCATTTTCTTATAAATTAGGTTCAGTTCTCTATATATTTTGGAAATGAGACCTTTGTCAGAACCTTTGCTTTTAAAAATATTTTCCCAATTTGTTACTTCCCCTCTAATCTTGTTTGCATTAGTATTGTTTATACAGAAAACTTTTTAGATTGATGTAATCAAAATCTTCTATTTTGTGATCAATAATGATCTCTAGTTCTCCTCTGGTCATAAATTCCTTCCTCCTCCACAAGTCTGAGAGGTAGACTATCCTCTGTTCCTCTAATCTATTTATTATCTCATTCTTTATGCCTAAATCATGGACCCATTTTGATCTTTGATCTATGATTTGGTATATGGTGTTAAGTGTGAATCCATATCTAATTTCTGCCATATTAATTTCCAGTTTTCCCAACAGTTTTTTCCAAATAATGAATTTTTATCCCTAATGTTGGTATCTTTGGGTTTGTCAAAGATTAGATTGCTATAGATGTCCCCTTCTTTGTCCTTTGTATCTAATCTGTTCCACTGATCTACCGGTCTATTTCTTAGCCAATACCAAATGGTTTTGGTGACTGCTGCTATATAATATAGCTTTAGATCAGGTACACTTAGACCACCTTCCTCTGAGTTTTTTTTCATTAGTTCCCTTGCAATTCTCGACCTTTTATTCTTCCATATGAATTTTGTTGTTATTTTTTCTTTTCCTAGGTCATTGAAATAGTTTCTTGTGAATCTGATTGGTATAGCACTAAATAAATAGATTAGTTTGGGGAGTATTGTCATCTTTATGATATCCGCTCGGCCTATCCAAGAGCACTGAATGTCTTTCCAATTATTTAAATATGACTTTATTTTTGTGGCAAGTGTATTGTAATTTTTCTCATATAATTCCTGACTCTTCTTTGGTAGATGCATTCCCAAATATTTTATACACTCAACATTTGTTTGAAATGGAATTTCTCTGTGTATTTCTTGCTGTTGCATTTTGTTGGTGGTATATAAAAATGCTGAGGATTTATGTGGATTTATTTTGTATACTGCAACTTTGCTAAAGTTCGGAATTATTTGTAATACCTTTTTAGCAGAGTCTTTGGGGTTCTCTAAGTATACCATCATGTCATCTGCAAAGAGTGATAATTTGATTTTCTCACGTCCTACTCTAATTCCTTGAATCTCTTTCTTGGCTCTTATTGCTGAGGCTAGCGTTTCTAGTACTATATTGAATAGGAATGGGGATAGTGGGCAACCTTGTTTCACTCCTGATCTTACAGAGAAAGGTTCCAGTTTATCGCCATTGCATATGATGGTTACTGACGGTTGTAAATATATGCTCCTTATTATTTTAAGGAATAGTCCATTTATTCCTATACTCTCAAGTGTTTTTAATAGGAATGGAAGTTGGATTTTATCAAATGCTGTTTCTGCATCTGTTGAGATGATCATATGGTTTTTTATTAATTTGATTATTAATATGGTCAATTATACCAATAGTTTTCCTAATATTAAACCAGCCCTGCATTCCTGGAATAAATCCTACTTGATCATAGTGTATTATCCTGGGGATGATTTTCAATATTCATTAAGGAGATTGGTCTATAGTTTTCTTTCTCAGTTTTCAATCTACCTGGTTTAGGTATCAGTACCGTGCCTGTGTCATAAAAGGAATTTGGTAGGACTCCTTCCATCCCTATTTTTTCCAATAGTTTATATAGCATTGGAGTTAGGTGTTCTTTAAATGTTTGGTAGAATTCACATGTAAATCCATCTGGTCCTGGGGATTTTTTCTTAGGGAGTTGCTTAATAGCTTGTTCTATTTCTTTTTCTGAAATGGGACTATTTAGACTACATCCTTCTTCCTCAGTTAATCTGGGCAAGCTATATTTTTGAAGGTATTCTTCCATTTCGTTTAAGTTATCGAATTTATTGGTTCATAAAGTTGAGCAAAGTTCTAATTTCCTCTTCAATAGTGGTGAGTTCTCCCTTTTCATTTTCAAGACTAACAATTTACTTTTACTCTTTCCTTTTTTTGAATCAGATTTACTAAGGGTTTGTCTATTTTGTTGGTTTTTTCAACGAACCTACTCTTAGTTTTATTTTAATTAATTCAATCGTTTTTTTACTTTCAATTTTATTAATCTCACCTTTTCTTTTTAGAATTTCAAGTTTCGTGTGGGGGGGATTTTAATTTGTTCCTTTGCTAGCAATTTTAGTTGTAAGCCCAATTCGTTGACCCTCTCTTTCTCTATTTTATGCAAGTAGGCCTCTAGAGATATAAAACTTACCCTCATTGGCTGTATCCCACATATTTTGGTATGATGTCTCATTATTGTCATTTTCTTGGGGGAAGTTATAAATTATGTCTATGATTTGCTCTTTTACCCAGTCATTCTTTAGTATGAGATTATTTCGTTTCCAATTAAGTTTTGGTCTATTTTCCCCTGGCTTTTTATTAAATGTATTAGATTAGATTAGAAGAGAAGTAACAAATTGGGAAAAAAATTTTTACAGTTAAAGGTTCTGATAAAGGCCTCATCTCCAAAACAGACAGAGAATTGACTTTAATTTATAAGAAATCAAGCCATTCTCCAATTGATAAATGGTCAAAGGATATGAACAGACAAGTTTCAGATGATGAAATTAAAACTATTTCTACTCATATGAAAGAGTGTTCCAAATCACTATTGATGAGGAAATGCAAATTAAGACAACTCTGAGATACCACTACACACCTGTCAGATTGGCTAAGATGACAGGAACAAATAATGATGAATGTTGGAGGGGCTGTGGGAAAACTGGGACTCTGATGCATTGTTGGTGGAGTTGTGAAAGAATCCAACTATTCTGGAGAGCAATCTGGAATTATGTCCAAAAAGTTATCAAAATGTGCATATCCTTTGACCCGGCAGTGCTACTACTGGGCTTATATCCCAAAGAAATACTAAAGAAGGGAAAGGGACCTGGATGTGCCAAAATGTTTGTGGCAGCCCTTTTTGTAGAGGCTAGAAATTGGAAAATGAATGGATGCCCATCAATTGGAGAATGGTTGGGTAAATTATGGTATATGAATGTTATGGAATCTTATTGTTCTATAAGAAATGACCAAAAAGGAGGAATACAGAGAGGCTTGGAGAGACTTACATCAACTGATGCTGAGTGAAACGAGCAGAATGAGGAGATCATTATACACTTCAACAATGATACTGTATCAAGATGTATTTTGATGGAAGTGGATATCCTTCAACATAGAGAAGAGCTAATCGAATTCCAATTGATCAATGATGGAGTTTTCAATTTGTTCTTTTTCTAGTTTTTAGTTGCGAGCCCAATTCACTAATCATCTCTTTCTCTATTTTATACAAGCAAGCATCTAGAGAGACAAATTTCCTTTTTATTACTGCTTTGTCTGTATCCCACAAATTTTGGTATGTTGTCTCACTGTTGTCATTCTCTTGGGTGAAATTGTTGATTGCGTCTAAGATTTGCTTTTTCATCCATTCACTTGATAGGATGAGATTATTTCGTTTGCTATAATTTGTTTGCCTTTCTCCTGGCCTTTTATTGAATAAAATTTTTATGGCATCATGATCTGAAAAGAAATTTGCATTTACTCTTTCTGCCTTTCTGTGTTCGTTTTGATGTTTTTAATGTCCTAATATATAATGAATTTTAGTTTAGGTTTCATAAACTGCAGAGAAGAAAGGCAGAAAAGTTTCCTCTTTTTCCAGTAAAATCCCCTTCCCACCTCTAGATTTGTTTTGTTTTGTTTTATTTTGTTTTCTTTTTATATTGGAAGAGTAGTAATACGGAATTATACATGCACTCATTTTGTCTCCATTCAATTTTCTCAAAAGATCTATCGTACCTAACTTTTCTAGTATTCTATTTATCTCTAACTTCTTATTTTGTGGTTGATTTATGTAGTTCTGAGAGAGCAAGGTTGAGATTTCCCACATTATAGTTTTGCTGTCTATTTCTTCTTGCAGTTCTCTTAATTTCTCTTATAGGAATTTAAATGGTATACCGCTTGGTATATACATACATATATATATATATACATATATATATATATATATATATATATATATATATATATATATATATATATATATATATATATATATATATATATGTATATATATATATATATATATATATATGTATATATATATATATATATACATATATATATATATATATATACATATATATATATATATATATATGTATATATATATATATGTATATATACATATATATATGTGTGTGTATATATATATATATACATATATGTTTAGTATTGGTATTGCTTCATCATCTATGGTACCCTTTAGCAAGATATAGTGCCCTTCCTTATTCCTTTTAATTAGATATATTTTTCCTTTTGCTTGATCTGAAGTCAGGATGGTTACCCCTGCTTTTTTGTACTTCACCTGAAGCATAATAGATTCTGCTCTAGCCTTTTACTGTTCCTCTGTATGTATCATTCTGCTTTAAATGTGTTTCTTTTAAACAATGCATTGTAGGATCCAGTCTGCTAGCCACTTACCTTTTATTGAGAGAGTTCGCCCCATTCACATTTATGGTTAAAACTATTTCCTTGCCATCTTATTCCCCAAATTATACTTTTCTCTTTCCTTTTCCCCTTTCCCTCCTTCCCCAGTATTTTTCTTATGAGCACCACTTGCCTCAGCCAGCCCTCTTCCTTTAGAGTCCCTCCCCCTGTCTTCTACCTTTCCCTTAGTATTTCTGTTTCCCTTTCTATTTAGTTTCCCCCTTTCCCTTTTTGCTTTTCCCCTACCCCACTTTGCTCTAAGGTGAGAGAAGTTTCTCGGGGAAACCAAATATTTCTAATATTTTCTCTTTGAGCCAAATCTGACCAGAGTAAGATTCACACAATATTCATCCCCTCCCCGGCTTTCCCTCAATTATAATAGGTTTTCTTGCCTCTTCTTGAAATGTAATTTCCCTCATTTTCCCTCCACTTTCCTCTTTTTCCAGTATAATGCCCTTCCCACCTCTAGTTTTTTTTTTTTTTTTTTAATATTGGAACACTAATATGAAATTATACATGCACTCTCTATGTATACACATAACAGAATTATACTTCTCAAGTGCTGTTTACCTTTTTATGCTTCTCCTGATTTCAATATTTGGAGTTCAAATTTCTTGTTTAGCTTTGGTCTTTTCATCCGCAATGAAAGTAAGTCACCTATTTCACTGAATTTGCATCTTCTTCCCTGAAAGAAAATGTTCAGTTTAGAGGAGTAATTTATTCTTGGCTGCATTCCAAGTTCCTTTACCTTTCAGAATATCAGATTCCAGGTCCTTCTATCCTTTAAGGGGGAAGCTTTGAGGTCCTGGGTATAATCCTTATTGTGGTTCTTTGGTATTTTAATTTTGGTTTTTTTTTTCCCCGGCTGCTTGTGTTATTTTTTCCTGATCGTTCTAAAATGTAGCCAGGAGATTCCTTGGAGTTTTCCTTTGGGGGTCTGTTTCAGGAGATGTTTGGTGAATTCTTTCATTTTACCTTCTGATTCTGATTTCCTGAAAAATAGTGTCTGGGCTCTTTATCTATCATGGTTTTCAGAAAGTCCAATAATCTTAGACTCTCTCTCCAAGATTTATTTTTCCAGGTCAATTACTTTGACAATTAGTAAAAAATGTTTGAAATCTGTTCTTTTTTTCCAGAAAAGCTATTCCAAGTCAAAGTTCTTACTGTTTTTTTATTCATTTTGTTTTTGAAAGTTGAGATCTGCAATGATGGACAGAAACAACTACACCCAGAGAAGGAACACTGGGAATTGTATGTAAACTGTTAGCACTACTGTCTATGTACCCTGGTTACTTATACCTTCGGGATCTAATACTTAATGTGCAACAAGAAAATGGTATTTACACAAATATATTGCATCTAGATTATACTATAACATATGTAAAATGTATGGGATTGCCTGTCATCAAGGGGAAGGAGTAGAGGGAGGGAGGGGATAATTTGGAAAAATGAATACAAGGGATAATGTTTTAAAAAAATTACTCATGCATATATACTGTCAAAAAATTATAAATAAAATTTAAAAAAAAAGAACGTTGAGATCTGTTTAACCAGTAAGGGGGGGTTTGTCCAAACTTCCTCTGCAAGTGGCAGCAGCTGCACAGGATCAGTATTTCCTAACTGCTGGGTACTGTGTGGGCATGGCCTGGTGGCATGAGATTCTGTCATTTGGGGATTCACTATTTACCTTTGGGGAGGACTTGTTTTTTGACTTCTCTTCTGAAGTACTGGGCTTCCAGGAAACCTGTGTCTTCTCTTCCATCTTGGCTCTGCCCCACAAACTGTGGTTTCTTCAATTGGGAGATGGGCAGGGTGAGTGTCTTGGCTCTGAGGCCTTTGTTGGATTTTTTGTGGGAATAGCAGGCAGGGGAGGGTAAAGGAAGCTAGAGAGAGGAGGGGGGGCTCCCTGTTTCCCCTGGCATTGCAGGGCAGACAATGAATTTGGATCCTGGCTCTCTATGGAGCCAAGATGTTTGTCTTTGTCCAGTGGCAAGATTTTGCCAGAAGGCCTGCTTAAGAAGTGTGTCTTGGCCCTTTTGCAGAAACTTCTTCTCTCCAGAGGAGCCAGATGCTTCAAGGGGGCTCTCTTTCCCGGACTGGCTGCCCTGGATTTTGTTGCGTCCTGCTCCCATATGGGCACAATCTGGTTTGATGGGATGCCCATGGCAGACTTCGCCCCTTGGCAGAAGCAGTTGTTATTGAGGGACGTTAACTCTTGGGTAGGACTGTTTTCCCTAGTGTTTGGTGGATCCCGTTCCACCATAGGGGGCATTCCCCTAGGGCATAAGGGTCCCTGTGGGGAGGGGCTTCGGCCATCTGATGGTGGGGCCAAGTCTGTGGATGAAAAAGGCAAAATATGAGCAAAGGGGAAGGAATCAGAAGACAAGAGGGAGGCTGGCAAAGACAGCAGCAGTACAGGGAGCAGAGATGGACACAGATACCTGGCCTTTGGCTTTCAGCTGGACCCTTCTCCAACTGGCTGTTGCTTGTGCTGTCCCACCTTTCTCACTTAGGGAAGCCCAAGGGACAACTTCCTTACTTTTGTCAGGGGTAGAAAATCCTTTCCAAAAATGACTACTCTGAGATCCCTCATAGAAAAGCACAATTATTAGAATCTGGAGAAGCGGACCCCATCCTGGTGTGTGAGCCAGATTTAGAACAGGACAGAGCTGCTCCCTTGAAATTGTTCACAACCTTTATACATTTCAGACAAAGAACCCTCCAAAATCCCACCCTCCACAGGTTGTGATTGGTCATGCAAATATGCTCCTTCCCCCCCCCCCAATTGGTCAGTGGAATGCAGCCAAGGAGGTTATTTCCAGTCTCTTCTTCTTTGGACAATGGAATGCAGCCTAGGCCTTCATGTGAATGGGGCCTATAGGTCTGGTTTACATTAGCTAGCAGTCTCTGATCAATATGTGCTTAGTCTGTAACTTCTTCACCATATCTTACTCCTCACACTTTCAGTTTTCCTAGTCAACCACTGATTGGTGCAGATTTATTTCCATGGAGACTGGGAGGTACCCCAGGCTTTTGTATCTCACCACAGTAGAAAATCAATGTTTTTTGTTATTCTTTCTCCTAAACTCTGTGCACTCTGGCTTCTCTCCTCCTCATTCAGATGAGTTTTACTCATTGAAATGCAGTGACTGATAACTTCTGTAGTGCAAAAGCTGAAAGAGCCCTGTCTAATTCTCCTCCTTCAGCATCTCTCTGGCAGCATTTTTGGGAGTGACTGCCTTTTCTTCTCCCTCTCTTTTCAGAGTTTTCCCGATTCTGCCATCTCTGGGTTTTTTACTGACTTGTGTGTCCTGCTTGGCTCTTTGACTGGATCTTTATTCATGTCATGGACCCTGGGGAGGACCCCTTTATGCCTGTGTCACCAGTCATCTATGTCCTGGAAACTGATGAGGCCCAATTGTCATCTCTAAGCAAAACACTCGCAGCTATGTTGATGGGGCTGGAGTCTACCTCCTCAGCTGTGCTCCCCAATTCCCATATATTTCTGTTGCCCATGTTGAATCTGAGCCAATTTGCAGCTGAAAATCCATGTGTCCAAAGCACATTGCATAATCTTGGTCCCCCAAACTCTCCCCTTGTCTGAAATTCTCTACTCCGGGCACCCAGCTTTGCAGGATCAGTCATCCCCTACCCTTTTCTCTTACTTTGCCCACATTTCATCCATTAGGTTCTGCAGGTTCTAAGCCCTTCCTCTACAACTCTCCAACCCCAGAGGCTTGCTTTCCTTTAGTCTCCTTGCCATCAACCTCATGACCCTGTACACCTCTTTCCTACAGGACTCCAGCTGTTCTATTAGGATTATGCATTCTCATGTGACTGTCTCTGTACTCTGTATTGATCTGGTATGTTCTAGTTTAGGTTTTTTGTATTTGTGAAGCTTTTGTATCTTGAACAAGTATTGCTAATTGCTGGTTGACTGATTCTCACCAATAGGGACGATTCTGTATCTTTTCCCCATACCGCTGCAGATGTTTCCTGGGGGAAAAAAGAGTCAAGTAATAAGTCCTACAAACTTTTATTGCCACCACTACCCCATCCACCCAACTAAAGGAGGAGCAGGCCCTCAAGGCCCTGATAGCTAAGGTAGCACAGCCCAGAGCTTGCTTTGCTGTGTTTAGTCTGCTTGGGCAGTAAGTAAGGCAGCCTTAACACGATGCATGAAAGTGATCAATTCTTTCAGGTTCCTTTCCTGATTTCCCCCCTTCTCCAATCCATTTTGCCTCTCTCCTCATCATTAAAGGATCCGGAAGTGAGGCAACTGAGAGACTCCCTTGTATGACCACAGGAAAACTAAAAGGATGAAACATTATAGCCAAGTGTCTGTTAGTCAAAAAAAGGATGAATCTCTCAAGGTCAAGTTCATTTCTTGGCTGTGATTTCAGGTGGCATTTTGCTAATGGAAAGTGGGCAGCTCTTTCCAGACTTCTCAAATCACAAAATTTTGGGGGTAGTTCCAATAGTCTTTGATTTCACAACCACCGATGGACCTGTTGAGTTCATTAGCTCATTGGTTCCCATCCTGCACAAAGAATTCTCTCCTACTTGTATTCTCAAATCCACAAGAGACTGGATCCTAGTAGTGGGGAGAGTGTGGGTCAGAAGGGCCAGAAGGAGGGACTTGAAAGTGCTAACCTATAGTTGTGCCCTGAATAAGCCTGCCTTAACTCTTTCAGTGCCTTGAAGCAAACCAGCTCTCTGAAGAAGAAATGACTCCTGGGGGACCCCATTGCTGTGAGAAACAGATTTTTCATGCCTACATTTCATATCTACTCATAGGATGAACAACTGTGCCCACCCGTCCAATTTAAGAAAGCAATGAAATATATGAAAATGTTGAGATTGCGGAGAATCATTTGTGATGAATTAAAAATATGGTTTGAAGAAAGGTCAGATAGGCTCCCCCAGTTGTCAGAAGGTCACTTGTCAGAAAAAAGATCAGAACTGTTTCCACAAGTGTCCTGGGGTTCAGCTTGATCCACAAACTGGGTGGGCTGGGGCTGGGGTGTTGCTTGGCAGCTCATTCTGTGCCATTAGGACCTGGAGGCAGCCTCAGATTGGCATCAAGAAGGAGAAAATGAGAAGAAATACCAACTTTGTCCTCTGCACCGTGCTAAATGGCCTTTAAGGACACCTGTCATTTAATCCTCACAACAATCCTGGGAGCAAACAGGTGAAGTGACTTTGTCTCAGGGACACTCATTGAACTTCAGATCATCCTAACTTGCAGATGCATTTCTCCAAAGGCTGTACAGGATTTACTTGGATATAAGAGAATATAGGAGCTGATTAGGGATAAAACAAAAATCCATTTTGTCTTGGGGCTTTGTGTTAATCTCCCCAAAGTCTAGAGGAGAGGAGATATGAATGGTATCTCAGCTCTTCTCCCATTGAGGAGGGAAAAGAGAAGGAGCCTTTCCATCTCCTAGTGCGGGCATAACAAGTGTCTCTCACATTGATCTCTAGAGAGAATGTACTTCCAGTAAAACAGACGCCTCCCCAGAGATACAAACTCCCCCATTCCTCCTTCTACACATTTTCTGGTATCCCCACTCCCACCAAAAAGTTACCATAAAGCCTCTTACCTCCTGAGGAACAGGAAACAAGGCCTCACCTTATGTGTCAATGTGCAGCTTATAAAGGGGTCTCTTCCACTCTCACTCTCTCCTCTTTTGCTCCTCTCCTTGCTCCTCTCTACTCTCTCTCCTCTGCTCTTTTATCTCCTCCTGCCTCCCTCCTCCGATGTTCTATAGATGTTCTATCTCCCTCTCCTCCTCCGATGTTCTATAAATGTTCTATCTCCCTCTCCTCCTCCGATGTTCTATAAATGTTCTATCTCCCTCTCCTCCTCCGATGTTCTAGTGATGTTCTATCTCCCTCTCCTCCTCCGATGTTCTATAAATGTTCTATCTCCCTCTCCTCCTCCGATGTTCTATAAATGTTCTATCTCCCTCTCCTCCTCCGATGTTCTAGTGATGTTCTATCTCCCTCTCCTCCTCCTCCTCCTCTTTGTCCTCCTCCCTCCTCCGATGTTCTATCTCCCCCCCTCCTCCCCCCCTCCTCCTCCACCACTTCCTCCTCCGCCTCTCCTCTCCTCTCTACTCTCTCTTCTCTTTGTCTGAATCGGTTTGTCTCTCTCCCTCTCTCTGTCGCTCAACCGCTCACACTCTCACTCACTCTCCCAGTCATTCAACAGGACTGGTGACTCTCCTGGCCTTTTATCTTGGTAAGAGTGGGTGAGGTACAAGTGACATCACAAGTCACCATTTTTCCTTCATACCAGTCACCTCCCTCCAGTCACCTCTGTCATTTGTTCAGAAAGAGAAAGCTTGCTAGTATCCTGAACACAAGCCATGCTCTCCCTTCATGGGCTTTCAAACTATATATTTCCCAGTCATTCTCACTAAATATTTTTTGCCACTCTTACGCCTACATAGTATCTTTACCAAAGATTCAAAATATCTCTCAAAGCTAAACTTTTCAAATGCTGGTCTCTGTCTGATTGCCCATTCATTAATAAGGAATAATATTTTTGTGCCCAGGGTAGAGAGATAAGGGGAAATTCATATGCTTCTGTATAAATTTTTTGATTCAGCTGTTTTCCTCTCGGATACATATCCAATCAAGGACAGATAATGTGGCTATCTTTATTGATCGGGCAACAAAATTGCCACCTTCCTCCTTTTCCTCTTCTCTGTCTTCCCTAACCCTTTTTTCTTCCTATTCAGTCACACCCTTGACTCTGATTATTAGGCACAGGGCTGGAGTTGTTGTACAGAGCTCAGAAATCAGGAAGTCCTCAGATCAAGTCCATGCTCCTATTTGACTAGCTGTGTGATCCTTAGGAAATCCTCCTCATCTCAGCCTGCCTCCGCTTCTTCAAATCCAAAGTGCCCTAGAGTTGTGAGAATTCAATGAGAAGTCCTTGTAAAACATTTAGTATCATGCCTGATACATAGGAAGTGATTATGAAAGGCTTAGAGCTTTTGCTCCCTTAATTTCCATCTGCACTTCCATCAAGTGGGTTGCAATCCAACCCAAGCAGCTTGTTATCTCCTGAAAATCTCCCAATAGAAGGAGAGAGTTCATTAACTAATCTCATGGAGAATTTGGAAGGAGCAGAATAATCTCTTTGGTGGGGAGCAGCTCCTGCATTGGTCCTTTTCATCTTTATGAGCCTCTCTGACTGAAGGCAACATTCCTATTCGTTGTGACATAGTCAGAGTCCTTTTGACCTTCCTCCCAGTCAGCCTAAGATTTCCCCTGGTCCTTTCTTCCCCTAGCTGTCTAGAAGTGCATTGGAGATCACCCATGAAAGAAGGCATTCAAAAGAAGGAGTAACAGGTCAAGGTGGCATTTCAGCAGGGACTTGAAGGAAGACAGGAATTCAGGAGGAAGAGTTGAGGAAGGACAGTCTTTCAGGGATGAGGGACAACCAGGGCCAATGCACAAGATAAAGGAGAGGGAGGGTTTCATTTAAAAAGCAGCAAGGAGCCTAGTGTCACTCAATCACTGAGGATGGTGAGATGGGATAGAAGGTGCAAAGAGCCTGGAAAGAGGATAGGATGCGGATGGGCTAGTTTGGGTGGGCTTTGGGGGTTATTGTGGGCAATGTGATCTGATAGACCCTAGTTCTATTTCTGCCACTTCCTAGATCTATGCCCTTTGCAGGTACTGCAAAGCAGGGAGTTCCCTTTCCCTGGATTCCATAGTAAATGGAAGGGAATAAAGGTTAAGGAGACTGGAAAGGGGAGGGTGGTCATTGGTGAAGGCCTTGGAATGCTACACAAAATTCTCTCTTTGATCATACAGGGCATGGTCCGGTCTCTGAAGATTATTGAATTGGGGGTTGAGGGAAGGGACATGGATCTGTGTTTTGGGAAGATTAATGCACAGTTGAGTGGAGGAAGGACTGCTATGAGGAGAAATGCAGCTATTGTTACAAGGGATGATGAGTATTTGCCCCATGGTAGTAACAATCCCAGATGCCACAAGGGTGTCTATAATGGAAATGTTCCAGTGCTAAAAACTGATGGTGTGGGGGATGTGAGGGTGGAGAGAGAGTGAGGATTCAACACTGCCATGGAGGCTTTGAGTCTGGTTACCTAGCAGGATCAGTGGCATCCTCAACAGTACTAGGAAAGTTTATAAGGTGGGAAGTTTTGTGAAGTAACCTTATAGTTTGAGTTTGGGGCATGTTAAAGGAATTAGAGTAGTTAATGAAAAAACAAAATTATCACTGTCTTCAGATGATGGTATACTTGAGAATCCAAGAGAATAACCTAAAAATACTAGGACCAATGAACAGCTTTAGGAAAGTTGCAAGATACAAAATAACTCCACATAAATTATCAGCATTTCTATATGTCAGCAACAAAGTCTAGCACCAAAATATTCAAAAAGAAATTCCACTGAAGATCACTGTAGATCATATAAAATATTTGGGAGTTCACCTCCCAAGTCCAAGTCAGGAACTATATGAACGCAATGACAAAGCACTTACCATACACAGAAAGTCAGATCGAAACAATTGGAAGAATATCAAGTGCTCATGGGTAGGCTGAGCTAATACAATAAAAAGAATTCCATCTAAATTCACCTACTCATTCTGTTATTATACTCTACCAATCAAAATTCCAACAAAATACCGAGCTAGAAAAATAATAACAAACGTTCCTCTGGAAGAACAAAAGGTCAGGAATTTCAAGGGAATTGATGGGAAAAAAAATGAAAATGAAGGTGACCTAGCTTTCCAGATCTAACATGATATTATTAAGCAGCAGTCACCAAAACCATTTGGTACTGGCTAAGAAACAGAGAAGCTGATCAGTGGATTAGGTTAGGGTCACATAAGAACAAAAATGAATAAAACAACTCCTTCAAAAGGAGGATTAAAAAAAAGATACACAGGATCAGAAAAAAGAGAGTAAAACAGTACAAACTCAAACCAGGCAAATGGAAGCTAATGACTTTGTGAGACAGCCACAATCAATCAAACTAATTAAAAAGAATGAAAACATGGAAGAAAATGTGAAATACCTTATTCACAAAATAGCTGACTTGGAAAATAGATCCAGAAGAGACAATGTAAAAAGTATTGGCCTACCTGAAGGCCAAGAAAAGAAGAGAGCCTGGATAGCATTCTACAAGAGATCCTTAAGGAAAACTTGCCTGGTATTCCAGAAATGCAGGGGGAAATACTCCCTGAAAGAATTCATCAATCACCTCTGGAAAGAGATCCTACAAGGAAAATCCCAAGGAGCATTGCTGCAAAAATCCAATCTAAAGGCAAAAATACTGCAAGCAAGGAGAAACAGTCAGGATTACCCAGGACCTGGTAGCTTGTACAATAAAGGATCAGAGGACCTGCAATACCATATTCCGGAAAGCAAAGGAGCTGGGCTTACAAGCCAGGATTAACGAGGAGACTCAGCATCATCTTTCAGGGGGGAAGGTGGATCTTCACTGAAGTCAAGACTTTCAGTCCTTTCTACTGAAAAACCAGAATGAAAAAGGAAATTTAACCTGCAAACACAGAACTCAAGAGAACTAAAGGAAAGTTTAACAGGGGGAAATATCTATATTTAAAAGTTAAACTGTTTACATCCCTAAATGGAAGAGCTATATCTGTAACTCTTGCAAACTGTATCTGACACTGGGACAGATAGAGGGGAGCATCACAGGGACTGGGGATGTGATTGTGAATGGACTCTGATGTGATCACATCAAAGAAAAAGGCATTAAGGGGTGGGAAAAGGTTTCTACTGGAGAATTTTCTTCTTTGGAGAACTGCGGTTTCTTTCACATTTCACTATATTTCTCATACTTGCTGTTCTTAATTATACATTATAATATCCCATTCCATTCATGTACCATCAATAATTTTCCTAGTTTCCTACCAGTAGACAATTAGTTTGCTTCAATATCTTTTCTCAATGTCTGCTTGCTAGGTGCTAAAAAGGATTAGAATACTGAGCTGGGAGTCAGGAAAAGTGACTTTGCCCAATTCAAATCTGGCCTCAAACATGTACTAGCTGTGTGACCCTGTGCAAGTGATTTAATTCTATTTGCCTCAGTTATCTCACTTATAAAAGAAACTGGCAAAAAATGGTAAACTGCTTCAGTACTATAAGAAAGCTCCAAGTGAGGTCACAAAGAGGCGGGGAAACCTGAAATGACTCAACAAGAAAAGACGGCATAAAGTAGCCTTGAAAGGCTACACGTGTGTGTGTGCGTTTGTGTGTGTGTGTGTGTTTGCGTGTGTGTGTGTGTTTGCGTGTGCACACGTGTGTTTTGTAACACTTTCAGGGTATATTCTTAATGTCTGATTTATGATGTCAAAAAGTATTACATTTGTAAATTTTGTCTTTTTAAGTGGGCAACTAATTTATTTCTTCTTCTGTTCATCTCACAGTGTGTAATTTTGTAGATATTCGTCCATTTCCTTTAGGTTGTCAAATTCATTGGCATGAAGTTGGACAAAGTAACTCCTAATTATTGCTCTAATTTCCTCTTCATTGGTGAACATTCTCCCTTTTCATTTTTTGGACTAACTATTGGATTTTCCTCTTTCCTTTTTAAAATCAAATTAACTAAAGGTTTATGTATTTTGTTGGGGTTTTTCCTTTAAATTTTATTGAACTGCACCACTTGGTGCGTATATGTGTAATATTAGAATGGCTAATACTGTATTGCTTGCCATGCTGTTAACCCCTGCTTATGCTTTTCTCCTTTCCTTCCCTCTTACCGCTCTACCCAGTATTAAACTTATGAACACCACTTGCTTTTCACAGCCCTCCCTTTTTAGTATCCCTCCCCCACCTTAAAGTTCCTCCCCTTATTTTAACCCTATTCCTCACAATTTCTGTATTCCCTTCCTCTTAGCTTACTCCTTCCCTCTCACTTTTCAATGAAGTGGAAGAAGTTTCACTATAAATCAAATATGCCTATTGATACACACTATGTTCATCTCCCTCCTTTCTTTCTCTCAGATATAATAGGTTAGCTTTGCCTCTTCATGAGATGTAGTACCACCACTTTATACTTTTTTATGACATAATTTCCTTTCCACCTCTAGTTTCAAGGACAAATTATACATATGTTCTTTACATATTTTTTACATAGTGACATATAGTTCTCAAGATTTCTTTTTCCCTTTTTAGAAATCTCTTGAGTTCTGTATTGGAAGATCAAACATTTTATGTAGGTCTGGTTTTTTCATCAAGAGTAGATGGAATTCATTTATTTCTTTAAAATTCCATCTTCTTCCCAGGAAAATGATGCTCATTTTTACTGGGTAAGGTATTCTTGGCTGCATACTAAGTTCCTTAGCCTTGTGGAACATGATGTTCAAGGCTTTTCGTTCTTTTAATGTGGACTCTGTGAGATCCTGGGTTATCCTTACTGTGGCTCCCCTATATCTGAATTGCTTTTTGCTTGCAGCTTCCAATATGTTTTCCTTCGTCTGATGGTTTTTGAACTTGGCCACTGTATTTCTTGGTGTTTTGATTTTAGGGTCCCTTTCAGTATGCTGACAGAAGTGGATATCTTCAAAATAGAGAAGAGCTAATCCAATTCCAATTGATTAATGATGGCCAGAATCAGCTGCTTCCAGAAAAGGAACACTGGGAAATGAGTGTAAACTGTTATTTTTACCTTCTGAATCCAATTCTTCCTGTGCAACAAGAAATTCGGTTCTACACACATATATTGTATCTAGAATATACTGTAATATATTTAACATGTATAAGACTGCCTGCCATCTGGGGGAGGGGGTTGGGTGAGGAAGGAAAAAAATCTGAATACAAGTAAGTGCAAGGGATAATGCTGTAAAAAATTACCCATGCATATGTACTGTCAAAAAAAAAAGTTATAATTATAAAATTAAATTAAATTAAATAAATAAGAAAAAAAATAAAATAAAATGTACTACAAGTTAAGAACCAGAGATATAAAGAAAAAGCAGCAAGAGTCCCTACCTTCAAAGAACTTATTTTTTTTAAAAAAGGAAAGACAGGGGGCGGAGCCAAGATGGCGGAGAAGATACAGGAGATTTTATAAGCTCCCTTCTTCCCTCATTACCAATTAGTCAAATCAGCCTCAAAAATAACGCTGGACTGATAGAAACCACAAGGACTGGAAGCAAGACTTACCAGCTGAAGAGAATCTGGATTTTCAACAGAAAAGGTCAGTTCCCAGGGGAGGAAAAAAAAAGAAGAGGCCAGCACAGATGGTTGGAAGGTAGCACACTGAGCTGATCTAGCTGGGGAGGGCTCTGGAACCAGAGAAGCCACTGAGATAGAAGAATCTGGCACAGGCTTTTCGCTCTTCTCTACTTATAAAACAGCAGTTCAGAAGAGAAATCAAGCCACTTTAAAACATAAAGCCAGATACTAGAACCACCCCAATCTGGAAGTGACTCAATAGATCTTGGCACTGTGGGTGTGGCCGACATAGGCTGTCTGGGGCCTCACCTCGGGGTAGTTAAGAGATTGAAAAGCCAGTGGTAACTCATAGTGCCTTGCTCGGCTGGAGGCTGTGGAATCAGCCATGGAAGTCCCAGAGAAGCTGACCCTTTGAAATAGGGACCATGGTTTCTGGGCAGACACTTCCAGTTTGAGCGCAGGGGCTTTTCACGTCACCTGCTGCTGACATCCACGCTCCACCGGGATGCATAGGCAGGGCTTTGTGTCGCCTTTACTGTTCAATCTTAAACCTCAGGAAAGTCGCTAGGACACACAGCGCCCTCAAAGCACAGCCCTGCTAATCACCTCGGAGGCACTTCCAGGGAGGGGGAGGGGAACTCTCTCCCAGAGCTCTCTCTTAGCTCAGGCCCAGGAGCCACTGCATGCATCTGGTCTGGGAGGAAGCTGGTAAAGAAATAAATAAATAAACTTCTTACCCCAGGGACAGACCCCAAAAGATTTTTTAACTGTGAGCAAAAAGCCAAGAAGAATGATCGATTCTTTCTACACAGAGAAAGAGCGGGTATCCAACCCCGAGGAAGTTAACAGCAGAGAATCAGCAGATAACACTACAAAGGGCAATGATACCTGCCCCCCATAGCATAACTCTATCCTAGAAGAGACTATTAAAAAATTAAGAGAGTTTGAAGAAAAATGGGGAAAGGACAGAGAAGCTATGATAGAGAATAACAACGTTCTGAAATTGGAGTTGGAAAAAATAAAGAATTCACAGGAGATTCAGGGAAACAAAATTTGTGAATTAGAAAAGGTTAAAAAATCACAGGAAAGTAGGATTTCTGAATTGGAAAAGATAAAAAAAGTCTCCAGAAAATAGGATTTCTGAATTAGAAAAAGAAAATAATTCTCTAAAAATAATAAATTAGGGAAATGGAAAAAATTCAATAGAGAAAAATAATTCATTTAAAAAAAATTGGGCATTTACAAAAAGGACTAAAAACTGTGAATGAAGAAAATATCTCCTTAAAATTCAGGACAGAACAAATAGAAATGAATGATTCATTGAGAACCCAAGAATCAGTCAAACAAAACAAAACAAAACAAAAAAAAAAAAAAAAAAAAAAAAGAAAAGCTGGAGAATAACGTCAAATACTTACTGGGAAAACCTATAGACCTGGAAAAGAGATCTAGGAGAGATAATCTGAGGATCATTGGACTTCCCGAAAACTATGACCAAAAAAAGAGCCTAGATTGTATTTTACAGGAAATCATTAAAGAAAACTGACCAGAGATAATAGAAATAGAAGGGAAAATAGACGTCGAAAGAATTCATCAAACTCCTTCTGAAATAGACCCTAAAAAAAGAACACCACGCAATATTGTGGCTAAGCTGCAGAATTACCACAAAAAGGAGAAAAACTTGCAAGCAGCTAGAAAAAAACAATTTTAATACCAAGGTACCACAATAAGGGTCACTCAAGATCTGGCTGCCTCCACATTAAAAGATCGCAGGGCCGGGAACCTGATAATTCCAAAAGGCAAAAGATCAAGGATTGCAACCAAGAATAAACTACCCAGCTAAGTTTAGCATTTTTTTTCCATGGAAGAAGATGGTCATTCAATGAAATAGAGGAATTCCATATGCTTCTAAGAAAAAAACCAGACTTAAACAAAAAATTTGATCTACATCCACAAGACTGAAGAGAAACAGAAAAAGGTACACAGAACCCTTGAGAACTGTGTCTCTGTTGTAGATATATAGAAAGTCCGCAGGGATAATTTGATTTTACTGATATAAAAAGGGGGCTGTAGTAAAGGGAAGGGGGTAGTATCAGAAAAAGGGGAAGGAGTGATAAAAATAGGGAAACTACATCTCAGGAAGAAGCATAGAAAATATACCATATCTCAGGAAATTTATAGAGGGGGAGAAACATTGTGTGAATCTGACTCTCATCAGAAGAGGCTCAAAGAGTAAATAATTGATATATTTGTTTTTCCGAGAATTCTCTCTCACCTCATTAAAAGGGGGGAGATGAAAAGGGAAAAGGAAAAGGAAAATATAGTGGAAAGGATTCAGGGGGGTCAAGGGAAAAAGCATAATCTGGGGATAATATGATGGCAGGAAATACAGAATTAGAAATTTTAACTGTAAATGTGAATGGGATGAACGCTCCCATCAAACGGAGACGGATAGCAGACTGTATCAAAAATCAGAACCCTACAATATCTTGTTTATAGGAAACACACTTAAACAGGGAGATACATACAGAGTAAAGATAAAAGGTTGGAGCAGAATCTATTAGACTTCAGGTAAAGCCAAAAAAGCAGGGGTAGCTATCCTTATCTCAGATCAAGCAAAAGCAGAAGTTGATCTAATTAAAAGAGATAAGAAAGGAAACTATATCCTGCTAAAAGGTAGCATAAATAATGAAGCCATATCAATACTAAACATATATGCACCAAGTGGTATAGCATCTCACTTTCTAAAGGAAAAGTTAAGAGAACTGCAAGAATAAATAGACAGTAAAACTATAATAGTGGGAGATCTCAACCTTGCACTCTCAGATTTAGACAAATCAAACCACAAAACAAATGAGAAAGAAATTAAAAAAGTAAATAGAACATTAGAAAAACTAGGTATGATAGACCTTGGGAGAAAACTGAATGGCAATAAAAAGGAATATACTTTCTTCTCAGCAGTTCATGGATCCTATACAAAAATTGACCATATATCAGGACATAAAGATCTCAAAATTAAATATTGGAAGGCAGAAATAATAAATGCCTTCTTCTCAGATCACAATGCAATAAAAACTACATTCGGTAAGAAGTTAGGGGTAAATAGACCAAAAAGTAATTGGAAACTGAATAATCTCATCTTAAAGAATGACTGGGTGAAAGAGCAAATTATAGAAACAACTAATAATTTCACCCAAGATAATGACAATGATGAGACATCATACCAAAATCTATGGGATGCAGCTAAAGCAGTAATAAGAGGAAATTTTATATCTTTAGAAGCTTATTTGAAGAAAATAGAGAAAGAGAAGATTAACGAATTGGGCTTGCAACTTAAAAGGCTAGAAAAAGACCAAATTAAAAACCCCCAACCAAAAATTAAACTTGAAATACAAAAATTAAAAGGAGAAATCAATAATATTGAAAGTAAAAAAAACTATTGAATTAATAAATAAAACCAAGAGTTGGTTTTATGAAAAAGCCAATAAAACAGATTAACCTTTGATAAATCTGATCAGAAAAAGGAAAGAGGAAAATCAAATTGTTAGTCTTACAAATGAAAAGGGGGATCTTTCCACCAATGAAGAGGAAATTAGAGAAATAATGAGTTACTTTGCCCAACTTTATGCCAATAAATTTGATAACTTAAGTGAAATGGATGACTTTCTCCAAAAATATAGGCTTCCTAGATTAACAGAGGAGGAGACAAATTGCCTAAATAGTCCCATTTCAGAAAAAGAAATAGAACAATCTATTAATCAGCTCCCCAGGAAAAAATCCCCAGGACCAGATGGATTTACATGTGAATTCTACCAAATATTTAAAGAACAATTAGCCCCAATGCTATATAAACTATTTGAAAAATAGGGGATGAAGGAGTCCTACCAAACTCCTTTTATGACACAGACATGGTACTGATACCTAAACCAGGTAGATTGAAAACTGAGAAAGAAAATTATAGACCAATTTCCTTAATGAATATTGATGCTAAGATCTTAAATTAGATATTAGCAAAAAGACTTCAGAAAATCATCCCCAGGATAATACACTATGATCAAGTAGGATTTATTCCAGGAATGCAGGGCTGGTTTAATATTAGGAAAACTATTAGTATAATTGACCATATTAATAATCCAATTAATAAAAACCATATGATCATCTCAATAGATGCAGAAAAAGCATTTGACAAAATCCAACATCCATTCCTATAATAAACGCTTGAGAGTAGAGGAATAAATGGACTATTCCTTAGAATAATCAGGAGCATACATTTACGACAGTCAGTCAGCATAATATGCAATAGAAATAAACTGGAACCTTTCCCAGTAAAATCAGGAGTGAAACAAGTTTGCCCACTATCACCATTGCTATTCAATATAGTACTAGAAACGCTAGCCTCGGCAATAAGAGCCAAGAAAGACATTCAAGGAATTAGAGAAGCAAATGAGGAAATCATACTATCACTCTTTGCAGGTGACATGATGGTATACTTAGAGAACCCCAAAGACTCTGCTAAAAAGCTATTACAAATAATTCAGAATTTCAGCAAAGTGGCAGGATACAAAATAAATCCACATAAATCCTCAGCATTTTTATATATCACCAACAAAATGCAACAGTAAGAGATACAAAGAGAAATTCCATTCCAAACAAATGTTGAGAGTATAAAGTATTTGGGAATCCATCTACCAAAGAATAGTCAGGAATTATAAGAGAAAAATTACAAAACACTTGCCACAAAATAAAGTCAATTTAAATAATTGAAAAGACATTCAGTGCTCTTGGATAGGCCGAGCGAATATAATAAAGATGACAATACTCCCCAAACTAATCTATTTATTTAGTGCTATACTAATCAGACTACCAAGAAACTATTTTAATGACGCATAAAAAATAACAACAAAATTCATATGAAAGAATAAAAGGTCGAGAATTGCAAGGGAGCTAATGAAAAAAAAATCAGAGGAAGGCGGTCTAAGTGTACCTGAACTAAAGCTATATTATATAGCAGCAGTCACCAAAAGTATTTGGTATTGGCTAAGAAATAGACCAGTAGATCAGTGGAACAGATTAGATACAAAAAACAAAAAAGGGTACATCTATAACAATCTAATCTTTGACAAATCCAAAGATACCAACATTAGGTATAAAAATTCATTATTTGCAAAAAACTGTTGAGAAAACTGGAAATTAATATGGCAGAAATTGGATATGGATTCACACTTAACACCATATAGCAAGATAAGATCAAAATGGGTCCATGATTTAGGCATAAAGAATGAGATAATAAATAGATTAGAGAAAGAGAAAATAGTCTACCTCTCAGACCTATGGAGGAGGAAGGAATTTATGACCAGAGGAGAACTAGAGATCATTGTTAATCACAAAATCGAAGATTTTGATTGCATCAAACTAAAAAGTTTCTGTACAAACAATACTAATGCAAACACGATTAGAAGGGAAGTAATAAATTGGGAAAATATTTTTAAATTTAAAGGTTCTGACAAAAGTCTCATTTCCAAAATATAGAGAACTGACCCTAATTTATAAGAAATCAAACCATTCTCCAATTGATAAATGGTCAAAGGATATGAACAGACAATTCTCAGATGATGAAATTGAAACTATATCCACTCATATGAAAGAGTGTTCCAAATCACTATTGATCAGAGAAATGCAAATTAAGACAACTCTGAGATACCACTACACACCTGTCAGATTGGGTAAGATGACAGGAACAAATAATGATGAATGTTGGAGAGGATGTGGGAAAACTGGGACACTAATACATTGTTGGTTTCACAACTGTGAAAGAATCCAGCCATTCTGGAGAGCAATTTGGAACTATGCCCAAAAAGTTATCAAACTGTGCATACTCTTTGACCCAGCAATGTTGTTATTAGGCTTATATCCCAAAGAAATGCTTAAGAGCGGAAAGGGACCTATATGTGCCAAAATGTTTGTGGCAGCTCTTTTTGTAGTAGGTAGAAACTGGAAGATGAATGGATGTCCATCAATTGGAGAATGGTTGGGTAAATTATGGTATATGAAGGTTATGGAATATTATTGCTCTGTAAGAAATGGCCAGCAGGAGGAATACAGAGAGGCTTGGAGAGACTTACATCAACTGATGCTGAGTGAAATGAATAGAACCAGAAGATCTCTGTACACTTCAATGTTGTATGAAGATGTATTCTAATGGAAGTGGATATCTTCCACATAAAGAAGATCCAACTCACTTCCAGTTGATCAATGATGGACAGAAATAACTACACCCAGAGAAGGAGCACTGGGAAGTGGATGTAAATTGTTAGCACTACTGTCTATCTACCCAGGTTACTTATACCTTCGGAATCTAATACTTAATGTGCAACAAGAATATGGTATTTACACACATATATTGTATCTAAGTCATATTATAACATATGTAAAATGTACGGGATTGCCTGTCATCAAGGGGAGGGAGTAGAGGGAGGGGGGATAATTTGGAAAAATGTATACAAGGGATAATATTATTTAAAAAATTACTCATGCAAAAAAAAAAAGGAAGACAATGTATATGCCAAAAGGCACATAAACAATAAATAAATTTAAGAAAAGGCAGCTAGGTGGTGCAGAGAAGTAGGCTTGGAATTGAGATAGCTTGAATTCAAATCCAGCCTCAGATACTTACTAGTTCTACCCTGGACAGATTACATAATACTGTTTACCTCAGTGTCCCCATCTGTCAAAAGACCTGGAGAAGGAAATGGCAAACCACTCCCATATCTTTTCCAAAAAACACATCCAAGTCAAATGGAATCATAAAGAATTGGACCTGATTGAACCTACTGAAAAATATTTATTTTCAGATAATCTTAAAGAAGAAACCATTAGCATCTGGCAGGGTAAACATAGGACTTCTTCCATAAACTGATATTTTTGCCTTAGATTTAAAGTGAGTCAGGAATTAAAAGAGATGGAGGTTAGAAGAGAGGATGTTCCACGAAAAGGAGATAATTATTGACAAGGTTCAGAGATAAAAGATGGAATTTTCTCTCTCTCTCTCTCTCTCTGTGTGTGTGTGTGTGTGTGTGTGTGTGTGTGTGTCAGAATGATGCTCACCCACAGAAATAACTAATTTTACAATAACCTATTGTCTTGCACCAGGAAGAGAAATTGCATGCTGTTATTTTTTTAAAAATTATACTTTTTTATTTACCAGATATATGCACGGGTAATTTTACAGAATTGATAACTGCCAAACCTTTTGTTCCAATTTTGCCCCTCTTAACCGCCATTCTCTCTCCCAGATGGCAGGTAGACCAATATATGTTTAATATGTTAAAGTATCAATTAAATACAATATAATTCCATGCTGTTATTATCTATTCCAGAGCACCAAAGTAAAGCTGCTTTTGTGTTATATGTGCTTTCCAATGGTACAGAAATAAATATCCTAGACTGGAGGAAAGTAGAACAGTTAAATCATGCCCTTTTATTTTTAACCCATATAGTTTTGTGAATCATATTGGGAGAAAAAAAATCAGAGCCAAAGGGAACAACCATGGGAGAGAGAAAAAAAAATAAAAGAGAATAAAGAAGTGAATAGAGCTGTTGTTTACATTCAGTCTCCTTAGTTCTTTTCTGGATGCAGATGATATCTCCTCTTCAAAGACCATTGGGATTTCTTGGGATCACTGAAACTCTGGGACGAACCAAGTCTTTCATAGTTGATCATTGAACATTGTTGCTGGTATTGTATATATAATGTGTTCCTGGTTCTGCATGTTTCACTCAAAATCAGTTCATGCACATCTTTCCAGATCTGGACTTTCTTTATGAAAGGAAGCACGGAGCCAGGACGCCCAGAGGATAAAGGTAGAGAAAGAAGAGTAATTTGAAAGAGGACAAGAAAGACTGCAAGTGTTTGAAGGGTTAAGGACTGTTAGAACAGGAGTTTATAGCTGATCTTCAGGCACTAAGTCTACTGAGTAAGAACTCCATTTTGTCAAACATGAGAAGTTTTGGGTTCTTGGAGGCAATCAGGGTAGAACGACTTGCTAGCAAGTATCTTAGGTCAGATCTGAACCCAGGTCCTCCTGATTTCAGGTGTGCTACCCTCTTCACTTCACCACCTAGTGTCCCATGAGAACAGTTTTCCTTTTAACAGGGCTCGGCTGTTGAAGGAACAGCAAGTTAGCCAGTATAGATAGAACATGCCCATAAAGGGAAGGGTTTCTAAGAACTCAGGTTTGTGTTCCCACAACATATTTCAGGGATCACAAAGAGTCACCAAAGATTGAAAGGACTGAACACTATGAGCAGTACCACAATACCTTAATCTGCCTTTTCTTTAACTTCCTCTTGTCCCCACTTTTCTTCATGTTGCCTTGTTAAGTGAAATGGAATTCTGTACCTAGTTGCATATGTGTGAATTTTCCTTCCTTTGAGCATTTTGGAGGAGAATGAGGTTGAAGTGTCACTTGTTCCCCATTCTTCTTGCTTGCAAAGATGTTCACTTATTCTCTTTGACAATAGAAGCAATAAGCACCAGTACAGTTATGATCCCCACTGGAAATCTTCTATTTGAAGTGTTTTTCTCTTGCACCTGGACTCTCTGACCTTTGGCAATGATGTTCCTGAAAGTTTTAAGTTGAGGGGATTTCTTTGAGGATGTGATCAGTGGATTCTTTCTTTTTCTACTTTATTTACCCTTTGGTTCTACGAGATCTGGACATTTTTCTTTTGATGGTATGTGGACATGGTCTGTCTAGACTCCTTTTTCTGTCTGTTTTTTTTTTTCTCATGGCATTTCACTACTCTGAAGCTTTGGTTTCTTCTAAAATCTATTTTCCAAGTCATTATTTTCTATTATATCCTTGACATTTTCTTCTGTTTTTAGCAGGCTAGCTATGAAATGTCCAACACAACCACAGAAAGGAAATAGTGAGCCCCTGAGGCCCAGAATAAGAAATGGGACTTGGCCACGTCTACCCAGCATGGGAAGGAAGCTGGCAACACCAGCCCCTAAACGCAAAAGAACTCCACTTGGAGCCTCAAAGGGTGAAATAAGTTGCTCTCTGATTCAAAAGGCTCTCTTGGAAGAATTCAAAAAGGATACTAGAAGAAAATAGAAAAATAGGGAAAGGGATTGAAAGCTAGGGAAAAGGAAATGCAAAAATTGTCTGAAGCAAATCACTCATTAAAAAATAAATTTGGTGAAATGGAAAAAGAAAGCAACTCCTTGAAAAACAGAATTGGTGAAATGAAAACCGAGAACAATTCCCCCAAAATAGAATTGGTGAAATGGGAAAAAAATCCAATGAATAAAACAACTCCCTTAAAACTTTTATTGACCAAATGCAAAACAAGGTGGAAAAAAAATGCTAAACCAAGAAAATAAGTAACTAAAAATTAAAATTTAACAAATGTGAGTGCCTCAACGAGACACAAAGAAACCATCAAACAACACCAAAAAAAAAGAAGGAAATGTATAATCCCTCATCTGAAAAACAACTGACCTAGAAAAAAGATCCAGGAGAGACAATCTAAGAATTATTGGACTACCTGAAAACCATGTTAAAGAAAAGAGCTTAGACAGCATCTTTCTGGAAATCATCAAGGAAATCTACCCTGAAGTCCTTGAACCAGAGGGTAAAATAGTCATAGAAAGAATCCACCTATCCCCTCCTAAAAGAGACTCTAAAATGAAAACTCCAAGGAAGACTGTACTTAAATTCTAGAATTATCTGATTAAGAAGAAAATACTGCAAGTAGCTAGAAAGAAATAATTCAATTATCGAGGAAACAAAATCAGCAAATAAAATATTCTGAAATGAAAAAGAACTTGGTTTGCTGCTAAAAATCAACTGTTCAGCAAGTAAAATGGTGTAAACAACATGTCATGAAGAGGCCCAAAAGATCTATTACAATTGAGGGAAAGAAGGGAGGGGGGTGAGCATTCTGTGAATCTTAGTCTCATCTATTTGACTCAAAGAGAGAATATCATACATATTATGCATCACAAAGAAACTTGTCTCACCCTATAGGGAAATAGGAGAGAAATGGAAAAGAGAAAAAAGAGTGTGGGGGGTGAGGGGTAATAGAAGGAAAAACAGAAGTAGAAGGGGAAAGGGTTTAGAAGTGGGGAAGGGGCTATTAAAGGGGAGAGCTGATTGAGGAAAGTGGTGATCAGAATGAAAACACTGGGGAGGAGGGAAAGGGCAAAAGGAAAGCAAAATCTTGGGGAAAAGGAGATAGATTAGATTTCTGCATTAGGATGGAAGCCTGAACTCACCCAGCTAAGGGGAGAAAAGGTCAGAAGTGAGTGGGGACTTCCCAGTTAGGGTCTATAATAATCCAGTGTTTGCAGCTTGTGCTTTCCCCTGCTGTACTGACACAGCAGTCTTCTGGAGCTCTGTCTCCTGAGATCATAATGAATTGTTTTTGCTTTTCTGCTCTGAGCACCTCTGATGCCAATTGGGGTAGGGAGGAGGATTTTTGAGAAAAACAATTAAGGGTGGGGGCAGCTAGGTGGGGCAGTGGATAAAATATAGTTTCTGAAGGCAGGAAGATCTGATTTCAAATCTGGCCTCAGACACTTGATACTTCTTAGCTGTGTGACCCTGACCAAGTCCCTTAATCCCAATTGCCTCAGCAAAACAAACAAAAAAAGACAAAATAAATTAGGGGTACTAATCCTTCATCTCACACAATGTCAAACTTAAAAAATGATTCAATTAAAAGAGAAATCTACATTATACTTAGGTATATAAAATTGTTTTAGAGGTCATTGTTATGAATGTCTATATGAACACATGTGTACATATGTATGTAAGTATATGCATCTGATCATTTTCTGTATACATACATGGGTTCATGAATGTGTTATATCCAGAAACACATTGTGTGTACATAAAAATATATGTGCTTAACTGAAACCTGCCTGGAAGATATATAGGGGAAGAAAGGGGGAAAAAAGATAAAATTACAATTTTCTCAATATTCATCCATTTTGCTTACATCACCATACTTCCTGCCAGAAGTTTGGGTAAATACCTCCTAATCATTGCTTTAATTTCTTTGTCATGGGTGGTGAATTCCCCCCTTTCATTTTTTTAATTAAACCTTTTTAATTTTCAAAAGATATACATTGATAATTTTTCAGCATTAACCCTTGCAAAAGCCTGTGTTCCAATTATTCCCCCTTGTCCCCACCTCTTCCTTTAGATAATAATCCAATATACATTAAATCCAATATAGGCATACATATTATGCAATTATCTTGCTGCACAAAAAAAAAATGAAATCAAAAAGAAAAAAATGAGAAATAAAATGCAAACAACAAGGAGAGTGAGAATGCTATGTTGTGATCTGCACTCAGTTTCCACAATGCTCTCTCTGAGCATAGATGGTTCTCTTCAACACAAAGTCACTGGAAATGCTCTGAATCACCTCATTATTGTGAAGTGCCATGTCCATCAGAATTGATCATTGTATACTCTTGCTGTTGCCATGTACAATGATCTCCTGGTTCTGTTCATTTCACTTAGCATCAGTTCATGTAACTCTCTCCAGGCCTTTCTGAAATCAACCTGCTGATGGCTTCTTATGGAACATTAATATTCCATACAATTCATATACCGTAACATATCTGGGCGTTCTGTAACTTAGGGGCAGCCACTCAATGTCCAGTTTCTTGCAAATACAAAACATTGTTGCACATATGGGTCCCTTTCCCTCTTTTAGGATCTCTAGGACATAGAAGCCCAGAACAAAACCTTCTGAATCAAAGGGTATACACAATTTTTTGCATAGATCCAAATTGCTCTCTATGCCCTTTTATTTTTGATGTTGATTTTTTTCTTTCCTTTTTCTTGTCAAATTAGCCAAAGTTTTATCTGTTTTGTTGCTTTTTCCCATAAAGCCAACTCTTAGCTTTACTCATTAATTAGTTCATTAGTTTTCTAATTTTCACATTAAGCTCTCCTTGAGATTTCTAATTTGATATTTAATTGGGACTTTTACTTTTTTTCCTCACTTGCTTAGTTGCATGTCCATGTCATTGCTGTCCTCTATTTTTTTCACATACCTATTTGGAGAGAAAAAAATATGCCTTAAGAATTCACTATTTTGGCTGCAGATTGTAATTCTCTTGGTGGAATTATGGAATGTTTCTGTAATTTGTTGTTTCATCCACTCATTTAGCATTAGATTCAACCATTCGGGAGAGCAATTTGGATCCTTGCAGAAAGGGCTATCAAATTGCACATACCTTGAGAAATGGCAATTGCCTTACGGGGGGGTGGGGAGTCTGTATCCCAAAGAAATTATAGGGGAGGGAAAAGGACCCTGTGCCAAGTTGTAGTTGTTCTTTTTTATGATAGAAACTGGAAAATCGGTAGATGCCCATCAATTGGAGAGTGGCTGAACAAGATGTGACAATATATGAAGGTAAAGGAATGTTAGCATTACATAAGAAATGATGAAAAAGCTCATTTCAGAAAGGCCTGGAAAGATTCACACAAACTGATGCTGAGTGGAACAATCAGAAGGAAGAATACTTTGTACAAAATAACAGCAAGAATTTGTATTGATCAGCTAGGAAAGAATTGCTTCTCAGTGCTTTAGTGATCCAAGCAATCCCGATTGAAGATGGCATTTGCTGTCCAAAGTCTTTCACAAAAAGAACTACAGAGAAAGAATGTAAAACTCCATATGCTATGTTTTTGTTTCACTCTCTCTCTCATGATTATTCCCTTTTGCTCTGATTTGTCTTTCCCAACATGATTCATAAAAGCAATGCTTATAAAAAGTAAATTTACTAAACACTACAAAAAATTTAAAATTAAAATTTTATTCAATTTTTAATGTATAAGATCATTGTCCAAACAGGACAGCCAATACCTATGCTGTTTAGGGCATCCAGTGAGCCAGAGACCTGGGGACCAAGTCTGACTGAAACTACATGTACAATTAGCAATTCTTGATTCTCAATTTACCATCTTTGTGAACAGGATCCTGGACTGGTGTTCGCAATTTTCCTTTATAAGGGGCTGAGCCTCTTCCTGGGTCTTTGGCTGGAGTGCCTAAAGCCTGTGCAGGCAAGTGCTGCAGCCTGAGGCAAGAGAAGGCTGAGAGGGGTGGGGTGGTCATTGGTCAGCTCAGAGACTGGCTTCTTCCAGGGTTGGGACTGCCAAGGCCAGCCCACCTGCTGGCATCACAGTGAATGCTGGAGCTTTATGTTGGGCATCTGTTCTCTCAGGTTTTCGAGGGAAATGGGGGGAGATCAACTGGGGAAGAGGAGCGCCCTGGCCCATCTGTGGAACTTTCTTGCCAGGTGGTGCAACCGCATCTGCAGAGGTCACACATTTAGACTACATTTTGAGGGTGATTGTTGCCTTTTTTGGGGGGAGGATCTTTTTCCAAAGATGGCACAATGCCTTCCATTCGGCCTGTTGGCATTCTTCTAGGTTTTGGGGTGAAGTCTCTGGAGGACACACATTCATCCTAGGAGGGGTTAAGGTGGGTCACCTTGTCTGTTTTTTTGTTGTCGTTTTAAATTTTTTTTTTTTTTACCCAATACGTGATGAAGAGTTGAGGTCGATTGAGGAAGAGGAACGCCTTGGCCCATTGGTGGTAGCTTCTGCCAGGCAGTGGGGCCCATTCTGTGGAGGGTAGACATTTAGCTTGGTGGTCGAGTTAATTTACTTTTTTTTCACACCACGAGCTATGTGGGCAGGTCAAATACCAGTGAGGTCCTCCAGGGTCTGTTGTCAGAGCCTTCTACCAAGTGGCAGGTTCAAGTCTGTGGATGAAGGAGGCAACATATGAGCAAAGGAGAAGGAATTAGGAAACAGGGAAGGATGTGAGTGGCAAAAATAGGAAGAATACTTTGTACGAAATAACAAGAATTTGTGACAGATAGGAGAGAATTGGCTCTTCCTAGTGCTTTAGTGATCCAAAGCAATCCTAATAGTCTTTGGACAGAAAATGCCCTCTGCATTAAAAAAAAATGAGAAAAAAAATGTAACACCATGTATTGTGGTCACTTTTTTTTTCTCTCTTCCATGGTTGTTCCTTTTGCTTTGCTTTTTCTCTCCAAACACGATTCATAAAGCAAAGTATATTCTAAATCAATACATTTATTAACCCTCCCACCAAATGAAAATTCTATTTTATTGAGCAAAAAATAGGACAATCAAAGTAGTATAACAATATAGGACAATATAAGGCAACAATAGAAAGGTCATGCTTCTGCCAAAATGATTGGGGCAGCCCCTTTTTGTAGTGGTCAGAAAATGGAAATTGAATGGATGTCCAACAATCGGAGAATGGTTGGATAAATTATGGTTTATGAATATTATGGAATATTATAGTTCTATAAGAAATGACCAGCAGCATGAATACAGAGAGGCTTTGAAAGACTTACATAAACTGATCCTAAGTGAAGTGAGCAGAACTAGAAGACCATTATACCCTTCAACAATAATTCTGTAGGAGGATGTATTCTGATGGAAGTGGCTATCTTGGACAAAGAGAAGATCTAATTCAGTTCCAATTCATCAATGATGGACAGAATCAGCTACACCCAGAGAAGGAACACTGGGAAATGAGTGTAACCTGTTTACATTTTTTTGTTTTTCTTCCCAAGTTATTTTTACCTTCTGCATCCAATTCTTCTTGTGCAACAAGAGAACTGTACGGTTCTGCTCACATACATTGTATCTGCAATATAATATAACATAGTAAACCTGTACAAAACTGCCTGCCTTCTAGGGGAGGGGGTGGAGGGAGGGAAGGGAAAAGTCAGAACAAAAACGAGTGCAAGGGATAATGTTGTAAAAAAACAATAGCAAGGTCAATACTTTTTGCCGCCAATATGCTTGGCATCCAATCAACCAGAGAGCCAGAGAGCCAGAGATTCAGGGACCAAGGCTGGCTTTATCTTTTAAAAAAATTTTATCATATAGCTTTTTATTTACAAAACATATGCTTGGGTAATTTTTCTAATCTAATTAAATTATTTTGTGATCAATAATGATCTCTAGTTTTTTTTTTTTGGTCATAAATTCCTTCCTCGTGCATAGTTCTGAGAGGTAAATTATCCTATGCTGTTCCAAATTTGTTTATATCATTCTTATTTCCAGATCATGAACCCATTAGGACCTTAGCTTGGTATATGGTTGTTAGGTGTGGGTCAATGACTAGTTTCTGCTATCCTAGTTTCCAATTTTCCCCGCAGTTTTTGTCAAATAGTGAATTCTTATCCCAAAAGCTGTCAAACACTAGATTGCTATAGTAGTTGACTATTTTGTTCTGTGAACCTAATTTATTCCACTGATCAATGACTCTTTTTCCTATCTAGTACGAAATGGTTTTGATGGTCTAGCTGTTCCAGATCTGTGTCAAACACTAGATTGCTATAGTCATTAACTAATTTGTTCTGTGAACTTAACCTATTCCGTTGATAACTGCTCTTTTTCCTATCTAGTACCAAATGGTTTGAATGGCCTAGCTATATGACATCTAAAGCTACATTATAAAGCAGAGGTCACCTTCAATTTTTTTTAATTGATTACCTTGAAATTGACCTTTTGCTCTTACAGATTAATTTTTTTTTTGGGCAGGGGTCAGTAAAATAGGTTGAGAGTTTGTCATAGCACTAAATAAATAGGTGTATTTGGGTACCCAGTCTTGGGTAGTCTTGTCACCTTTATTACTTTTGCAGCCCCTATCCAATAGCCCTTTATATTTTTCCAATATAGATAGATAGATAGATAGATATATGCATAGATATATATATAGAGATAGATATAGATATAGATATAGATATAGATATAGATATAGATATAGATATAGATATAGATATAGATATAGATATAGATATAGATAGATAGTGCCCTTCCTTATTCCTTTTAATTAGACATATTTTTACTTTTGCTTGATCTGAAGTCAGGATTTTTACCCCTGCTTTTTTGTACTTCACCGTAAGCATAATAGATTCTGCTCCAGCCTTTTACTTTTCTGCTGTATGTATCATTCTGCTTTAAATGTGTTTCTTTTAAACAATGTATTATAGAAGCCAGTCTGCTATCCATTTACCTTTTATTGAGAGAGTTCACCCCATTCACATTTATGGTTAAAACTGTATTTCCTTGCCATCTTATTCCCCAAATTATACTTTTCTCTTTCCTTTTCCCCTTTCCCTCCTTCCCCAGTATTTTTCTTAGGAGCACTACTTGCCTCAACCAGCCATCTTCCTTTAGAGTCCCTCCCCCTTTCTTACACCTTTGCTTAGTATTTCTGTTTCCCTTTCTATTTAGTTTACCCCTTTCCCCTTTTGCTTTTCCCCTACCCCACTTTGCTGTAAGGTGAGAGAAGTTTCTCGGGGAAACCAAATATTTGTAATATTTTCTCTTTGAGCCAAATCTGTCCAGAGTAAGATTCACAAAACATTCATCCCCTACCCTGCTTTCCCTCATTTATAAAAGGTTTTCGTTGCTTCGTCTTGAGATTTAATTTCCCTCATTTTCCCTCCACTTTTCTCTTTTTTCCAAGTATAATGCCCTTCTCACCTCTAGTTTTTTTTTTTATTTTTTTTATTGGAACAGTAATATGAAATTATACATATACTCTCTATGTATACCCATAACAGAATTATACTTTTTAAGTGCTCTGCTTACCTTTTTATGCTTCTTCTGATTTCAATATTTGGATTTTCAATATTTGTTTAGCTCTGGTCTTTTCATCAGCAATGAATGCAAGTCACCCTGATTCACTGAATGTCCATCTATTCTCTGAAAGAAAATCTCAGTTTAGAGGAGTAATTTATTCTTGGCTGCATTCCATTTACCTTTACCTTTCAGAATATCAGATCCCAGGTCCTTCTATCCTTTAAGGGGGAAGCCTTTAGGTCCTGGGTATAATCCTTATTGTGGTTCTTCAGTTCATCATATCTTACTCCACACACTCTCAGTTTTCCTTGTAAACCAGTGATTGGTGCAGATTTGTTTCCATGGAGACTGGGAGGTCCCCCAGGCTTTTGTATCCACCCCACCCCCAGGGCTTAGTCCAGGGTCTCACCACAGTAGAAAATCAATGTTTTTTCTTATTCTTTCTCCTAAATTCTGTGCACTCTGGCTTCTCTCCTCCTCATTCAGATGAGTTTTACTCATTGAAATGCAGTGACTGATAACCTCTGTAGTGCAAAAGCTGAAAGAGCCCTGTCTAATTCTCCTCCTTCAGCATCTCTCTGGCAGCATTTTTTGGGAGTGACTGCCTTTTCTTCTCCCTCTCTTTTCAGAGTTTTCCCGATTCTGCCATCTCTGGGTTTTTTACTGACTTGTGTGTCCTGCTTGGCTCTTTGACTGGATCTTTATTCATGTCATGGACCCTGGGGAGGACCCCCTTATGCCTGTGTCACCAGTCATCTATGTCCTGGAAACTGATGAGGCCCAATTGTCATCTCTAAGCAAAACACTCCCAGCTATGTTGATGAGGCTGGAGTCTACCTCCTCAGCTGTGCTCCCCAATTCCCATATATTTCTGTTGCCCATGTTGAATCTGAGCCAATTTGCAGCTGAAAATCCATGTGTCCAAAGCACATTGCATAATCTTGGTCACCCAAACTCTCCCCTTGTCTGAAATTCTCTACTCCGGGCACCCAGCTTTGCAGGATCAGTCATCCCCTACCCTTTTCTCTTACTTTGCCCACATTTCATCCATTAGGTTCTGCAGGTTCTAAGCCCTTCCTCTACGACTCTCCTCCCCCAGAGGCTTGCTTTCCTTTAGTCTCCTTGCCATCAACCTCATGACCCTGTACACCTCTTTCCTACAGGACTCCAGCTGTTCTATTAGGATTATGCATTCTCATGTGACTGTCTCTGTACTCTGTATTTTTTTGGTGGATTCTAGTTTATGTATTTGTTGTCCTCCCATTTAAAATGGAATTTGTGCATCTTAAACAAGTATTGCTAAATCTTCGTTGATTCTCACCCTTGGGAATTGTCCTGTTTCTTTCCCTGTTCAGTTGCAGATTTCATTGAGGGAAAAGATGTCAACCAAACTGCTATAATTCCTTATTACAACAACTATCCCATCCACCCAACTAAAGAAGTAGCTGTCCCATAAGGCCCTAACGTAGCACAGCCCAGAAGCAGAACCCTCTCCAACACAATGGATGATAGTGATCAATTCTTTCAGATTGTTTCCCAATTTCCTCCTTTCTCCTTTTCATTTTGCCTCCATACTCATCATTAAAATAAATGGAAGGAAGGCAACTGAGAGACTCCTTGTGTAACCACAGGAATAATTACAGAGGATGAATGATTATGGCAAAGTGTCTGTATGTCAAAAGAATTTATCTCCAAAGGTAAAATCCACTTATTGGCTGTGATTTCAGGTGGCATTTTTAAAATACTAGGATGGGTAGTTTCTCTCAGATAGCTCCAATCACAAAATGTGAATGTAGTTGAGATATTCTTTGACTTACAACAGGCAATAACATGTATACTTTAATACTGCAACAAGGATTAGAGAATAAAAGAGATTATTCTCAAGGCTGGGATGAGAACCGATGCACTAATGAGCCTGAGAGATGCACAGGATGTTGTGAAAACAAAGAACAAAAACCAAAATTCTGTTATTAAATATTTTTCTTGAAAAGGAAATTAATTGTTATGTCTTTTGAATTCTCCCTGTTATTCTGGTGGGATTTGACAATATTTTTTGTTATTTCAATGGTTTTTCTGCTTTCCAGTTAAGTTTTTTTTTGTTGTTGTTGTTTTTATTTTGGAAGTGAAGTTAATGAATTGAAAAGAAATACACCTACCTGGACACCTCTCCTCCTGAAGGGACCACTGTCCTCAACATGAGTGTAATTACTTAGGCTGCTCCAGAAGCTGCACAAGGTCGCCACAGGGCCACAAATTCCCCAGACCTCGCTGTGGGGAAAGCTTGGACAGTTTTGGACAGTAGTTAGAAACAGTTACTGACCAACAGTTATGAACCATTTGGAAAACTGCCCATGGGTTTCAGAACATTCTAGGACAGTGGTCCTCAAACTGAGGGGGGCCAGTTCACTGTCCCTGAGACTGGGAGGGCCGGACTATAGTAAAAACAAAAGCTCACACTCTGTCTCCGCCCCTCAGCCCAGTTGCCATAACCCCGTGGGCAGCATAAATGTCCTCAGGGGGCTGCTTCTGGCCTGCTCTAGCGTTACTCAATATTTCACATCGCCAGTCTCTCCTAATTCCCAGGACGTCAGAAAGCCTCAGGCCACAGACCTTTGCAGTAACAACTAATTACCTGGCTGCCTCCTCTGCGGCTTTCAGAGATCTCTAGGTACAATTTTTTGAATCCTAGTTTAATATCCGGTAGCTTGCTCAAGGAACAGCCATGTGCAAACTCAAAGTCTTTATTATCCTTGCTCACATAATGCCCTGACCTGTTAACTCCCAAGTGAATGTGTGGTCTGTGAGAGAACCACGTGTTCACTGTCAAGCTCCTTACCTCTCTTGCCTATTCATCAGCTTGGCTCAACTACCCCCAGAATAAAGAGACTGAAGAGATTGACCCATTGCTAGAATGGTCTTAAAAAGGTTCTGTGCCGTCTCCCACACAGCCAATCAGAGAGGGAGCCATCTGCTGTTAGGAAGCCTACCCATGGGAAAGCCCCTAGCCACAGAAAATTGCTTCTGGACCACTCAAACCTCCTGTTGCGCCATGCTGGCCCATTTAAAGGACCCTTACACAAAGGTGTATCTAATTCATTAGGTTTTTTCATAAAATTAACTCTTAGTTTTATTAGTTCAATAGCTTCCTGAGTTTCAATTTTATTAATCTCTCACTGGAGTTTCAGAATGTCTAATTTGACATTGAATTGTGGGTTTTAATTTCTTCTTTTCTTGTTCTCTTCCTAGCTTCTTTAGTTGTATACCCAAGTCATTGATCTCCTCTTTATTTGATTCACACAGCTATTTAGAGACATAAAGTATGGCCTAAGAACTCCCAGCTTTGGATGCATATTTCACAGGTTTTAGGATGTTGTTTCATTATGGTAATTCTCTTGGATGAAATCCACATTATTCTGATTTGTTGTTTGACCCACCCATTTTTTAGAATTGGATTTAAAGATTCTGGAGAGCAATTTGGAACTAGGCAGAAAGGCTCTAAAACTTTACATACCCTTTGACCCAACTGTTCTGTACCCCAAGGTAATCAGAGAGGAGGCTAAAGGACCCACACGTGCAAAATTGTTTATAGCAGCTCCTTTTTGTGATAGCAAAGAACTGGAAAATCAGTAGATGTGCATTAGATGGGGAATGATTGAAAAAGATGTGGTGGTCTATGAAGGTGAGAGAATATTAGGATTAGACAAATTGGTGAACAAGCTGATTTTAGAAAAGCCTGGAAAGATTTACACAAACTGATGCTGAGTGGAACAAGCAGAAGGAAGAATAGTGTACACAAAATAACAGCAAGAATTTGTGATGATCAGCTAGGAAAGAATTGGTTTGTCTCAGTCCTTTAGTGATCAACAGCAGTCCAGATAGACTTTGGACAGAAAATGCCATCTGCATTCAAAAAAAGAACAAAGGAAAAAGAATGTAAAGCAACATATGCCATGTGCACTTGTTCTTTTTTTTTTTGTTCTCTGTCCCATGGTTATTCCCTTTTGCTCTGATTTTCTTGTCTCAACATGATTCATAAAGCAATGCTTATTAAATAATTTATGAAACATTGAAAATAATTTAAATTTAATTCAATTTTTAATTTTTAAGACACAGTCCAACCAGGACAGCCAATACATTTTCTATTTAGGGCATCCAGTGATCCAGAGACCTGAGGACCAAGGTTGGCTGGAACTTCACGTTCAATTGGCAATTCTTGCTTCTCAATTTGCAATCTTCATCTACCTGGTAAACAGGGTGGATTATTGTTCACAATTTTCCTCTGTATGAGTGGCTGAGGCACTTCTTCCTGGGGCCTTTGGCAGGAGTCCCTAAAGCCTGTGGCAGACAGGCGCTGCAGCCTGAGGGGAGAAGAGACTGACAGGGATGTGGTGGCTTCTTCTTTGACCTCTCATGACAGTAAGGGGGGAGGTCTTTCGTCAGCCCAGGACTGGCCTCTTCCAAGGGTAGGGAGGACCCAGTCCGGAACAGCTGCTGGCACCATGGTCAATGCTGGAGATTTTTGAGAGGCATCTGTTCCCCCAAGTTTTCAGGGGAAATGATGAGAGATCGACTGGTGAAGAGGAGCGCCCTGGCCCTTAGTGCAGAGTTCTGCCAGGTGGGAGCCAAGTCTGTGCAGGGCAGACATTCAGCCTCGTGGTGGAGGTGGGTCAGGGTGTTTCCAGGAGCTTTATCCAAAAATGGTACCATGCAGTGTTTTAACTGGGGAAGAGGCGGCCTTGGCCCACTGGCAGAGGCTTCTGCTGGTCAGTGGCAATAAGTCTGTAGCGGGCATACGAGATGGTCAGAACAATAGTTACAGAGTCTCAGGATCACTAATATATCTTCCCTAAAGTTTAGTTAAGAAATATTATTATCTTTGCAGGCCAGAAGACTTTTACAATCATTGACAAAACAATAGCATTCTTAATCAGCGTATTTGGGATTATTATACCTACAAAAATTGACTTTTCAGGAGTTGCTCCAAATGATATAGAGAAAGAATTTATTAGAATCTCAGGAAGCACACTATCCTATGCTGTGGCCCCAAAAGGACAGTAAAGGTGCCCCCTTGGAGAGCCATTCCACTGATAGTATTCACAACTTTTATCCTGTCAGAAAAAGAACACCCCCAAATCCCATCCTCTGTAGAGGGTCACATAAATCTTTATTCCCCTATTTGGTCAGTGGAATGCAGTAGATGTATAGCTTTCTCACCAGTGTACTTCTTTGAATAACAGATCATCCTGAGGACCTTATCTAAAATCACATGCTTCATAACCTGAGCCCTTTAAGGCTTTAGATAACAGTCCCTGATCAATATGTGCTTAATCTATAAGTTCTTCATCTTTTCTCCCACTCAATCCCCCTTGTCATTCATAAAGATATATGTATATATTTCCTCATGAAGAGCTTACTTTGTGGTCAAATTCAATTAACATCTCTACACATTGCTTGTTCATCTCTTCCTGTGGATCATCTGCTGCTATGGCCTTCCATCCCTCTTTCTGTAAAATCATCATTTTAATGGCATCCTCTTTGGGTAAGATTCTTGCCAGTGATCTCCGAACTATTCTTGTTCCCAACTGAATTATGCAAGGCAAACACAGTGGCCACAGGATGATTCCACTTATAGGTATTAATCCATATCCCAACAGATGTTTCCTCCAGCTTCCACTGAACCACGACCCCCAGCCAGTACCAAAGGGAGATTTCCAAACCCTCACAGGCACATGTGCAATCTTAGGGATGGTTTTCATGATTTCCTTAACAATTTGCCCATTATCATCAATCTGCATACAGCAGGTGGACAAATTCAGTTTCCCACAGACCCCACCTTCCTGGGCTAGTAAATCGTCTAAGACTAGCCAATGTTGTAACACTGCTTCCCTTGTCTGAGTTGCCTGATCAGCCAGTGAGTCTAAGGCTTGAGCAGTTTAGTTAGCTATTACCTCTAGCACTGGATGTAGTCTCATCAACCAATTTAACACATATGTCAGCGTTTGGTACCCCCAACTACCATCCTGGGCCCATGTTGCCGGTCAATATGCTTTTATAATTTCTCTCTGGAGGCCAGGCATCTCCCCACCCGTTGGCATCATTTGTCTGGGTCAAAGAAGTGTGAATGTGGGTTAGGGAGCAATCCGCACTTCGTTTTTCCCTTTCCAAATTTTCACATAACCATATCTCCCATTGCCTGCCAACGCTTGATGAGAGAAAGGAAAATGAGGTCTAATTACACCTACATAACCAGCCCCAGTGCCATTTTTGGAAAAATGAGTATAAGCTGTCTGCCCACACATCCAGTAATGCCCCTTCAGGGCAGGATTATCTTCATTACAAAATATAAAAGGTCTGCTTGAACCTGGAAAATACCTGACATGCCAGTGACCTAAGGGCCTATCCAAAGATGACTTTCAACTCCCCATTGGCAGATGCAACCATTTTCCGCAGTTAGATCCTGATGGCTCCAGAAATTATTAAACCTTTTCCTAACAGTGTTTCTCTATTCTCCCACTGCCATTCCATTGAAGTGTGAGTTGAACCAGCTGCTATGCTATTGAAGGTTATACATGTCCATATCTGGGGTCCCTCTGGGTCAGGGATTAAACAGGCAGGTGCCATTTTCCTCACACATCCTTCACTACTATCAGAACATTGGATACAGAGCACGAACTACTGATCCGTCATAACAAGTTCCATCTATTCACATACCTACTGCAATCTGTGATAGCTCCCTTCTCCAGCCTGTGGGTAAATGTCCATGGGCATTCACTTTCTCCCAGCCATGGCCCTGTATCACTCTGATTTGAGCAATATTCCCACAGGGTCCAGTGATGCTTTTCTTCTCCTGACCAGAAACCTGTTCCATTGTATATTAGTGACCTGTTGTTCAAGATCCCAGGCCGGAGACAGGGGAACAGGAAGCCAGGGTCACCGTGTAAGTTGATCACGTCCCCCACATATCCAACAGCCAGTCAATCTAAAGCTAGTGGCTATTGTTTGGATCAGGGTTTGAAAGGTATTTTCATGCCCTAATGGTCCCGAGGTACCAGTACAAAGGGTGTACCCACATAAAATTACACATGCATATACAAGGCACAGTCTCCAAGCCTTTGGGTTTGGTTCACACCCCATTCTTCCTGATAGTATATAATATCCCTAATCCCTAACAATACAGTCCAACAAAATATGATATCTAATACAAACAAGAAAAGTCCCAAAAGAGTTCCCCAAATGAGACAAGTCAGAAAAATTTTACATGCACAATTCATCAGTCTTTGCTAAGCTGTAATTTCAGCCACACTTTCGGCGTTCCTGGATCAGTCTCTACTGCCCACTTCTTTGGCGCCTCCACGGGACCTTTGACTCAAGTGTGATGTGCCCAACATTTCTCTTTGGTGCGTATCACCATAGCTGAAGTCAAGAGGATCTGGAAAGGCCCGTCCCCACTTGGAATCAGCTTGTCCCCTTTCCAGGAGCCAATCAGGACCCAATCTCCTGCTTTAAATGGGTGCATCACAAATCTTAAGGGGGGAGCCCGACTAATGAGACCTTCAATTGCAATGCTTTGAGATGTTCTGTCAGATCTTAACAAATTTCCTAAGGAATAGCTCTTTAGTCTCAAAAATTGGGTCTGATTGCTCTGGGGTCATTAGCCCAGGGTAAGCATGGCCAAACAATAATTCATAAGGGCACAGACCAATGTCCTATGAGGCTTTGTCCTAATTCTCAGCAAAGCAAGAGGAAGGCACTTAGTCCAAGGTAACTGAGTTTCTAATGTTAACCCTGTAAGTTGTTTTTTTTTTTTGTTTTTTTTTTTATTTCCTGATTCAGCCTTTCCACTTTTCCTTAGGAAGGATAGTGTCATGGAGTATGAAACTGCCAAGATATTTTTAGGCCTTAACTAAAGCTTGTAGCAGTTTGGCTGTAAAGTGTGTACCCCGGTCTGAATCAGTGCGTTCCACCATCTCATATCTTGGAATTATTTGTTCAAGGAGGACCTTCACTACAGTAGGGGCCGTAGCCTGACAGAGGGGAAAAGCCTCCACCCAAGAGGTCAGATGGTCCGCTATGACCAGCAGACATCTGAGACGTCCCACAGGGGGCAGTTCGGTGAAGTCCATTTGTATACTCTGAAAAGGTCTAATGCCAGGGCTTCTTCCGCTCAATGGGGCTCACTGAAGGGCCGCTCTGTTTGTCCTTCGACAGACAATGCAGCCATCCGTTACCTGAAGAGCCAATGTGTATAATCCAGGGTCGACAAACATAGTGCATATAGTATCACACTTATTCTGGACTGCCTAGGTGCAGGTATTGGATCACCTGTCTCATGACTGCTTTGGTCAGTACCTCTCTTCCACTGGGGAGAAACCAACGTCCCTTTGAACCTCCTGGGTCCCTGAAGCCTGGAGTCTCTGTTTCTCCTCCGGGGTATAGGATGGTGGAGGTAAATGTTGAGGCAGGGCCGGTATTAACACCATCATTTCCTCAGGAGTAACAGAATCTCCTTCCCCAGCTAACTTGGCTTCTTCCATCACCAAACGGTTTCCCTTGGCTTTGAAGGAATTTCCTGCTCAGTGTTTTATCACTTGAACAACAGCTAAAAATTTAGGTGTCATCAGATTAGTCAGTACCTCAGTCACCAAGGCTTCATGTGCCAGTCCCTTATCTTTGCTCTTGACCATGCCTTGTTCTTCCCAGGTGCTTCCAAAAATGTGTACCGTTCCCCAGGCATACTTGGAGTCAGTGTAGTTAGTTCCACTCCTTTCACCCGATTCTTTAATGCATGATGGAGAATAAACAATTCACAAGTCTGGGCTGACAAGTTATTAGGTAAGACTCCTGATTTAATGACCCATAACCCATCCCCATCAACAATAGCCCAAACATTGTGTCTTCTTCCCTCCACCACTCTGGAGGATCATCTATGAACCATCAGGCTCCTGTTAGCAGTGCTCCCTGACTTTTGTTTGTAAGTCCACCACATTAAGACAATCGGGCTCTAACTGCATATCCTCTCTGGGGGAGGCAGAAAGGAAACTAGCTGGGTTTGGATTCAAATATTGCGATAATACTAAATCATCTTTTTTCTAATAAGATTGCTTCATATTTTAGTATTCTCGAATCAGTTAACCATCTTCCTGCCCTCTGATTTAAAATGGATTGAACCTGATGAGGAAAATTCACTATAAGACTTTCCCCAAATGTCAGTTTTCTGTTCTCTTCCACTAGTACAACTGTTCAGCTACTGCCTGTAGGCATGTGGGCCAACCTCTTGCCACAGGGTCTAACAATTTGACAGAAAAGCTGCAGGATATCTCTGCCCCCCTTATTTGTGCTAAAACTCCTAAGGCCACTCCTTGTTCAGTATTAATAGATGGAAGCGTTTCTTTAGAGATGGCAATATCAACACAGGGGCTGATAGTAAAGCCTTCCTCAAACTCCCAAACCTTTCCTGTGTTTCCTGTAAGATTCCATTCTATTTGATTAGGTTTTTTCTTATAAATATAAAGATTTAGATAACAATGCATATTCATTAATCCAAATCCTACAACATCCTACCAATCCCAGGAATTTCCTAAATTCCTTTTTCATCCTGGGTCTGGTCATCTGCAGCATTCCCTCAATCTGGATCGTATCCAATCTCTTCTGTAGCTCACTTATCATCAGTGTCCTAAATACTAAAGTTCCCGTTCTACATATTGGAATTTTTCTTGGGATACTCTCAACCCCTTCTGGTCCAGAAAATTAAGCAGGTCAATGGTCGTTTGTGTCTCTCTTTCTCCCAGTTATGAACAAATCATCCACATACTGTAATATTTTAATTCCCTGCTAAGAATATTCAAAGTCCCTCCAATATCCTTTGCAAGGCTTGCCCAAACAAATTGGCTGACTCTGTATACCTTTATGGGAGTACCAATTCTTGACATTCACCGCCACAATCCTTGTGTCCTAATTTTTTTCACCGTCTCTTACGTAACTACAATAGGGATATTAGATCGAGTGGAAAGCAATAATACAAAACAAAAATGAGGTTTTTTGAATTTCATTGCAGCCCTAATGACATGATTTGACTACCACTCCTCCAAATCATAAACTCTCTCTATGACATCTCTTATCTAACTTTTTATATTTAGGTCATCATTGTGTAACAATATACTCAAAATTGCTCCAGGGCCCAGGTCAGCTGAAGTGTAATTATTCTCTTTCTTTTCTGCTAAGGTTTCTCTCTCCTCTAGACCCAGAAACCCATCAAGTAGGTGCAGTAATAGGGGAGTCTGGCTTCTGGAAAGAGAGATTAGATTCTTTTTTATGAATTAACTTTAACTTCCCATCTTTGTTCCAGAGTCCCAGAGAGAATCATGTAAAAATTAAGTCTGGCTTATGGTTATGTTCTCCCAAAGAGAAGACAGAGAAAAATTTTCAAGTGTCGACTAATTCCTTGCACACAAAAACCTGTTAAAAGCCAAAAAACAAAACATAAGCAAAAATAACCCATAACAACTTTTATTTGTTATTTTATAATTAGAAATTTTTTGACAGTATACATGCATGAATAATTTATTTTTATATCATTTTCCCTTGTAATCATTTTTCCCATAACAACTTTTACATACTTTCAGGAGACTGGTATTAAAAATAGCCTTTCTCATAGGAAGTCCAGAGATAGACTTACTCATTACTTATGGCAGAGCTTTGAAGGATGAAGGAGAAAACACAGAAGTTCTCTCTCTTTCTGACTAATGCAGCACCCTATCGCTCTGCCACTGTCATGGGGTCTGTCCATCTAGGATTTATTGCATCATACCAAAGCTCCAGGCCCCTCAGACTAGAACCATACACATTGTGGGTGTTTCCCTGATTTAGAGACTAAGTCATTATCTTATTATTGTAGAGCCTTTCTTAGGTATTAATGAATGACAGTTCATTCAACTAAATATTGTAGTTTGGACAGTGGACATTTAAAATCGGGTTTCTTTTATGAGTTCTTAGAATTATCTCTTTTGACCAATAAGGAAACTCAGATTATCTTCATATTCTTGGTCCTTCACAACAGGTCCCTAACCTCCTTTTCCAAACTTTTCCATTCCATTCTGTACTCTATGATTGTCAAACTGTCCTTTTTGTTCTCACATAGGAACTGTAACATCTGCTTTGCATTGGCTTAGAATCTCTTCTATCATCAAGTCATGCCGTCCAAAACAAAACTTTCTATCTTTCAAAGCAATCTCAATAAACTTGGGATAGAAAGTTCACTTCTTTTTTCTGTTTCTTTTCCCTCCCATGGTTTTTCCCACTTGTTCTCCTTTTTCTTTCCCAGTTCCATTCTAAATTTCAACATCCATTAATATGTATATCTGTGTGTGTGTGGGTGGGTATACATACATACACTCATGTAGATAGACATATGGATGGATTGATATACACAAAAACAAAAAGCCATGAAACTATCATCCAAAGTCAGCTATTTGTGCTGAGTCAAACAGGGGAGACTCCTTTTTAAAAACTTTGCTTTTAACTTTGAATATGAGCCAGGTAGCCTATATCAGATGGTGATGGCACATGCTCACTAATTGGCTTTCTTCATTGAAAATCTGAATTAATCAATAAATGAAGCAGGACTAACCCCCCATCTCCTCATTTGAAATGTGAAGTATACAAAGTGGTCTTTTAGGTGGACATTGCTCAGCCTTTCCCTAAAAAGCAGAGCACAGATTGAATTCAGTGTATATTATCTTGAAGTATTAATAAATTCCTTTTGTCTTATTTTCTGAGTTTGCTGTATTTGATTAGGACTTCAAGGCTTAATCTAGATTTCTTTTATGATTCTGGTAAGTCTAGCCAGGATATTGGGGGCGTGGCTCTTTGCCCATATGGCTCTCTCCAAGAATCTACTCTGATTTTGCCACTAACATTTAGCTCTTTGTAAAGTGCCAGATCAGAGTAGATTAGTCTGAGAAGGAAAATGGTTAGAGATTGAAATTTCCCAAACTTTGGAAAGATAAAGACAAATAATTTTGCAACTCAACGTTCGATGTTTCCTCCTCATTTGTGCATGAAGAAATGGAAACTGCAAAGAGGCAAATGAGTATAGTTCTTCCCCAATGTTAGCTATCCTAGGAACAAAACATTAAGAGATGGAGTGAATGGAGGAAGTGAAAAAAATGTCCCTGGCAGCAACCCAGTATCAGTATGCACCCCAGTGAGGAGCAAGCTGACCCTGCAGAATGATCTTGTAGAGACAGAGCTATCCTGTACTGAATTCTACTGCTACCTTATACAATCTGAGGGTTCAGCTACAGACATTGACTTCCCGAGGCTATCTTATGGGAAGCAGAAAGCCTTGAAGACCAGTTGACTTATGACATTCCCAATTAGCATAGTTAGGACACCTTTTCCATAAAAGGTCTAACCTTCCTCCTTGTTCCCCATTGTTCCCCGCCTTATGGCTTAATAACTGTGCTTGACCTTGAGTGATTTGAATGGAAATTCATACTAATTTCCATACTTCCATAACTTTCCATTCTGCCATACTGCAGAAACTAGGCATGGACCCACACTTAACACCACATACTAAGAGAAGATCAAAATGGGTCCATGATTTAGGCAGAAAGAATGAGATCATCAATAAATTAGAGGAACATAGTATAATTTAACTCTCAGACTTGTGGAGGAGGAAGGAATTTGTGACCAAACGAGAAGTAGAGATCATTATTGAACACAAAATAGAAAATGTTGATGACATCCAACTAAAAAAGTCTTTGTACAAACAAAACTAATGCAAACAAGATTATAAGGGAAGCAAGGAACCGGGAAAACATTTTTACAGTCAAAAGTTCTGATAAAGGCCTCATCTCTAAAATGTAGAGAGAATGGACTCTAGTTTATAAGAAATCAAGCCATTCTCCAATCGATAAATGGTCAGATATGAATAGACAACTCTCAGATGAAGAAATTGAATCTATTTCTAGCAATATGAAAAGATGCTCCAAGTTATTATTCATCACAGAAATGCAAATGAAGACAATTCTGAGATACCACTATATACCTCTCAGATTGGCGAGAATGACAGGGAGAGATAATGCCCAATGTTGGAGAGGATGTGGGAAAACGGCGTCACTGATGCCTTGTTGGTGGAGTTGTGAATACATCCAGCCATTCTGGAGAGCAATCTGGAATTATACCCAAAAAGTTATCAAAATGTGCATACCAGTTGACCCAGCAGTGCTACTACTGGGCTTATATCCCAAGGAAATACTAAAGAAGGAAAAGGGACCTGGATGTGCCAAAATGTTTGTGGCGGCTTTTTTGGTAGTGACTAGAAAGTGGAAAATGAATAGATGCCCATCAATTGGAGATTGGTTGGGTGAATTATGATTCATGAATGTTATGGAATATTATTGTTGTGTAAGAAATGACCAGCAGGATGAATACAGAGAGCCTTGGAGAGACTTACATCAACTGATGCTGAGTGAAATGAGCAGAACTGGGAGATCATTATACACTTTAACAGCAATACTGTAGGAGGATGTGTTCTGATGGAAGTGGATATCCTCGACAAAGAGAAGATCTAACTCAGATCCAACTGACCAATGATGGAGAGAATCCGCTACAGACGGAGAAGGAACACTGGGAAATGAGTGTAAAGTGTTTGCATTTTTTCCCCCAGGTTACTTTTACCTTCTGAATCCAATTCTTTCTTTGCAACAACAACAAAAAATTCGGTTCTGCACACATATATTGTATCTAAGTTATACTATAACATATGTAATATGTATGGGAATGCCTGCCATCTAGGGGAGGTGCTGGAGGGAAGGAGGGGAAAATTCGAAACAGAAGGGAGTGCAAGTGAAAATGTTGTAAAAAATGACCCATGCATATAATACTGTCAAATATATAATAATTATAAAATTAATGAAAAAAGAAATGATTCAGCAGAATTTGGTTGCTTAGGTAAGTGAGAAGTAAAGTCACCTAAGTTGAAATGATTCAAGTAAGAGAGAAATCTACATTATACTTGGGTATATAAAATTGTTTTAGATGTCATTGTTGTGAATGTCTATATGAACACATGTGTACATATGTATGTATATATATATGCATATGATCATTTTCTATATACATACATGGGTTCATGAATGTGTTATATCCAGAAACATATTGTGTGTACATAAAAATATATGTGCTGAACTGAAAACCTGCATGGCAGATATATAGGGGAAGAAAGGGGGAAAAAAGTTAAAATTACAATTTTCTCAATATTCCTCCATCTCGCTTACATCACCAGACTTCCTGCCAGAAGGTTGGGTAAATAGCTCCTAATCATTGCTTTAGTTTCTTTGTCATGGGTGGTGAATTCCCCCCTTTCATTATTTTTTATTAAAGCTTTTTAATTTTCAAAAGATATGCATTGATAATTTTTCAGCATTAACCCTTGCAAAAGCCTGTGTTCCAATTATTCCCCCTTGTCCCCACCTCTTCCTTTAGATAATAATCCAATATACATTAAATCCAATATATGCATACATATCATGCAATTATCTTGCTGCACAAGAAAAAGGAAATCAAAAAGAAACAAATGAGAAATAAAATGCAAACAAGGAGAGCGAGAATGCTATGTTGTGATCTGCACTCAGTTTCCACAATGCTCTCTCTGGGCATAGATGGTTCTCTTCAACACAAAGTCACTGGAAATCCTCTGAATCATCTTATTGTGAAGTGCCATGTCCATCAGAATTGATCATTGTATAGTCTTGCTGTTGCCATGTACAATGATCTCCTGGTTCTATTCATTTCACTTAGCATCAGTTCATGTGACTCTCTCTCTGGCTTCTTATGGAACATTATTATTCCATACAATTCATATACCGTAACATATCTGGGCATTCTGTAACGAAGGGGCAGCCACTCAGTGTCCAGTTTCTTGCAAATAACAAAACATTGTTGCACATATGGGTCCCTTTCCCTCTTTTAGGATCTCTAGGACATAGAAGCCCAGAACAAACCAGGCTGAATCAAAGGGTATGCACAATTTGACAGCCCTCTGGGCATCACTCCCAATTGCTCTCTATGCCCTTTTATTTTCAATGTTGGTGATTTGCTTTTTCTTTCCTTTTTCTTGTCAAATTAACCAAAGTTTTATCTGTTTTGTCGCTTTTTCCCTCTTAGCTTTACTCATTAGTTCATTTACTTATTTTGGTTAATTACTCATTTACTTAGCTTTACTCATTAGTTCATTAGTTTTCTTATTTTCACATTTATTAATCTCTCCTTGGGATTTATAATTTGATATTTAATTGGGACTTTTAATTTCTTTTCTTTTTTTTTCCTCGCTTGCCTAGTTGCATGTCCATGTCATTGATGTCCTCTTTAATTTTTTCACATACTTATTTGAAGAGAAAAAAATTTGCTTTAAGAATTCACTATTTTGGCAGCATTATCTCATAGGTTTTCATACATTGTTTCATGATTGTCATTCTCTTGGTGGAATTATGGAATGTTTCTGTAATTTGTTGTTTCATCCACTCATTTTTTAGCATTCGATTCAACCATTCTGGAGAGCAATTTGGATCCTTGCAGAAAGGGCTATCAAACTGCACATACCTTTAGAAATGGCAATTGCCTTACAGGGTCTGTATTCCAAAAAAATTATAGGGGAGGGAAAAGGACCCTGTGCCAAGTTGTTTGTAATTGTTCTTTTTTGATAGAAACTGGAAATTTGGTAGATGCCCATCAATTGGAGAATGGCTGAACAAAATGTGACGGTATATGAAGGTTATCATTATATGATTGACGGTATATGAATGTTAGCATTATATAAGAAATCATGAACAAGCTCATTTTAGAAAGGCCTGGAAAGACTCACACAAACTGATGCTGTGTGGAACAATCAGAAGGAAGAATACTTTGTACAAAATAACAGCAAGAATTTGTATTGATCAGCTAGGAAAAAATTGCTTCTTCTCAGTGCTTTGGTGATCCAAGGAATCCCAATAGACTTTGAACTGCAAATGCCATCCGCATTCACAAAAAGAACTACAGAAAAAGAATGTAAAACACCATATGCTATGTTTTTCTTTCACTCTCTCTCTCTCTCTCTCTCATGATTATTCCCTTTTGCTCTGATTTGTCTTTCCCAACATGATTCATAAAAGCAATGCTTATTAAAAGTAAATTTACTAAACACTACAAAAATTTAAAATTAAAATTTTATTCAATATTTAATGTATAATACAGGACAGCCAATAACTATGCTGTTTAGGGCATCCAATGAGCCAGAGACCTGGGGACCAAGTCTGACTGAAACTACATGTACAATTAGTAATTATTGATTCTCAATATATCATCTTTGTGAACAGGACCCTGGAGTGGTGTTCGCAATTTTCCTTTATAGTTGGCTGAGCCTTTTCCTGGGACCTTTGGCTGGAGTGCCTAAAGCCTGTGGCAGGCAGGTGCTGCAGCCTGAGGGAAGAGGGGGCTAGGAGGGGTGGGGTGGTCATTGGTCAGCCCAGAGACCGGCTTCTTCCAGGGGTCGGGATTGCCAAGGCCGGCCTAGCTGCTGGCATCACAGTGAATCCTGGAGGTTTATGTTGGGCATCTGTTCCCTCAGGTTTTCAAGGGAAATGGGGGGAGATCAATTGGGGAAGAGGAGTGCCCTGACCCATCTGTGGAGCATTCTTGCCAGGTGGTGGAACCACATCTGCAGAGGTCACACATTCAGACTGGATGTTGAGGGTGATTGGTGTCTTTTGGGGGGGGAGCGTCTCTTTGCAAAGATGGCACAATGCCTTCCATTCGCCCTGTTGGTATTCTTCTAGGTGTTGGGGTGAAGTCTCTGGAGGGCACACATTCATCCTAGGACGGGTTAAGGTGGGTCAGCTTGTCTGTTTTTTGTTTTTGTTTTTGTTTTTGTTTTTGTTGTTTTTGTTTTTGTTTTGTTTTGTTTTGTTTTGTTTTACCCAATATGTGATGATGAGTTGAGGTCGATTGAAGAGGAATGCCTTTGACCCACTGGTGGAAGCTTCTGCCAGGCAGTGGGACCGATTCTGTGGAGGGTAGATATTTAGACTGGTGGTTGAGTTAATTTAGTTTTCTTTTCCACACCATGGGCTATGTGGGGAGGTCAACTCGGGGTGAGGTCCTCCAGGGCCCGTTGGCAGAGCCTTCTGCCAAGTGGTACGTCCAAGTCTGTGGATGAAGGAGGCAACATATGAGCAAAGGGGAAGGAATTAAGAAACAGAGAAGGATGTGGGTGGCAAAAATAGGAAGAATACTTTGTAGGAAATAACAGCAAGAATTTGTGACAGATAGGAGAGAATTGGTTCTTCCTAGCACTTTAGTGATCCAAAGCAATCCTAATAAGACTTGACAGAAAATGCCCTCTGAATTAAAAAAAAATGAGAAGAAAATGTAACACACCATGTACTATGTTCACTATTTTTCTCTCCCTCTCTCTTCCATGGTTATTACATTTGTTTTGTTTTTTTCTCTCCAAACACGATTCATAAAGCAAAATGTATTCTAAATTAATACATTTATTAACCCCCCCATCAAATGAAAATTCTATTTTATTGTCCAAATAATAGGACTTTCAAGGTAGGAGAACAATATAGGACAATATACGACAACAACAGGAAGGTCATATTTGTGCCAAAATGTTTGTGGCAGCCCTTTTTCTAGTGGCCAGAGACTGGAAATGGAATGGATGTCCAAGATTCGGAGAATGGTTGGGTAAATTATGGTTTGTGAATATTATGGAATATTATGATTCTGTAAGAAATGACCAGCAGGAAGAATACAGAGAGGCTTGGAAAGACTTACAGGAACTGATGCTAAGTGAAATGAGCACAACCACTAGCTCATTATATACTTCAACAACAATACTTAGGAGGATGTATTCTGATGGAAGTGGATATCTTGACAAAGAGAAGATCTCATTCAGTTCCACTTCATCCATGATGGACAGAATCGGCTATACCCAGAGAAGGAACACGGGGAAATGAGTGTGACCTATTTTCATTTCTTGTTTTTCTTCCCAGGTTATTTTTACCTTCTGAATCCAATTCTTCTTGTGCAACAAGAGAACTGTACGGTTCTGCAATATACTATAACATAGTAAACCTGTATAAACCTGCCTGCCTTGTAGGGGAGGGGGTGGAGAGAGGGAAGGCAAAAGTCAGAACAGAAGTGAGTGCAAGGAATAATGTTGTAAAGAAATTACCCAACAATCGCAAGGCCAATACTTTTGGCCACCAATACCCTTGGCAACCAATCAACCAGAGAGCCAGAGGGTCAGAGAACCAGAGACTCAGGGACCAAGGCTGGCTTTATCTGGCTTTATCTTTAAAAAATAATTAAAACTTTCTGTTTATTAAACATATGCTTGGGTAATTTTTCAACAAAGTGTTATGTACCAAATTATCCCCTTTCCCCCCCACTCCTTCCCTTAGGTGGCAGGTACTCTAATACATGTTGAAAAGCTTAAAATATATATAGTTAAACAGTTAGCTTGTTGTACAAGAAAAAATCAGACTCAGAAGGAGAAAAACCCGAAAGACAACAAAATGCAAGCAAACAAAGAGTAAGAATGCTATGTTATGGTCCACACTCAGTTCCCATGGTCCTCTCTGTGAGGGTAGATGGCTCTCTACATCACTGAAAAATTTTAATTGGTTTGAATCATAATCATTGTTGAAGAGAGATTCTATCCAACAGAATTGATCATCCTCTAGTCCTGTGGCATGTTATAATGATCTCCTGGTTCTGCTCTTTTCACTTAGCTTAGTCTCTCCAGGCCTCTCTGAAATAAATTATTCAGCCACTCTCCAAATCATTGGCATCCATTCAGTTTCCAGTTTCTTGTCACTACAAAAAGGGCTGCCACAAACATTTTTGCACATGTGGGGTCTCTTTTCCTCTGCTGAGATCTCTTTGGGATATAAACACAGTAGAAACACTGCTAGGTCAAAGGGTATGCAGTTTGATAACTTTTTGAGCATAGTTCCAAACTGCTCTTCAGAATATTTGGATGTGTTCACTATTCCACCAGCAATGCATCCGCATCCCAGTTTTCCCACATCCCCTCCAACATTCATCATTATCGTTTCTTGTCAATCTGACAGCTGTATAGGGTAGCTCAGAATTTCTCTTTATTTGCATTTCTCTGTTCCAAGTGATTTGGAGCATCTTTTCATATGACTACAAATCGTTTCAATATCTTCATCTGAAAAATGTCTGTCCATATCCTTTCACATTTATCAATTGGAGAATGGCTTAACTTCTTATGAAGTTGAATCCATTCTCTATATATTTGAGAAATGAGGCGTTTATCAGATCCTTTGAACGTAAAAATGTTTTCCCCATTTATTGCTTCTTTTCTAATCTTGTCCACATTTGTTTTGTTTGTACAAAAACTTTTTAACTTAATCTAATGAAAATTATTTATTTTGTGATCAATAATGATTTCTAGTTCTTCTTTGGTCATAAATTCCTTCCTCGTGCACAGTACTGAGAGGTAAATTATCCTATGCTCTTCCAAATTTGTTTATTATATCATACTTATTTCCAGATCATGAACCCATTTGGACCTTAACTTGGTATATGGTGTTAGGTGTGGGTCAATGAAGAGTTTCTGCCATCCTCGTTTTCCATTTTCCTAGCAGTTTTTGTCAAATAGTGAATTCTTATCCCAAATGCTGGGGTCAAACACTAGATTGCTATAGTAATTGACTATTTTGTTCTGTGAATCTAACTTATTCCACTGATCAATGGATCTTTTTCCTATCTAGTACCAAATAGTTTTGATGGTCTAGCTATACCAGATCTCTGTCAAACACTACATTGCTATAGTCATTAACTATTTTGTCCTATAAACTTTACCTATTCCATTGATCACTGCTCTTTTTCCTATCTAGCACCAAATGGTTTGGATGGCCTAGCTGTATGATATCTAAAGCTACATTATAAAGCAGCGGTCACCTTCATTTTTTTTAAATAAATTCCCTTAAAATTCTTGACCTTTTGCTCTTAGAGATGAATTTTGTTAATTTTTTTTTTGGGGGGGGTCAGTAAAATAGTTTGAGAGTTTGGTATGGCGCTAAATAAAATAGGTGTATTTGGGGACCCAGTCTTGGGTAGTTTTGTCATCTTTATTATTTTTGCTGCCCCTATCCAATAGCATTTTATATTTTTCCAATTGGTTAGATCAGTTTTGTAGTACTGTTCATATAGTTCCTGACTGTCTTTTGGCAGATAAGATTTTCAGATAAATGGAATTTATCTTTGTATCTCCCATTGTTGGATTTTATCAGTGATGTATAAAAGTGCTGATGATTTATGTGGATTTATTTTGTATCCTGCAACATTGCTATAGTGGTGGAATATTTCTAATAGCTTTATACTAGATTGTCTAGAGTTCTCTATATCATCATATCATCTGCAAAGAGTGATCATTTGGTTTCCTCATTAAATAACCTCTGTCCTCTCTTATTGCCAAAGCTAGCATTTTGAATACAATATTAAATAGTAATGGTGATAGAGGGGGAAAACTTGTTTCACCCCTGATGTTACTGGGAATGGTACCAGTTTATCCTCATTACATATGAGGCTTCCTGATGGTTTTAAATCGATGCTACTGACTATTTTTAGGAAATGTCCAATTATTTCTGTGCTCTCAAGTGTTTTTATGAGGAATGGATGTTAGATTTTATTATCTGTTGCGATAATCATATGGTTTTAATTTGGTTATTGCTATTGTCAATCATGGTTCCTAATATTGAACCAGACCTATATTCAGGTATAAAATCCTACTTGGTCATAGTATATTATTCCTGGGAATTAATGTCTCATATTTGACTTAAGATTTTTGCATCAATATTCATTAGATAGAGTGGTCTATATTTTTTTTTCTGTTTTCGTCCTCCCTAGTTGAGGTATCAGTACTATGGCTGTGTCATCAAAGAATTTTGGTAGGAGTCCTTCATTGCCTAGTTTTCAAATACTTTAGTATTGGAGTTGTATTCTTGAAAATCCATCTGGTCCTGGGATTTTGCGTAGAGAGTTGATTAACAGCTTGTTCTATTTCTCTTTCTAAAATGCCATTATTTAAGTAACTTATTTACTCTTCTGTTAATCTGGGCATTCTATATTTTTGGACATATTCCTCCTTTGCGCTTTTAGGCAAAATAACTACTAATTATCACTCTAATTGTCTCTTCATTGGTGGAAAGTTCTTTTCATCTTTGACACTAAAAATAATCAAAGTAACTAAAGGTCAATTTTTTTTCATAAAACCAACTCTTAGTTTTATTTATCTCTTTTATTTTTTACACTTTCAAATTTGGTATTTGGAGTTTTCTTTTTTGAATTAATTTTATAATTAAGGGTTTTTTTTTGGCAGTACATATGCATAGGTAATTTTTTTTACTACATTATTCCTTGTACTCCCTCTATTCAGAATTTTTCCCCTCCTTCCCTCCATCCCCTCCCTTACATCTCAGGCAGTCCCATACATATTAAATATCTTATAGTATATCCCAGGTACAATATATATGTGCAGAACCGAATTTTGTTGTCGTTGTTGTTGTTGCAAAGGAAGAATTGTATTCAGAAGGTAAAAATAATCTGAGAAGAAAAACAACAACAACAACAACAAAAATGCTTATAGTTTATACTCATTTCCCAATGTTCCTTTTCAGGGTGTAGCTGATTCTGTCCAATTATTTAAATCTGATTTTGTTTTTTTTTTAAACTTTTTTTATTATATATTTTTGTAATATTATCCCTTGTATTCATTTTTCCAAATTATCCCCCCTCCCTCTAGTCTCTCCCCCCGATGACAGACAATCCCATACATTTTACATGTGTTACAATATAACCTAGATACAATACATGTGTGTAAATACCATTTTCTTGTTGCACAATAAGCATTAGATTCTGAAGGTACATGTAACCTGGGCAGACAGATATTAGTGCTAACAATTTACATTCATTTCCCAGTGTTTCTTCTCTGGGTGTAGCTACCTCTGTCCATCATTGATCAACTGGAATTGAGTTGGCTCTTCTTTATGTTGAAGATTTCCACTTCCATCAGAATACATCCTCATACAGTATTGTTGTTGAAGTGTATAGTGATCTTCTGGTTCTGCTCATTTCACTCAGCATCAGTTGATGTAAGTCTCTCCAAGCCTCTCTGTATTCCTCCTGCTGGTCATTTCTTACAGAGCAATAATATTCCATAACCTTCCTATACCATAATTTGCCCAACCATTCTCCAACTGATGGACATCCATTCATCTTCCAGTTTCTATCTACAACAAAAAGAGCTGCCACAAACATTTTGGCACATATAGGTCTCTTTCCGCTCTTTAGTATTTCTTTGGGATATAAGCCCAGTAGTAGCACTGCTGGGTCAAAGGGTATGCACAGTTTGATAACTTTTGGGGCATAGTTCCAAATTGCTCTCCAGAATGGCTGGATTCTTTCACAACTCCACCAGCAATGTATTAGTGTCCCAGTTTTCCCACGTCCCCTCCAACATTCATCATTATTTGTTCCTGTCATCTTAGCTAATCTGACAGGTGTGTAGTGGTATCTCAGATTTGTCTTCATTTGCATTTCCCTGATCAGTAGTGATTCGGAACACTCTTTCATATGAGTGCATATAGTTTCAATTTCTTCATCTGAGAATTGTCTGTTCATATCCTTTGACCATTGATCAATTGGAGAATGGTTCATTTTCTTATAAATTAGGTTCAGTTCTCTATATATTTTGGAAATGAGACCTTTGTCAGAACCTTTGCTTTTAAAAATATTTTCCCAATTTGTTACCTCCCCTCTAATCTTGTTTGCATTAGTATTGTTTATACAGAAAACTTTTTAGATTGATGTAATCAAAATCTTCTATTTTGTGATCAATAATGATCTCTAGTTCTCCTCTGGTCATAAATTCCTTCCTCCTCCACAAGTCTGAGAGGTAGACTATCCTCTGTTCCTCTAATCTATTTATTATCTCATTCTTTATGCCTAAATCATGGACCCATTTTGATCTTATCTTGGTATATGGTGTTAAGTGTGAATCCATATCTAATTTCTGCCATATTAATTTCCAGTTTTCCCAACAGTTTTTTCCAAATAATGAATTTTTATCCCTAATGTTGGTATCTTTGGGTTTGTCAAAGATTAGATTGCTATAGATGTCCCCTTCTTTGTCCTTTGTATCTAATCTGTTCCACTGATCTACCGGTCTATTTCTTAGCCAATACCAAATGGTTTTGGTGACTGCTGCTATATAATATAGCTTTAGATCAGGTACACTTAGACCACCTTCCTCTGAGTTTTTTTTCATTAGTTCCCTTGCAATTCTCGACCTTTTATTCTTCCATATGAATTTTGTTGTTATTTTTTCTTTTTCTAGGTCATTGAAATAGTTTCTTGTGAATCTGATTGGTATAGCACTAAATAAATAGATTAGTTTGGGGAGTATTGTCATCTTTATGATATCCGCTCGGCCTATCCAAGAGCACTGAATGTCTTTCCAATTATTTAAATATGACTTTATTTTTGTGGCAAGTGTTTTGTAATTTTTCTCATATAATTCCTGACTATTCTTTGGTAGATGCATTCCCAAATATTTTATACACTCAACATTTGTTTGAAATGGAATTTCTCTGTGTATTTCTTTCTGTTGCATTTTGTTGGTGGTATATAAAAATGCTGAGGATTTATGTGGATTTATTTTGTATACTGCAACTTTGCTAAAGTTCGGAATTATTTGTAATAGCTTTTTAGCAGAGTCTTTGGGGTTCTCTAAGTATACCATCATGTCATCTGCAAAGAGTGATAATTTGATTTTCTCACGTCCTACTCTAATTCCTTGAATCTCTTTCTTGGCTCTTATTGCTGAGGCTAGCGTTTCTAGTACTATATTGAATAGGAATGGGGATAGTGGGCAACCTTGTTTCACTCCTGATCTTACAGGGAAAGGTTCCAGTTTATCGCCATTGCATATGATGGTTACTGACGGTTGTAAATATACGCTCCTTATTATTTTAAGGAATAGTCCATTTATTCCTATACTCTCAAGTGTTTTTAATAGGAATGGAAGTTGGATTTTATCAAATGCTGTTTCTGCATCTGTTGAGATGATCATATGGTTTTTTATTAATTTGATTATTAATATGGTCAATTATACCAATAGTTTTCCTAATATTAAACCAGCCCTGCATTCCTGGAATAAATCCTACTTGATCATAGTGTATTATCCTGGGGATGATTTTCAATATTCATTAAGGAGATTGGTCTATAGTTTTCTTTCTCAGTTTTCAATCTACCTGGTTTAGGTATCAGTACCGTGCCTGTGTCATAAAAGGAATTTGGTAGGACTCCTTCCATCCCTATTTTTTCCAATAGTTTATATAGCATTGGAGTTAGGTGTTCTTTAAATGTTTGGTAGAATTCACATGTAAATCCATCTGGTCCTGGGGATTTTTTCTTAGGGAGTTGCTTAATAGCTTGTTCTATTTCTTTTTCTGAAATGGGACTATTTAGACTACATCCTTCTTCCTCAGTTAATCTGGGCAAGCTATATTTTTGAAGGTATTCTTCCATTTCGTTTAAGTTATCGAATTTATTGGTTCATAAAGTTGAGCAAAGTTCTAATTTCCTCTTCAATAGTGGTGAGTTCTCCCTTTTCATTTTCAAGACTAACAATTTACTTTTACTCTTTCCTTTTTTTGAATCAGATTTACTAAGGGTTTGTCTATTTTGTTGGTTTTTTCAACGAACCTACTCTTAGTTTTATTTTAATTAATTCAATCGTTTTTTTACTTTCAATTTTATTAATCTCACCTTTTCTTTTTAGAATTTCAAGTTTCGTGTGGGGGGGATTTTAATTTGTTCCTTTGCTAGCAATTTTAGTTGTAAGCCCAATTCGTTGACCCTCTCTTTCTCTATTTTATGCAAGTAGGCCTCTAGAGATATAAAACTTACCCTCATTGGCTGTATCCCACATATTTTGGTATGATGTCTCATTATTGTCATTTTCTTGGGGGAAGTTATGAATTATGTCTATGATTTGCTCTTTTACCCAGTCATTCTTTAGTATGAAATTATTTCGTTTCCAATTAAGTTTTGGTCTATTTTCCCCTGGCTTTTTATTAAATGTATTAGATTAGATTAGAAGAGAAGTAACAAATTGGGAAAAAAATTTTTACAGTTAAAGGTTCTGATAAAGGCCTCATCTCCAAAACAGACAGAGAATTGACTTTAATTTATAAGAAATCAAGCCATTCTCCATTTGATAAATGGTCAAAGGATATGAACAGACAAGTTTCAGATGATGAAATTAAAACTATTTCTACTCATATGAAAGAGTGTTCCAAATCACTATTGATGAGGAAATGCAAATTAAGACAACTCTGAGATACCACTACACACCTGTCAGATTGGCTAAGATGACAGGAACAAATAATGATGAATGTTGGAGGGGCTGTGGGAAAACTGGGACTCTGATGCATTGTTGGTGGAGTTGTGAAAGAATCCAACTATTCTGGAGAGCAATCTGGAATTATGTCCAAAAAGTTATCAAAATGTGCATATCCTTTGACCCGGCAGTGCTACTACTGGGCTTATATCCCAAAGAAATACTAAAGAAGGGAAAGGGACCTGGATGTGCCAAAATGTTTGTGGCAGCCCTTTTTGTAGAGGCTAGAAATTGGAAAATGAATGGATGCCCATCAATTGGAGAATGGTTGGGTAAATTATGGTATATGAATGTTATGGAATCTTATTGTTCTATAAGAAATGACCAAAAAGGAGGAATACAGAGAGGCTTGGAGAGACTTACATCAACTGATGCTGAGTGAAACGAGCAGAATGAGATCATTATACACTTCAACAATGATACTGTATCAAGATGTATTTTGATCGAAGTGGATATCCTTCAACATAGAGAAGAGCTAATTGAATTCCAATTGATCAATGATGGAGTTTTCAATTTGTTCTTTTTCTAGTTTTTAGTTGCAAGCCCAATTCACTAATCATCTCTTTCTCTATTTTATACAAGCAAGCATCTAGAGAGACAAATTTCCTTTTTATTACTGCTTTGTCTGTATCCCACAAATTTTGGTATGTTGTCTCACTGTTGTCATTCTCTTGGGTGAAATTGTTGATTGCGTCTAAGATTTGCTTTTTCATCCATTCACTTGATAGGATGAGATTATTTCGTTTGCTATAATTTGTTTGCCTTTCTCCTGGCCTTTTATTGAATAAAATTTTTATGGCATCATGATCTGAAAAGAAATTTGCATTTACTCTTTCTGCCTTTCTGTGTTCGTTTTGATGTTTTTAATGTCCTAATATATAATGAATTTTAGTTTAGGTTTCATAAACTGCAGAGAAGAAAGGCAGAAAAGTTTCCTCTTTTTCCAGTAAAATCCCCTTCCCACCTCTAGATTTTTTTGTTTTATTTTGTTTTGTTTTTATATTGGAATAGTAGTAATATGGAATTATACATGCACTCATTTTGTCTCCATTCAATTTTCTCAAAAGATCTATCGTACCTAACTTTTCTAGTATTCTATTTATCTCTTTAACTTCTTATTTTGTGGTTGATTTATCTAGTTCTGAGAGAGCAAGGTTGAGATTTCCCACATTATAGTTTTGCTGTCTATTTCTTCTTGCAGTTCTCTTAATTTCTCTTATAGGAATTTAAATGGTATACTGCTTGGTATATACATACATATATATATATATACATATATGTTTAGTATTGGTATTGCTTCATCATCTATGGTACCCTTTAGCAAGATATAGTGCCCTTCCTTATTCCTTTTAATTAGATATATTTTTCCTTTTGCTTGATATGAAGTCAGCATGGTTACCCCTGCTTTTTTGTACTTCACCTGAAGCATAATAGATTCTGCTCTAGTCTTTTACTGTTCCTCTGTATGTATCATTCTGCTTTAAATGTGTTTCTTTTAAACAATGTATTGTAGGATCCAGTCTGCTACCCACTTACCTTTTATTGAGAGAGTTCGCCCCATTCACATTTATGGTTAAAACTATTTCTTTGCCATCTTATTCCCCAAATTATACTTTTCTCTTTCCTTTTCCCCTTTCCCTCCTTCCCCAGTATTTTTCTTAGGAGCACCACTTGCCTCAGCCAGCCCTCTTCCTTTAGAGTCCCTCCCCCTGTCTTCTACCTTTCCCTTAGTATATTTCTGTTTCCCTTTCTATATAGTTTCCCCCTTTCCCTTTTTGCTTTTCCCCTACCCCACTTTGCTCTAAGGTGAGAGAAGTTTCTCGGGGAAACCAAATATTTCTAATATTTTCTCTTTGAGCCAAATCTGACCAGAGTAAGATTCACACAATATTCATCCCCTCCCCGGCTTTCCCTCAATTATAATAGGTTTTCTTGCCTCTTCTTGAAATGTAATTTCCCTCATTTTCCCTCCACTTTCCTCTTTTTCCACTATAATGCCCTTCCCACCTCTAGTTTTTTTTTTTTAATATTGGAACACTAATATGAAATTATACATGCACTCTCTATGTATACACATAACAGAATTATACTTCTCAAGTGCTGTTTACCTTTTTATGCTTCTCCTGATTTCAATATTTGGAGTTCAAATTTCTTGTTTAGCTTTGGTCTTTTCATCCGCAATGAAAGTAAGTCACCTATTTCACTGAATTTGCATCTTCTTCCCTGAAAGAAAATGTTCAGTTTAGAGGAGTAATTTATTCTTGGCTGCATTCCAAGTTCCTTTACCTTTCAGAATATCAGATTCCAGGTCCTTCTATCCTTTAAGGGGGAAGCTTTGAGGTCCTGGGTATAATCCTTATTGTGGTTCTTTGGTATTTTAATTTTGGTTTTTTTTTTCCCCGGCTGCTTGTGTTATTTTTTCCTGATCGTTCTAAAATGTAGCCAGGAGATTCCTTGGAGTTTTCCTTTGGGGGTCTGTTTCAGGAGATGTTTGGTGAATTCTTTCATTTTACCTTCTGATTCTGATTTCCTGAAAAATAGTGTCTGGGCTCTTTATCTATCATGGTTTTCAGAAAGTCCAATAATCTTAGACTCTCTCTCCAAGATTTATTTTTCCAGGTCAATTACTTTGACAATTAGTAAAAAATGTTTGAAATCTGTTCTTTTTTTCCAGAAAAGCTATTCCAAGTCAAAGTTCTTAACTGTTTTTTTATTCATTTTGTTTTTGAAAGTTGAGATCTGCAATGATGGACAGAAACAACTACACCCAGAGAAGGAACACTGGGAATTGTATGTAAACTGGTTACTTATACCTTCGGAATCTAATACTTAATGTGCAACAAGAAAATGGTATTTACACAAATATATTGCATCTAGGTTATACTATAACATATGTAAAATGTATGGGATTGCCTGTCATCAAGGGGAAGGAGTAGAGGGAGGGAGGGGATAATTTGGAAAAATGAATACAAGGGATAATGTTTAAAAAAAATTACTCATGCATATATACTGTCAAAAAATTATAAATAAAATTTAAAAAAAAAGAAAGTTGAGATCTGTTTAACCAGTAAGGGGGGGTTTGTCCAAACTTCCTCTGCAAGTGTCAGCAGCTGCACAGGATCAGTATTTCCTAACTGCTGGGTACTGTGTGGGCATGGCCTGGTGGCATGAGATTCTGTCATTTGGGGATTCACTATTTACCTTTGGGGAGGACTTGTTTTTTGACTTCTCTTCTGAAGTACTGGGCTTCCAGGAAACCTGTGTCTTCTCTTCCATCTTGGCTCTGCCCCACAAACTGTGGTTTCTTCACTTGGGAGATGGGCAGGGTGAGTGTCTTGGCTCTGAGGCCTTTGTTGGATTTTTTGTGGGAATAGCAGGCAGGGGAGGGTAAAGGAAGCTAGAGAGAGGAGGGGGGGCTCCCTGTTTCCCCTGGCACTGCAGGGCAGACAATGAATTTGGATCCTGGCTCTCTATGGAGCCAAGATGTTTGTCTTTGTCCAGTGGCAAGATTTTGCCAGAAGGCCTGCTTAAGAAGTGTGTCTTGGCCCTTTTGCAGAAACTTCTTCTCTCCAGAGGAGCCAGATGCTTCAAGGGGGCTCTCTTTCCCGGACTGGCTGCCCTGGATTTTGTTGCGTCCTGCTCCCATATGGGCACAATCTGGTTTGATGGGATGCCCATGGCAGACTTCGCCCCTTGGCAGAAGCAGTTGTTATTGAGGGACGTTAACTCTTGGGTAGGACTGTTTTCCCTAGTGTTTGGTGGATCCCGTTCCACCATAGGGGGCATTCCCCTAGGCCATAAGGGTCCCTGTGGGGAGGGGCTTCGGCCATCTGATGGTGGGGCCAAGTCTGTGGATGAAAAAGGCAAAATATGAGCAAAGGGGAAGGAATCAGAAGACAAGAGGGAGGCTGGCAAAGACAGCAGCAGTACAGGGAGCAGAGATGGACACAGATACCTGGCCTTTGGCTTTCAGCTGGACCCTTCTCCAACTGGCTGTTGCTTGTGCTGTCCCACCTTTCTCACTTAGGGAAGCCCAAGGGACAACTTCCTTACTTTTGTCAGGGGTAGAAAATCCTTTCCAAAAATGACTACTCTGAGATCCCTCATAGAAAAGCACAATTATTAGAATCTGGAGAAGCGGACCCCATCCTGGTGTGTGAGCCAGATTTAGAACAGGACAGAGCTGCTCCCTTGAAAATGTTCACAACCTTTATACATTTCAGACAAAGAACCTCCAAAATCCCACCCTCCACAGGTTGTGATTGGTCATGCAAATATGCTCCTCCCCCCCCCCCAATTGGTCAGTGGAATGCAGCCAAGGAGGTTATTTCCAGTCTCTTCTTCTTTGGACAATGGAATGCAGCCTAGGCCTTCATGTGAATGGGGCCTATAGGTCTGGTTTACATTAGCTAGCAGTCTGTGATCAATATGTGCTTAGTCTGTAACTTCTTCACCATATCTTACTCCTCACACTTTCAGTTTTCCTAGTCAACCACTGATTGGTGCAGATTTGTTTCCATGGAGACTGGGAGGTACCCCAGGCTTTTGTATCCACCCCACCCCCAGGGTTTAGTCCAGGGTCTCACCACAGTAGAAAATGAATGTTTTTTGTTATTCTTTCTCCTAAACTCTGTGCACTCTGGCTTCTCTCCTCCTCATTCAGATGAGTTTTACTCATTGAAATGAAGTGACTGATAACTTCTGTAGTGCAAAAGCTGAAAGAGCCCTGTCTAATTCTCCTCCTTCAGCATCTCTCTGGCAGCATTTTTGGGAGTGACTGCCTTTTCTTCTCCCTCTCTTTTCAGAGTTTTCCAGATTCTGCCATCTCTGGGTTTTTTACTGACTTGTGTGTCCTGCTTGGCTCTTTGACTGGATCTTTATTCATGTCATGGACCCTGGGGAGGACCCCTTTATGCCTGTGTCACCAGTCATCTATGTCCTGGAAACTGATGAGGCCCAATTGTCATCTCTAAGCAAAACACTCCCAGCTATGTTGATGGGGCTGGAGTCTACCTCCTCAGCTGTGCTCCCCAATTCCCATATATTTCTGTTGCCCATGTTGAATCTGAGCCAATTTGCAGCTGAAAATCCATGTGTCCAAAGCACATTGCATAATCTTGGTCCCCCAAACTCTCCCCTTGTCTGAAATTCTCTACTCCGGGCACCCAGCTTTGCAGGATCAGTCATCCCCTACCCTTTTCTCTTACTTTGCCCACATTTCATCCATTAGGTTCTGCAGGTTCTAAGCCCTTCCTCTACAACTCTCCAACCCCAGAGGCTTGCTTTCCTTTAGTCTCCTTGCCATCAACCTCATGACCCTGTACACCTCTTTCCTACAGGACTCCAGCTGTTCTATTAGGATTATGCATTCTCATGTGACTGTCTCTGTACTCTGTATTGATCTGGTATGTTCTAGTTTAGGTTTTTTGTATTTGTGAAGCTTTTGTATCTTGAACAAGTATTGCTAATTGCTGGTTGACTGATTCTCACCAATAGGGACGATTCTGTATCTTTTCCCCATACCGCTGCAGATGTTTCCTGGGGGAAAAAAGAGTCAAGTAATAAGTCCTACAAACTTTTATTGCCACCACTACCCCATCCACCCAATTAAAGGAGGAGCAGACCCTCAAGGCCCTGATAGCTAAGGTAGCACAGCCCAGAGCTTGCTTTGCTGTGTTTAGTCTGCTTGGGCAGTAAGTAAGGCAGCCTTAACACGATGCATGAAAGTGATCAATTCTTTCAGGTTCCTTTCCTGATTTCCCCCCTTCTCCAATCCATTTTGCCTCTCTCCTCATCATTAAAGGATCCGGAAGTGAGGCAACTGAGAGACTCCCTTGTATGACCACAGGAAAACTAAAAGGATGAAACATTATAGCCAAGTGTCTGTTAGTCAAAAAAAGGATGAATCTCTCAAGGTCAAGTTCATTTCTTGGCTGTGATTTCAGGTGGCATTTTGCTAATGGAAAGTGGGCAGCTCTTTCCAGACTTCTCAAATCACAAAATTTTGGGGGTAGTTCCAATAGTCTTTGATTTCACAACCACCGATGGACCTGTTGAGTTCATTAGCTCATTGGTTCCCATCCTGCACAAAGAATTCTCTCCTACTTGTATTCTCAAATCCACAAGAGACTGGATCCTAGTAGTGGGGAGAGTGTGGGTCAGAAGGGCCAGAAGGAGGGACTTGAAAGTGCTAACCTATAGTTGTGCCCTGAATAAGCCTGCCTTAACTCTTTCAGTGCCTTGAAGCAAACCAGCTCTCTGAAGAAGAAATGACTCCTGGGGGACCCCATTGCTGTGAGAAACAGATTTTTCATGCCTACATTTCATATCTACTCATAGGATGAACAACTGTGCCCACCCGTCCAATTTAAGAAAGCAATGAAATATATGAAAATGTTGAGATTGCGGAGAATCATTTGTGATGAATTAAAAATATGGTTTGAAGAAAGGTCAGATAGGCTCCCCCAGTTGTCAGAAGGTCACTTGTCAGAAAAAAGATCAGAACTGTTTCCACAAGTGTCCTGGGGTTCAGCTTGATCCACAAACTGGGTGGGCTGGGGCTGGGGTGTTGCTTGGCAGCTCATTCTGTGCCATTAGGACCTGGAGGCAGCCTCAGATTGGCATCAAGAAGGAGAAAATGAGAAGAAATACCAACTTTGTCCTCTGCACCGTGCTAAATGGCCTTTAAGGACACCTGTCATTTAATCCTCACAACAATCCTGGGAGCAAACAGGTGAAGTGACTTTGTCTCAGGGACACTCATTGAACTTCAGATCATCCTAACTTGCAGATGCATTTCTCCAAAGGCTGTACAGGATTTACTTGGATATAAGAGAATATAGGAGCTGATTAGGGATAAAACAAAAATCCATTTTGTCTTGGGGCTTTGTGTTAATCTCCCCAAAGTCTAGAGGAGAGGAGATATGAATGGTATCTCAGCTCTTCTCCCATTGAGGAGGGAAAAGAGAAGGAGCCTTTCCATCTCCTAGTGCGGGCATAACAAGTATCTCTCACATTGATCTCTAGAGAGAATGTACTTCCAGTAAAACAGACGCCTCCCCAGAGATAAAAACTCCCCCATTCCTCCTTCTACACATTTTCTGGTATCCCCACTCCCACCAAAAAGTTACCATAAAGCCTCTTACCTCCTGAGGAACAGGAAACAAGGCCTCACCTTATGTGTCAATGTGCAGCTTATAAAGGGGTCTCTTCCACTCTCACTCTCTCCTCTTTTGCTCCTCTCCTTGCTCCTCTCTACTCTCTCTCCTCTGCTCTTTTATCTCCTCCTGCCTCCCTCCTCCGATGTTCTATAGATGTTCTATCTCCCTCTCCTCCTCCGATGTTCTATAAATGTTCTATCTCCCTCTCCTCCTCCGATGTTCTATAAATGTTCTATCTCCCTCTCCTCCTCCGATGTTCTAGTGATGTTCTATCTCCCTCTCCTCCTCCGATGTTCTATAAATGTTCTATCTCCCTCTCCTCCTCCGATGTTCTATAAATGTTCTATCTCCCTCTCCTCCTCCGATGTTCTAGTGATGTTCTATCTCCCTCTCCTCCTCCTCCTCCTCTTTGTCCTCCTCCCTCCTCCGATGTTCTATCTCCGCCCCTCCTCCCCCCCTCCTCCTCCACCACTTCCTCCTCCGCCTCTCCTCTCCTCTCTACTCTCTCTTCTCTTTGTCTGAATCGGTTTGTCTCTCTCCCTCTCTCTGTCGCTCAACCGCTCACACTCTCACTCACTCTCGCAGTCATTCAACAGGACTGGTGACTCTCCTGGCCTTTTATCTTGGTAAGAGTGGGTGAGGTACAAGTGACATCACAAGTCACCATTTTTCCTTCATACCAGTCACCTCCCTCCAGTCACCTCTGTCATTTGTTCAGAAAGAGAAAGCTTGCTAGTATCCTGAACACAAGCCATGCTCTCCCTTCATGGGCTTTCAAACTATATATTTCCCAGTCATTCTCACTAAATATTTTTTGCCACTCTTACGCCTACATAGTATCTTTACCAAAGATTCAAAATATCTCTCAAAGCTAAACTTTTCAAATGCTGGTCTCTGTCTGATTGCCCATTCATTAATAAGGAATAATATTTTTGTGCCCAGGGTAGAGAGATAAGGGGAAATTCATATGCTTCTGTATAAATTTTTTGATTCAGCTGTTTTCCTCTCGGATACATATCCAATCAAGGACAGATAATGTGGCTATCTTTATTGATCGGGCAACAAAATTGCCACCTTCCTCCTTTTCCTCTTCTCTGTCTTCCCTAACCCTTTTTTCTTCCTATTCAGTCACACCCTTGACTCTGATTATTAGGCACAGGGCTGGAGTTGTTGTACAGAGCTCAGAAATCAGGAAGTCCTCAGATCAAGTCCATGCTCCTATTTGACTAGCTGTGTGATCCTTAGGAAATCCTCATCATCTCAGCCTGCCTCCGCTTCTTCAAATCCAAAGTGCCCTAGAGTTGTGAGAATTCAATGAGAAGTCCTTGTAAAACATTTAGTATCATGCCTGATACATAGGAAGTGATTATGAAAGGCTTAGAGCTTTTGCTCCCTTAACTTCCATCTGCACCCAGTCAAGTGGGTTGCAATCCAACCCAAGCAGCTTGTTATCTCCTGAAAATCTCCCAATAGAAGGAGAGAGTTCATTAACTAATCTCATGGAGAATTTGGAAGGAGCAGAATAATCTCTTTGGTGGGGAGCAGCTCCTGCATTGGTCCTTTTCATCTTTATGAGCCTCTCTGACTGAAGGCAACATTCCTATTCGTTGTGACATAGTCAGAGTCCTTTTGACCTTCCTCCCAGTCAGCCTAAGATTTCCCCTGGTCCTTTCTTCCCCTAGCTGTCTAGAAGTGCATTGGAGATCACCCATGAAAGAAGGCATTCAAAAGAAGGAGTAACAGGTCAAGGTGGCATTTCAGCAGGGACTTGAAGGAAGACAGGAATTCAGGAGGAAGAGTTGAGGAAGGACAGTCTTTCAGGGATGAGGGACAACCAGGGCCAATGCACAAGATAAAGGAGAGGGAGGGTTTCATTTGAAAAGCAGCAAGGAGCCTAATGTCACTCAATCACTGAGGATGGTGAGATGGGATAGAAGGTGCAAAGAGCCTGGAAAGAGGATAGGATGCGGATGGGCTAGTTTGGGTGGGCTTTGGGGGTTATTGTGGGCAATGTGATCTGATAGACCCTAGTTCTATTTCTGCCACTTCCTAGATCTATGCCCTTTGCAGGTACTGCAAAGCAGGGAGTTCCCTTTCCCTGGATTCCATAGTAAATGGAAGGGAATAAAGGTTAAGGAGACTGGAAAGGGGAGGGTGGTCATTGGTGAAGGCCTTGGAATGCTACACAAAATTCTCTCTTTGATCATACAGGGCATGGTCCGGTCTCTGAAGATTATTGAATTGGGGGTTGAGGGAAGGGACATGGATCTGTGTTTTGGGAAGATTAATGCACAGTTGAGTGGAGGAAGGACTGCTATGAGGAGAAACAGCTATAGTTATAAGAGATGATGAGTATTTGCCCCATGGTAGTAACAATCATAGATGCCACAAGGGTGTCTATAATGGAAATGTTCCAGTGCTAAAAACTGATGGTGTGGGGGATGTGAGGGTGGAGAGAGAGTGAGGATTCAACACTGCCATGGAGGCTTTGAGTCTGGTTACCTAGCAGGATCAGTGGCATCCTCAACAGTACTAGGAAAGTTTATAAGGTGGGAAGTTTTGTGAAGTAACCTTATAGTTTGAGTTTGGGGCATGTTAAAGGAATTAGAGTAGTTAATGAAAAAACAAAATTATCACTGTCTTCAGATGATGGTATACTTGAGAATCCAAGAGAATAACCTAAAAATACTAGGACCAATGAACAGCTTTAGGAAAGTTGCAAGATACAAAATAACTCCACATAAATTATCAGCATTTCTATATGTCAGCAACAAAGTCTAGCACCAAAATATTCAAAAAGAAATTCCACTGAAGATCACTGTAGATCATATAAAATATTTGGGAGTTCACCTCCCAAGTCCAAGTCAGGAACTATATGAACGCAATGACAAAGCACTTACCATACACAGAAAGTCAGATCGAAACAATTGGAAGAATATCAAGTGCTCATGGGTAGGCTGAGCTAATACAATAAAAAGAATTCCATCTAAATTCACCTACTCATTCTGTTATTATACTCTACCAATCAAAATTCCAACAAAATACCGAGCTAGAAAAATAATAACAAACGTTCCTCTGGAAGAACAAAAGGTCAGGAATTTCAAGGGAATTGATGGGAAAAAAAATGAAAATGAAGGTGACCTAGCTTTCCAGATCTAACATGATATTATTAAGCAGCAGTCACCAAAACCATTTGGTACTGGCTAAGAAACAGAGAAGCTGATCAGTGGATTAGGTTAGGGTCACATAAGAACAAAAATGAATAAAACAACTCCTTCAAAAGGAGGATTAAAAAAAAGATACACAGGATCAGAAAAAAGAGAGTAAAACAGTACAAACTCAAACCAGGCAAATGGAAGCTAATGACTTTGTGAGACAGCCACAATCAATCAAACTAATTAAAAAGAATGAAAACATGGAAGAAAATGTGAAATACCTTATTCACAAAATAGCTGACTTGGAAAATAGATCCAGAAGAGACAATGTAAAAAGTATTGGCCTACCTGAAGGCCAAGAAAAGAAGAGAGCCTGGATAGCATTCTACAAGAGATCCTTAAGGAAAACTTGCCTGGTATTCCAGAAATGCAGGGGGAAATACTCCCTGAAAGAATTCATCAATCACCTCTGGAAAGAGATCCTACAAGGAAAATCCCAAGGAGCATTGCTGCAAAAATCCAATCTAAAGGCAAAAATACTGCAAGCAAGGAGAAACAGTCAGGATTACCCAGGACCTGGTAGCTTGTACAATAAAGGATCAGAGGACCTGCAATACCATATTCCGGAAAGCAAAGGAGCTGGGCTTACAAGCCAGGATTAACGAGGAGACTCAGCATCATCTTTCAGGGGGGAAGGTGGATCTTCACTGAAGTCAAGACTTTCAGTCCTTTCTACTGAAAAACCAGAATGAAACAGGAAATTTAACCTGCAAACACAGAACTCAAGAGAACTAAAGGAAAGTTTAACAGGGGGAAATATCTATATTTAAAAGTTAAACTGTTTACATCCCTAAATGGAAGAGCTATATCTGTAACTCTTGCAAACTGTATCTGACACTGGGACAGATAGAGGGGAGCATCACAGGGACTGGGGATGTGATTGTGAATGGACTCTGATGTGATCACATCAAAGAAAAAGGCATTAAGGGGTGGGAAAAGGTTTCTACTGGAGAATTTTCTTCTTTGGAGAACTGCGGTTTCTTTCACATTTCACTATATTTCTCATACTTGCTGTTCTTAATTATACATTATAATATCCCATTCCATTCATGTACCATCAATAATTTTCCTAGTTTCCTACCAGTAGACAATTAGTTTGCTTCAATATCTTTTCTCAATGTCTGCTTTCTAGGTGCTAAAAAGGATTAGAATACTGAGCTGGGAGTCAGGAAAAGTGACTTTGCCCAATTCAAATCTGGCCTCAAACATGTACTAGCTGTGTGACCCTGTGCAAGTGATTTAATTCTATTTGCCTCAGTTATCTCACTTATAAAAGAAACTGGCAAAAAATGGTAAACTGCTTCAGTACTATAAGAAAGCTCCAAGTGAGGTCACAAAGAGGCGGGGAAACCTGAAATGACTCAACAAGAAAAGACATCATAAAGTAGCCTTGAAAGGCTACACGTGTGTGTGTGCGTTTGTGTGTGTGTGTGTGTGTGTTTGCGTGTGTGTGTGTGTGCACACGTGTGTTTTGTAACACTTTCAGGGTATATTCTTAATGTCTGATTTATGATGTCAAAAAGTATTACATTTGTAAATTTTGTCTTTTTAAGTGGGCAACTAATTTATTTCTTCTTCTGTTCATCTCACAGTGTGTAATTTTGTAGATATTCGTCCATTTCCTTTAGGTTGTCAAATTCATTGGCATGAAGTTGGACAAAGTAACTCCTAATTATTGCTCTAATTTCCTCTTCATTGGTGAACATTCTCCCTTTTCATTTTTTGGACTAACTATTGGATTTTCCTCTTTCCTTTTTAAAATCAAATTAACTAAAGGTTTATGTATTTTGTTGGGGTTTTTCCTTTAAATTTTATTGAACTGCACCACTTGGTGCGTATATGTGTAATATTAGAATGGCTAATACTGTATTGCTTGCCATGCTGTTAACCCCTGCTTATGCTTTTCTCCTTTCCTTCCCTCTTACCGCTCTACCCAGTATTAAACTTATGAACACCACTTGCTTTTCACAGCCCTCCCTTTTTAGTATCCCTCCCCCACCTTAAAGTTCCTCCCCTTATTTTAACCCTATTCCTCACAATTTCTGTATTCCCTTCCTCTTAGCTTACTCCTTCCCTCTCACTTTTCAATGAAGTGGAAGAAGTTTCACTATAAATCAAATATGCCTATTGATACACACTATGTTCATCTCCCTCCTTTCTTTCTCTCAGATATAATAGGTTAGCTTTGCCTCTTCATGAGATGTAGTACCACCACTTTATACTTTTTTATGACATAATTTCCTTTCCACCTCTAGTTTCAAGGACAAATTATACATATGTTCTTTACATATTTTTTACATAGTGACATATAGTTCTCAAGATTTCTTTTTCCCTTTTTAGAAATCTCTTGAGTTCTGTATTGGAAGATCAAACATTTTATGTAGGTCTGGTTTTTTCATCAAGAGTAGATGGAATTCATTTATTTCTTTAAAATTCCATCTTCTTCCCAGGAAAATGATGCTCATTTTTACTGGGTAAGGTATTCTTGGCTGCATACTAAGTTCCTTAGCCTTGTGGAACATGATGTTCAAGGCTTTTCGTTCTTTTAATGTGGACGCTGTGAGATCCTGGGTTATCCTTACTGTGGCTCCCCTATATCTGAATTGCTTTTTGCTTGCAGCTTCCAATATGTTTTCCTTCGTCTGATGGTTTTTGAACTTGGCCACTGTATTTCTTGGTGTTTTGATTTTAGGGTCCCTTTCAGTATGCTGACAGAAGTGGATATCTTCAAAATAGAGAAGAGCTAATCCAATTCCAATTGATTAATGATGGCCAGAATCAGCTGCTTCCAGAAAAGGAACACTGGGAAATGAGTGTAAACTGTTATTTTTACCTTCTGAATCCAATTCTTCCTGTGCAACAAGAAATTCGGTTCTACACACATATATTGTATCTAGAATATACTGTAATATATTTAACATGTATAAGACTGCCTGCCATCTGGGGGAGGGGGTTGGGTGAGGAAGGAAAAAAATCTGAATACAAGTAAGTGCAAGGGATAATGCTGTAAAAAATTACCCATGCATATGTACTGTCAAAAAAAAAAGTTATAATTATAAAATTAAATTAAATTAAATAAATAAGAAAAAAAATAAAATAAAATGTACTACAAGTTAAAAACCAGAGATATAAAGAAAAAGCAGCAAGAGTCCCTACCTTCAAAGAACTTATTTTTTTTAAAAAAGGAAAGACAGGGGGCGGAGCCAAGATGGCGGAGAAGATACAGGAGATTTTATAAGCTCCCTTCTTCCCTCATTACCAATTAGTCAAATCAGCCTCAAAAATAACGCTGGACTGATAGAAACCACAAGGACTGGAAGCAAGACTTACCAGCTGAAGAGAATCTGGATTTTCAACAGAAAAGGTCAGTTCCCAGGGGAGGAAAAAAAAAGAAGAGGCCAGCACAGATGGTTGGAAGGTAGCACACTGAGCTGATCTAGCTGGGGAGGGCTCTGGAACCAGAGAAGCCACTGAGATAGAAGAATCTGGCACAGGCTTTTCGCTCTTCTCTACTTATAAAACAGCAGTTCAGAAGAGAAATCAAGCCACTTTAAAACATAAAGCCAGATACTAGAACCACCCCAATCTGGAAGTGACTCAATAGATCTTGGCACTGTGGGTGTGGCCGACATAGGCTGTCTGGGGCCTCACCTCGGGGTAGTTAAGAGATTGAAAAGCCAGTGGTAACTCATAGTGCCTTGCTCGGCTGGAGGCTGTGGAATCAGCCATGGAAGTCCCAGAGAAGCTGACCCTTTGAAATAGGGACCGTGGTTTCTGGGCAGACACTTCCAGTTTGAGCGCAGGGGCTTTTCACGTCACCTGCTGCTGACATCCACGCTCCACCGGGATGCATAGGCAGGGCTTTGTGTCGCCTTTACTGTTCAATCTTAAACCTCAGGAAAGTCGCTAGGACACACAGCGCCCTCAAAGCACAGCCCTGCTAATCACCTCGGAGGCACTTCCAGGGAGGGGGAGGGGAACTCTCTCCCAGAGCTCTCTCTTAGCTCAGGCCCAGGAGCCACTGCATGCATCTGGTCTGGGAGGAAGCTGGTAAAGAAATAAATAAATAAACTTCTTACCCCAGGGACAGACCCCAAAAGATTTTTTAACTGTGAGCAAAAAGCCAAGAAGAATGATCGATTCTTTCTACACAGAGAAAGAGCGGGTATCCAACCCCGAGGAAGTTAACAGCAGAGAATCAGCAGATAACACTACAAAGGGCAATGATACCTGCCCCCCATAGCATAACTCTATCCTAGAAGAGACTATTAAAAAATTAAGAGAGTTTGAAGAAAAATGGGGAAAGGACAGAGAAGCTATGATAGAGAATAACAACGTTCTGAAATTGGAGTTGGAAAAAATAAAGAATTCACAGGAGATTCAGGGAAACAAAATTTGTGAATTAGAAAAGGTTAAAAAATCACAGGAAAGTAGGATTTCTGAATTGGAAAAGATAAAAAAAGTCTCCAGAAAATAGGATTTCTGAATTAGAAAAAGAAAATAATTCTCTAAAAATAATAAATTAGGGAAATGGAAAAAATTCAATAGAGAAAAATAATTCATTTAAAAAAAATTGGGCATTTACAAAAAGGACTAAAAACTGTGAATGAAGAAAATATCTCCTTAAAATTCAGGACAGAACAAATAGAAATGAATGATTCATTGAGAACCCAAGAATCAGTCAAACAAAACAAAACAAAACAAAAAAAAAAAAAAAAAAAAAAAAAGAAAAGCTGGAGAATAACGTCAAATACTTACTGGGAAAACCTATAGACCTGGAAAAGAGATCTAGGAGAGATAATCTGAGGATCATTGGACTTCCCGAAAACTATGACCAAAAAAAGAGCCTAGATTGTATTTTACAGGAAATCATTAAAGAAAACTGACCAGAGATAATAGAAATAGAAGGGAAAATAGAAGTCGAAAGAATTCATCAAACTCCTTCTGAAATAGACCCTAAAAAAAGAACACCACGCAATATTGTGGCTAAGCTGCAGAATTACCACAAAAAGGAGAAAAACTTGCAAGCAGCTAGAAAAAAACAATTTTAATACCAAGGTACCACAATAAGGGTCACTCAAGATCTGGCTGCCTCCACATTAAAAGATCGCAGGGCCGGGAACCTGATAATTCCAAAAGGCAAAAGATCAAGGATTGCAACCAAGAATAAACTACCCAGCTAAGTTTAGCATTTTTTTTCCATGGAAGAAGATGGTCATTCAATGAAATAGAGGAATTCCATATGCTTCTAAGAAAAAAACCAGACTTAAACAAAAAATTTGATCTACATCCACAAGACTGAAGAGAAACAGAAAAAGGTACACAGAACCCTTGAGAACTGTGTCTCTGTTGTAGATATATAGAAAGTCCGCAGGGATAATTTGATTTTACTGATATAAAAAGGGGGCTGTAGTAAAGGGAAGGGGGTAGTATCAGAAAAAGGGGAAGGAGTGATAAAAATAGGGAAACTACATCTCAGGAAGAAGCATAGAAAATATACCATATCTCAGGAAATTTATAGAGGGGGAGAAACATTGTGTGAATCTGACTCTCATCAGAAGAGGCTCAAAGAGTAAATAATTGATATATTTGTTTTTCCGAGAATTCTCTCTCACCTCATTAAAAGGGGGGAGATGAAAAGGGAAAAGGAAAAGGAAAATATAGTGGAAAGGATTCAGGGGGGTCAAGGGAAAAAGCATAATCTGGGGATAATATGATGGCAGGAAATACAGAATTAGAAATTTAACTGTAAATGTGAATGGGATGAACGCTCCCATCAAACGGAGACGGATAGCAGACTGTATCAAAAATCAGAACCCTACAATATCTTGTTTATAGGAAACACACTTAAACAGGGAGATACATACAGAGTAAAGATAAAAGGTTGGAGCAGAATCTATTAGACTTCAGGTAAAGCCAAAAAAGCAGGGGTAGCTATCCTTATCTCAGATCAAGCAAAAGCAGAAGTTGATCTAATTAAAAGAGATAAGAAAGGAAACTATATCCTGCTAAAAGGTAGCATAAATAATGAAGCCATATCAATACTAAACATATATGCACCAAGTGGTATAGCATCTCACTTTCTAAAGGAAAAGTTAAGAGAACTGCAAGAATAAATAGACAGTAAAACTATAATAGTGGGAGATCTCAACCTTGCACTCTCAGATTTAGACAAATCAAACCACAAAACAAATGAGAAAGAAATTAAAAAAGTAAATAGAACATTAGAAAAACTAGGTATGATAGATCTTGGGAGAAAACTGAATGGCAATAAAAAGGAATATACTTTCTTCTCAGCAGTTCATGGATCCTATACAAAAATTGACCATATATCAGGACATAAAGATCTCAAAATTAAATATTGGAAGGCAAAAATAATAAATGCCTTCTTCTCAGATCACAATGCAATAAAAACTACATTCGGTAAGAAGTTAGGGGTAAATAGACCAAAAAGTAATTGGAAACTGAATAATCTCATCTTAAAGAATGACTGGGTGAAAGAGCAAATTATAGAAACAACTAATAATTTCACCCAAGATAATGACAATGATGAGACATCATACCAAAATCTATGGGATGCAGCTAAAGCAGTAATAAGAGGAAATTTTATATCTTTAGAAGCTTATTTGAAGAAAATAGAGAAAGAGAAGATTAACGAATTGGGCTTGCAACTTAAAAGGCTAGAAAAAGACCAAATTAAAAACCCCCAACCAAAAATTAAACTTGAAATACAAAAATTAAAAGGAGAAATCAATAATATTGAAAGTAAAAAAAAACTATTGAATTAATAAATAAAACCAAGAGTTGGTTTTATGAAAAAGCCAATAAAACAGATTAACCTTTGATAAATCTGATCAGAAAAAGGAAAGAGGAAAATCAAATTGTTAGTCTTACAAATGAAAAGGGGGATCTTTCCACCAATGAAGAGGAAATTAGAGAAATAATGAGTTACTTTGCCCAACTTTATGCCAATAAATTTGATAACTTAAGTGAAATGGATGACTTTCTCCAAAAATATAGGCTTCCTAGATTAACAGAGGAGGAGACAAATTGCTTAAATAGTCCCATTTAAGAAAAAGAAATAGAACAATCTATTAATCAGCTCCCCAGGAAAAAATCCCCAGGACCAGATGGATTTACATGTGAATTATACCAAATATTTAAAAAACAATTAGCCCCAATGCTATATAAACTATTTGAAAAATATGGGATGAAGGAGTCCTACCAAACTCCTTTTATGACACAGACATGGTACTGATACCTAAACCAGGTAGATTGAAAACTGAGAAAGAAAATTATAGACCAATTTCCTTAATGAATATTGATGCTAAGATCTTAAATTAGATATTAGCAAAAAGACTTCAGAAAATCATCCCCAGGATAATACACTATGATCAAGTAGGATTTATTCCAGGAATGCAGGGCTGGTTTAATATTAGGAAAACTATTAGTATAATTGACCATATTAATAATCCAATTAATAAAAACCATATGATCATCTCAATAGATGCAGAAAAAGCATTTGACAAAATCCAACATCCATTCCTATAATAAACGCTTGAGAGTAGAGGAATAAATGGACTATTCCTTAGAATAATCAGGAGCATACATTTACGACAGTCAGTCAGCATAATATGCAATAGAAATAAACTGGAACCTTTCCCAGTAAAATCAGGAGTGAAACAAGTTTGCCCACTATCACCATTGCTATTCAATATAGTACTAGAAACGCTAGCCTCGGCAATAAGAGCCAAGAAAGACATTCAAGGAATTAGAGAAGCAAATGAGGAAATCATACTATCACTCTTTGCAGGTGACATGATGGTATACTTAGAGAACCCCAAAGACTCTGCTAAAAAGCTATTACAAATAATTCAGAATTTCAGCAAAGTGGCAGGATACAAAATAAATCCACATAAATCCTCAGCATTTTTATATATCACCAACAAAATGCAACAGTAAGAGATACAAAGAGAAATTCCATTCCAAACAAATGTTGAGAGTATAAAGTATTTGGGAATCCATCTACCAAAGAATAGTCAGGAATTATAAGAGAAAAATTACAAAACACTTGCCACAAAAATAAAGTCAATTTAAATAATTGAAAAGACATTCAGTGCTCTTGGATAGGCCGAGCGAATATAATAAAGATGACAATACTCCCCAAACTAATCTATTTATTTAGTGCTATACTAATCAGACTACCAAGAAACTATTTTAATGACGTATAAAAAATAACAACAAAATTCACATGAAAGAATAAAAGGTCGAGAATTGCAAGGGAGCTAATGAAAAAAAAATCAGAGGAAGGCGGTCTAAGTGTACCTGAACTAAAGCTATATTATATAGCAGCAGTCACCAAAAGTATTTGGTATTGGCTAAGAAATAGACCAGTAGATCAGTGGAACAGATTAGATACAAAAAACAAAAAAGGGTACATCTATAACAATCTAATCTTTGACAAATCCAAAGATTCCAACATTAGGGATAAAAATTCATTATTTGCAAAAAACTGTTGAGAAAACTGGAAATTAATATGGCAGAAATTGGATATGGATTCACACTTAACACCATATAGCAAGATAAGATCAAAATGGGTCCATGATTTAGGCATAAAGAATGAGATAATAAATAGATTAGAGAAAGAGAAAATAGTCTACCTCTCAGACCTATGGAGGAGGAAGGAATTTATGACCAGAGGAGAACTAGAGATCATTGTTAATCACAAAATCGAAGATTTTGATTGCATCAAACTAAAAAGTTTCTGTACAAACAATACTAATGCAAACACGATTAGAAGGGAAGTAATAAATTGGGAAAATATTTTTAAATTTAAAGGTTCTGACAAAAGTCTCATTTCCAAAATATAGAGAACTGACCCTAATTTATAAGAAATCAAACCATTCTCCAATTGATAAATGGTCAAAGGATATGAACAGACAATTCTCAGATGATGAAATTGAAACTATATCCACTCATATGAAAGAGTGTTCCAAATCACTATTGATCAGAGAAATGCAAATTAAGACAACTCTGAGATACCACTACACACCTGTCAGATTGGGTAAGATGACAGGAACAAATAATGATGAAAGTTGGAGAGGATGTGGGAAAACTGGGACACTAATACATTGTTGGTTTCACAACTGTGAAAGAATCCAGCCATTCTGGAGAGCAATTTGGAACTATGCCCAAAAAGTTATCAAACTGTGCATACTCTTTGACCCAGCAATGTTGTTATTGGGCTTATATCCCAAAGAAATGCTAAAGAGCGGAAAGGGACCTATATGTGCCAAAATGTTTGTGGCAGCTCTTTTTGTAGTAGGTAGAAACTGGAAGATGAATGGATGTCCATCAATTGGAGAATGGTTGGGTAAATTATGGTATATGAAGGTTATGGAATATTATTGCTCTGTAAGAAATGGCCAGCAGGAGGAATACAGAGAGGCTTGGAGAGACTTACATCAACTGATGCTGAGTGAAATGAATAGAACCAGAAGATCTCTGTACACTTCAATGTTGTATGAAGATGTATTCTAATGGAAGTGGATATCTTCCACATAAAGAAGATCCAACTCACTTCCAGTTGATCAATGATGGACAGAAATAACTACACCCAGAGAAGGAACACTGGGAAGTGGATGTAAATTGTTAGCACTACTGTCTATCTACCCAGGTTACTTATACCTTCGGAATCTAATACTTAATGTGCAACAAGAATATGGTATTTACACACATATATTATATCTAAGTCATATTATAACATATGTAAAATGTACGGGATTGCCTGTCATCAAGGGCAGGGAGTAGAGGGAGGGGGGATAATTTGGAAAAATGTATACAAGGGATAATATTATTTAAAAAATTACTCATGCAAAAAAAAAAAGGAAGACAATGTATATGCCAAAAGGCACATAAACAATAAATAAATTTAAGAAAAGGCAGCTAGGTGGTGCAGAGAAGTAGGCTTGGAATTGAGATAGCTTGAATTCAAATCCAGCCTCAGATACTTACTAGTTCTACCCTGGACAGATTACATAATACTGTTTACCTCAGTGTCCCCATCTGTCAAAAGACCTGGAGAAGGAAATGGCAAACCACTCCCATATCTTTTCCAAAAAACACATCCAAGTCAAATGGAATCATAAAGAATTGGACCTGATTGAACCTACTGAAAAATATTTATTTTCAGATAATCTTAAAGAAGAAACCATTAGCATCTGGCAGGGTAAACATAGGACTTCTTCCATAAACTGATATTTTTGCCTTAGATTTAAAGTGAGTCAGGAATTAAAAGAGATGGAGGTTAGAAGAGAGGATGTTCCACGAAAAGGAGATAATTATTGACAAGGTTCAGAGATAAAAGATGGAATTTTCTCTCTCTCTCTGTGTGTGTGTGTGTGTGTGTGTGTGTGTGTGTGTGTGTGTGTCAGAATGATGCTCACCCACAGAAATAACTAATTTTACAATAACCTATTGTCTTTCACCAGGAATAGAAATCATAAGCTGTTATTTTTTTTAATTATACTTTTTATTTACCAGATATATGCATGGGTAATTTTACAGAATTGATAACTGCCAAACCTTTTGTTCCATTTTTGCCCCTCTTAACCGCCATTCTCTCTCCCAGATGGCAGGTAGACCAATATATGTTTAATATGTTAAAGTATCAATTAAATACAATATAATTCCATGCTGTTATTATCTATTCCAGAGCACCAAAGTAAAGCTGCTTTTGTGTTATATGTGCTTTCCAATGGTACAGAAATAAATATCCTAGACTGGAGGAAAGTAGAACAGTTAAATCATGCCCTTTTATTTTTAACCCTATAGTTTTGTGAATCATATTGGGAGAAAAAAAATCAGAGCCAAAGGGAACAACCATGGGAGAGAGAAAAAAAATAAAAGAGAATAAAGAAGTGAATAGAGCTGTTGTTTACATTCAGTCTCCTTAGTTCTTTTTCTGGATGCAGATGATATCTCCTCTTCAAAGACCATTGGGATTTCTTGGGATCACTGAAACTCTGGGACGAACCAAGTCTTTCATAGTTGATCATTGAACATTGTTGCTGGTATTGTATATATAATGTGTTCCTGGTTCTGCATGTTTCACTCAAAATCAGTTCATGCACATCTTTCCAGATCTGGACTTTCTTTATGAAAGGAAGCACGGAGCCAGGACGCCCAGAGGATAAAGGTAGAGAAAGAAGAGTAATTTGAAAGAGGACAAGAAAGACTGCAAGTGTTTGAAGGGTTAAGGACTGTTAGAACAGGAGTTTATAGCTGATCTTCAGGCACTAAGTCTACTGAGTAAGAACTCCATTTTGTCAAACATGAGAAGTTTTGGGTTCTTGGAGGCAATCAGGGTAGAACGACTTGCTAGCAAGTATCTTAGGTCAGATCTGAACCCAGGTCCTCCTGATTTCAGGTGTGCTACCCTCTTCACTTCACCACCTAGTGTCCCATGAGAACAGTTTTCCTGTTAACAGGGCTCGGCTGTTCAAGGAACAGCAAGTTAGCCAGTATAGATAGAACATGCCCATAAAGGGAAGGGTTCCTAAGAACTCAGGTTTGTGTTCCCACAACATATTTCAGGGATCACAAAGAGTCACCAAAGATTGAAAGGACTGAACACTATGAGCAGTACCACAATACCTTAATCTGCCTTTTCTTTAACTTCCTCTTGTCCCCACTTTTCTTCATGTTGCCTTGTTAAGTGAAATGGAATTCTGTACCTAGTTGCATATGTGTGAATTTTCCTTCCTTTGAGCATTTTGGAGGAGAATGAGGTTGAAGTGTCACTTGTTCCCCATTCTTCTTGCTTGCAAAGATGTTCACTTATTCTCTTTGACAATAGAAGCAATAAGCACCAGTACAGTTATGATCCCCACTGGAAATCTTCTATTTGAAGTGTTTTTCTCTTGCACCTGGACTCTCTGACCTTTGGCAATGATGTTCCTGAAAGTTTTAAGTTGAGGGGATTTCTTTGAGGATGTGATCAGTGGATTCTTTCTTTTTCTACTTTATTTACCCTTTGGTTCTACGAGATCTGGACATTTTTCTTTTGATGGTATGTGGACATGGTCTGTCTAGACTCCTTTTTCTGTCTGTTTTTTTTTTTTCTCATGGCATTTCACTACTCTGAAGCTTTGGTTTCTTCTAAAATCTATTTTCCAAGTCATTATTTTCTATTATATCCTTGACATTTTCTTCTGTTTTTAGCAGGCTAGCTATGAAATGTCCAACACAACCACAGAAAGGAAATAGTGAGCCCCTGAGGTCCAGAATAAGAAATGGGACTTGGCCACGTCTACCCAGCATGGGAAGGAAGCTGGCAACACCAGCCCCTAAACGCAAAAGAACTCCACTTGGAGCCTCAAAGGGTGAAATAAGTTGCTCTCTGATTCAAAAGGCTCTCTTGGAAGAATTCAAAAAGGATACTAGAAGAAAATAGAAAAATAGGGAAAGGGATTGAAAGCTAGGGAAAAGGAAATGCAAAAATTGTCTGAAGCAAATCACTCATTAAAAAATAAATTTGGTGAAATGGAAAAAGAAAGCAACTCCTTGAAAAACAGAATTGGTGAAATGAAAACCGAGAACAATTCCCCCAAAATAGAATTGGTGAAATGGGAAAAAAATCCAATGAATAAAACAACTCCCTTAAAACTTTTATTGACCAAATGCAAAACAAGGTGGAAAAAAATGCTAAACCAAGAAAATAAGTGACTAAAAATTAAAATTTAACAAATGTGAGTGCCTCAACGAGACACAAAGAAACCATCAAACAACACCAAAAAAAAGAAGGAAATGTATAATCCCTCATCTGAAAAACAACTGACCTAGAAAAAAGATCCAGGAGAGACAATCTAAGAATTATTGGACTACCTGAAAACCATGTTAAAGAAAAGAGCTTAGACAGCATCTTTCTGGAAATCATCAAGGAAATCTACCCTGAAGTCCTTGAACCAGAGGGTAAAATAGTGATAGAAAGAATCCACCTATCCCCTCCTAAAAGAGACTCTAAAATGAAAACTCCAAGGAAGACTGTACTTAAATTCTAGAATTATCTGATTAAGAAGAAAATACTGCAAGTAGCTAGAAAGAAATAATTCAATTATCGAGGAAACAAAATCAGCAAATAAAATATTCTGAAATGAAAAAGAACTTGGTTTGCTGCTAAAAATCAACTGTTCAGCAAGTAAAATGGTGTAAACAACATGTCATGAAGAGGCCCAAAAGATCTATTACAATTGAGGGAAAGAAGGGAGGGGGGTGAGCATTCTGTGAATCTTAGTCTCATCTATTTGACTCAAAGAGAGAATATCATACATATTATGCATCACAAAGAAACTTGTCTCACCCTATAGGGAAATAGGAGAGAAATGGAAAAGAGAAAAAAGAGTGTGGGGGGTGAGGGGTAATAGAAGGAAAAACAGAAGTAGAAGGGGAAAGGGTTTAGAAGTGGGGAAGGGGCTATTAAAGGGGAGAGCTGATTGAGGAAAGTGGTGATCAGAATGAAAACACTGGGGAGGAGGGAAAGGGCAAAAGGAAAGCAAAATCTTGGGGAAAAGGAGATAGATTAGATTTCTGCATTAGGATGGAAGCCTGAACTCACCCAGCTAAGGGGAGAAAAGGTCAGAAGTGAGTGGGGACTTCCCAGTTAGGGTCTATAATAATCCAGTGTTTGCAGCTTGTGCTTTCCCCTGCTGTACTGACACAGCAGTCTTCTGGAGCTCTGTCTCCTGAGATCATAATGAATTGTTTTTGCTTTTCTGCCCTGAGCACCTCTGATGCCAATTGGGGTAGGGAGGAGGATTTTTGAGAAAAACAATTAAGGGTGGGGGCAGCTAGGTGGGGCAGTGGATAAAATATAGTTTCTGAAGGCAGGAAGATCTGATTTCAAATCTGGCCTCAGACACTTGATACTTCTTAGCTGTGTGACCCTGACCAAGTCCCTTAATCCCAATTGCCTCAGCAAAACAAACAAAAAAAGACAAAATAAATTAGGGGTACTAATCCTTCATCTCACACAATGTCAAACTTAAAAAATGATTCAATTAAAAGAGAAATCTACATTATACTTAGGTATATAAAATTGTTTTAGAGGTCATTGTTATGAATGTCTATATTAACACATGTGTACATATGTATGTAAGTATATGCATCTGATCATTTTCTGTATACATACATGGGTTCATGAATGTGTTATATCCAGAAACACATTGTGTGTACATAAAAATATATGTGCTTAACTGAAACCTGCCTGGAAGATATATAGGGGAAGAAAGGGGGAAAAAAGATAAAATTACAATTTTCTCAATATTCATCCATTTTGCTTACATCACCATACTTCCTGCCAGAAGTTTGGGTAAATACCTCCTAATCATTGCTTTAATTTCTTTGTCATGGGTGGTGAATTCCCCCCTTTCATTTTTTTAATTAAACCTTTTTAATTTTCAAAAGATATACATTGATAATTTTTCAGCATTAACCCTTGCAAAAGCCTGTGTTCCAATTATTCCCCCTTGTCCCCACCTCTTCCTTTAGATAATAATCCAATATACATTAAATCCAATATAGGCATACATATTATGCAATTATCTTGCTGCACAAAAAAAAATGAAATCAAAAAGAAAAAAATGAGAAATAAAATGCAAACAACAAGGAGAGTGAGAATGCTATGTTGTGATCTGCACTCAGTTTCCACAATGCTCTCTCTGAGCATAGATGGTTCTCTTCAACACAAAGTCACTGGAAATGCTCTGAATCACCTCATTATTGTGAAGTGCCATGTCCATCAGAATTGATCATTGTATACTCTTGCTGTTGCCATGTACAATGATCTCCTGGTTCTGTTCATTTCACTTAGCATCAGTTCATGTAACTCTCTCCAGGCCTTTCTGAAATCAACCTGCTGATGGCTTCTTATGGAACATTAATATTCCATACAATTCATATACCGTAACATATCTGGGCGTTCTGTAACTTAGGGGCAGCCACTCAATGTCCAGTTTCTTGCAAATACAAAACATTGTTGCACATATGGGTCCCTTTCCCTCTTTTAGGATCTCTAGGACATAGAAGCCCAGAACAAAACCTTCTGAATCAAAGGGTATACACAATTTTTTGCATAGATCCAAATTGCTCTCTATGCCCTTTTATTTTTGATGTTGATTTTTTTCTTTCCTTTTTCTTGTCAAATTAGCCAAAGTTTTATCTGTTTTGTTGCTTTTTCCCATAAAGCCAACTCTTAGCTTTACTCATTAATTAGTTCATTCGTTTTCTAATTTTCACATTAAGCTCTCCTTGAGATTTCTAATTTGATATTTAATTGGGACTTTTACTTTTTTTCCTCACTTGCTTAGTTGCATGTCCATGTCATTGCTGTCCTCTATTTTTTTCACATACCTATTTGGAGAGAAAAAAATATGCCTTAAGAATTCACTATTTTGGCTGCAGATTGTAATTCTCTTGGTGGAATTATGGAATGTTTCTGTAATTTGTTGTTTCATCCACTCATTTAGCATTAGATTCAACCATTCGGGAGAGCAATTTGGATCCTTGCAGAAAGGGCTATCAAATTGCACATACCTTGAGAAATGGCAATTGCCTTACGGGGGGGTGGGGAGTCTGTATCCCAAAGAAATTATAGGGGAGGGAAAAGGACCCTGTGCCAAGTTGTAGTTGTTCTTTTTTATGATAGAAACTGGAAAATCGGTAGATGCCCATCAATTGGAGAGTGGCTGAACAAGATGTGACAATATATGAAGGTAAAGGAATGTTAGCATTACATAAGAAATGATGAAAAAGCTCATTTCAGAAAGGCCTGGAAAGATTCACACAAACTGCTGCTGAGTTGAACAATCAGAAGGAAGAATACTTTGTACAAAATAACAGCAAGAATTTGTATTGATCAGCTAGGAAAGAATTGCTTCTCAGTGCTTTATTGATCCAAGCAATCCCGATTGAAGATGGCATTTGCTGTCCAAAGTCTTTCACAAAAAGAACTACAGAGAAAGAATGTAAAACTCCATATGCTATGTTTTTGTTTCACTCTCTCTCTCATGATTATTCCCTTTTGCTCTGATTTGTCTTTCCCAACATGATTCATAAAAGCAATGCTTATAAAAAGTAAATTTACTAAACACTACAAAAAATTTAAAATTAAAATTTTATTCAATTTTTAATGTATAAGATCATTGTCCAAACAGGACAGCCAATACCTATGCTGTTTAGGGCATCCAGTGAGCCAGAGACCTGGGGACCAAGTCTGACTGAAACTACATGTACAATTAGCAATTCTTGATTCTCAATTTACCATCTTTGTGAACAGGATCCTGGACTGGTGTTCGCAATTTTCCTTTATAAGGGGCTGAGCCTCTTCCTGGGTCTTTGGCTGGAGTGCCTAAAGCCTGTGCAGGCAAGTGCTGCAGCCTGAGGCAAGAGAAGGCTGAAAGGGGTGGGGTGGTCATTGGTCAGCTCAGAGACTGGCTTCTTCCAGGGTTGGGACTGCCAAGGCCAGCCCACCTGCTGGCATCACAGTGAATGCTGGAGCTTTATGTTGGGCATCTGTTCTCTCAGGTTTTCAAGGGAAATGGGGGGAGATCAACTGGGGAAGAGGAGCGCCCTGGCCCATCTGTGGAACTTTCTTGCCAGGTGGTGCAACCGCATCTGCAGAGGTCACACATTCAGACTACATTTTGAGGGTGATTGTTGCCTTTTTTGGGGGGAGGATCTTTTTCCAAAGATGGCACAATGCCTTCCATTCGGCCTCTTGGCATTCTTCTAGGTTTTGGGGTGAAGTCTCTGGAGGACACACATTCATCCTAGGAGGGGTTAAGGTGGGTCACCTTGTCTGTTTTTTTGTTGTCGTTTTAAATTTTTTTTTTTTTTACCCAATACGTGATGAAGAGTTGAGGTCGATTGAGGAAGAGGAACGCCTTGGCCCATTGGTGGTAGCTTCTGCCAGGCAGTGGGGCCCATTCTGTGGAGGGTAGACATTTAGCCTGGTGGTCGAGTTAATTTACTTTTTTTTCACACCACGAGCTATGTGGGCAGGTCAAATACCAGTGAGGTCCTCCAGGGTCTGTTGGCAGAGCCTTCTACCAAGTGGCAGGTTCAAGTCTGTGGATGAAGGAGGCAACATATGAGCAAAGGAGAAGGAATTAGGAAACAGGGAAGGATGTGAGTGGCAAAAATAGGAAGAATACTTTGTACGAAATAACAAGAATTTGTGACAGATAGGAGAGAATTGGCTCCTCCTAGTGCTTTAGTGATCCAAAGCAATCCTAATAGTCTTTGGACAGAAAATGCCCTCTGCATTAAAAAAAAATGAGAAAAAAAATGTAACACCATGTATTGTGGTCACTTTTTTTTTCTCTCTTCCATGGTTGTTCCTTTTGCTTTGCTTTTTCTCTCCAAACACGATTCATAAAGCAAAGTATATTCTAAATCAATACATTTATTAACCCTCCCACCAAATGAAAATTCTATTTTATTGAGCAAAAAATAGGACAATCAAAGTAGTATAACAATATAGGACAATATAAGGCAACAATAGAAAGGTCATGCTTCTGCCAAAATGATTGGGGCAGCCCCTTTTTGTAGTGGTCAGAAAATGGAAATTGAATGGATGTCCAACAATCGGAGAATGGTTGGATAAATTATGGTTTATGAATATTATGGAATATTATAGTTCTATAAGAAATGACCAGCAGCATGAATACAGAGAGGCTTTGAAAGACTTACATAAACTGATCCTAAGTGAAGTGAGCAGAACTAGAAGACCATTATACCCTTCAACAATAATTCTGTAGGAGGATGTATTCTGATGGAAGTGGCTATCTTGGACAAAGAGAAGATCTAATTCAGTTCCAATTCATCAATGATGGACAGAATCAGCTACACCCAGAGAAGGAACACTGGGAAATGAGTGTAACCTGTTTACATTTTTTTGTTTTTCTTCCCAAGTTATTTTTACCTTCTGCATCCAATTCTTCTTGTGCAACAAGAGAACTGTACGGTTCTGCTCACATACATTGTATCTGCGATATAATATAACATAGTAAACCTGTACAAAACTGCCTGCCTTCTAGGGGAGGGGGTGGAGGGAGGGAAGGGAAAAGTCAGAACAAAAACGAGTGCAAGGGATAATGTTGTAAAAAAACAATAGCAAGGTCAATACTTTTTGCCACCAATATGCTTGGCATTCAATCAACCAGAGAGCCAGAGAGCCAGAGATTCAGGGACCAAGGCTGGCTTTATCTTTTAAAAAAATTTTATCATATAGCTTTTTATTTACAAAACATATGCTTGGGTAATTTTTCTAATCTAATTAAAATTATTTTGTGATCAATAATGATCTCTAGTTTTTTTTTTTGGTCATAAATTCCTTCCTCGTGCATAGTTCTGAGAGGTAAATTATCCTATGCTGTTCCAAATTTGTTTATATCATTCTTATTTCCAGATCATGAACCCATTAGGACCTTAGCTTGGTATATGGTGTTAGGTGTGGGTCAATGACTAGTTTCTGCCATCCTAGTTTCCAATTTTCCCCGCAGTTTTTGTCAAATAGTGAATTCTTATCCCAAAAGCTGGGGTCAAACACAAGATTGCTATAGTAGTTGACTATTTTGTTCTGTGAACCTAATTTATTCCACTGATCAATGACTCTTTTTCCTATCTAGTACGAAATGGTTTTGATGGTCTAGCTGTTCCAGATCTGTGTCAAACACTAGATTGCTATAGTCATTAACTAATTTGTTCTGTGAACTTAACCTATTCCGTTGATAACTGCTCTTTTTCCTATCTAGTACCAAATGGTTTGAATGGCCTAGCTATATGACATCTAAAGCTACATTATAAAGCAGAGGTCACCTTCAATTTTTTTTAATTGATTCCCTTGAAATTGACCTTTTGCTCTTACAGATTAATTTTTTTTTTTGGGCAGGGGTCAGTAAAATAGGTTGAGAGTTTGTCATAGCACTAAATAAATAGGTGTATTTGGGTACACAGTCTTGGGTAGTCTTGTCACCTTTATTACTTTTGCAGCCCCTATCCAATAGCCCTTTATATTTTTCCAATATAGATAGATAGATAGATAGATATATGCATAGATATATATAGATATAGATATAGATATAGATATAGATATAGATATAGATATAGATATAGATATAGATATAGTTATAGATATAGATATATAGATATAGATATAGATATAGATATAGATATAGATATAGATATAGATATAGATATAGATATAGATATAGATATAGATATAGATATATAGATATATAGTGCCCTTCCTTATTCCTTTTAATTAGACATATTTTTACTTTTGCTTGATCTGAAGTCAGGATTTTTACCCCTGCTTTTTTGTACTTCACCGGAAGCATAATAGATTCTGCTCCAGCCTTTTACTTTTCTGCTGTATGTATCATTCTGCTTTAAATGTGTTTTTTTTTTTTTTAATTTTTTTTTATTATATATATATATATATTTTATAATATTATCCCTTGTATTCATTTTTCCAAATTACCCCCCCTCCCTTATTCCCTCCCCCCGACGACAGGCAATACCATACATTTTACATGTGTTACAATATAGTCTAAGTACAATACATGTGTGTGAATATCATTTTCTTGTTGCACAATAAACATTAGAATCCGAAGGTACATGCAACCTGGGCAGACAGATATTAGTGCTAACAATTTACATTCCCCTCCCAGTGTTTCTTCTCTGGGTGTATCTACCTCTGTCCATCATTGATCAACTGGAAGTGAGTTGGATCTTCTTTATGTTGAAGATTTCCACTTCCATCAGAATACATCCTCATACAGTATCGTTGTTGAAGTATACAGTGATCTTCTGGTTCTGCTCATTTCACTCAGCATCAGTTGATTTAAGTCTCTCCAACCCTCTCTGTATTCCTCCTGCTGGTCATTTCTTACTGAGCAATAATATTCCATAACTTTCATATACCACAATTTACCCAACCATTCTCCAACTGATGGACATCCATTCATCTTCCAGTTTCTAGCTACAACAAAAAGAGCTGCCACAAACATTTTGGCACATATATGTCTCTTTCCGCTCTTTAGTATTTCTTTGGGATATAATCCCAGTAGTAGTGCTGCTGGGTCAAAGGGTATGCACAGTTTGATAACTTTTTGGGCATAATTCCAGATTGCTCTCCAGAATGGCTGGATTCTTTCACAACTCCACCAGCAATGTATTAGTGTCCCAATTTCCCCACATCCCCTCCAACATTTGTCATTATTTGTTCCTGTCATCTTAGCCAATCTGACAGGTGTGTAGTGGTATCTCAGAGTGGTCTTAATTTGCATTTCTCTGATCAGTAGTGATTTGGAACACTCTTTCATGTGAGTGGATATAGTTTCAATTTCTTCCTCTGAGAATTGTCTGTTCATATCCTTTGACCATTTATCAATTGGAGAATGGTTCGGTTTCTTATAAATTATGGTCAGTTCTCTATATATTTTGGAAATGAGACCTTTGTCAGAACCTTTGTTTTTAAAAATATTTTCCCAATTTGTTACTTCCCTTTTAATCTTGTTTGCATTAGTATTATTTGTACAGAAACTTTTTAGTTTGATGTAATCAAAATCTTCTATTTTGTGATCAATAATGATCTCTAGTTCTCCTCTGGTCATAAATTCCTTCCTCCTCCACAAGTCTGAGAGGTAGATTATCCTCTGTTCCTCTAATCTATTTATTATCTCCCTCTTTATGCCTAAATCATGGACCCATTTTGATCTTATCTTGGTATATGGTGTTAAGTGTGGATCCATATCTAATTTCTGCCATACTAATTTCCAGTTTTCCCAACAGTTTTTTCCGAATAATGAATTTTTATCCCTAATGTTGGAATCTTTGGGTTTGTCAAAGATTAGATTGCTATAGATGTACCCTTTTTTGTCCTTTGTATCTAATCTGTTCCACTGATCTACCGGTCTATTTCTTAGCCAATACCAAATGGTTTTGGTGACTGCTGCTATATAATATAGCTTTAGATCAGGTACACTTAGACCACCTTCCTCTGAGTTTTTTTTCATTAGTTCCCTTGCAATTCTTGACCTTTTATTCTTCCATATGAATTTTGTTGTTATTTTTTCTAGGTCATTAAAATAGTTTCTTGGGAGTCTGATTGGTATAGCACTAAATAAATAGATTAGTTTGGGGAGTATTGTCATCTTTATTATATTCGCTCGGCCTATCCAAGAGCACTGAATGTCTTTCCAATTATTTAAATCTGATTTTATTTTTGTGGCAAGTGTTTTGTAATTTTTCTCATATAATTCCTGACTTTTCTTTGGTAGATGGATTCCCAAATATTTTATACTATCAACATTTGTTTGGAATGGAATTTCTCTTTGTATCTCTTGCTGTTGCATTTTGTTAGTGATATATAAAAATGCCGAGGATTTATGTGGATTTATTTTGTATCCTGCCACTTTGCTGAAATTTTGAATTATTTCTAGTAGCTTTTTAGCAGAGTCTTTGGGGTTCTCTAAGTATACCATCATGTCATCTGCAAAAAGTGATAGTTTAATTTCCTCATTTCCTACTCTAATTCCTTGAATCTCTTTCTCGGCTCTTATTGCCGAGGCTAGCGTTTCTAGTACTATATTGAATAGTAATGGTGATAGTGGGCAACCTTGTTTCACTCCTGATCTTACTGGGAAAGGTTGCAGTTTATTTCTATTGCATATTATGCTTACTGACGGTCTTAAATATATACTCCTGATTATTCTAAGGAATAATCCATTTATTCCTATACTCTCAAGAGTTTTTAGTAGGAATGGATGTTGGATTTTGTCAAATGCTTTTTCTGCATCTATTGAGATGATCATATGGTTCTTATTAATTTGATTATTAATATGGTCAATTATATTAATAGTTTTCCTAATATTAAACCAGCCCTGCATTCCTGGAATAAATCCTACTTGATCATAGTGTATTATCTTGGAGATGATTTTCTGAAGTCTTTTTGCTAATATCTTATTTAAGATTTTAGCATCAATATTCATTAAGGAGATTGGTCTATAATTTTCTTTCTCAGTTTTCGATCTACCAGGTTTAGGTATCAGTACCATGTCTGTGTCAAAAAAGGAATTTGGTAGGACTCCTTCATCCCCTATTTTTTCAAATAATTTATATAACATTGGGGCTAATTGTTCTTTAAATGTTTGGTAGAATTCACATGTGAATCCATCTGGCCCTGGGGATTTTTTCCTGGGGAGTTGATTAATAGCTTGTTCTATTTCTTTTTCTGAAATGGGACTATTTAAGCAATTTATCTCCTCCTCTGTTAATCTAGGGAGCCTATATTTTTGGAGGAAGTCATCCATTTCACTTAAGTTATCAAATTTATTGGCATAAAGTTGGGCAAAGTAACTCCTTATTATTTCTCTAATTTCCTCTTCATTGGTGGAAAGATCCCCCTTTTCATTTGTAAGACTATCAATTTGATTTTCCTCTTTCTTTTTTTTGATCAAATTTACCAAAGGTTTATCTATTTTATTGGCTTTTTCATAAAACCAACTCTTGGTTTTATTTATTAATTCAATAGTTTTTTTACTTTCAATTTTATTGATTTCTCCTTTTAATTTTTGTATTTCGAGTTTAATTTTTGGTTGGGGGTTTATAATTTGGTCTTTTTCTAGCCTTTTAAGTTGTAAGCCCAATTCGTTAATCTTCTCTTTCTCAATTTTCTTCAAATAAGCTTCTAAAGATATAAAATTTCCCCTTATTACCGCTTTAGCTGCATCCCAAAGATTTTGATATGATGTCTCATCATTATCATTATCTTGGGTGAAATTGTTAATTGTTTCTATAATTTGCTCTTTCACCCAGTCATTCTTTAAGATGAGATTATTCAGTTTCCAATTACTTTTTGGTCTATTTACCCCTAACTTTTTACTGAATGTAGCTTTTATTGCATTGTGATCTGAGAAGAAGGCATTTATTATTTCTGCCTTCCTACATTTAATTTTGAGATCTTTATGTCCTAGTATATGGTCAATTTTTGTATAGGATCCATGAACTGCTGAGAAGAAAGTATATTCCTTCCTATTGCCATTCAGTTTTCTCCAAAGGTCTATCATACCTAGTTTTTCTAATGTTCTATTTACTTTTTTAATTTCTTTCTTGTTTGTTTTGTGGTTTGATTTGTCTAAATCTGAGAGTGCAAGGTTGAGATCTCCCACTATTATAGTTTTACTGTCTATTTCTTCTTGCAGTTCTCTTAACTTTTCCTTTAGAAAGTTAGATGCTATACCACTTGGTGCATATATGTTTAGTATTGATATGGCTTCATTATTTATGCTACCTTTCAGCAGGATATAGTTTCCTTCCTTATCTTTTTTAACGAGATCTACTTCTGCTTTTGCTTGATCTGAGATAAGGATAGCTACCCCTGCTTTTTTGGCTTTACCTGAAGCATAATAGGCTCTGTTCCAACCTTTTACCTTTACTCTGTATGTATCTCCCTGCTTTAAGTGTGTTTCCTGTAGGCAACATATTGTAGGGTTCTGCTTTTTGATCCAATCTACTATCCGTCTCCGTTTGATGGGATCGTTCATCCCATTTACATTTACAGTTAAAATTACTAATTCTGTATTTCCTGCCATCTTATTATCCCCAGATTATGCTTTTTTCCCTTGACCCCCCTGATCCCCCTCCCCGATATTTAATTTACAGACCCCCCTTGTGACGCGCAACCCTCCCTCTTTTTTTTTTTTTTTTTTTTTTTAGGATCCCTCCCCCCTCCCTCCAAGTCCCTTCACTTATTCCCCTTTTCCTTTTCCCTTTTCCTCTCCCCCCTTTTAATGAGGTGAGAGAAAATTCTCTGAAAAACAAATATGTTAATTATTTACTCTTTGAGCCTCTTCTGATGAGAGTAAGATTCACACAATCATTCTCCCCCTCACTAAGTTCCCTCAGATATGGTGTATTTTCTATGTCTCTTCCTGGGATGTAGTTTCCCTCTTTTTATCACTCCTTCCCCTTTTTCTGAACCGACCTCCTTCCCTTTACTACACCCCCCTTTTTTTCTTTTATATCAGTAAAATCAAATTATCCTTGAGTATTTTTTATATACCCACAACAGAGTTACAGTTCTCAAGGGTTCTGTGTACCTTTTTCTGTTTCTCTTCAGTCTTGTGGATGTAGATCAAATTTTTTGTTTAAGTCTGGTTTTTTTCTTAGAAACATATAGAATTCCTCTGTTTCATTGAATGACCATCTTCTTCCGTGGAAAAAGATGCTAAACTTAGCTGGGTAGTTCATTCTTGGTTGCAGTCCTTGATCTTTTGCCTTACGGAATATCAGGTTCCAGGCCCTTCTATCTTTTAATGTGGAGGCAGCCAGATCTTGGGTGACCCTTATTGTGGCACCTTGGTATTTAAATTGTTTTTTTCTAGCTGCTTGCAGGATTTTCTCCTTTGTGTGGTAATTCTGCAGCTTAGCCACAATATTCCGTGGTGTTCTTTTTTTAGGGTCTATTTCAGAAGGAGTTCGATGAATTCTTTCCACATCTACTTTCCCTTCTGTTTCTATTATCTCTGGACAGTTCTCTTTGATAATTTCCTGTAAAATAGAATCTAGGCTCTTTTTTTGGTCATAGTTTTCTGGAAGTCCAATAATCCGCAGATTATCTCTCCTAGATCTATTTTCCAGGTCTATAGATTTTCCCAGTAAGTATTTGACGTTGTTCTCCAGCTTCTCATTTTTTTTGTTTTGTTTGACTGATTCTTGGGTTCTCTGTGAATCATTCATTTCTATTTGTTCCATCCTGACTTTTAAGGAGTTATTTTCTTCTTTCACAGTTTTTAGTTCTTTTTGTAAATGCCCAATTTCGTTTTTAAATGAATTATTTTGCTCTATTGAATTTTTTTCCATTTCCCTAATTTTTTTTTTGAGAATTATTTTCTTTTTCCAATTCAGAAATTCTATTTTCTTGAGACTTTTTTATCTTTTCCAATTCAGAAATCCTACTTTCCTGTGTTTTTTTAACCTTTTCTAATTCACTAATTTTGTTTCCCTGCATCTCCTGTGAATTCTTTATTTTTTCCAACTCCAATTTCAGGACGTTGTTATTCTCTATCATAACTTCCCTTTCCTTGCCCCATTTTTCTTCGATCTCCCTCAATTTCTTAAGAGCTTCTTCTAGGAGAGAGTTATGTGATGGGGGGCAGGAATCGTTCCCCTTTAGGTTGTTATCTTCTGAATCTTTGCTGTTAACTTCCTCGGGGTTGGGTACCCGCTCTTTCTCTGTATAGAAGGAATCTATAGTTTTTCTAGCTTTTTTGCTCATACTTAAAAAATGTTTTGGGGTCTGTCCCTGGGGTAGGAAATTATTTACTTCTTTACCAGCTTCCTCCCAGACCGGATGGATGCAGCGGCCCCTGCGCCCGCGCTAAGAGAGAGCTCTGGGAGAGAGTTCCCCACCCCCTCCCTGGAAGTGCCTCAGAGGTGATTAGCACTGCTGTGCTTCGAGGGCGTAGAATAGTGAAGACAGCAAGAAGCTCAGCCTATGTGTCCGGGTGGGGAGTGGATGTCTGCAGCAGGTGACGTGAGAAGCCCCTGCGCTCAAACTGGAAGTGTCTGCCAGAAACCGCGGTCCCTAGTTCAAAGGTTCCGCTTCTCTGGGACTTCCTGGAGCCGAGTTCCACTCCCTCCAGCTAAGCTAGGCAGTGTGTGTTGCCTTGGGCCGTATCCACCCATTTGTCAGTCTCTTAACTATTCTCAGGAGGTAGCTGAGGCCACACCCCCTGGTGCGGAGTCTGCTGAGTCACCCCCAGGGTGGGTGGGTGGGGGGGAAATCTAATCTGAGTTTTAAAATATTTTGGCTTTCTCTTCTGAACTGCTAAATAATTAGCAGAGAAGAGCTAACAGCCTGTGCCAGATTCCTTTACCTCAGTGGCTTCTCTGATCCCAGAGCCCCTCCCAGCGCAATGGGCGCAGTGTGCCCCTACCCCACCGTCTGTGCTGGTCTTTCTTATTCCTCCCCTGAGAACTGACCTTTCCTGTTGAAACTCCAGATTCTCTTCAGCTGGTAAGTCGTGCTTCCAGTCCTTGTGGTATCTATCAGTCCTGAGCTAATTTTGAGACTAAATTTATCTAATTGGTTGTGAGGGAGTGAGGACGTTCACTGAGTAGTGTGTTTCTTCTCCGCCATCTTGGCTCCGCCCCCCCACCTTTTTAATTTTCAAAAGATATACATTGATAATTTTTCAACATTAACCCTTGCAAAAGCCTGTGTTCCAATTTTCCCCCTTGTCCCCACCTCTTCCTTTAGATAATAATCCAATATACATTAAATCCAATATAGGCATACATATTATGCAATTATCTTGCTGCACAAAAAAAAATGAAATCAAAAAGAAACAAATCAGAAATAAAATGCAAACAACAAGGAGAGTGAGAATGCTATGTTGTGATCTGCACTCAGTTTCCACAATGCTCTCTCTGAGCATAGATGGTTCTCTTCAACACAAAGTCACTGGAAATGCTCTGAATCACCTCATTATTGTGAAGTGCCATGTCCATCAGAATTGATCATTGTATACTCTTGCTGTTGCCATGTACAATGATCTCCTGGTTCTGTTCATTTCACTTAGCATCAGTTCATGTAACTCTCTCCAGGCCTTTCTGAAATCAACCTGCTGATGGCTTCTTATGGAACATTAATATTCCATACAATTCATATACCGTAACATATCTGGGCGTTCTGTAACTTAGGGGCAGCCACTCAATGTCCAGTTTCTTGCAAATACAAAACATTGTTGCACATATGGGTCCCTTTCCCTCTTTTAGGATCTCTAGGACATAGAAGCCCAGAACAAAACCTTCTGAATCAAAGGGTATACACAATTTTTTGCATAGATCCAAATTGCTCTCTATGCCCTTTTATTTTTGATGTTGATTTTTTTCTTTCCTTTTTCTTGTCAAATTAGCCAAAGTTTTATCTGTTTTGTTGCTTTTTCCCATAAAGCCAACTCTTAGCTTTACTCATTAATTAGTTCATTCGTTTTCTAATTTTCACATTAAGCTCTCCTTGAGATTTCTAATTTGATATTTAATTGGGACTTTTACTTTTTTTCCTCACTTGCTTAGTTGCATGTCCATGTCATTGATGTCCTCTATTTTTTTCACATACCTATTTGGAGAGAAAAAAATTTGCCTTAAGAACTCACTATTTTGGCTGCAGATTGTAATTCTCTTGGTGGAATTATGGAATGTTTCTGTAATGTGTTGTTTCATCCACTCATTTAGCATTAGATTCAACCATTCTGGAGAGCAATTTGGATCCTTGCAGAAAGGGCTATCAAATTGCACATACCTTGAGAAATGGCAATTGCCTTACGGGGGGGTGGGGAGTCTGTATCCCAAAGAAATTATAGGGGAGGGAAAAGGACCCTGTGCCAAGTTGTAGTTGTTCTTTTTTATGATAGAAACTGGAAAATCGGTAGATGCCCATCAATTGGAGAGTGGCTGAACAAGATGTGACAATATATGAAGGTAAAGGAATGTTAGCATTACATAAGAAATGATGAAAAAGCTCATTTCAGAAAGGCCTGGAAAGATTCACACAAACTGATGCTGAGTGGAACAATCAGAAGGAAGAATACTTTGTACAAAATAACAGCAAGACTTTGTATTGATCAGCTAGGAAAGAATTGCTTCTCAGTGCTTTAGTGATCCAAGCAATCCCGATTGAAGATGGCATTTGCTGTCCAAAGTCTTTCACAAAAAGAACTACAGAGAAAGAATGTAAAACTCCATATGCTATGTTTTTGTTTCATTCTCTCTCTCATGATTATTCCCTTTTGCTCTGATTTGTCTTTCCCAACATGATTCATAAAAGCAATGCTTATAAAAAGTAAATTTACTAAACACTACAAAAAATTTAAAATTAAAATTTTATTCAATTTTTAATGTATAAGATCATTGTCCAAACAGGACAGCCAATACCTATGCTGTTTAGGGCATCCAGTGAGCCAGAGACCTGGGGACCAAGTCTGACTGAAACTACATGTACAATTAGCAATTCTTGATTCTCAATTTACCATCTTTGTGAACAGGATCCTGGACTGGTGTTCGCAATTTTCCTTTATAAGGGGCTGAGCCTCTTCCTGGGTCTTTGGCTGGAGTGCCTAAAGCCTGTGCAGGCAAGTGCTGTAGCCTGAGGCAAGAGAAGGCTGAGAGGGGTGGGGTGGTCATTGGTCAGCTCAGAGACTGGCTTCTTCCAGGGTTGGGACTGCCAAGGCCAGCCCACCTGCTGGCATCACAGTGAATGCTGGAGCTTTATGTTGGGCATCTGTTCTCTCAGGTTTTCAAGGGAAATGGGGGGAGATCAACTGGGGAAGAGGAGCGCCCTGGCCCATCTGTGGAACTTTCTTGCCAGGTGGTGGAACCACATCTGCAGAGGTCACACATTCAGACTACATTTTGAGGGTGATTGTTGCCTTTTTGGGGGGGAGGATCTTTTTCCAAAGATGGCACAATGCCTTCCATTCGGCATGTTGGCATTCTTCTAGGTTTTGGGGTGAAGTCTCTGGAGGACACACATTCATCCTAGAGGTGTTAAGGTGGGTCACCTTGTCTGTTTTTTTGTTGTTGTTGTTAATTTTTTTCTTTTTTACCCAATACGTGATGAAGAGTTGAGGTCGATTGAGGAAGAGGAACGCCTTGGCCCATTGGTAGTAGCTTCTGCCAGGCAGTGGGGCCCATTCTGTGGAGGGTAGACATTTAGCCTGATGGTCGAGTTAATTTAGTTTTTTTTCACACCACGGGCTATGTGAGCAAGTCAAATACCAGTGAGGTCCTCCAGGGTGTGTTGGCAGAGCCTTCTACCAAGTGGCAGGTCCAAGTCTGTGGATGAAGGAGGCAACATATGAGCAAAGGAGAAGGAATTAGGAAACAGGGAAGGATGTGAATGGCAAAAATAGGAAGAATACTTTGTACGAAATAACAAGAATTTGTGACAGATAGGAGAGAATTGGTTCTTCCTAGTGCTTTAGTGATCCAAAGCAATCCTAATAGTCTTTGGACAGAAAATGCCCTCTGCATTAAAAAAAATGAGAAAAAAAATGTAACACCATGTATTGTGGTCACTTTGTTTTTTTTTTTTCTCTCTTCCATGGTTGTTCCTTTTGCTTTGCTTTTTCTCTCCAAACACGATTCATAAAGCAAAGTATATTCTAAATCAATACATTTATTAACCCTCCCACTAAATGAAAATTCTATTTTATTGAGCAAAAAATAGGACAATCAAAGTAGTATAACAATATAGGACAATATAAGGCAACAATAGAAAGGTCATGTTTGTGCCAAAATGATTGGGGCAGCCCTTTTTGTAGTGGTCAGAAAATGGAAATTGAATGGATGTCCAACAATCGGAGAATGGTTGGATAAATTATGGTTTATGAATATTATGGAATATTATAGTTCTATAAGAAATGACCAGCAGCATGAATACAGAGAGGCTTTGAAAGACTTACATAAACTGATCCTAAGTGAAATGAGCAGAACTAGAAGACCATTATACCCTTCAACAATAATTCTGTAGGAGGATGTATTCTGATGGAAGTGGCTATCTTGGACAAAGAGAAGATCTAATTCAGTTCCAATTCATCAATGATGGACAGAATCAGCTACACCCAGAGAAGGAACACTGGGAAATGAGTGTAACCTGTTTACATTTTTTTGTTTTTCTTCCCAAGTTATTTTTACCTTCTGCATCCAATTCTTGTGCAACAAGAGAACTGTACGGTTCTGCTCACATACATTGTATCTGCGATATAGTATAACATAGTAAACCTGTACAAAACCGCCTGCCTTCTAGGGGAGGGGGTGGAGGGAGGGAAGGGAAAAGTTAGAACAGAAGCGAGTGCAAGGGATAATGTTGTAAAAAAACAATAGCAAGGTCAATACTTTTTGCCACCAATATGCTTGGCATCCAATCAACCAGAGAGCCAGAGAGCCAGAGATTCAGGGACCAAGGCTGGCTTTATCTTTTAAAAAAATTTATCATATAGCTTTTTATTTACAAAACATATGCTTGGGTAATTTTTCTAATCTAATTAAAATTATTTTGTGATCAATAATGATCTCTAGTTTTTTTTTTGGTCATAAATTCCTTCCTCGTGCATAGTTCTGAGAGGTAAATTATCCTATGCTGTTCCAAATTTGTTTATATCATTCTTATTTCCAGATCATGAACCCATTAGGACCTTAGCTTGGTATATGGTGTTAGGTGTGGGTCAATGACTAGTTTCTGCCATCCTAGTTTCCAATTTTTCCCCCGCAGTTTTTTGTCAAATAGTGAATTCTTATCTCCAAAAGCTGGGGTCAAAACAAAAGATTGCTATAGTAGTTGACTATTTTGTTCTGTGAACCTAATTTTTTTCCACTGATCAATGACTCTTTTTCCTATCTAGTACGAAATGGTATTGATGGTCTAGCTGTTCCAGATCTTTGTCAAACACTAGATTGCTATAGTCATTAACTAATTTGTTCTGTGAACTTAACCTATTCCGTTGATAACTGCTCTTTTTCCTATCTAGTACCAAATGGTTTGAATGGCCTAGCTATATGACATCTAAAGCTACATTATAAAGCAGAGGTCACCTTCAATTTTTTTTAATTGATTCCCTTGAAATTGACCTTTTGCTCTTACAGATTAATTTTTTTTTGGGCAGGGGTCAGTAAAATAGGTTGAGAGTTTGTCATAGCACTAAATAAATAGGTGTATTTGGGTACCCAGTCTTGGGTAGTCTTGTCACCTTTATTACTTTTGCTGCCCCTATCCAATAGCCCTTTATATTTTTCCAATATAGATAGATAGATAGATAGATAGATAGATATATGCATAGATAGATAGATAGATAGATAGATAGATAGATATAGATAGATAGTGCCCTTCCTTATTCCTTTTAATTAGACATATTTTTACTTTTGCTTGATCTGAAGTCAGGATGGTTACCCCTGCTTTTTTTGTACTTCACCTGAAGCATAATAGATTCTGCTCCAGCCTTTTACTTTTTCTGCTGTATGTATCATTCTGCTTTAAATGTGTTTCTTTTAAACAATGTATTATAGAAGCCAGTCTGCTATCCATTTACCTTTTATTGAGAGAGTTTCACCCCATTCACATTTATGGTTAAAAACTGTATTTCCTTGCCATCTTATTCCCCCAAATTATACTTTTCTCTTTCCTTTTCCCCTTTCCCTCCTTCCCCAGTATTTTTCTTAGGAGCACTACTTGCCTCAACCAGCCATCTTCCTTTAGAGTCCCCTCCCCCTTTCTTATACCTTTGCTTAGTATTTCTGTTTCCCCTTCTATTTAGTTTCCCCCTTTTCCCTTTTTTGCTTTTCCCCTACCCCACTTTGCTGTATTGTGAGAGAAGTTTCTCGGGGGAAACCAAATATTTGTAATATTTTCTCTTTGAGCCAAATCTGTCCAGAGTAAGATTCACAAAACATTCATCCCCTTCCCTGCTTTCCCTCATTTATAATAGGTTTTCGCTGCTTCGTCTTGAGATTTAATTTCCCTCATTTTCCCTCCACTTTTCTCTTTTTTCCAAGTATAATGCCCTTCTCACCTCTAGTTTTTTTTTTTATTTTTTTTATTGGAACAGTAATATGAAATTATACATATGCTCTCTATGTATACCCATAACAGAATTATACTTTTTAAGTGCTCTGCTTACCTTTTTATGCTTCTTCTAATTTCAATAATTGGATTTTCAATATTTGTTTAGCTCTGGTCTTTTCATCAGCAATGAATGCAAGTCACCCTGATTCACTGAATGTCCATCTCTTCCCTGAAAGAAAATCTCAGTTTAGAGGAGTAATTTATTCTTGGCTGCATTCCATTTACCTTTACCTTTCAGAATATCAGATCCCAGGTCCTTCTATCCTTTAAGGGGGAAGCCTTTAGGTCCTCGGTATAATCCTTATTGTGGTTCTTCGGTATTTTTTTTTCTCGCTGCTTGTGTTATATTTTCCTGATTGTTCTAAAATGTAGCCAAGATATTCCTTGGAGTTTTCCTTTGGGGTTCTTTTTCAGGAGATGTTTGGTGAATTCTTTCAATGTCTATTTTACCTTCTGATTCTGATTTCCTGAAAAATAGTGTCTGGGCTCTTTATCCATCATGGTTTTTAGAAAGTCCAATAATCTTAGACTCTCTCTCCAAGATTTATTTTTCCAGGTCAGTTGCTTTCCCAATTAGGAAAAAGCGTTTGAAATCTGTTCCCTTTTTACAGAAAAGCCATTTTCAGTCAAAGTTCTTACTGTTTTTTTTATTTATTTTGTTTTTTAAAGTTGAGGTCTGTTTTACCAGTAAGGGGGAGTTTGTCCAAACTTTGTCTGCAAGTGCCAGCAGCTGCAGAGGATCATTATTTTCTAACTGTTGGGTACTGGGTGGGCATGGCCTGGTGGCATGACATTCTGGCATTTGGGGCTTCAGTATTTACCTTTGGTGAGGAATTGTTTTCTGACTTCTCTCCTGAAGTACTGGGGTCCAGGAAACCTGTGTTTTGTCCTCCATCTTGGCTCTGCCATGCAAGCAGGGCTGGCTTCAATTGGGAGGTGGGCAGGGTGAGTCTCTAGGCTCTGAGGACTTGGAGGAGTTTTTTGTGGGAACAGCAGGCAGGGGAGGGTAAAGGAAGCTAGAGAGAGGAGGGGGGGCTCCCTGTTTCCCCTGGCCTTGCAGGGCAGACAATGATTTCGGATCCTGGCTCTCTATTGAGCCAACATGTTTTTCCTTGTCCAGTGGCAAGATTTTGCCAGAAGGCCTGCTTAAGAGGTGTGTCTTGGCCCTTTTGTAGAAACTTCTCGTCTCCAGAGGAGCCAGCTCCTTGAGGTCGGCTCTCTTTACTGGACTGGCTGCCCTGGATTTTGTTGCGTCCTGCTACCATATGGGCACAATCTGGTTAGATGTGATGCCCATTGCAGACTTGGCCCCTTGGCAGAAGCAGTTTTTACTGAGGGATGTTAAATCTTGGGTAGGACTGTTTTCCCTTGTGCTTGGTGGATCTCGTTCCACCACAGGGGGTATTAACCTAGGCAATAAGGGTCCCTGTGGGGAGGGGCTTCGGCCATCTGATGGAGGGGCCAAGTCTGTGGATGAAAAAGGCAAAATATGAGCAAAGGGGAAGGAATCAGAAGACAAGAGGGAGGCTAGCAAAGACAGCAGCAGTACAGGGAGCAGAGATGGACACAGATACCTGGCCTTTGGCTTTGAGCTAGACCCTTCTCCAACTGGCTGTTGCTTCTGCTGTCACACCTTTCTCACTTAGGGAAGCCCAAGGGACAACTTCCTTACTTTTGTCAGGGGTAGAAAATCCTTTCCAAAAATGACTACTCTGAGATCCCTCATAGAAAAGCAGAATTATTAGAATCTGGAGAAGCGGACCCCATCCTGGTGTGTGAGCCAGATTCACAGCAGGACAGAGCCGCTCCCTTGAAAATGTTCACAACCTTTATACATTTCAGACAAAGAACCTCCAAAATCCCACCCTCCACAGGTTGTGATTGGTCATGCAAATATGCTCCTTCCCCCCCCCCCCAATTGGTCAGTGGAATGCAGCCAAGGAGGTGATTTCCAGCCTCTTCTTCTTTGGACAATGGAATGCAGCCTAGGCCTTCATGTGAATGGGGCCTATAGGTCTGGTTTACATTAGCTAGCAGTCTGTGATCAATATGTGCTTAGTCTGTAACTTCTTCACCATATCTTACTCCTCACACTTTCAGTTTTCCTAGTCAACCACTGATTGGTGCAGATTTGTTTCCATGGAGACTGGGAGGTACCCCAGGCTTTTGTATCCACCCCACCCCCAGGGTTTAGTCCAGGGTCTCACCACAGTAGAAAATGAATGTTTTTTGTTATTCTTTCTCCTAAACTCTGTGCACTCTGGCTTCTCTCCTCCTCATTCAGATGAGTTTTACTCATTGAAATGCAGTGACTGATAACCTCTGTAGTGCAAAAGCTGAAAGAGCCCTGTCTAATTCTCCTCCTTCAGCATCTCTCTGGCAGAATTTTTGGGAGTGACTGCCTTTTCTTCTCCCTCTCTTTTCAGAGTTTTCCCGATTCTGCCATCTCTGGGTATTTTACTGACTTATGTGTCCTGCTTGGCTCTTTGACTGGATCTTTATTCATGTCATGGACCCGGGGAGGACCCCCTTATGCCTGTGTCACCAGTCATCTATGTCCTGGAAACTGATGAGGCCCAATTGTCATCTCTAAGCAAAACACTCCCAGCTATGTTGATGGGGCTGGAGTCTACCTCCTCAGCTGTGCTCCCCAATTCCCATATATTTCTGTTGCCCATGTTGAATCTGAGCCAATTTGCAGCTGAAAATCCATGTGTCCAAAGCACATTGCATAATCTTGGTCCCCCAAACTCTCCCCTTGTCTGAAATTCTCTACTCCGGGCACCCAGCTTTGCAGGATCAGTCATCCCCTACCCTTTTCTCTTACTTTGCCCACATTTCATCCATTAGCTTCTGCAGGTTCTAAGCCCTTCCTCTACGACTCTCCTCCCACAGAGGCTTGCTTTCCTTTAGTCTCCTTGCCATCAACCTCATGACCCTGTACACCTCTTTCCTACAGGACTCCAGCTGTTCTATTAGGATTATGCATTCTCATGTGACTGTCTATATACTCTGTATTTTTTTGGTGGATTCTAGTTTATGTATTTGTTGTCCTCCCATTTAAAATGAAGTTTGGGCATCTTAAACAAGTATTGCTAAATCTTCATTGATTGATTCTCACCCTTGGGAATTGTCCTGTTTCTTTCCCTGTTCAGTTGCAGATTTCATTGACGGAAAAGATGTCAACCAAACTGCTATAATTTCTTTTTACAACCACTATCCCATCCACCCAACTAAAGAAGTAGCTGTCCCATAAGGCCCTAACGTGGCACAGCCCAGGCACTGCTTTTCAAGCAGTAAGCAGAACCCTCTCCAACACAATGGATGATAGTGATCAATTCTTTCAGATTGTTTCCCAATTTCCTCCTTTCTCCTTTTCATTTTGCCTCCATACTCATCATTAAAATAAATGGAAGGAAGGCAACTGAGACACTCCTTGTGTAACCACAGGAATAATTACAGAGGATGAATGATTATGGCAAAGTGTCTGTATGTCAAAAGAATTTATCTCCAAAGGTAAAATCCACTTATTGGCTGTGATTTCAGGTGGCATTTTTAAAATATAGGATGGGTAGTTTCTCTCAGATAGCTCCAATCACAAAATGTGAATGTAGTTGAGATATTCTTTGACTTACAACAGGCAATAACATGTATACTTTAATACTGCAACAAGGATTAGAGAGTAAAAGAGATTATTCTCAAGGCTGGGATGAGAACTGATGCACTAATGAGCCTGAGAGATGCACAGGATGTTGTGAAAACAAAGAACAAAAAGCAAAATTCTGTTATTAAATATTTTCTTGAAAAGGAAATTAATTGTTATGTCTTTTGAATTCTCCCTGTTATTCTGGTGGGATTTGACAATATTTTTTGTTATTTCAATGGTTTTTCTGCTTTCCAGTTAAGTTTTTTTTTTGTTGTTGTTTTTATTTTGGAAGTGAAGTTAATGAATTGAAAAGAAATACACCTACCTGGACACCTCTCCTCCTGAAGGGACATCTGTCCTCAACATGAGTGTAATTACTTAGGCTGCTCCAGAAGCTGCACAAGGTAGCCACAGGGCCACAAATTCCCCAGACCTCGCTGTGGGGAAAGCTTGGACAGTTTTGGACAGTAGTTAGAAACAGTTACTGACCAACAGTTATGAACCATTTGGAAAACTGCCCATGGGTTTCAGAACATTCTAGGACAGTGGTCCTCAAACTTGGGGGGGGGGGCAGTTCACTGTCCCTGAGACTGTGGGAGGGCCGGACTATAGTAAAAACAAAAGCTCACACTCTGTCTCCGCCACTCAGCCCAGTTGCCATAACCCCGTGGGCAGCATAAATGTCCTCAGGGGGCTGCTTCTGGCCTGCTCTAGCGTTACTCAATATTTCACATCGCCAGTCTCTCCTAATTCCCAGGACGTCAGAAAGCCTCAGGCCACAGACCTTTGCAGTAACAACTAATTACCTGGCTGCCTCCTCTGCGGCTTTCAGAGATCTCTAGGTACAATTTTTTGAATCCTAGTTTAATATCCGGTAGCTTGCTCAAGGAACAGCCATGTGCAAACTCAAAGTCTTTATTATCCTTGCTCACATAATGCCCTGACCTGTTAACTCCCAAGTGAATGTGTGGTCTGTGAGAGAACCACGTGTTCACTGTCAAGCTCCTTACCTCTCTTGCCTATTCATCAGCTTGGCTCAACTACCCCCAGAATAAAGAGACTGAAGAGATTGACCCATTGCTAGAATGGTCTTAAAAAGGTTCTGTGCCGTCTCCCACACAGCCAATCAGAGAGGGAGCCATCTGCTGTTAGGAAGCCTACCCATGGGACAGCTCCTAGCCACAGAAAATTGCTTCTGGACCTCTCAAACCTCCTGTTGCGCCATGCTGGCCCATTTAAAGGACCCTTACACAAAGGTGTATCTAATTCATTAGGTTTTTTCATAAAATTAACTCTTAGTTTTATTAGTTCAATAGCTTCCTGAGTTTCAATTTTATTAATCTCTCCCTGGAGTTTCAGAATGTCTAATTTGACATTGAATTGTGGGTTTTAATTTCTTCTTTTCTTGTTCTCTTCCTAGCTTCTTTAGTTGTATACCCAAGTCATTGATCTCCTCTTTATTTGATTCACACAGCTATTTAGAGACATAAAGTATGGCCTAAGAACTCCCAGCTTTGGATGCATGTTTCACAGGTTTTAGGATGTTGTTTCATTATGGTAATTCTCTTGGATGAAATCCACATTACTCTGATTTGTTGTTTGACCCACCCATTTTTTAGAATTGGATTTAAAGATTCTGGAGAGCAATTGGGAACTAGGCAGAAAGGCTCTAAAACTTTACATACCCTTTGACCCAACTGTTCTGTACCCCAAGGTAATCAGAGAGGAGGCTAAAGGACCCACACGTGCAAAATTGTTTATAGCAGCTCCTTTTTGTGGTAGCAAAGAAGTGGAAAATCAGTAGATGTGCATTAGATGGGGAATGATTGAAAAAATGTGGTGGTCTATGAAGGTGAGAGAATATTAGGATTAGACAAAATTGGTGAACAAGCTGATTTTAGAAAAGCCTGGAAAGATTTACACAAACTGATGCTGAGTGGAACAAGCAGAAGGAAGAATAGTGTACACAAAATAACAGCAAGAATTTGTGATGATCAGCTAGGAAAAAATTGGTTTGTCTCAGTCCTTTAGTGATCAACTGCAGTCCAGATAGACTTTGGACAGAAAATGCCATCTGCATTCAAAAAAAGAACAAAGGAAAAAGAATGTAAAGCAACATATGCCATGTGCACTTGTTCTTTTTTTTTTTTTTCTCTGTCCCATGGTTATTCCCTTTTGCTCTGATTTTCTTGTCTCAACATGATTCATAAAGCAATGCTTATTAAATAATTTATGAAACATTGAAAATAATTTAAATTTAATTAAATTTTTAATTTTTAAGACACAGTCCAACCAGGACAGCCAATACATTTTCTATTTAGGGCATCCAGTGATCCAGAGACCTGAGGACCAAGGTTGGCTGGAACTTCACGTTCAATTGGCAATTCTTGCTTCTCAATTTGCAATCTTCATCTACCTGGTAAACAGGGTGGACTATTGTTCACAATTTTCCTCTGTATGAGTGGCTGAGGCACTTCTTCCTGGGGCCTTTGGCAGGAGTCCCTAAAGCCTGTGGCAGACAGGCGCTGCAGCCTGAGGGGAGAAGAGACTGACAGGGATGTGGTGGCTTCTTCTTTGACCTCTCATGGCAGTAAGGGGGGAGGTCATTCGTCAGCCCAGGACTGGCCTCTTCCAAGGGTAGGGAGGACCCAGTCCGGAACAGCTGCTGGCACCATGGTCAATGCTGGAGATTTTGGAGAGGCATCTGTTCCCCCAAATTTTCAGGGGAAATGATGTGAGATCGACTGGTGAAGAGGAGCGCGCTGGCCCTTAGTGCAGAGTTCTGCCAGGTGGGAGCCAAGTCTGTGCAGGGCAGACATTCAGCCTCGTGGTGGAAGTGGGTCAGGGTGTTTCCGGGAGCTTTATCCAAAAATGGTACCATGCAGTGATTTTAACTGGGGAAGAGGCGGCCTTGGCCCACTGGCAGAGGCTTCTGCTGGTCAGTGGCAATAAGTCTGTAGCGGGCATACGAGATGGTCAGAACAATAGTTACAGAGTCTCAGGATCACTAATATATCTTCCCTAAAGTTTAGTTAAGAAATATTATTATCTTTGCAGGCCAGAAGACTTTTACAATCATTGACAAAACAATAGCATTCTTAATCAGCGTATTTGGGATTATTACACCTACAAAAATTGACTTTTCAGGAGTTGCTCCAAATGATATAGAGAAAGAATTTATTAGAATCTCAGGAAGCACACTATCCTATGCTGTGGCCCCAAAAGGACAGTAAAGGTGCCCCCTTGGAGAGCCATTCCACTGATAGTATTCACAACTTTTATACTGTCAGAAAAAGAACCCCCCCAAATCTCATCCTCTGTAGAGGGTCACATAAATCTTTATTCCCCTATTTGGTCAGTGGAATGCAGTAGATGTATAGCTTTCTCACCAGTGTACTTCTTTGAATAACAGATCATCCTGAGGACCTTATCTAAAATCACATGCTTCATAACCTGAGCCCTTTAAGGCTTTAGATAACAGTCCCTGATCAATATGTGCTTAATCTATAAGTTCTTCATCTTTTCTCCCACTCAATCCCCCTTGTCATTCATAAAGATATATGTATATATTTCCTCATGAAGAGCTTACTTTGTGGTCAAATTCAATTAACATCTCTACACATTGCTTGTTCATCTCTTCATGTGGATCATCTGCTGCTATGGCCTTCCATCCCTCTTTCTGTAAAATCATCATTTTAATGGCATCCTCTTTGGGTAAGATTCTTGCCAGTGATCTCCGAACTATTCTTGTTCCCAACTGAATTATGCAAGGCAAACACAGTGGCCACAGGATGATTCCACTTATAGGTATTAATCCATATCCCAACAGATGTTTCCTCCAGCTTCCACTGAACCACGACCCCCAGCCAGTACCAAAGGGAGATTTCCAAACCCTCACAGGCACATGTGCAATCTTAGGGATGGTTTTCATGATTTCCTTAACAATTTGCCCATTATCATCAATCTGCATACAGCAGGTGGACAAATTCAGTTTCCCACAGACCCCACCTTCCTGGGCTAGTAAATCGTCTAAGACTAGCCAATGTTGTAACACTGCTTCCCTTGTCTGAGTTGCCTGATCAGCCAGTGAGTCTAAGGCTTGAGCAGTTTAGTTAGCTATTACCTCTAGCACTGGATGTAGTCTGATCAACCAATTTAACACATATGTCAGCATTTGGTACCCCCAACTACCATCCTGGGCCCATGTTGCCGGTCAATATGCTTTTATAATTTCTCTCTGGAGGCCAGGCATCTCCCCACCCGTTGGCATCATTTGTCTGGGTCAAAGAAGTGTGAATGTGGGTTAGGGAGCAGTCCGCACTTCGTTTTTCCCTTTCCAAATTTTCACATAACCATATCTCCCATTGCCTGCCAACGCTTGATGAGAGAAAGGAAAATGAGGTCTAATTACACCTACATAACCAGCCCCAGTGCCATTTTTGGAAAAATGAGTATAAGCTGTCTGCCCACACATCCAGTAATGCCCCTTCAGGGCAGGATTATCTTCATTACAAAATATAAAAGGTCTGCTTGAACCTGGAAAATACCTGACATGCCAGTGACCTAAGGGCCTATCCAAAGATGACTTTCAACTCCCCATTGGCAGATGCAACCATTTTCCGCAGTTAGATCCTGATGGCTCCAGAAATTATTAAACCTTTTCCTAACAGTGTTTCTCTATTCTCCCACTGCCATTCCATTGAAGTGTGAGTTGAACCAGCTGCTATGCTATTGAAGGTTATACATGTCCATATCTGGGGTCCCTCTGGGTCAGGGATTAAACAGGCAGGTGCCATTTTCCTCACACATCCTTCACTACTATCAGAACATTGGATACAGAGCACGAACTATTGATCCGTCATAACAAGTTCCATCTATTCACATACCTACTGCAATCTGTGATAGCTCCCTTCTCCAGCCTGTGGGTAAATGTCCATGGGCATTCACTTTCTCCCATCCATGGCCCTGTACCACTCTGATTTGAGCAATATTCCCACAGGGTCCAGTGATGCTTTTCTTCTCCTGACCAGAAACCTGTTCCATTGTATATTACTGACCTGTTGTTCAAGATCCCAGGCCGGAGACAGGGGAACAGGAAGCCAGGGTCACCGTGTAAGTTGATCACGTCCCCCACATATCCAACAGCCAGTCAATCTAAAGCTAGTGGCTATTGTTTGGATCAGGGTTTGAAAGGTATTTTCATGCCCTAATGGTCCCGAGGTACCAGTACAAAGGGTGTATCCACATAAAATTACACATGCATATACAAGGCACAGTCTCCAAGCCTTTGGGTTTGGTTCACACCCCATTCTTCCTGATAGTATATAATATCCCTAATCCCTAACAATACAGTCCAACAAAATATAATATCTAATACAAACAAGAAAAGTCCCAAAAGAGTTCCCCAAATGAGACAAGTCAGAAAAATTTTACATGCACAATTCATCAGTCTTTGCTAAGCTGTAATTTCAGCCACACTTTCGGAGTTCCTGGATCAGTCTCTACTGCCCACTTCTTTGGCGCCTCCACGGGACCTTTGACTCAAGTGTGATGTCCCCAACATTTCTCTTTGGTGCGTATCACCATAGCTGAAGTCAACAGGATTTGGAAAGGCCCGTCCCCACTTGGAATCAGCTTGTCCCCTTTCCAGGAGCCAATCAGGACCCAATCTCCTGCTTTAAATGGGTGCATCACAAATCTTAAGGGGGGAGCCCGACTAATGAGACCTTTAATTGCAATGCTTTGAGATGTTCTGTCAGATCTTAACATATTTCCTAAGGAATAGCTCTTTAGTCTCAAAAATTGGGTCTGATTGCTCTGGGGTCATTAGCCCAGGGTAAGCATGGCCAAACAATAATTCATAAGGGCACAGACCAATGTCCTATGAGGCTTTGTCCTAATTCTCAGCAAAGCAAGAGGAAGGCACTTAGTCCAAGGTAACTGAGTTTCTAATGTTAACCCTGTAAGTTGTTATTTTTTTTTTTTGTTTGTTTTTTTTATTTCCTGATTCATCCTTTCCACTTTTCCTTAGGAAGGATAGTGTCATGGAGTATGAAACTGCCAAGATATTTTAAGGCCTTAACTAAAGCTTGTAGCAGTTTGGCTGTAAAGTGTGTACCCCGGTCTGAATCAGTGCGTTCCACCATCTCATATCTTGGAATTATTTGTTCAAGGAGGACCTTCACTACAGTAGGGGCCGTAGCCTGACAGAGGGGAAAAGCCTCCACCCAAGAGGTCAGATGGTCCGCTATGACCAGCAGACATCTGAGACGTCCCACAGGGGGCAGTTCGGTGAAGTCCATTTGTATACTCTGAAAAGGTCTAATGCCAGGGCTTCTTCCGCTCAATGGGGCTCACTGAAGGGCCGCTCTGTTTGTCCTTCGACAGACAATGCAGCCATCCGTTACCTGAAGAGCCAATGTGTATAATCCAGGGTCGACAAACATAGTGCATATAGTATCACACTTATTCTGGACTGCCTAGGTGCAGGTATTGGATCACCTGTCTCATGACTGCTTTGGTCAGTACCTCTCTTCCACTGGGGAGAAACCAACGTCCCTTTGAACCTCCTGGGTCCCTGAAGCCTGGAGTCTCTGTTTCTCCTCCGGGGTATAGGATGGTGGAGGTAAATGTTGAGGCAGGGCCGGTATTAACACCATCATTTCTTCAGGAGTAACAGAATCTCCTTCCCCAGCTAACTTGGCTTCTTCCATCACCAAACCGTTTCCCTTGGCTTTGAAGGAATTTCCTGCTCAGTGTTTTATCACTTGAACAACAGCTAAAAATTTAGGTGTCATCAGATTAGTCAGTACCTCAGTCACCAAGGCTTCATGTGCCAGTCCCTTATCTTTGCTCTTGACCATGCCTTGTTCTTCCCAGGTGCTTCCAAAAATGTGTACCGTTCCCCAGGCATACTTGGAGTCAGTGTAGTTAGTTCCACTCCTTTCACCCGATTCTTTAATGCATGATGGAGAATAAACAATTCACAAGTCTGGGCTGACAAGTTATTAGGTAAGACTCCTGATTTAATGACCCATAACCCATCCCCATCAACAATAGCCCAAACATTGTGTCTTCTTCCCTCCACCACTCTGGAGGATCCATCTATGAACCATCAGGCCCCTGTTAGCAGTGCTCCCTGACTTTTGTTTGTAAGTCCACCACATTAAGACAATCGGGCTCTAACTGCATATCCTCTCTGGGGGAGGCAGAAAGGAAACTAGCTGGGTTTGGATTCAAATATTGCGATAATACTAAATCATCTTTTTTCTAATAAGATTGCTTCATATTTTAGTATTCTCGAATCAGTTAACCATCTTCCTGCCCTCTGATTTAAAATGGATTGAACCTGATGAGGAAAATTCACTATAAGACTTTCCCCAAATGTCAGTTTTCTGTTCTCTTCCACTAGTACAACTGTTCAGCTACTGCCTGTAGGCATGTGGGCCAACCTCTTGCCACAGGGTCTAACAATTTGACAGAAAAGCTGCAGGATATCTCTGCCCCCCTTATTTGTGCTAAAACTCCTAAGGCCACTCCTTGTTCAGTATTAATAGATGGAAGCGTTTCTTTAGAGATGGCAATATTAACACAGGGGCTGATAGTAAAGCCTTCCTCAAACTCCCAAACCTTTCCTGTGTTTCCTGTAAGATTCCATTCTATTTGATTAGGTTTTTTCTTATAAATATAAAGATTTAGATAACAATGCATATTCATTAATCCAAATCCTACAACATCCTACCAATCCCAGGAATTTCCTAAATTCCTTTTTCATCCTGGGTCTGGTCATCTGCAGCATTCCCTCAATCTGGATCGTATCCAATCTCTTCTGTAGCTCACTTATCATCAGTGTCCTAAATACTAAAGTTCCCGTTCTACATATTGGAATTTTTCTTGGGATACTCTCAACCCCTTCTGGTCCAGAAAATTAAGCAGGTCAATGGTCGTTTGTGTCTCTCTTTCTCCCAGTTATGAACAAATCATCCACATACTGTAATATTTTAATTCCCTGCTAAGAATATTCAAAGTCCCTCCAATATCCTTTGCAAGGCTTGCCCAAACAAATTGGCTGACTCTGTATACCTTTATGGGAGTACCAATTCTTGACATTCACCGCCACAATCCTTGTGTCCTAATTTTTTTCACCGTCTCTTACGTAACTACAATAGGGATATTAGATCGAGTGGAAAGCAATAATACAAAACAAAAATCAGGTTTTTTGAATTTCATTGCAGCCCTAATGACATGATTTGACTACCACTCCTCCAAATCATAAACTCTCTCTATGACATCTCTTATCTAACTTTTTATATTTAGGTCATCATTGTGTAACAATATACTCAAAATTGCTCCAGGGCCCAGGTCAGCTGAAGTGTAATGATTCTCTTTCTTTTCTGCTAAGGCCTCTCTCTCCTCTAGATCCAGAAACCCATCAATTAGGTGCAGTAATAGGGGAGTCTGGCTTCTGGAAAGAGAGATTAGATTCTTTTTTATGAATTAACTTTAACTTCCCATCTTTGTTCCAGAGTCCCAGAGAGAATCATGTAAAAATTAAGTCTGGCTTATGGTTGTGTTCTCCCAAAGAGAAGACAGAGAAAAATTTTCAAGTGTCGACTAATTCCTTGCACACAAAAACCTGTTAAAAGCCAAAAAACAAGACATAAGCAAAAATAACCCATAACAACTTTTATTTGTTATTTTATAATTAGAAATTTTTTGACAGTATACATGCATGAATAATTTATTTTATATCATTTTCCCTTGTAATCATTTTTCCCATAACAACTTTTACATACTTTCAGGAGACTGGTATTAAAAATAGCATTTCTCATAGGAAGTCCAGAGATAGACTTACTCATTACTTATGGCAGAGCTTTGAAGGATGAAGGAGAAAACACAGAAGTTCTCTCTCTTTCTGACTAATGCAGCACCCTATCGCTCTGCCACTGTCATGGGGTCTGTCCATCTAGGATTTATTGCATCATACCAAAGCTCCAGGCCCCTCAGACTAGAACCATACACATTGTGGGTGTTTCCCTGATTTAGAGACTAAGTCATTATCTTATTATTGTAGAGCCTTTCTTAGGTATTAATGAATGACAGTTCATTCAACTAAATATTGTAGTTTGGACAATGGACATTTAAAATCGGGTTTCTTTTATGAGTTCTTAGAATTATCTCTTTTGACCAATAAGGAAACTCAGATTATCTTCATATTCTTGGTCCTTCACAACAGGTCCCTAACCTCCTTTTCCAAACTTTTCCATTCCATTCTGTACTCTATGATTGTCAAACTGTCCTTTTTGTTCTCACATAGGAACTCTAACATCTGCTTTGCATTGGCTTAGAATCTCTTCTATCATCAAGTCATGCCTTCCAAAACAAAACTTTCTATCTTTCAAAGCAATCTCAATAAACTTGGGATAGAAAGTTCACTTCTTTTTTCTGTTTCTTTTCCCTCCCATGGTTTTTCCCACTTGTTCTCCTTTTTCTTTCCCAGTTCCATTCTAAATTTCAACATCCATTAATATGTATATCTGTGTGTGTGTGTGGGTATACATACATACACGCATGTAGATAGACATATGGATGGATTGATATACACAAAAACAAAAAGCCATGAAACTATCATCCAAAGTCAGCTATTTGTGCTGAGTCAAACAGGGGAGACTCCTTTTTAAAAACTTTGCTTTTAACTTTGAATATGAGCCAGGTAGCCTATATCAGATGGTGATGGCACATGCTCACTAATTGGCTTTCTTCATTGAAAATCTGAATTAATCAATAAATGAAGCAGGACTAACCCCCCATCTCCTCATTTGAAATGTGAAGTATACAAAGTGGTCTTTTAGGTGGACATTGCTCAGCCTTTCCCTAAAAAGCAGAGCACAGATTGAATTCAGTGTATATTATCTTGAAGTATTAATAAATTCCTTTTGTCTTATTTTCTGAGTTTGCTGTATTTGATTAGGACTTCAAGGCTTAATCTAGATTTCTTTTATGATTCTGGTAAGTCTAGCCAGGATATTGGGGGCGTGGCTCTTTGCCCATGTGGCTCTCTCCAAGAATCTACTCTGATTTTGCCACTAACATTTAGCTCTTTGTAAAGTGCCAGATCAGAGTAGATTAGTCTGAGAAGGAAAATGGTTAGAGATTGAAATTTCCCAAACTTTGGAAAGATAAAGACAAATAATTTTGCAACTCAACGTTCGATGTTTCCTCCTCATTTGTGCATGAAGAAATGGAAACTGCAAAGAGGCAAATGAGTATAGTTCTTCCCCAATGTTAGCTATCCTAGGAACAAAACATTAAGAGATGGAGTGAATGGAGGAAGTGAAAAAAATGTCCCTGGCAGCAACCCAGTATCAGTATGCACCCCAGTGAGGAGCAAGCTGACCCTGCAGAATGATCTTGTAGAGACAGAGCTATCCTGTACTGAATTCTACTGCTACCTTATACAATCTGAGGGTTCAGCTACAGACATTGACTTCCCGAGGCTATCTTATGGGAAGCAGAAAGCCTTGAAGACCAGTTGACTTATGACATTCCCACTTAGCATAGTTAGGACACCTTTTCCATAAAAGGTCTAACCTTCCTCCTTGTTCCCCATTGTTCCCCGCCTTATGGCTTAATAACTGTGCTTGACCTTGAGTGATTTGAGTGGAAATTCATACTAATTTCCATACTTCCATAACTTTCCATTATGCCATACTGCAGAAACTAGGCATGGACCCACACTTAACACCACATACTAAGAGAAGATCAAAATGGGTCCATGATTTAGGCAGAAAGAATGAGATCATCAATAAATTAGAGGAACATAGTATAATTTAACTCTCAGACTTGTGGAGGAGGAAGGAATTTGTGACCAAACGAGAAGTAGAGATCATTATTGAACACAAAATAGAAAATGTTGATGACATCCAACTAAAAAAGTCTTTGTACAAACAAAACTAATGCAAACAAGATTATAAGGGAAGCAAGGAACCGGGAAAACATTTTTATAGTCAAAAGTTCTGATCAAGGCCTCATCTCTAAAATGTAGAGAGAATGGACTCTAGTTTATAAGAAATCAAGCCATTCTCCAATCGATAAATGGTCAGATATGAATAGACAACTCTCAGATGAAGAAATTGAATCTATTTCTAGCAATATGAAAAGATGCTCCAAGTTATTATTCATCACAGAAATGCAAATGAAGACAATTCTGAGATACCACTATATACCTCTCAGATTGGCGAGAATGACAGGGAGAGATAATGCCCAATGTTGGAGAGGATGTGGGAAAACGGCGTCACTGATGCATTGTTGGTGGAGTTGTGAATACATCCAGCCATTCTGGAGAGCAATCTGGAATTATACCCAAAAAGTTATCAAAATGTGCATACCAGTTGACCCAGCAGTGCTACTACTGGGCTTATATCCCAAGGAAATACTAAAGAAGGAAAAGGGACCTGGATGTGCCAAAATGTTTGTGGCGGCTTTTTTGGTAGTGACTAGAAAGTGGAAAATGAATAGATGCCCATCAATTGGAGATTGGTTGGGTGAATTATGATTCATGAATGGTATGGAATATTATTGTTGTGTAAGAAATGACCAGCAGGATGAATATGGAGAGCCTTGGAGAGACTTACATCAACTGATGCTGAGTGAAATGAGCAGAACTGGGAGATCATTATACACTTTAACAACAATACTGTAGGAGGATGTGTTCTGATGGAAGTGGATATCCTCGACAAAGAGAAGATCTAACTCAGATCCAATTGACCAATGATGGAGAGAATCCGCGACACACGGAGAAGGAACACTGGGAAATGAGTGTAAAGTGTTTGCATTTTTTTCCCCCAGGTTACTTTTACCTTCTGAATCCAATTCTTTCTTTGCAACAACAACAAAAAATTCGGTTCTGCACACATATATTGTATCTAGGATATACTATAACATATGTAATATGTATGGGAATGCCTGCCATCTAGGGGAGGTGCTGGAGGGAAGGAGGGGAAAATTCGAAACAGAAGGGAGTGCAAGTGAAAATGTTGTAAAAAATGACCCATGCATATAATACTGTCAAATATATAATAATTATAAAATTAATGAAAAAAGAAAGGATTCAGCAGAATTTGGTTGCTTAGGTAAGTGAGAAGTAAAGTCACCTAAGTTGAAATGATTCAAGTAAGAGAGAAATCTACATTATACTTGGGTATATAAAATTGTTTTAGATGTCATTGTTGTGAATGTCTATATGAACACATGTGTACATATGTATGTATATATATATGCATATGATCATTTTCTATATACATACATGGGTTCATGAATGTGTTATATCCAGAAACATATTGTGTGTACATAAAAATATATGTGCTGAACTGAAAACCTGCATGGCAGATATATAGGGGAAGAAAAGGGGAAAAAAGATAAAATTACAATTTTCTCAATATTCCTCCATCTCGCTTACATCACCAGACTTCCTGCCAGAAGGTTGGGTAAATAGCTCCTAATCATTGCTTTAGTTTCTTTGTCATGGGTGGTGAATTCCCCCCTTTCATTATTTTTTATTAAAGCTTTTTAATTTTCAAAAGATATACATTGATAATTTTTCAGCATTAACCCTTGCAAAAGCCTGTGTTCCAATTATTCCCCCTTGTCCCCACCTCTTCCTGTAGATAATAATCCAATATACATTAAATCCAATATATGCATACATATCATGCAATTATCTTGCTGCACAAGAAAAATGAAATCAAAAAGAAACAAATGAGAAATAAAATGCAAACAACAAGGAGAGCGAGAATGCTATGTTGTGATCTGCACTCAGTTTCCACAATGCTCTCTCTGGGCATAGATGGTTCTCTTCAACACAAAGTCACTGGAAATCCTCTGAATCATCTTATTGTGAAGTGCTATGTCCATCAGAATTGATCATTGTATAGTCTTGCTGTTGCCATGTACAATGATCTCCTGGTTCTATTCATTTCACTTAGCATCAGTTCATGTGACTCTCTCCAGGCTTCTCTGAAATCATCCTGCTGATGGCTTCTTATGGAACATTAATATTCCATACAATTCATATACCGTAACATATCTGGGCATTCTGTAACGAAGGGGCAGCCACTCAGTGTCCAGTTTCTTGCAAATAACAAAACATTGTTGCACATATGGGTCCCTTTCCCTCTTTTAGGATCTCTAGGACATAGAAGCCCAGAACAAACCAGGCTGAATCAAAGGGTATGCACAATTTGACAGCCCTTTGGGCATCACTCCCAATTGCTCTCTATGCCCTTTTATTTTCAATGTTGGTGATTTGCTTTTTCTTTCCTTTTTCTTGTCAAATTAACCAAAGTTTTATCTGTTTTGTCGCTTTTTCCCTCTTAGCTTTACTCATTAGTTCATTTACTTATTTTGGTTAATTACTCATTTACTTAGCTTTACTCATTAGTTCATTAGTTTTCTTATTTTCATTAATCTCTCCTTGGGATTTCTAATTTGATATTTAATTGGGACTTTTAATTTCTTTTCTTTTTTTTTCCTCGCTTGCCTAGTTGCATGTCCATGTCATTGATGTCCTCTTTAATTTTTTCACATACTTATTTGAAGAGAAAAAAATTTGCTTTAAGAATTCACTATTTTGGCAGCATTATCTCATAGGTTTTCATACATTGTTTCATGATTGTCATTCTCTTGGTGGAATTATGGAATGTTTCTGTAATTTGTTGTTTCATCCACTCATTTTTTAGCATTCGATTCAACCATTCTGGAGAGCAATTTGGATCCTTGCAGAAAGGGCTATCAAACTGCACATACCTTTAGAAATGGCAATTGCCTTACAGGGTCTGTATTCCAAAAAAATTATAGGGGAGGGAAAAGGACCCTGTGCCAAGTTGTTTGTAATTGTTCTTTTTTGATAGAAACTGGAAATTTGGTAGATGCCCATCAATTGGAGAATGGCTGAACAAAATGTGACGGTATATGAAGGTTATCATTATATGATTGACGGTATATGAATGTTAGCATTATATAAGAAATCATGAACAAGCTCATTTTAGAAAGGCCTGGAAAGACTCACACAAACTGATGCTGTGTGGAACAATCAGAAGGAAGAATACTTTGTACAAAATAACAGCAAGAATTTGTATTGATCAGCTAGGAAAAAATTGCTTCTTCTCAGTGCTTTGGTGATCCAAGGAATCCCAATAGACTTTGAACTGCAAATGCCATCCGCATTCACAAAAAGAACTACAGAAAAAGAATGTAAAACACCATATGCTATGTTTTTCTTTCACTCTCTCTCTCTCTCTCTCTCATGATTATTCCCTTTTGCTCTGATTTGTCTTTCCCAACATGATTCATAAAAGCAATGCTTATTAAAAGTAAATTTACTAAACACTACAAAAATTTAAAATTAAAATTTTATTCAATATTTAATGTATAATACAGGACAGCCAATAACTATGCTGTTTAGGGCATCCAATGAGCCAGAGACCTGGGGACCAAGTCTGACTGAAACTACATGTACAATTAGTAATTATTGATTCTCAATATATCATCTTTGTGAACAGGACCCTGGACTGGTGTTCTCAATTTTCCTTTATAGTTGGCTGAGCCTTTTCCTGGGACCTTTGGCTGGAGTGCCTAAAGCCTGTGGCAGGCAGGTGCTGCAGCCTGAGGGAAGAGGGGGCTAGGAGGGGTGGGGTGGTCATTGGTCAGCCCAGAGACCGGCTTCTTCCAGGGGTCGGGATTGCCAAGGCCGGCCTAGCTGCTGGCATCACAGTGAATCCTGGAGGTTTATGTTGGGCATCTGTTCCCTCAGGTTTTCAAGGGAAATGGGGGGAGATCAATTGGGGAAGAGGAGTGCCCTGACCCATCTGTGGAGCATTCTTGCCAGGTGGTGGAACCACATCTGCAGAGGTCACACATTCAGACTGGATGTTGAGGGTGATTGGTGTCTTTTGGGGGGGGAGCGTCTCTTTGCAAAGATGGCACAATGCCTTCCATTCGCCCTGTTGGTATTCTTCTAGGTGTTGGGGTGAAGTCTCTGGAGGGCACACATTCATTCTAGGACGGGTTAAGGTGGGTCAGCTTGTCTGTTTTTTGTTTTTGTTTTTGTTTTTGTTTTTGTTTTGTTTTTTTTGTTTTGTTTTACCCAATATGTGATGATGAGTTGAGGTCGATTGAAGAGGAACGCCTTTGACCCACTGGTGGAAGCTTCTGCCAGGCAGTGGGACCGATTCTGTGGAGGGTAGATATTTAGACTGGTGGTTGAGTTAATTTAGTTTTCTTTTCCACACCATGGGCTATGTGGGGAGGTCAACTCGGGGTGAGGTCCTCCAGGGCCCGTTGGCAGAGCCTTCTGCCAAGTGGTACGTTCCAAGTCTGTGGATGAAGGAGGCAACATATGAGCAAAGGGGAAGGAATTAGGAAACAGAGAAGGATGTGGGTGGCAAAAATCGGAAGAATACTTTGTAGGAAATAACAGCAAGAATTTGTGACAGATAGGAGAGAATTGGTTCTTCCTAGCGCTTTAGTGATCCAAAGCAATCCTAATAAGACTTGACAGAAAATGCCCTCTGAATTAAAAAAAAAATGAGAAGAAAATGTAACACACGATGTACTTTGTTCACTTTTTTTCTCTCTCTCTCTCTCTTCCATGGTTATTACATTTGCTTTGTTTTTTTCTCTCCAAACACGATTCATAAAACAAAATGTATTCTAAATTAATACATTTATTAACCCCCCCCCATCAAATGAAAATTCTATTTTATTGTCCAAATAATAGGACTTTCAAGGTAGGAGAACAATATAGGACAATAAACGACAACAACAGGAAGGTCATATTTGTGCCAAAATGTTTGTGGCAGCCCTTTTTCTAGTGGCCAGAGACTGGAAATGGAATGGATGTCCAAGATTCGGAGAATGGTTGGGTAAATTATGGTTTGTGAATATTATGAAATATTATGATTCTGTAAGAAATGACCAGCAGGAAGAATACAGAGAGGCTTGGAAAGACTTACAGGAACTGATGCTAAGTGAAATGAGCACAACCACTAGCTTATTATATACTTCAACAACAATACTTAGGAGGATGTATTCTGATGGAAGTGGATATCTTGACAAAGAGAAGATCTCATTCAGTTCCACTTCATCCATGATGGACAGAATCGGCTATACCCAGTGAAGGAACACGGGGAAATGAGTGTGACCTATTTTCATTTCTTGTTTTTCTTCCCAGGTTATTTTTACCTTCTGAATCCAATTCTTCTTGTGCAACAAGAGAACTGTACGGTTCTGCAATATACTATAACATAGAAAACCTGTATAAACCTGCCTGCCTTGTAGGGGAGGGGGTGGAGAGAGGGAAGGCAAAAGTCAGAACAGAAGTGAGTGCAAGGAATAATGTTGTAAAGAAATTACCCAACAATCGCAAGGCCAATACTTTTGGCCGCCAATACCCTTGACAACCAATCAACCAGAGAGCCAGAGGGTCAGAGAAACCAGAGACTCAGGGACCAAGGCTGGCTTTATCTGGCTTTATCTTTAAAAAATAATTAAAAACTTTCTGTTTATTAAACATATGCTTGGATAATTTTTCAACAAAGTGTTATGTACCAAATTATCCCCTTTTCCCCCCCACTCCCTCCCTTAGGTGGGCAGGTACTCTAATACATGTTGAAAAAGCTTAAAATATATATAGTTTAAAACAGTTAGCTTGTTGTACAAGAAAAAAATCAGACTCAGAAGGAGAAAAAAACCCGAAAAGACAACAAAATGCAAGCAAACAGAAAGAGTAAGAATGCTATGTTATGGTCCACACTCAGTTCCCATGGTCCTCTCTGTGGGGGGTAGATGGCTCTCTACATCACTGAAAAATTTTTAATTGGTTTGAATCATAATTATTGTTGAAGAGAGATTCTATCCAACAGAATTGATCATCCTCTAGTCCTGTGGCATGTTATAATGATCTCCTGGTTCTGCTCTTTTCACTTAGCTTAGTCTCTCCAGGCCTCTCTGAAATAAAATTATTCAGCCACTCTCCAAATCATTGGCATCCATTCAGTTTCCAGGTTCTTGCCACTACAAAAAGGGCTGCCACAAACATTTTTGCACATGTGGGGTCTCTTTTCCTCTGCTTAGATCTCTTTGGGATATAAACACAGTAGAAACACTGCTAGGTCAAAGGGTATGCAGTTTGATAACTTTTTGAGCATAGTTTCCAAACTGTTTCTTCAGAATATTTTGGATGTGTTTCACTATTCCACCAGCAATGCATCCGCATCCCAGTTTTTCCCACATCCCCTCCAACATTCATCATTATCGTTTCTTGTCAATCTGACAGCTGTATAGGGGTAGCTCAGAATTTCTCTTTATTTTGCATTTCTCTGTTCCAAGTGATTTGGAGCATCTTTTCATATGACTACAAATAGTTTCAATATCTTCATCTGAAAAATGTCTTTCCATATCCTTTCACATTTATCAATTGGAGAATGACTTAACTTCTTATGAAGTTGAATCCATTCTCTATATATTTGAGAAATGAGGCGTTTTATCAGATCCTTTGAACGTAAAAAATGTTTTCCCCATTTATTGCTTCTTTTTCTAATCTTGTCCACATTTGTTTTTGTTTTGTACAAAAAACTTTTTAACTTAATCTAATGAAAATTATTTATTTTGTGATCAATAATGATTTCTAGTTCTTCTTTGGTCATAAATTCCTTCCTCGTGCACAGTACTGAGAGGGAAATTCTCCTATGCTCTTCCAAATTTGTTTATTATATCATTCTTATTTCCAGATCATGAACCCATTTTGGGACCTTAACTTGGTATATGGTGTTAGGTGTGGGTCAATGAAGAGTTTCTGCCATCCTCGTTTTCCATTTTCCTAGCAGTTTTTGTCAAATAGTGAATTCTTATCCCAAATGCTGGGGTCAAACACTAGATTGCTATAGTAATTGACTATTTTGTTCTGTGAATCTAACTTATTCCACTGATCAATGGATCTTTTTTCCTATCTAGTACCAAATAGTTTTTGATGGTCTAGCTATACCAGATCTCTGTCAAACACTACATTGCTATAGTCATTAACTATTTTGTCCTATAAACTTTTACCTATTCCATTGATCACTGCTCTTTTTCCTATCTAGCACCAAAATGGTTTGGATGGCCCTAGCTGTATGACATCTAAAGCTACATTATAAAGCAGCGGTCACCTTCATTTTTTTAAAATAAATTCCCTTAAAATTCTTGACCTTTTACTCTTACAGATGAATTTTGTTATTTTTTTTTGGGGGGGGTCAGTAAAAATAGTTTGAGTGTTTGGTATAGCGCTAAATAAAAATAGGTGTATTTGGGGACCCAGTCTTGGGTAGTTTTTGTCATCTTTATTATTTTTGCTGCCCCTATCCAATAGCATTTTATATTTTTCCAATTGGTTAGATCAGTTTTTGTAGTACTGTTTCATATAGTTTCCTGACTGTCTTTTGGCAGATAAGATTTTCAGATAAATGGAATTTATCTTTGTATCTCCCATTGTTGGATTTTATCAGTGATGTATAAAAAGTGCTGATGATTTATGTGGATTTATTTTGTATCCTGCAACATTGCTATAGTGGTGGAATATTTCTAATAGCTTTTATACTAGATTCTCTAGAGTTCTCTATATCATCATATCATCTGCAAAGAGTGATCATTTGGTTTCCTCATTAAATAACCTCTGTCCTCTCTTATTGCCAAAGCTAGCATTTTGAATACAATATTAAATAGTAATGGTGATAGAGGGGGAAAAACTTGTTTTCACCCCTGATGTTACTGGGAATGGTACCAGTTTATCCTCATTACATATGAGGCTTGCTGATGGTTTTAAATAGATGCTACTGACTATTTTTAGGAAATGTCCAATTATTTCTGTGCTCTCAAGTGTTTTTATGAGGAATGGATGTTAGATTTTATTATCTGTTGCGATAATCATATGGTTTTAATTTGGTTATTGCTATTGTCAATCATGGTTCCTAATATTGAACCAGACCTATATTTCAGGTATAAAAATCCTACTTGGTCATAGTATATTATCCTGGGAATTAATGTCTCATATTTGACTTAAGATTTTTGCATCAATATTCATTAGATAGAGTGGTCTAAATTTTTTTTTTCTGTTTTTTCGTCCCTCCCTAGTTGAGGTATCAGTACTATGGCTGTGTCATCAAAGAATTTTTGGTAGGAGTCCCTTCATTGCCTAGTTTTTCAAATACTTTAGTATTGGAGTTGTATTCTTGAAAATCCATCTGGTCCTGGGATTTTTGCGTAGAGAGTTGATTAACAGCTTGTTCTATTTCTCTTTCTAAAATGCCATTATTTAAGTAACTTATTTACTCTTCTGTTAATCTGGGCATTTCTATATTTTTTGGACATATTCCTCCCTTTGCGCTTTTGGGCAAAAATAACTACTAATTATCACTCTAATTGTCTCTTCATTGGTGGAAAGTTCTTTTCATCTTTGACACTAAAAATAATCAAAGTAACTAAAGGTCAATTTTTTTTCATAAAACCAACTCTTAGTTTATCTCTTTTATTTTTTACACTTTCAAATTTGGTATTTGGAGTTTTCTTTTTTGAATTAATTTTATAATTAAGGGGTTTTTTTGGCAGTACATATGCATAGGTAATTTTTTTACTACATTATTCCTTGTACTCCCTCTATTCAGAATTTTTTCCCCTCCTTCCCTCCATCCCCCTCCCTTACATCTCAGGCAGTCCCATACATATTAAATATCTTATAGTATATCCCAGGTACTATATATATGTGCAGAACCGAATTTTGTTGTCGTTGTTGTTGTTGTTGCAAAGGAAGAATTGTATTCAGAAGGTAAAAATAATCTGAGAAGAAAAACAACAACAACAACAACAACAACAACAACAAAAATGCTTATAGTTTACACTCATTTCCCAATGTTCCTTTTCAGGGTGTAGCTGATTCTGTCCAATTATTTAAATCTGATTTTGTTTTTTTTTTAACTTTTTTTATTATATATTTTTGTAATATTATCCCTTGTATTCATTTTTCCAAATTATCCCCCCTCCCTCTAGTCTCTCCCCCCGATGACAGACAATCCCATACATTTTACATGTGTTACAATATAACCTAGATACAATACATGTGTGTAAATACCATTTTCTTGTTGCACAATAAGCATTAGATTCTGAAGGTACATGTAACCTGGGCAGACAGATATTAGTGCTAACAATTTACATTCATTTCCCAGTGTTTCTTCTCTGGGTGTAGCTACCTCTGTCCATCATTGATCAACTGGAATTGAGTTGGCTCTTCTTTATGTTGAAGATTTCCACTTCCATCAGAATACATCCTCATACAGTATTGTTGTTGAAGTGTATAGTGATCTTCTGGTTCTGCTCATTTCACTCAGCATCAGTTGATGTAAGTCTCTCCAAGCCTCTCTGTATTCCTCCTGCTGGTCATTTCTTACAGAGCAATAATATTCCATAACCTTCCTATACCATAATTTGCCCAACCATTCTCCAACTGATGGACATCCATTCATCTTCCAGTTTCTATCTACAACAAAAAGAGCTGCCACAAACATTTTGGCACATATAGGTCTCTTTCCGCTCTTTAGTATTTCTTTGGGATATAAGCCCAGTAGTAGCACTGCTGGGTCAAAGGGTATGCACAGTTTGATAACTTTTGGGGCATAGTTCCAAATTGCTCTCCAGAATGGCTGGATTCTTTCACAACTCCACCAGCAATGTATTAGTGTCCCAGTTTTCCCACATCCCCTCCAACATTCATCATTATTTGTTCCTGTCATCTTAGCTAATCTGACAGGTGTGTAGTGGTATCTCAGATTTGTCTTCATTTGCATTTCCCTGATCAGTAGTGATTTGGAACACTCTTTCATATGAGTGCATATAGTTTCAATTTCTTCATCTGAGAATTGTCTGTTCATATCCTTTGACCATTGATCAATTGGAGAATGGTTCATTTTCTTATAAATTAGGTTCAGTTCTCTATATATTTTGGAAATGAGACCTTTGTCAGAAACTTTGCTTTTAAAAATATTTTCCCAATTTGTTACCTCCCCTCTAATCTTGTTTGCATTAGTATTGTTTATACAGAAAACTTTTTAGATTGATATAATCAAAATCTTCTATTTTGTGATCAATAATGATCTCTAGTTCTCCTCTGGTCATAAATTCCTTCCTCCTCCACAAGTCTGAGAGGTAGACTATCCTCTGTTCCTCTAATCTATTTATTATCTCATTCTTTATGCCTAAATCATGGACCCATTTTGATCTTATCTTGGTATATGGTGTTAAGTGTGAATCCATATCTAATTTCTGCCATATTAATTTCCAGTTTTCTCAACAGTTTTTTGCAAATAATGAATTTTTATCCCTAATGTTGGTATCTTTGGGTTTGTCAAAGATTAGATTGCTATAGATGTCCCCTTCTTTGTCCTTTGTATCTAATCTGTTCCACTGATCTACCGGTCTATTTCTTAGCCAATACCAAATGGTTTTGGTGACTGCTGCTATATAATATAGCTTTAGATCAGGTACACTTAGACCACCTTCCTCTGAGTTTTTTTTCATTAGTTCCCTTGCAATTCTCGACCTTTTATTCTTCCATATGAATTTTGTTGTTATTTTTTCTTTTTCTAGGTCATTGAAATAGTTTTCTTGTGAATCTGATTGGTATAGCACTAAATAAATAGATTAGTTTTGGGGAGTATTGTCATCTTTATGATATCCGCTCGGCCTATCCAAGAGCACTGAATGTCTTTCCAATTATTTAAATATGACTTTTATTTTTGTGGCAAGTGTATTGTAATTTTTTTTCATATAATTCCTGACTATTCTTTGGTAGATGCATTCCCAAATATTTTTATACACTCAACATTTGTTTGAAATGGAATTTCTCTGTGTATTTCTTGCTGTTTGCATTTTGTTGGTGGTATATAAAAAATGCTGAGGATTTATGTGGATTTATTTTGTATACTGCAACTTTGCTAAAGTTCGGAATTATTTGTAATAGCTTTTTAGCAGAGTCTTTGGGGTTCTCTAAGTATACCATCATGTCATCTGCAAAGAGTGATAATTTGATTTTCTCACGTCCTACTCTAATTCCTTGAATCTCTTTCTTGGCTCTTATTGCTGAGGCTAGCGTTTTCTAGTACTATATTGAATAGGAAATGGGGATAGTGGGGCAACCTTGTTTTCACTCCTGATCTTACAGGGAAAAGGTTCCAGTTTATCGCCATTGCATATGATGGTTACTGACGGTTGTAAATATATGCTCCTTATTATTTTAAGGAATAGTCCATTTATTCCTATACTCTCAAGTGTTTTTAATAGGAATGGAAGTTGGATTTTATCAAATGCTGTTTCTGCATCTGTTGAGATGATCATATGGTTTTTTATTAATTTGATTATTAATATGGTCAATTATACCAATAGTTTTTCCTAATATTAAACCCAGCCCTGCATTCCTGGAATAAATCCTACTTGATCATAGTGTATTATCCTGGGGATGATTTTCAATATTCATTAAGGAGATTGGTCTATAGTTTTCTTTCTCAGTTTTCAATCTACCTGGTTTAGGTATCAGTACCGTGCCTGTGTCATAAAAGGAATTTGGTAGGACTCCCTTCCATCCCTATTTTTTTCCAATAGTTTTATATAGCATTGGAGTTAGGTGTTTCTTTAAATGTTTGGTAGAATTCACATGTAAATCCATCTGGTCCTGGGGATTTTTTCTTAGGGAGTTGCTTAATAGCTTGTTCTATTTCTTTTTCTGAAATGGGACTATTTAGACTACATCCTTCTTCCTCAGTTAATCTGGGCAAGCTATATTTTTGAAGGTATTCTTCCATTTCGTTTAAGTTATCGAATTTATTGGTTTCATAAAGTTGAGCAAAGTTTCTAATTTCCTCTTCAATAGTGGTGAGTTCTCCCTTTTCATTTTCAAGACTAACAATTTTACTTTTTACTCTTTCCTTTTTTTGAATCAGATTTACTAAGGGTTTGTCTATTTTGTTGGTTTTTTCAACGAACCTACTCTTAGTTTTATTTTAATTAATTCAATCGTTTTTTTTACTTTCAATTTTATTAATCTCGCCTTTTCTTTTTAGAATTTCAAGTTTCGTGTGGGGGGGGAATTTTAATTTGTCCCCTTTGCTAGCAATTTTAGTTGTAAGCCCAATTCGTTGACCCTCTCTTTCTCTATTTTATGCAAGTAGGCCTCTAGAGATATAAAAACTTACCCTCATTGGCTGTATCCCACATATTTTGGTATGATGTCTCATTATTGTCATTTTCTTGGGGGAAGTTATGAATTATGTCTATGATTTTGCTCTTTTTACCCAGTCATTCTTTAGTATGAGATTATTTCATTTCCAATTAAGTTTTGGTCTATTTTCCCCCTGGCTTTTTATTAAATGTATTAGATTAGATTAGAAGAGAAGTAACAAATTGGGAAAAAAATTTTTACAGTTAAAGGTTCTGATAAAGGCCTCATCTCCAAAACAGACAGAGAATTGACTTTAATTTATAAGAAATCAAGCCATTCTCCAATTGATAAATGGTCAAAGGATATGAACAGACAAGTTTCAGATGATGAAATTAAAAACTATTTCTACTCATATGAAAGAGTGTTTCCAAATCACTATTGATGAGGAAAATGCAAATTAAGACAACTCTGAGATACCACTACACACCTGTCAGATTGGCTAAGATGACAGGAACAAATAATGATGAATGTTGGAGGGGCTGTGGGAAAAACTGGGACTCTGATGCATTGTTGGTGGAGTTGTGAAAGAATCCAACTATTCTGGAGAGCAATCTGGAATTATGTCCAAAAAGTTATCAAAATGTGCATATCCTTTGACCCGGCAGTGCTACTACTGGGCTTATATCCCAAAGAAAATACTAAAGAAGGGAAAGGGACCTGGATGTGCCAAAATGTTTGTGGCAGCCCTTTTTGTAGAGGCTAGAAATTGGAAAATGAATGGATGCCCATCAATTGGAGAATGGTTGGGTAAATTATGGTATATGAATGTTATGGAATCTTATTGTTCTATAAGAAATGACCAAAAAAGGAGGAATACAGAGAGGCTTGGAGAGACTTACATCAACTGATGCTGAGTGAAACGAGCAGAATGAGGAGATCATTATACACTTCAACAATGATACTGTATCAAGATGTATTTTGATGGAAGTGGATATCCTTCAACATAGAGAAGAGCTAATCGAATTCCAATTGATCAATGATGGAGTTTTCAATTTGTTCTTTTTCTAGTTTTTAGTTGCAAGCCCAATTCACTAATCATCTCTTTTCTCTATTTTATACAAGCAAGCATCTAGAGAGACAAATTTCCTTTTTATTACTGCTTTGTCTGTATCCCACAAATTTTGGTATGTTGTCTCACTGTTGTCATTCTCTTGGGTGAAATTGTTGATTGCGTCTAAGATTTGCTTTTTTCATCCATTCACTTGATAGGATGAGATTATTTCGTTTGCTATAATTTGTTTGCCTTTCTCCTGGCCTTTTATTGAATAAAATTTTTATGGCATCATGATCTGAAAAGAAATTTGCATTTACTCTTTCTTCCTTTCTGTGTTTCGTTTTTGATGTTTTTTAATGTCCTAATATATAATGAATTTTAGTTTAGGTTTCATAAACTGCAGAGAAGAAAGGCAGAAAAGTTTTCCTCTTTTTCCAGTAAAATCCCCTTCCCACCTCTAGATTTGTTTTGTTTTGTTTTATTTTGTTTTGTTTTTATATTAGAAGAGTAGTAATATGGAATTATACATGCACTCATTTTGTCTCCATTCAATTTTCTCAAAACATCTATCGTACCTAACTTTTCTAGTATTCTATTTATCTCTTTAACTTCTTATTTTGTGGTTGATTTATCTAGTTCTGAGAGAGCAAGGTTGAGATTTCCCACATTATAGTTTTGCTATCTATTTCTTCTTGCAGTTCTCTTAACTTCTCTTATAGGAATTTAAATGGTATACCGCTTGGTATATACATACATATATATATATATGTGTATGTGTGTATATATATATATATATATATATATATATATATATATATATATATATATATATATGTGTGTGTGTGTGTGTGTATATATATATATACATATATATATACATATACATATATGTATATATATATATATACATATATGTTTAGTATTGGTATTGCTTCATCATCTATGGTACCCTTTAGCAAGATATAGTGCCCTTCCTTATTCCTTTTAATTAGATATATTTTTCCTTTTGCTTGATATGAAGTCAGCATGGTTCCCCCTGCTTTTTTGTACTTCACCTGAAGCATAATAGATTCTGCTCTAGCCTTTTACTGTTCCTCTGTATGTATCATTCTGCTTTAAATGTGTTTCTTTTAAACAATGTATTGTAGGATCCAGTCTGCTAGCCACTTACCTTTTATTGAGAGAGTTCGCCCCATTCACATTTATGGTTAAAACTATTTCCTTGCCATCTTATTCCCCAAATTATACTTTTCTCTTTCCTTTTCCCCTTTCCCTCCTTCCCCAGTATTTTTCTTATGAGCACCACTTGCCTCAGCCAGCCCTCTTCCTTTAGAGTCCCTCCCCCTGTCTTCTACCTTTACCTTAGTATTTCTGTTTCCCTTTCTATTTAGTTTCCCCCTTTCCCTTTTTGCTTTTCCCCTACCCCACTTTGCTGTAAGGTGAGAGAAGTTTCTCGGGGAAACCAAATATTTCTAATATTTTCTCTTTGAGCCAAATCTGACCAGAGTAAGATTCACACAATATTCATCCCCTCCCCGGCTTTCCCTCAATTATAATAGGTTTTCTTGCCTCTTCTTGAAATGTAATTTCCCTCATTTTCCCTCCACTTTCCTCTTTTTCCAGTATAATGCCCTTCCCACCTCTAGTTTTTTTTTTTTAATATTGGAACACTAATATGAAATTATACATGCACTCTCTATGTATACACATAACAGAATTATACTTCTCAAGTGCTGTTTACCTTTTTATGCTTCTCCTGATTTCAATATTTGGAGTTCAAATTTCTTGTTTAGCTTTGGTCTTTTCATCCGCAATGAAAGTAAGTCACCTATTTCACTGAATTTGCATCTTCTTCCCTGAAAGAAAATGTTCAGTTTAGAGGAGTAATTTATTCTTGGCTGCATTCCAAGTTCCTTTACCTTTCAGAATATCAGATTCCAGGTCCTTCTATCCTTTAAGGGGGAAGCTTTGAGGTCCTGGGTATAATCCTTATTGTGGTTCTTTGGTATTTTAATTTTGTTTTTTTTTTTTCCCCGGCTGCTTGTGTTATTTTTTCCTGATCGTTCTAAAATGTAGCCAGGAGATTCCTTGGAGTTTTCCTTTGGGGGTCTGTTTCAGGAGATGTTTGGTGAATTCTTTCATTTTACCTTCTGATTCTGATTTCCTGAAAAATAGTGTCTGGGCTCTTTATCTATCATGGTTTTCAGAAAGTCCAATAATCTTAGACTCTTTCTCCAAGATTTATTTTTCCAGGTCAATTACTTTGACAATTAGTAAAAAATGTTTGAAATCTGTTCTTTTTTTCCAGAAAAGCTATTCCAAGTCAAAGTTCTTACTGTTTTTTTATTCATTTTGTTTTTGAAAGTTGAGATCTGCAATGATGGACAGAAACAACTACACCCAGAGAAGGAACACTGGGAATTGTATGTAAACTGTTAGCACTACTGTCTATGTACCCTGGTTACTTATACCTTCGGGATCTAATACTTAATGTGCAACAAGAAAATGGTATTTACACAAATATATTGCATCTAGGTTATACTATAACATATGTAAAATGTATGGGATTGCCTGTCATCAAGGGGAAGGAGTAGAGGGAGGGAGGGGATAATTTGGAAAAATGAATACAAGGGATAATGTTTAAAAAAAATTACTCATGCATATATACTGTCAAAAAATTATAAATAAAATTTAAAAAAAAAAGAAAGTTGAGATCTGTTTAACCAGTAAGGGGGGGGTTTGTCCAAACTTCCTCTGCAAGTGGCAGCAGCTACACAGGATCAGTATTTCCTAACTGCTGGGTACTGTGTGGGCATGGCCTGGTGGCATGAGATTCTGTCATTTGGGGATTCACTATTTACCTTCGGGGAGGACTTGTTTTTTGACTTCTCTTCTGAAGTACTGGGCTTCCAGGAAACCTGTGTCTTCTCTTCCATCTTGGCTCTGCCCCACAAACTGTGGTTTCTTCAATTGGGAGGTGGGCAGGGTGAGTGTCTTGACTCTGAGGCCTTTGTTGGATTTTTTGTGGGAATAGCAGGCAGGGGAGGGTAAAGGAAGCTAGAGAGAGGAGGGGGGGCTCCCTGTTTCCCCTGGCCTTGCAGGGCAGACAATGAATTTGGATCCTGGCTCTCTATGGAGCCAAGATGTTTGTCTTTGTCCAGTGGCAAGATTTTGCCAGAAGGCCTGCTTAAGAAGTGTGTCTTGGCCCTTTTGCAGAAACTTCTCTCCAGAGGAGCCAGATGCTTCAAGGGGGCTCTCTTTCCCGGACTGGCTGCCCTGGATTTTGTTGCGTCCTGCTCCCATATGGGCACAATCTGGTTTGATGGGATGCCCATGGCAGACTTCGCCCCTTGGCAGAAGCAGTTGTTATTGAGGGACGTTAACTCTTGGGTAGGACTGTTTTCCCTAGTGTTTGGTGGATCCCGTTCCACCATAGGGGGCATTCCCCTAGGCCATAAGGGTCCCTTGTGGGGAGGGGCTTCGGCCATCTGATGGTGGGGCCAAGTCTGTGGATGAAAAAGGCAAAATATGAGCAAAGGGGAAGGAATCAGAAGACAAGAGGGAGGCTGGCAAAGACAGCAGCAGTACAGGGAGCAGAGATGGACACAGATACCTGGCCTTTGGCTTTCAGCTGGACCCTTCTCCAACTGGCTGTTGCTTGTGCTGTCCCACCTTTCTCACTTAGGGAAGCCCAAGGGACAACTTCCTTACTTTTGTCAGGGGTAGAAAATCCTTTCCAAAAATGACTACTCTGAGATCCCTCATAGAAAAGCACAATTATTAGAATCTGGAGAAGCGGACCCCATCCTGGTGTGTGAGCCAGATTTAGAACAGGACAGAGCTGCTCCCTTGAAAATGTTCACAACCTTTATACATTTCAGACAAAGAACCTCCAAAATCCCACCCTCCACAGGTTGTGATTGGTCATGCAAATATGCTCCTTCCCCCCCCCCCCCAATTGGTCAGTGGAATGCAGCCAAGGAGGTTATTTCCAGTCTCTTCTTCTTTGGACAATGGAATGCAGCCTAGGCCTTCATGTGAATGGGGCCTATAGGTCTGGTTTACATTAGCTAGCAGTCTCTGATCAATATATGCTTAGTCTGTAACTTCTTCACCATATCTTACTCCTCACACTTTCAGTTTTCCTAGTCAACCACTGATTGGTGCAGATTTATTTCCATGGAGACTGGGAGGTACCCCAGGCTTTTGTATCTCACCACAGTAGAAAATCAATGTTTTTTGTTATTCTTTCTCCTAAACTCTGTGCACTCTGGCTTCTCTCCTCCTCATTCAGATGAGTTTTACTCATTGAAATGCAGTGACTGATAACTTCTGTAGTGCAAAAGCTGAAAGAGCCCTGTCTAATTCTCCTCCTTCAGCATCTCTCTGGCAGCATTTTTGGGAGTGACTGCCTTTTCTTCTCCCTCTCTTTTCAGAGTTTTCCAGATTCTGCCATCTCTGGGTTTTTTACTGACTTGTGTGTCCTGCTTGGCTCTTTGACTGGATCTTTATTCATGTCATGGACCCTGGGGAGGACCCCTTTATGCCTGTGTCACCAGTCATCTATGTCCTGGAAACTGATGAGACCCAATTGTCATCTCTAAGCAAAACACTCCCAGCTATGTTGATGGGGCTGGAGTCTACCTCCTCAGCTGTGCTCCCCAATTCCCATATAATTCTGTTGCCCATGTTGAATCTGAGCCAATTTGCAGCTGAAAATCCATGTGTCCAAAGCACATTGCATAATCTTGGTCCCCCAAACTCTCCCCTTGTCTGAAATTCTCTACTCCGGGCACCCAGCTTTGCAGGATCAGTCATCCCCTACCCTTTTCTCTTACTTTGCCCACATTTCATCCATTAGGTTCTGCAGGTTCTAAGCCCTTCCTCTACAACTCTCCAACCCCAGAGGCTTGCTTTCCTTTAGTCTCCTTGCCATCAACCTCATGACCCTGTACACCTCTTTCCTACAGGACTCCAGCTGTTCTATTAGGATTATGCATTCTCATGTGACTGTCTCTGTACTCTGTATTGATCTGCTATGTTCTAGTTTAGGTTTTTTGTATTTGTGAAGCTTTTGTATCTTGAACAAGTATTGCTAATTGCTGGTTGACTGATTCTCACCAATAGGGACGATTCTGTATCTTTTCCCCATACCGCTGCAGATGTTTCCTGGGGGAAAAAAGAGTCAAGTAATAAGTCCTACAAACTTTTATTGCCACCACTACCCCATCCACCCAACTAAAGGAGGAGCAGGCCCTCAAGGCCCTGATAGCTAAGGTAGCACAGCCCAGAGCTTGCTTTGCTGTGTTTACTCTGCTTGGGCAGTAAGTAAGGCAGCCTTAACACGATGCATGAAAGTGATCAATTCTTTCAGGTTCCTTTCCTGATTTCCCCCCTTCTCCAATCCATTTTGCCTCTCTCCTCATCATTAAAGGATCCGGAAGTGAGGCAACTGAGAGACTCCCTTGTATGACCACAGGAAAACTAAAAGGATGAAACATTATAGCCAAGTGTCTGTTAGTCAAAAAAAGGATGAATCTCTCAAGGTCAAGTTCATTTCTTGGCTGTGATTTCAGGTGGCATTTTGCTAATGGAAAGTGGGCAGCTCTTTCCAGACTTCTCAAATCACAAAATTTTGGGGGTAGTTCCAATAGTCTTTGATTTCACAACCACCGATGGACCTGTTGAGTTCATTAGCTCATTGGTTCCCATCCTGCACAAAGAATTCTCTCCTACTTGTATTCTCAAATCCACAAGAGACTGGATCCTAGTAGTGGGGAGAGTGTGGGTCAGAAGGGCCAGAAGGAGGGACTTGAAAGTGCTAACCTATAGTTGTGCCCTGAATAAGCCTGCCTTAACTCTTTCAGTGCCTTGAAGCAAACCAGCTTTCTGAAGAAGAAATGACGCCTGGGGGACCCCATTGCTGTGAGAAACAGATTTTTCATGCCTACATTTCATATCTACTCATAGGATGAACAACTGTGCCCACCCGTCCAATTTAAGAAAGCAATGAAATATATGAAAATGTTGAGATTGCGGAGAATTATTTGTGATGAATTAAAAATATGGTTTGAAGAAAGGTCAGATAGGCTCCCCCAGTTGTCAGAAGGTCACTTGTCAGAAAAAAGATCAGAACTGTTTCCACAAGTGTCCTGGGGTTCAGCTTGATCCACAAACTGGGTGGGGCTGGGGCTGGGGTGTTGCTTGGAAGCTCATTCTGTGCCATTAGGACCTGGAGGCAGCCTCAGATTGGCATCAAGAAGGAGAAAATAAGATGAAATACCAACTTTGTCCTCTGCACCGTGCTAAATGGCCTTTAAGGACACCTGTCATTTAATCCTCACAACAATCCTGGGAGCAAACAGGTGAAGTGACTTTGTCTCAGGGACACTCATTGAACTTCAGATCATCCTAACTTGCAGATGCATTTCTCCAAAGGCTGTACAGGATTTACTTGGATATAAGAGAATATAGGAGCTGATTAGGGATAAAACAAAAATCCATTTTGTCTTGGGGCTTTGTGTTAATCTCCCCAAAGTCTAGAGGAGAGGAGATATGAATGGTATCTCAGCTCTTCTCCCATTGAGGAGGGAAAAGAGAAGGAGCCTTTCCATCTCCTAGTGCGGGCATAACAAGTGTCTCTCACATTGATCTCTAGAGAGAATGTACTTCCAGAAAAACAGACGCCTCCCCAGAGATACAAACTCCCCCATTCCTCCTTCTACACATTTTCTGGTATCCCCACTCCCACCAAAAAGTTACCATAAAGCCTCTTACCTCCTGAGGAACAGGAAACAAGACCTCACCTTATGTGTCAATGTGCAGCTTATAAAGGGGTCTCTTCCACTCTCACTCTCTCCTCTTTTGCTCCTCTCCCTGCTCCTCTCTACTCTCTCTCCTCTGCTCTTTTATCTCCTCCTACCTCCCTCCTCCGATGTTCTATAGATGTTCTATCTCCCTCTCCTCCTCCGATGTTCTATAAATGTTCTATCTCCCTCTCCTCCTCCGATGTTCTAGTGATGTTCTATCTCCCTCTCCTCCTCCGATGTTCTAGTGATGTTCTATCTCCCTCTCCTCCTCCGATGTTCTATAAATGTTCTATCTCCCTCTCCTCCTCCGATGTTCTATAAATGTTCTATCTCCCTCTCCTCCTCCGATGTTCTATAAATGTTCTATCTCCCTCTCCTCCTCCGATGTTCTATAAATGTTCTATCTCCCTCTCCTCCTCCGATGTTCTATAAATGTTCTATCTTCCTCTCCTCCTCCGATGTTCTAGTGATGTTCTATCTCCCTCTCCTCCTCCTCCTCTTTGTCCTCCTCCCTCCTCCGATGTTCTATCTCCCCCCCTCCTCCCCCCCTCCTCCTCCACCACCTCCTCCTCCGCCTCTCCTCTCCTCTCTACTCTCTCTTCTCTTTGTCTGAATCGGTTTGTCTCTCTCCCTCTCTCTGTCGCTCAACCGCTCACACTCTCACTCACTCTCCCAGTCATTCAACAGGACTGGTGACTCTCCTGGCCTTTTATCTTGGTAAGAGTGGGTGAGGTACAAGTGACATCACAAGTCACCATTTTTCCTTCATACCAGTCACCTCCCTCCAGTCACCTCTGTCATTTGTTCAGAAAGAGAAAGCTTGCTAGTATCCTGAACACAAGCCATGCTCTCCCTTCATGGGCTTTCAAACTATATATTTCCCAGTTATTCTCACTAAATATTTTTTGCCACTCTTACGCCTACATAGTATCTTTACCAAAGATTCAAAATATCTCTCAAAGCTAAACTTTTCAAATGCTGGTCTCTGTCTGATTGCCCATTCATTAATAAGGAATAATATTTTTGTGTCCAGGGTAGAGAGATAAGGGGAAATTCATATGCTTCTGTAGAAATTTTTTGATTCAGCTGTTTTCCTCTCGGATACATATCCAATCAAGGACAGATAATGTGGCTATCTTTATTGATCGGGCAACAAAATTGCCACCTTCCTCCTTTTCCTCTTCTCTGTCTTCCCTAACCCTTTTTTCTTCCTATTCAGTCACACCCTTGACTCTGATTATTAGGCACAGGGCTGGAGTTGTTGTACAGAGCTCAGAAATCAGGAAGTCCTCAGATCAAGTCCATGCTCCTATTTGACTAGCTGTGTGATCCTTAGGAAATCCTCATCATCTCAGCCTGCCTCCGCTTCTTCAAATCCAAAGTGCCCTAGATTTGTGAGAATTCAATGAGAAGTCCTTGTAAAACATTTAGTATCATGCCTGATACATAGGAAGTAATTATGAAAGGCTTAGAGCTTTTGCTCCCTTAATTTCCATCTGCACTTCCATCAAGTGGGTTGCAATCCAACCCAAGCAGCTTGTTATCTCCTGAAAATCTACCAATAGAAGGAGAGAGTTCATTAACTAATCTCATGGAGAATTTGGAAGGAGCAGAATAATCTCTTTGGTGGGGAGCAGCTCCTGCATTGGTCCTTTTCATCTTTATGAGCCTCTCTGACTGAAGGCAACATTCCTATTCGTTGTGACATAGTCAGAGTCCTTTTGACCTTCCTCCCAGTCAGCCTAAGATTTCCCCTGGTCCTTTCTTCCCCTAGCTGTCTAGAAGTGCATTGGAGATCACCCATGAAAGAAGGCATTCAAAAGAAGGAGTAACAGGTCAAGGTGGCATTTCAGCAGGGACTTGAAGGAAGACAGGAATTCAGGAGGAAGAGTTGAGGAAGGACAGTCTTTCAGGGATGAGGGACAACCAGGGCCAATGCACAAGATAAAGGAGAGGGAGGGTTTCATTTGAAAAGCAGCAAGGAGCCTAGTGTCACTCAATCACTGAGGATGGTGAGATGGGATAGAAGGTGCAAAGAGCCTGGAAAGAGGATAGGATGCGGATGGGCTAGTTTGGGTGGGCTTTGGGGGTTATTGTGGGCAATGTGATCTGATAGACCCTAGTTCTATTTCTGCCACTTCCTAGATCTATGCCCTTTGCAGGTACTGCAAAGCAGGGAGTTCCCTTTCCCTGGATTCCATAGTAAATGGAAGGGAATAAAGGTTAAGGAGACTGGAAAGGGGAGGGTGGTCATTGGTGAAGGCCTTGGAATGCTACACAAAATTCTCTCTTTGATCATACAGGGCATGGTCCGGTCTCTGAAGATTATTGAATTGGGGGTTGAGGGAAGGGACATGGATCTGTGTTTTGGGAAGATTAATGCACAGTTGAGTGGAGGAAGGACTGCTATGAGGAGAAATGCAGCTATTGTTACAAGGGATGATGAGTATTTGCCCCATGGTAGTAACAATCCCAGATGCCACAAGGGTGTCTATAATGGAAATGTTCCAGTGCTAAAAACTGATGGTGTGGGGGATGTGAGGGTGGAGAGAGAGTGAGGATTCAACACTGCCATGGAGGCTTTGAGTCTGGTTACCTAGCAGGATCAGTGGCATCCTCAACAGTACTAGGAAAGTTTATAAGGTGGGAAGTTTTGTGAAGTAACCTTATAGTTTGAGTTTGGGGCATGTTAAAGGAATTAGAGTAGTTAATGAAAAAACAAAATGATCACTGTCTTCAGATGATGGTATACTTGAGAATCCAAGAGAATAACCTAAAAATACTAGGACCAATGAACAGCTTTAGGAAAGTTGCAAGATACAAAATAACTCCACATAAATTATCAGCATTTCTATATGTCACCAACAAAGTCTAGCACCAAAATATTCAAAAAGAAATTCCACTGAAGATCACTGTAGATCATATAAAATATTTGGGAGTTCACCTCCCAAGTCCAAGTCAGGAACTATATGAACGCAATGACAAAGCACTTACCATACACAGAAAGTCAGATCGAAACAATTGGAAGAATATCAAGTGCTCATGGGTAGGCTGAGCTAATACAATAAAAAGAATTCCATCTAAATTCACCTACTCATTCTGTTATTATACTCTACCAATCAAAATTCCAACAAAATACCGAGCTAGAAAAATAATAACAAACGTTCCTCTGGAAGAACAAAAGGTCAGGAATTTCAAGGGAATTGATGGGAAAAAAAATGAAAATGAAGGTGACCTAGCTTTCCAGATCTAACATGATATTATTAAGCAGCAGTCACCAAAACCATTTGGTACTGGCTAAGAAACAGAGAAGCTGATCAGTGGATTAGGTTAGGGTCACATAAGAACAAAAATGAATAAAACAACTCCTTCAAAAGGAGGATAAAAAAAAGATACACAGGATCAGAAAAAAGAGAGTAAAACAGTACAAACTCAAACCAGGCAAATGGAAGCTAATGACTTTGTGAGACAGCCACAATCAATCAAACTAATTAAAAAGAATGAAAACATGGAAGAAAATGTGAAATACCTTATTCACAAAATAGCTGACCTGGAAAATAGATCCAGAAGAGACAATGTAAAAAGTATTGGCCTACCTGAAGGCCAAGAAAAGAAGAGAGCCTGGATAGCATTCTACAAGAGATCCTTAAGGAAAACTTGCCTGGTATTCCAGAAATGCAGGGGGAAATACTCCCTGAAAGAATTCATCAATCACCTCTGGAAAGAGATCCTACAAGGAAAATCCCAAGGAGCATTGCTGCAAAAATCCAATCTAAAGGCAAAAATACTGCAAGCAAGGAGAAACAGTCAGGATTACCCAGGACCTGGTAGCTTGTACAATAAAGGATCAGAGGACCTGCAATACCATATTCCGGAAAGCAAAGGAGCTGGGCTTACAATCCAGGATTAACGAGGAGACTCAGCATCATCTTTCAGGGGGGGAGGTGGATCTTCACTGAAGTCAAGACTTTCAGTCCTTTCTACTGAAAAAACCAGAATGAAACAGGAAATTTAACCTGCAAACACAGAACTCAAGAGAACTAAAGGAAGGTTTAACAGGGGGAAATATCTATATTTAAAAGTTAAACTGTTTACATCCCTAAATGGAAGAGCTATATCTGTAACTCTTGCAAACTGTATCTGACACTGGGACAGATAGAGGGGAGCATCACAGGGACTGGGGATGTGATTGTGAATGGACTCTGATGTGATCACATCAAAGAAAAAGGCATTAAGGGGTGGGAAAAGGTTTCTACTGGAGAATTTTCTTCTTTGGAGAACTGCGGTTTCTTTCACATTTCACTATATTTCTCATACTTGCTGTTCTTAATTATACATTATAATATCCCATTCCATTCATGTACCATCAATAATTTTCCTAGTTTCCTATCAGTAGACAATTAGTTTGCTTCAATATCTTTTCTCAATGTCTGCTTGCTAGGTGCTAAAAAGGATTAGAATACTGAGCTGGGAGTCAGGAAAAGTGACTTTGCCCAATTCAAATCTGGCCTCAAACATGTACTAGCTGTGGGACCCTGTGCAAGTGATTTAATTCTATTTGCCTCAGTTATCTCACTTATAAAAGAAACTGGCAAAAAAATGGTAAACTGCTTCAGTACTATAAGAAAGCTCCAAGTGAGGTCACAAAGAGGCGGGGAAACCTGAAATGACTCAACAAGAAAAGACAGCATAAAGTAGCCTTGAAAGGCTACACGTGTGTGTGTGCGTTTGTGTGTGTGTGTGTGTTTGTGTGTGTGTGTGTTTGCGTGTGTGTGTGTGTGTGCACACGTGTGTTTTGTAACACTTTCAGGGTATATTCTTAATGTCTGATTTATGATGTCAAAAAGTATTACATTTGTAAATTTTGTCTTTTTAAGTGGGCAACTAATTTATTTCTTCTTCTGTTCATCTCACAGTGTGTAATTTTGTAGATATTCGTCCATTTCCTTTAGGTTGTCAAATTCATTGGCATGAAGTTGGACAAAGTAACTCCTAATTATTGCTCTAATTTCCTCTTCATTGGTGAACATTCTCCCTTTTCATTTTTTGGACTAACTATTGGATTTTCCTCTTTCCTTTTTAAAATCAAATTAACTAAAGGTTTATGTATTTTGTTGGGGTTTTTCCTTTAAATTTTATTGAACTGCACCACTTGGTGCGTATATGTGCAATATTAGAATGGCTAATACTGTATTGCTTGCCATGCTGTTAACCCCTGCTTATGCTTTTCTCCTTTCCTTCCCTCTTACCGCTCTACCCAGTATTAAACTTATGAACACCACTTGCTTTTCACAGCCCTCCCTTTTTAGTATCCCTCCCCCACCTTAAAGTTCCTCCCCTTATTTTAACCCTATTCCTCACAATTTCTGTATTCCCTTCCTCTTAGCTTACTCCTTCCCTCTCACTTTTCAATGAAGTGGAAGAAGTTTCACTATAAATCAAATATGCCTATTGATACACACTATGTTCATCTCCCTCCTTTCTTTCTCTCAGATATAATAGGTTAGCTTTGCCTCTTCATGAGATGTAGTACCACCGCTTTATACTTTTTTATGACATAATTTCCTTTCCACCTCTAGTTTCAAGGACAAATTATACATATGTTCTTTACATATTTTTTACATAGTGACATATAGTTCTCAAGATTTCTTTTTCCCTTTTTAGAAATCTCTTGAGTTCTGTATTGGAAGATCAAACATTTTATGTAGGTCTGGTTTTTTCATCAAGAGTAGATGGAATTCATTTATTTCTTTAAAATTCCATCTTCTTCCCAGGAAAATGATGCTCATTTTTACTGGGTAAGGTATTCTTGGCTGCATACTAAGTTCCTTAGCCTTGTGGAACATGATGTTCAAGGCTTTTCGTTCTTTTAATGTGGACGCTGTGAGATCCTGGGTTATCCTTATTGTGGCTCCCCTATATCTGAATTGCTTTTTGCTTGCAGCTTCCAATATTTTTTCCTTCGTCTGATGGTTTTTGAACTTGGCCACTGTATTTCTTGGTGTTTTGATTTTAGGGTCCCTTTCAGTATGCTGACAGAAGTGGATATCTTCAAAATAGAGAAGAGCTAATCCAATTCCAATTGATTAATGATGGCCAGAATCAGCTGCTTCCAGAAAAGGAACACTGGGAAATGAGTGTAAACTGTTATTTTTACCTTCTGAATCCAATTCTTCCTGTGCAACAAGAAATTCGGTTCTACACACATATATTGTATCTAGAATATACTGTAATATATTTAACATGTATAAGACTGCCTGCCATCTGGGGGAGGGGGTTGGGTGAGGAAGGGAAAAAATCTGAATACAAGTAAGTGCAAGGGATAATGCTGTAAAAAATTACCCATGCATATGTACTGTCAAAAAAAAAAGTTATAATTATAAAATTAAATTAAATTAAATAAATAAGAAAAAAAAATAAAATAAAATGTACTACAAGTTAAGAACCAGAGATATAAAGAAAAAGCAGCAAGAGTCCCTACCTTCAAAGAACTTATTTTTTTTTAAAAAGGGAAGACAGGGGGCGGAGCCAAGATGGCGGAGAAGATACAGGAGATTTTATAAGCTCCCTTCTTCCCTCATTACCAATTAGTCAAATCAGCCTCAAAAATAACGCTGGACTGATAGAAACCACAAGGACTGGAAGCAAGACTTACCAGCTGAAGAGAATCTGGATTTTCAACAGAAAAGGTCAGTTCCCAGGGGAGGAAAAAAAAAGAAGAGGCCAGCACAGATGGTTGGAAGGTAGCACACTGAGCTGATCTAGCTGGGGAGGGCTCTGGAACCAGAGAAGCCACTGAGATAGAAGAATCTGGCACAGGCTTTTCGCTCTTCTCTACTTATAAAACAGCAGTTCAGAAGAGAAATCAAGCCACTTTAAAACCTAAAGCCAGATACTAGAACCACCCCAATCTGGAAGTGACTCAATAGATCTTGGCACTGTGGGTGTGGCCGACATAGGCTGTCTGGGGCCTCACCTCGGGGTAGTTAAGAGATTGAAAAGCCAGTGGTAACTCATAGTGCCTTGCTCGGCTGGAGGCTGTGGAACTCAGCCATGGAAGTCCCAGAGAAGCTGACCCTTTGAAATAGGGACCGTGGTTTCTGGGCAGACACTTCCAGTTTGAGCGCAGGGGCTTTTCACGTCACCTGCTGCTGACATCCACGCTCCACCGGGATGCATAGGCAGGGCTTTGTGTCGCCTTTACTGCTCAGTCTTAAACCTCAGGAAAGTCGCTAGGACACACAGCGCCCTCAAAGCACAGCCCTGCTAATCACCTCGGAGGCACTTCCAGGGAGGGGGAGGGGAACTCTCTCCCAGAGCTCTCTCTTAGCTCAGGCCCAGGAGCCGCTGCATGCATCTGGTCTGGGAGGAAGCTGGTAAAGAAATAAATAAATAAACTTCTTACCCCAGGGACAGACCCCAAAAGATTTTTTAACTGTGAGCAAAAAGCCAAGAAGAATGATCGATTCTTTCTACACAGAGAAAGAGCGGGTATCCAACCCCGAGGAAGTTAACAGCAGAGAATCAGCAGATAACACTACAAAGGGCAATGATACCTGCCCCCCATAGCATAACTCTATCCTAGAAGAGACTATTAAAAAATTAAGAGAGTTTGAAGAAAAATGGGGAAAGGACAGAGAAGCTATGATAGAGAATAACAACGTTCTGAAATTGGAGTTGGAAAAAATAAAGAATTCACAGGAGATTCAGGGAAACAAAATTTGTGAATTAGAAAAGGTTAAAAAATCACAGGAAAGTAGGATTTCTGAATTGGAAAAGATAAAAAAAGTCTCCAGAAAATAGGATTTCTGAATTAGAAAAAGAAAATAATTCTCTAAAAATAATAAATTAGGGAAATGGAAAAAATTCAATAGAGAAAAATAATTCATTTAAAAAAAATTGGGCATTTACAAAAAGGACTAAAAACTGTGAATGAAGAAAATATCTCCTTAAAATTCAGGACAGAACAAATAGAAATGAATGATTCATTGAGAACCCAAGAATCAGTCAAACAAAACAAAACAAAAAAAAAAAAAAGAAAAGAAAAGAAAAGCTGGAGAATAACGTCAAATACTTACTGGGAAAACCTATAGACCTGGAAAAGAGATCTAGGAGAGATAATCTGAGGATCATTGGACTTCCCGAAAACTATGACCAAAAAAAGAGCCTAGATTGTATTTTACAGGAAATCATTAAAGAAAACTGACCAGAGATAATAGAAATAGAAGGGAAAATAGACGTCGAAAGAATTCATCAAACTCCTTCTGAAATAGACCCTAAAAAAAGAACACCACGCAATATTGTGGCTAAGCTGCAGAATTACCACAAAAAGGAGAAAAACTTGCAAGCAGCTAGAAAAAAACAATTTAAATACCAAGGTGCCACAATAAGGGTCACTCAAGATCTGGCTGCCTCCACATTAAAAGATCGCAGGGCCGGGAACCTGATAATTCCAAAAGGCAAAAGATCAAGGATTGCAACCAAGAATAAACTACCCAGCTAAGTTTAGCATTTTTTTCCATGGAAGAAGATGGTCATTCAATGAAATAGAGGAATTCCATATGCTTCTAAGAGAAAAACCAGACTTAAACAAAAAATTTGATCTACATCCACAAGACTGAAGAGAAACAGAAAAAGGTACACAGAACCCTTGAGAACTGTGTCTCTGTTGTAGATATATAGAAAGTCCGCAGCGATAATTTGATTTTACTGATATAAAAAGGGGGGTGTAGTAAAGGGAAGGGGGTAGTATCAGAAAAAGGGGAAGGAGTGATAAAAATAGGGAAACTACATCTCAGAAAGAAGCATAGAAAATATACCATATCTCAGGAAATTTATAGAGGGGGAGAAACATTGTGTGAATCTGACTCTCATCAGAAGAGGCTCAAAGAGTAAATAATTGATATATTTGTTTTTCCGAGAATTCTCTCTCACCTCATTAAAAGGGGGAAGATGAAAAGGGAAAAGGAAAAGGAAAATATAGTGGAAAGGATTCAGGGGGGTCAAGGGAAAAAGCATAATCTGGGGATAATATGATGGCAGGAAATACAGAATTAGAAATTTTAATTGTAAATGTGAATGGGATGAACGCTCCCATCAAACGGAGACGGATACCAGACTGTATCAAAAATCAGAACCCTACAATATCTTGTTTATAGGAAACACACTTAAACAGGGAGATACATACAGAGTAAAGATAAAAGGTTGGAGCAGAATCTATTAGACTTCAGGTAAAGCCAAAAAAGCAGGGGTAGCTATCCTTATCTCAGATCAAGCAAAAGCAGAAGTTGATCTAATTAAAAGAGATAAGAGAGGAAACTATATCCTGCTAAAAGGTCGCATAAATAATGAAGCCATATCAATACTAAACATATATGCACCAAGTGGTATAGCATCTCACTTTCTAAAGGAAAAGTTAAGAGAACTGCAAGAATAAATAGACAGTAAAACTATAATAGTGGGAGATCTCAACCTTGCACTCTCAGATTTAGACAAATCAAACCACAAAACAAATGAGAAAGAAATTAAAAAAGTAAATAGAACATTAGAAAAACTAGGTATGATAGACCTTGGGAGAAAACTGAATGGCAATAAAAAGGAATATACTTTCTTCTCAGCAGTTCATGGATCCTATACAAAAATTGACCATATATCAGGACATAAAGATCTCAAAATTAAATGTAGGAAGGCAGAAATAATAAATGCCTTCTTCTCAGATCACAATGCAATAAAAACTACATTCGGTAAGAAGTTAGGGGTAAATAGACCAAAGAGTAATTGGAAACTGAATAATCTCATCTTAAAGAATGACGGGGTGAAAGAGCAAATTATAGAAACAATTAATAATTTCACCCAAGATAATGACAATGATGAGACATCATACCAAAATCTATGGGATGCAGCTAAAGCAGTAATAAGAGGAAATTTTATATCTTTAGAGGCTTATTTGAAGAAAATAGAGAAAGAGAAGATTAACGAATTGGGCTTGCAACTTAAAAGGCTAGAAAAAGACCAAATTAAAAACCCCCAACCAAAAATTAAACTTGAAATACAAAAATTAAAAGGAGAAATCAATAATATTGAAAGTAAAAAAAAAACTATTGAATTAATAAATAAAACCAAGAGTTGGTTTTATGAAAAAGCCAATAAAACAGATTAACCTTTGATAAATCTGATCAGAAAAAGGAAAGAGGAAAATCAAATTGTTAGTCTTACAAATGAAAAGGGGGATCTTTCCACCAATGAAGAGGAAATTAGAGAAATAATGAGTTACTTTGCCCAACTTTATGCCAATAAATTTGATAACTTAAGTGAAATGGATGACTTTCTCCAAAAATATAGGCTTCCTAGATTAACAGAGGAGGAGACAAATTGCTTAAATAGTCCCATTTCAGAAAAAGAAATAGAACAAGCTATTAATCAGCTCCCCAGGAAAAAATCCCCAGGACCAGATGGATTTACATATGAATTCTACCAAATATTTAAAGAACAATTAGCCCCAATGCTATATAAACTATTTGAAAAATAGGGGATGAAGGAGTCCTACCAAACTCCTTTTATGACACAGACATGGTACTGATACCTAAACCAGGTAGATTGAAAACTGAGAAAGAAAATTATAGACCAATTTCCTTAATGAATATTGATGCTAAGATCTTAAATTAGATATTAGCAAAAAGACTTCAGAAAATCATCCCCAGGATAATACACTATGATCAAGTAAGATTTATTCCAGGAATGCAGGGCTGGTTTAATATTAGGAAAACTATTAGTATAATTGACCATATTAATAATCCAATTAATAAAAACCATATGATCATCTCAATAGATGCAGGAAAAAGCATTTGACAAAATCCAACATCCATTCCTATAATAAACGCTTGAGAGTAGAGGAATAAATGGACTATTCCTTAGAATAATCAGGAGCATACATTTACGACAGTCAGTCAGCATAATATGCAATAGAAATAAACTGGAACCTTTCCCAGTAAAATCAGGAGTGAAACAAGTTTGCCCACTATCACCATTGCTATTCAATATAGTACTAGAAACGCTAGCCTCGGCAATAAGAGCCAAGAAAGAGATTCAAGGAATTAGAGAAGCAAATGAGGAAATCATACTATCACTCTTTGCAGGTGACATGATGGTATACTTAGAGAACCCCAAAGACTCTGCTAAAAAGCTATTACAAATAATTCAGAATTTCAGCAAAGTGGCAGGATACAAAATAAATCCACATAAATCCTCAGCATTTTTATATATCACCAACAAAATGCAACAGTAAGAGATACAAAGAGAAATTCCATTCCAAACAAATGTTGAGAGTATAAAGTATTTGGGAATCCATCTACCAAAGAATAGTCAGGAATTATAAGAGAAAAATTACAAAACACTTGCCACAAAAATAAAGTCAATTTAAATAATTGGAAAGACATTCAGTGCTCTTGGATAGGCCGAGCGAATATAATAAAGATGACAATACTCCCCAAACTAATCTATTTATTTAGTGCTATACTAATCAGACTACCAAGAAACTATTTTAATGACGTATAAAAAATAACAACAAAATTCATATGAAAGAATAAAAGGTTGAGAATTGCAAGGGAGCTAATGAAAAAAAAATCAGAGGAAGGCGGTCTAAGTGTACCTGAACTAAAGCTATATTATATAGCAGCAGTCACCAAAAGTATTTGGTATTGGCTAAGAAATAGACCAGTAGATCAGTGGAACAGATTAGATACAAAAAACAAAAAAGGGTACATCTATAGCAATCTAATCTTTGACAAACCCAAAGATACCAACATTAGGTATAAAAATTCATTATTTGCAAAAAACTGTTGAGAAAACTGGAAATTAATATGGCAGAAATTGGATATGGATTCACACTTAACACCATATACCAAGATAAGATCAAAATGGGTCCATGATTTAGGCATAAAGAATGAGATAATAAATAGATTAGAGAAAGAGAAAATAGTCTACCTCTCAGACCTATGGAGGAGGAAGGAATTTATGACCAGAGGAGAACTAGAGATCATTGTTAATCACAAAATAGAAGATTTTGATTACATCAAACTAAAAAGTTTCTGTACAAACAATACTAATGCAAACACGATTAGAAGGGAAGTAATAAATTGGGAAAATATTTTTAAATTTAAAGGTTATGACAAAAGTCTCATTTCCAAAATATAGAGAACTGACCCTAATTTATAAGAAATCAAACCATTCTCCAATTGATAAATGGTCAAAGGATATGAACAGACAATTCTCAGATGATGAAATTGAAACTATATCCACTCATATGAAAGAGTGTTCCAAATCACTATTGATCAGAGAAATGCAAATTAAGACAACTCTGAGATACCACTACACACCTGTCAGATTGGGTAAGATGACAGGAACAAATAATGATGAATGTTGGAGAGGATGTGGGAAAACTGGGACACTAATACATTGTTGGTTTCACAACTGTGAAAGAATCCAGCCATTCTGGAGAGCAATTTGGAACTATGCCCAAAAAGTTATCAAACTGTGCATACTCTTTGACCCAGCAATGTTGTTATTAGGCTTATATCCCAAAGAAATGCTAAAGAGCGGAAAGGGACCTATATGTGCCAAAATGTTTGTGGCAGCTCTTTTTGTAGTAGCTAGAAACTGGAAGATGAATGGATGTCCATCAATTGGAGAATGGATGGGTAAATTATGGTATATGAAGGTTATGGAATATTATTGCTCTGTAAGAAATGACCAGCAGGAGGAATACAGAGAGGCTTGGAGAGACTTACATCAACTGATGCTGAGTGAAATGAATAGAACCAGAAGATCTCTGTACACTTCAATGTTGTATGAAGATGTATTCTAATGGAAGTGGATATCTTCCACATAAAGAAGATCCAACTCACTTCCAGTTGATCAATGATGGACAGAAATAACTACACCCAGAGAAGGAACACTGGGAAGTGGATGTAAATTGTTAGCACTACTGTCTATCTACCCAGGTTACTTATACCTTCGGAATCTAATACTTAATGTGCAACAAGAATATGGTATTTACACACATATATTGTATCTAAGTCATATTATAACATATGTAAAATGTACGGGATTGCCTGTCATCAAGGGGAGGGAGTAGAGGGAGGGGGGATAATTTGGAAAAATGTATACAAGGGATAATATTATTAAAAAAATTACTCATGCAAAAAAAAAAAAAAAAGGAAGACAATGTATATGCCAAAAGGCACATAAACAATAAATAAATTTAAGAAAAGGCAGCTAGGTGGTGCAGAGAAGTAGGCTTGGAATTGAGATAGCTTGAATTCAAATCCAGCCTCAGATACTTACTAGTTCTACCCTGGACAGATTACATAATACTGTTTACCTCAGTGTCCCCATCTGTCAAAAGACCTGGAGAAGGAAATGGCAAACCACTCCCATATCTTTTCCAAAAAACACATCCAAGTCAAATGGAATCATAAAGAATTGGACCTGATTGAACCTACTGAAAAATATTTATTTTCAGATAATCTTAAAGAAGAAACCATTAGCATCTGGCAGGGTAAACATAGGACTTCTTCCATAAACTGATATTTTTGCCTTAGATTTAAAGTGAGTCAGGAATTAAAAGAGATGGAGGTTAGAAGAGAGGATGTTCCACGAAAAGGAGATAATTATTGACAAGGTTCAGAGATAAAAGATGGAATTTTCTCTCTCTCTCTGTGTGTGTGTGTGTGTGTGTGTGTGTGTGTGTGTGTGTGTGTGTGTCAGAATGATGCTCACCCACAGAAATAACTAATTTTACAATAACCTATTGTCTTTCACCAGGAATAGAAATCATAAGCTGTTATTTTTTTTAATTATACTTTTTATTTACCAGATATATGCATGGGTAATTTTACAGAATTGATAACTGCCAAACCTTTTGTTCCATTTTTGCCCCTCTTAACCGCCATTCTCTCTCCCAGATGGCAGGTAGACCAATATATGTTTAATATGTTAAAGTATCAATTAAATACAATATAATTCCATGCTGTTATTATCTATTCCAGAGCACCAAAGTAAAGCTGCTTTTGTGTTATATGTGCTTTCCAATGGTACAGAAATAAATATCCTAGACTGGAGGAAAGTAGAACAGTTAAATCATGCCCTTTTATTTTTAACCCTATAGTTTTGTGAATCATATTGGGAGAAAAAAAATCAGAGCCAAAGGGAACAACCATGGGAGAGAGAAAAAAAATAAAAGAGAATAAAGAAGTGAATAGAGCTGTTGTTTACATTCAGTCTCCTTAGTTCTTTTTCTGGATGCAGATGATATCTCCTCTTCAAAGACCATTGGGATTTCTTGGGATCACTGAAACTCTGGGACGAACCAAGTCTTTCATAGTTGATCATTGAACATTGTTGCTGGTATTGTATATATAATGTGTTCCTGGTTCTGCATGTTTCACTCAAAATCAGTTCATGCACATCTTTCCAGATCTGGACTTTCTTTATGAAAGGAAGCACGGAGCCAGGACGCCCAGAGGATAAAGGTAGAGAAAGAAGAGTAATTTGAAAGAGGACAAGAAAGACTGCAAGTGTTTGAAGGGTTAAGGACTGTTAGAACAGGAGTTTATAGCTGATCTTCAGGCACTAAGTCTACTGAGTAAGAACTCCATTTTGTCAAACATGAGAAGTTTTGGGTTCTTGGAGGCAATCAGGGTAGAACGACTTGCTAGCAAGTATCTTAGGTCAGATCTGAACCCAGGTCCTCCTGATTTCAGGTGTGCTACCCTCTTCACTTCACCACCTAGTGTCCCATGAGAACAGTTTTCCTGTTAACAGGGCTCGGCTGTTCAAGGAACAGCAAGTTAGCCAGTATAGATAGAACATGCCCATAAAGGGAAGGGTTCCTAAGAACTCAGGTTTGTGTTCCCACAACATATTTCAGGGATCACAAAGAGTCACCAAAGATTGAAAGGACTGAACACTATGAGCAGTACCACAATACCTTAATCTGCCTTTTCTTTAACTTCCTCTTGTCCCCACTTTTCTTCATGTTGCCTTGTTAAGTGAAATGGAATTCTGTACCTAGTTGCATATGTGTGAATTTTCCTTCCTTTGAGCATTTTGGAGGAGAATGAGGTTGAAGTGTCACTTGTTCCCCATTCTTCTTGCTTGCAAAGATGTTCACTTATTCTCTTTGACAATAGAAGCAATAAGCACCAGTACAGTTATGATCCCCACTGGAAATCTTCTATTTGAAGTGTTTTTCTCTTGCACCTGGACTCTCTGACCTTTGGCAATGATGTTCCTGAAAGTTTTAAGTTGAGGGGATTTCTTTGAGGATGTGATCAGTGGATTCTTTCTTTTTCTACTTTATTTACCCTTTGGTTCTACGAGATCTGGACATTTTTCTTTTGATGGTATGTGGACATGGTCTGTCTAGACTCCTTTTTCTGTCTGTTTTTTTTTTTTTCTCATGGCATTTCACTACTCTGAAGCTTTGGTTTCTTCTAAAATCTATTTTCCAAGTCATTATTTTCTATTATATCCTTGACATTTTCTTCTGTTTTTAGCAGGCTAGCTATGAAATGTCCAACACAACCACAGAAAGGAAATAGTGAGCCCCTGAGGTCCAGAATAAGAAATGGGACTTGGCCACGTCTACCCAGCATGGGAAGGAAGCTGGCAACACCAGCCCCTAAACGCAAAAGAACTCCACTTGGAGCCTCAAAGGGTGAAATAAGTTGCTCTCTGATTCAAAAGGCTCTCTTGGAAGAATTCAAAAAGGATACTAGAAGAAAATAGAAAAATAGGGAAAGGGATTGAAAGCTAGGGAAAAGGAAATGCAAAAATTGTCTGAAGCAAATCACTCATTAAAAAATAAATTTGGTGAAATGGAAAAAGAAAGCAACTCCTTGAAAAACAGAATTGGTGAAATGAAAACCGAGAACAATTCCCCCAAAATAGAATTGGTGAAATGGGAAAAAAATCCAATGAATAAAACAACTCCCTTAAAACTTTTATTGACCAAATGCAAAACAAGGTGGAAAAAAATGCTAAACCAAGAAAATAAGTGACTAAAAATTAAAATTTAACAAATGTGAGTGCCTCAACGAGACACAAAGAAACCATCAAACAACACCAAAAAAAAGAAGGAAATGTATAATCCCTCATCTGAAAAACAACTGACCTAGAAAAAAGATCCAGGAGAGACAATCTAAGAATTATTGGACTACCTGAAAACCATGTTAAAGAAAAGAGCTTAGACAGCATCTTTCTGGAAATCATCAAGGAAATCTACCCTGAAGTCCTTGAACCAGAGGGTAAAATAGTGATAGAAAGAATCCACCTATCCCCTCCTAAAAGAGACTCTAAAATGAAAACTCCAAGGAAGACTGTACTTAAATTCTAGAATTATCTGATTAAGAAGAAAATACTGCAAGTAGCTAGAAAGAAATAATTCAATTATCGAGGAAACAAAATCAGCAAATAAAATATTCTGAAATGAAAAAGAACTTGGTTTGCTGCTAAAAATCAACTGTTCAGCAAGTAAAATGGTGTAAACAACATGTCATGAAGAGGCCCAAAAGATCTATTACAATTGAGGGAAAGAAGGGAGGGGGGTGAGCATTCTGTGAATCTTAGTCTCATCTATTTGACTCAAAGAGAGAATATCATACATATTATGCATCACAAAGAAACTTGTCTCACCCTATAGGGAAATAGGAGAGAAATGGAAAAGAGAAAAAAGAGTGTGGGGGGTGAGGGGTAATAGAAGGAAAAACAGAAGTAGAAGGGGAAAGGGTTTAGAAGTGGGGAAGGGGCTATTAAAGGGGAGAGCTGATTGAGGAAAGTGGTGATCAGAATGAAAACACTGGGGAGGAGGGAAAGGGCAAAAGGAAAGCAAAATCTTGGGGAAAAGGAGATAGATTAGATTTCTGCATTAGGATGGAAGCCTGAACTCACCCAGCTAAGGGGAGAAAAGGTCAGAAGTGAGTGGGGACTTCCCAGTTAGGGTCTATAATAATCCAGTGTTTGCAGCTTGTGCTTTCCCCTGCTGTACTGACACAGCAGTCTTCTGGAGCTCTGTCTCCTGAGATCATAATGAATTGTTTTTGCTTTTCTGCCCTGAGCACCTCTGATGCCAATTGGGGTAGGGAGGAGGATTTTTGAGAAAAACAATTAAGGGTGGGGGCAGCTAGGTGGGGCAGTGGATAAAATATAGTTTCTGAAGGCAGGAAGATCTGATTTCAAATCTGGCCTCAGACACTTGATACTTCTTAGCTGTGTGACCCTGACCAATTGCCTCAGCAAAACAAACAAAAAAAGACAAAATAAATTAGGGGTATTAATCCTTCATCTCACACAATGTCAAACTTAAAAAATGATTCAATTAAAAGAGAAATCTACATTATACTTAGGTATATAAAATTGTTTTAGAGGTCATTGTTATGAATGTCTATATGAACACATGTGTACATATGTATGTAAGTATATGCATCTGATCATTTTCTGTATACATACATGGGTTCATGAATGTGTTATATCCAGAAACACATTGTGTGTACATAAAAATATATGTGCTTAACTGAAACCTGCCTGGAAGATATATAGGGGAAGAAAGGGGGAAAAAAGATAAAATTACAATTTTCTCAATATTCATCCATTTTGCTTACATCACCATACTTCCTGCCAGAAGTTTGGGTAAATACCTCCTAATCATTGCTTTAATTTCTTTGTCATGGGTGGTGAATTCCCCCCTTTCATTTTTTTAATTAAACCTTTTTAATTTTCAAAAGATATACATTGATAATTTTTCAACATTAACCCTTGCAAAAGCCTGTGTTCCAATTATTCCCCCTTGTCCCCACCTCTTCCTTTAGATAATAATCCAATATACATTAAATCCAATATAGGCATACATATTATGCAATTATCTTGCTGCACAAAAAAAATGAAATCAAAAAGAAAAAAATGAGAAATAAAATGCAAACAACAAGGAGAGTGAGAATGCTATGTTGTGATCTGCACTCAGTTTCCACAATGCTCTCTCTGAGCATAGATGGTTCTCTTCAACACAAAGTCACTGGAAATGCTCTGAATCACCTCATTATTGTGAAGTGCCATGTCCATCAGAATTGATCATTGTATACTCTTGCTGTTGCCATGTACAATGATCTCCTGGTTCTGTTCATTTCACTTAGCATCAGTTCATGTAACTCTCTCCAGGCCTTTCTGAAATCAACCTGCTGATGGCTTCTTATGAAACATTAATATTCCATACAATTCATATACCGTAACATATCTGGGCGTTCTGTAACTTAGGGGCAGCCACTCAATGTCCAGTTTCTTGCAAATACAAAACATTGTTGCACATATGGGTCCCTTTCCCTCTTTTAGGATCTCTAGGACATAGAAGCCCAGAACAAAACCTTCTGAATCAAAGGGTATACACAATTTTTTGCATAGATCCAAATTGCTCTCTATGCCCTTTTATTTTTGATGTTGATTTTTTTCTTTCCTTTTTCTTGTCAAATTAGCCAAAGTTTTATCTGTTTTGTTGCTTTTTCCCATAAAGCCAACTCTTAGCTTTACTCATTAATTAGTTCATTAGTTTTCTAATTTTCACATTAAGCTCTCCTTGAGATTTCTAATTTGATATTTAATTGGGACTTTTACTTTTTTTCCTCACTTGCTTAGTTGCATGTCCATGTCATTGATGTCCTCTATTTTTTTCACATACCTATTTGGAGAGAAAAAAATTTGCCTTAAGAACTCACTATTTTGGCTGCAGATTGTAATTCTCTTGGTGGAATTATGGAATGTTTCTGTAATTTGTTGTTTCATCCACTCATTTAGCATTAGATTCAACCATTCTGGAGAGCAATTTGGATCCTTGCAGAAAGGGCTATCAAATTGCACATACCTTGAGAAATGGCAATTGCCTTACGGGGGGGTGGGGAGTCTGTATCCCAAAGAAATTATAGGGGAGGGAAAAGGACCCTGTGCCAAGTTGTAGTTGTTCTTTTTTATGATAGAAACTGGAAAATCGGTAGATGCCCATCAATTGGAGAGTGGCTGAACAAGATGTGACAATATATGAAGGTAAAGGAATGTTAGCATTACATAAGAAATGATGAAAAAGCTCATTTCAGAAAGGCCTGGAAAGATTCACACAAACTGATGCTGAGTGGAACAATCAGAAGGAAGAATACTTTGTACAAAATAACAGCAAGAATTTGTATTGATCAGCTAGGAAAGAATTGCTTCTCAGTGCTTTATTGATCCAAGCAATCCCGATTGAAGATGGCATTTGCTGTCCAAAGTCTTTCACAAAAAGAACTACAGAGAAAGAATGTAAAACTCCATATGCTATGTTTTTGTTTCACTCTCTCTCTCATGATTATTCCCTTTTGCTCTGATTTGTCTTTCCCAACATGATTCATAAAAGCAATGCTTATAAAAAGTAAATTTACTAAACACTACAAAAAATTTAAAATTAAAATTTTATTCAATTTTTAATGTATAAGATCATTGTCCAAACAGGACAGCCAATACCTATGCTGTTTAGGGCATCCAGTGAGCCAGAGACCTGGGGACCAAGTCTGACTGAAACTACATGTACAATTAGCAATTCTTGATTCTCAATTTACCATCTTTGTGAACAGGATCCTGGACTGGTGTTCGCAATTTTCCTTTATAAGGGGCTGAGCCTCTTCCTGGGTCTTTGGCTGGAGTGCCTAAAGCCTGTGCAGGCAAGTGCTGCAGCCTGAGGCAAGAGAAGGCTGAGAGGGGTGGGGTGGTCATTGGTCAGCTCAGAGACTGGCTTCTTCCAGGGTTGGGACTGCCAAGGCCAGCCCACCTGCTGGCATCACAGTGAATGCTGGAGCTTTATGTTGGGCATCTGTTCTCTCAGGTTTTCAAGGGAAATGGGGGGAGATCAACTGGGGAAGAGGAGCGCCCTGGCCCATCTGTGGAACTTTCTTGCCAGGTGGTGGAACCACATCTGCAGAGGTCACACATTCAGACTATATTTTGAGGGTGATTGGTGTCTTTTTTGGGGGGAGGATCTTTTTCCAAAGATGGCACAATGCCTTCCATTCGGCCTGTTGGCATTCTTCTAGGTTTTGGGGTGAAGTCTCTGGAGGACACACATTCATCCTAGGAGGGGTTAAGGTGGGTCACCTTGTCTGTTTTTTTGTTGTCGTTTTTAATTTTTTTTTTTTTACCCAATACGTGATGAAGAGTTGAGGTCGATTGAGGAAGAGGAACGCCTTGGCCCATTGGTGGTAGCTTCTGCCAGGCAGTGGGACCGATTCTGTGGAGGGTAGACATTTAGCCTGGTGGTCGAGTTAATTTACTTTTTTTTCACACCACAAGCTATGTGGGCAGGTCAAATACCAGTGAGGTCCTCCAGGGTCTGTTGTCAGAGCCTTCTACCAAGTGGCAGGTTCAAGTCTGTGGATGAAGGAGGCAACATATGAGCAAAGGAGAAGGAATTAGGAAACAGGGAAGGATGTGAGTGGCAAAAATAGGAAGAATACTTTGTACGAAATAACAAGAATTTGTGACAGATAGGAGAGAATTGGCTCTTCCTAGTGCTTTAGTGATCCAAAGCAATCGTAATCTTTGGACAGAAAATGCCCTCTGCATTAAAAAAAATGAGAAAAAAAATGTAACACCATGTATTGTGGTCACTTTTTTTTTCTCTCTTCCATGGTTGTTCCTTTTGCTTTGCTTTTTCTCTCCAAACACGATTCATAAAGCAAAGTATATTCTAAATCAATACATTTATTAACCCTCCCACCAAATGAAAATTCTATTTTATTGAGCAAAAAATAGGACAATCAAAGTAGTATAACAATATAGGACAATATAAGGCAACAATAGAAAGGTCATGCTTCTGCCAAAATGATTGGGGCAGCCCCTTTTTGTAGTGGTCAGAAAATGGAAATTGAATGGATGTCCAACAATCGGAGAATGGTTGGATAAATTATGGTTTATGAATATTATGGAATATTATAGTTCTATAAGAAATGACCAGCAGCATGAATACAGAGAGGCTTTGAAAGACTTACATAAACTGATCCTAAGTGAAATGAGCAGAACTAGAAGACCATTATACCCTTCAACAATAATTCTGTAGGAGGATGTATTCTGATGGAAGTGGCTATCTTGGACAAAGAGAAGATCTAATTCAGTTCCAATTCATCAATGATGGACAGAATCAGCTACACCCAGAGAAGGAACACTGGGAAATGAGTGTAACCTGTTTACATTTTTTTGTTTTTCTTCCCAGGTTATTTTTACCTTCTGCATCCAATTCTTCTTGTGCAACAAGAGAACTGTACGGTTCTGCTCACATACATTGTATCTGCGATATAATATAACATAGTAAACCTGTACAAAACTGCCTGCCTTCTAGGGGAGGGGGTGGAGGGAGGGAAGGGAAAAGTCAGAACAGAAGCGAGTGCAAGGGATAATGTTGTAAAAAAACAATAGCAAGGTCAATACTTTTTGCCGCCAATATGCTTGGCATCCAATCAACCAGAGAGCCAGAGAGCCAGAGATTCAGGGACCAAGGCTGGCTTTATCTTTTAAAAAAATTTTATCATATAGCTTTTTATTTACAAAACATATGCTTGGGTAATTTTTCTAATCTAATTAAAATTATTTTGTGATCAATAATGATCTCTAGTTTTTTTTTTTGGTCATAAATTCCTTCCTCGTGCATAGTTCTGAGAGGTAAATTATCCTATGCTGTTCCAGATTTGTTTATATCATTCTTATTTCCAGATCATGAACCCATTAGGACCTTAGCTTGGTATATGGTGTTAGGTGTGGGTCAATGACTAGTTTCTGCCATCCTAGTTTCCAATTTTCCCCGCAGTTTTTGTCAAATAGTGAATTCTTATCCCAAAAGCTGGGGTCAAACACTAGATTGCTATAGTAGTTGACTATTTTGTTCTGTGAACCTAATTTATTCCACTGATCAATGACTCTTTTTCCTATCTAGTACGAAATGGTTTTGATGGTCTAGGTGTTCCAGATCTGTGTCAAACACTAGATTGCTATAGTCATTAACTAATTTGTTCTGTGAACTTAACCTATTCCGTTGATAACTGCTCTTTTTCCTATCTAGTACCAAATGGTTTGAATGGCCTAGCTATATGACATCTAAAGCTACATTATAAAGCAGAGGTCACCTTCAATTTTTTTTAATTGATTCCCTTGAAATTGACCTTTTGCTCTTACAGATTAATTTTTTTTTGGGGCAGGGGTCAGTAAAATAGGTTGAGAGTTTGTCATAGCACTAAATAAATAGGTGTATTTGGGTACCCAGTCTTGGGTAGTCTTGTCACCTTTATTACTTTTGCTGCCCCTATCCAATAGCCCTTTATATTTTTCCAATATAGATAGATAGATAGATAGATATATGCATAGATATATATAGATATAGATATAGATATAGATATAGATATAGATATAGATATAGATATAGATATAGATATAGATATAGATATAGATATAGATAGATAGTGCCCTTCCTTATTCCTTTTAATTAGACATATTTTTACTTTTGCTTGATCTGAAGTCAGGATTTTTACCCCTGCTTTTTTGTACTTCACCGTAAGCATAATAGATTCTGCTCCAGCCTTTTACTTTTCCTCTGTATGTATCATTCTGTTTTAAATGTGTTTCTTTTAAACAATATATTATAGAAGCCAGTCTGCTATCCATTTACCTTTTATTGAGAGAGTTCACATTTATGGTTAAAACTGTATTTCCTTGCCATCTTATTCCCCAAATTATACTTTTCTCTTTCCTTTTCCCCTTTCCCTCCTTCCCCAGTATTTTTCTTAGGAGCACTACTTGCCTCAACCAGCCATCTTCCTTTAGAGTCCCTCCCCCTTTCTTACACCTTTGCTTAGTATTTCTGTTTCCCTTTCTATTTAGTTTACCCCTTTCCCCTTTTGCTTTTCCCCTACCCCACTTTGCTGTAAGGTGAGAGAAGTTTCTCGGGGAAACCAAATATTTGTAATATTTTCTCTTTGAGCCAAATCTGTCCAGAGTAAGATTCACAAAACATTCATCCCCTACCCTGCTTTCCCTCATTTATAAAAGGTTTTCGTTGCTTCGTCTTGAGATTTAATTTCCCTCATTTTCCCTCCACTTTTCTCTTTTTTCCAAGTATAATGCCCTTCTCACCTCTAGTTTTTTTTTTTATTTTTTTTATTGGAACAGTAATATGAAATTATACATATACTCTCTATGTATACCCATAACAGAATTATACTTTTTAAGTGCTCTGCTTACCTTTTTATGCTTCTTCTGATTTCAATATTTGGATTTTCAATATTTGTTTAGCTCTGGTCTTTTCATCAGCAATAAATGCAAGTCACCCTGATTCACTGAATGTCCATCTATTCTCTGAAAGAAAATCTCAGTTTAGAGGAGTAATTTATTCTTGGCTGCATTCCATTTACCTTTACCTTTCAGAATATCAGATCCCAGGTCCTTCTATCCTTTAAGGGGGAAGCCTTTAGGTCCTGGGTATAATCCTTATTGTGGTTCTTCAGTTCATCATATCTTACTCCACACACTCTCAGTTTTCCTTGTAAACCACTGATTGGTGCAGATTTGTTTCCATGGAGACTGGGAGGTCCCCCAGGCTTTTGTATCCACCCCACCCCCAGGGCTTCGTCCAGGGTCTCACCACAGTAGAAAATCAATGTTTTTTCTTATTCTTTCTCCTAAACTCTGTGCACTCTGGCTTCTCTCCTCCTCATTCAGATGAGTTTTACTCATTGAAATGCAGTGACTGATAACCTCTGGAGTGCAAAAGCTGAAAGAGCCCTGTCTAATTCTCCTCCTTCAGCATCTCTCTGGCAGCATTTTTGGGAGTGACTGCCTTTTCTTCTCCCTCTCTTTTCAGAGTTTTCCAGATTCTGCCATCTCTGGGTTTTTTACTGACTTGTGTGTCCTGCTTGGCTCTTTGACTGGATCTTTATTTATGTCATGGACCCTGGGGAGGACCCCCTTATGCCTGTGTCACCAGTCATCTATGTCCTGGAAACTGATGAGGCCCAATTGTCATCTCTAAGCAAAACACTCCCAGGTATGTTGATGAGGCTGGAGTCTACCTCCTCAGCTGTGCTCCCCAATTCCCATATATTTCTGTTGCCCATGTTGAATCTGAGCCAATTTGCAGCTGAAAATCCATGTGTCCAAAGCACATTGCATAATCTTGGTCCCCCAAACTCTCCCCTTGTCTGAAATTCTCTACTCCGGGCACCCAGCTTTGCAGGATCAGTCATCCCCTACCCTTTTCTCTTACTTTGCCCACATTTCATCCATTAGCTTCTGCAGGTTCTAAGCCCTTCCTCTACGACTCTCCTCCCCCAGAGGCTTGCTTTCCTTTAGTCTCCTTGCCATCAACCTCATGACCCTGTACACCTCTTTCCTACAGGACTCCAGCTGTTCTATTAGGATTATGCATTCTCATGTGACTGTCTCTGTACTCTGTATTTTTTTGGTGGATTCTAGTTTATGTATTTGTTGTCCTCCCATTTAAAATGGAATTTGTGCATCTTAAACAAGTATTGCTAAATCTTTGTTGATTGATTCTCAGCCTTGGGAATTGTCCTGTTTCTTTCCCTGTTCAGTTGCAGATTTCATTGAGGGAAAAGATGTCAACCAAACTGCTATAATTCCTTATTACAACAACTATCCCATCCACCCAACTAAAGAAGTAGCTGTCCCATAAGGCCCTAACGTAGCACAGCCCAGGCACTGCTTTTCAAGCAGTAAGCAGAACCCTCTCCAACACAATGGATGATAGTGATCAATTCTTTCAGATTGTTTCCCAATTTCCTCCTTTCTCCTTTTCATTTTGCCTCCATACTCATCATTAAAATAAATGGAAGGAAGGCAACTGAGAGACTCCTTGTGTAACCACAGGAATAATTACAGAGGATGAATGATTATGGCAAAGTGTCTGTATGTCAAAAGAATTTATCTCCAAAGGTAAAATCCACTTATTGGCTGTGATTTCAGGTGGCATTTTTAAAATATAGGATGGGTAGTTTCTCTCAGATAGCTCCAATCACAAAATGTGAATGTAGTTGAGATATTCTTTGACTTACAACAGGCAATAACATGTATACTTTAATACTGCAACAAGGATTAGAGAATAAAAGAGATTATTCTCAAGGCTGGGATGAGAACCGATGCACTAATGAGCCTGAGAGATGCACAGGATGTTGTGAAAACAAAGAACAAAAACCAAAATTCTGTTATTAAATATTTTCTTGAAAAGGAAATTAATTGTTATGTCTTTTGAATTCTCCCTGTTATTCTGGTGGGATTTGACAATATTTTTTGTTATTTCAATGGTTTTTCTGCTTTCCAGTTAAGTTTTTTTTTGTTGTTGTTGTTTTTATTTTGGAAGTGAAGTTAATGAATTGAAAAGAAATACACCTACCTGGACACCTCTCCTCCTGAAGGGACCACTGTCCTCAACATGAGTGTAATTACTTAGGCTGCTCCAGAAGCTGCACAAGGTAGACACAGGGCCACAAATTCCCCAGACCTCGCTGTGGGGAAAGCTTGGACAGTTTTGGACAGTAGTTAGAAACAGTTACTGACCAACAGTTATGAACCATTTGGAAAACTGCCCATGGGTTTCAGAACATTCTAGGACAGTGGTCCTCAAACTGAGGGGGGCCAGTTCACTGTCCCTGAGACTGTGGGAGGGCCGGACTATAGTAAAAACAAAAGCTCACACTCTGTCTCCGCCACTCAGCCCAGTTGCCATAACCCCGTGGGCAGCATAAATGTCCTCAGGGGGCTGCTTCTGGCCTGCTCTAGCGTTACTCAATATTTCACATCGCCAGTCTCTCCTAATTCCCAGGACGTCAGAAAGCCTCAGGCCACAGACCTTTGCAGTAACAACTAATTACCTGGCTGCCTCCTCTGCGGCTTTCAGAGATCTCTAGGTACAATTTTTTGAATCCTAGTTTAATATCCGGTAGCTTGCTCAAGGAACAGCCATGTGCAAACTCAAAGTCTTTATTATCCTTGCTCACATAATGCCCTGACCTGTTAACTCCCAAGTGAATGTGTGGTCTGTGAGAGAACCACGTGTTCACTGTCAAGCTCCTTACCTCTCTTGCCTATTCATCAGCTTGGCTCAACTACCCCCAGAATAAAGAGACTGAAGAGATTGACCCATTGCTAGAATGGTCTTAAAAAGGTTCTGTGCCGTCTCCAACACAGACAATCAGAGAGGGAGCCATCTGCTGTTAGGAAGGCTACCCATGGGACAGCTCCTAGCCACAGAAAATTGCTTCTGGACCTCTCAAACCTCCTGTTGCGCCATGCTGGCCCATTTAAAGGACCCTTACACAAAGGTGTATCTAATTCATTAGGTTTTTTCATAAAATTAACTCTTAGTTTTATTAGTTCAATAGCTTCCTGAGTTTCATTTTTATTAATCTCTCCCTGGAGTTTCAGAATGTCTAATTTGACATTGAATTGTGGGTTTTAATTTCTTCTTTTCTTGTTCTCTTCCTAGCTTCTTTAGTTGTATACCCAAGTCATTGATCTCCTCTTTATTTGATTCACACAGCTATTTAGAGACATAAAGTATGGCCTAAGAACTCCCAGCTTTGGATGCATGTTTCACAGGTTTTAGGATGTTGTTTCATTATGGTAATTCTCTTGGATGAAATCCACATTACTCTGATTTGTTGTTTGACCCACCCATTTTTTAGAATTGGATTTAAAGATTCTGGAGAGCAATTTGGAACTAGGCAGAAAGGCTCTAAAACTTTACATACCCTTTGACCCAACTGTTCTGTACCCCAAGGTAATCAGAGAGGAGGCTAAAGGACCCACACGTGCAAAATTGTTTATAGCAGCTCCTTTTTGTGGTAGCAAAGAACTGGAAAATCAGTAGATGTGCATTAGATGGGGAATGATTGAAAAAGATGTGGTGGTCTATGAAGGTGAGAGAATATTAGGATTAGACAAAATTGGTGAACAAGCTGATTTTAGAAAAGCCTGGAAAGATTTACACAAACTGATGCTGAGTGGAACAAGCAGAAGGAAGAATAGAGTACACAAAATAACAGCAAGAATTTGTGATGATCAGCTAGGAAAAAATTGGTTTGTCTCAGTCCTTTAGTGATCAACAGCAGTCCAGATAGACTTTGGACAGAAAATGCCATCTGCATTCAAAAAAAGAACAAAGGAAAAAGAATGTAAAGCAACATATGCCATGTGCACTTGTTCTTTTTTTTTTTGTTCTCTGTCCCATGGTTATTCCCTTTTGCTCTGATTTTCTTGTCTCAACATGATTCATAAAGCAATGCTTATTAAAAAATTTATGAAACATTGAAAATAATTTAAATTTAATTCAATTTTTAATTTTTAAGACACAGTCCAACCAGGACAGCCAATACATTTTCTATTTAGGGCATCCAGTGATCCAGAGACCTGAGGACCAAGGTTGGCTGGAACTTCACGTTCAATTGGCAATTCTTGCTTCTCAATTTGCAATCTTCATCTACCTGGTAAACAGGGTGGACTATTGTTCACAATTTTCCTCTGTATGAGCGGCTGAGGCACTTCTTCCTGGGGCCTTTGGCAGGAGTCCCTAAAGCCTATGGCAGACAGGCGCTGCAGCCTGAGGGGAGAAGAGACTGACAGGGATGTGGTGGCTTCTTCTTTGACCTCTCATGGCAGTAAGGGGGGAGGTCATTCGTCAGCCCAGGACTGGCCTCTTCCAAGGGTAGGGAGGACCCAGTCCGGAACAGCTGCTGGCACCATGGTCAATGCTGGAGATTTTTGAGAGGCATCTGTTCCCCCAAGTTTTCAGGGGAAATGATGAGAGATCGACTGGTGAAGAGGAGCGCCCTGGCCCTTAGTGCAGAGTTCTGCCAGGTGGGAGCCAAGTCTGTGCAGGGCAGACATTCAGCCTCGTGGTGGAGGTGGGTCAGGGTGTTTCCGGGAACTTTATCCAAAAATGGTACCATGCAGTGATTTTAACTGGGGAAGAGGCTGCCTTGGCCCACTGGCAGAGGCTTCTGCTGGTCAGTGGCAATAAGTCTGTAGCAGGCATACGAGATGGTCAGAACAATAGTTACAGAGTCTCAGGATCACTAATATATCTTCCCTAAAGTTTAGTTAAGAAATATTATTATCTTTGCAGGCCAGAAGACTTTTACAATCATTGACAAAACAATAGCATTCTTAATCAGCGTATTTGGGATTATTACACCTACAAAAATTGACTTTTCAGGAGTTGCTCCAAATGATATAGAGAAAGAATTTATTAGAATCTCAGGAAGCACACTATCCTATGCTGTGGCCCCAAAAGGACAGTAAAGGTGCTCCCTTGGAGAGCCATTCCACTGATAGTATTCACAACTTTTATACTGTCAGAAAAAGAACCCCCCCCCCAAATCCCATCCTCTGTAGAGGGTCACATAAATCTTTATTCCCCTATTTGGTCAGTGGAATGCAGTAGATGTATAGCTTTCTCACCAGTGTACTTCTTTGAATAACAGATCATCCTGAGGACCTTATCTAAAATCACATGCTTCATAACCTGAGCCCTTTAAGGCTTTAGATAACAGTCCCTGATCAATATGTGCTTAATCTATAAGTTCTTCATCTTTTCTCCCACTCAATCCCCCTTGTCATTCATAAAGATATATGTATATATTTCCTCATGAAGAGCTTACTTTGTGGTCAAATTCAATTAACATCTCTACACATTGCTTGTTCATCTCTTCATGTGGATCATCTGCTGCTATGGCCTTCCATCCCTCTTTCTGTAAAATCATCATTTTAATGGCATCCTCTTTGGGTAAGATTCTTGCCAGTGATCTCCGAACTATTCTTGTTCCCAACTGAATTATGCAAGGCAAACACAGTGGCCACAGGATGATTCCACTTATAGGTATTAATCCATATCCCAACAGATGTTTCCTCCAGCTTCCACTGAACCACGACCCCCAGCCAGTACCAAAGGGAGATTTCCAAACCCTCACAGGCACATGTGCAATCTTAGGGATGGTTTTCATGATTTCCTTAACAATTTGCCCATTATCATCAATCTGCATACAGCAGGTGGACAAATTCAGTTTCCCACAGACCCCACCTTCCTGGGCTAGTAAATCGTCTAAGACTAGCCAATGTTGTAACACTGCTTCCCTTGTCTGAGTTGCCTGATCAGCCAGTGAGTCTAAGGCTTGAGCAGTTTAGTTAGCTATTACCTCTAGCACTGGATGTAGTCTGATCAACCAATTTAACACATATGTCAGCATTTGGTACCCCCAACTACCATCCTGGGCCCATGTTGCCGGTCAATATGCTTTTATAATTTCTCTCTGGAGGCCAGGCATCTCCCCACCCGTTGGCATCATTTGTCTGGGTCAAAGAAGTGTGAATGTGGGTTAGGGAGCAGTCCGCACTTCGTTTTTCCCTTTCCAAATTTTCACATAACCATATCTCCCATTGCCTGCCAACGCTTGATGAGAGAAAGAAAAATGAGGTCTAATTACACCTACATAACCAGCCCCAGTGCCATTTTTGGAAAAATGAGTATAAGCTGTCTGCCCACACATCCAGTAATGCCCCTTCAGGGCAGGATTATCTTCATTACAAAATATAAAAGGTCTGCTTGAACCTGGAAAATACCTGACATGCCAGTGACCTAAGGGCCTATCCAAAGATGACTTTCAACTCCCCATTGGCAGATGCAACCATTTCCCGCAGTTAGATCCTGATGGCTCCAGAAATTATTAAACCTTTTCCTAACAGTGTTTCTCTATTCTCCCACTGCCATTCCATTGAAGTGTGAGTTGAACCAGCTGCTATGCTATTGAAGGTTATACATATCCATATCTGGGGCCCCTCTGGGTCAGGGATTAAACAGGCAGGTGCCATTTTCCTCACACATCCTTCACTACTATCAGAACATTGGATACAGAGCACGAACTACTGATCCGTCATAACAAGTTCCATCTATTCACATACCTACTGCAATCTGTGATAGCTCCCTTCTCCAGCCTGTGGGTAAATGTCCATGGGCATTCACTTTCTCCCATCCATGGCCCTGTACCACTCTGATTTGAGCAATATTCCCACAGGGTCCAGTGATGCTTTTCTTCTCCTGACCAGAAACCTGTTCCATTGTATATTACTGACCTGTTGTTCAAGATCCCAGGCTGGAGACAGGGGAACAGGAAGCCAGGGTCACCGTGTAAGTTGATCACGTCCCCCACATATCCAACAGCCAGTCAATCTAAAGCTAGTGGCTATTGTTTGGATCAGGGTTTGAAAGGTATTTTCATGCCCTAATGGTCCCGAGGTACCAGTACAAAGGGTGTACCCACATAAAATTACACATGCATATACAAGGCACAGTCTCCAAGCCTTTGGGTTTGGTTCACACCCCATTCTTCCTGATAGTATATAATATCCCTAATCCCTAACAATACAGTCCAACAAAATATAATATCTAATACAAACAAGAAAAGTCCCAAAAGAGTTCCCCAAATGAGACAAGTCAGAAAAATTTTACATGCACAATTCATCAGTCTTTGCTAAGCTGTAATTTCAGCCACACTTTCGGCGTTCCTGGATCAGTCTCTACTGCCCACTTCTTTGGCGCCTCCACGGGACCTTTGACTCAAGTGTGATGTGCCCAACATTTCTCTTTGGTGCGTATCACCATAGCTGAAGTCAACAGGATCTGGAAAGGCCCGTCCCCACTTGGAATCAGCTTGTCCCCTTTCCAGGAGCCAATCAGGACCCAATCTCCTGCTTTAAATGGGTGCATCACAAATCTTAAGGGGGGAGCCCGACTAATGAGACCTTCAATTGCAATGCTTTGAGATGTTCTGTCAGATCTTAACATATTTCCTAAGGAATAGCTCTTTAGTCTCAAAAATTGGGTCTGATTGCTCTGGGGTCATTAGCCCAGGGTAAGCATGGTCAAACAATAATTCATAAGGGCACAGACCAATGTCCTATGAGGCTTTGTCCTAATTCTCAGCAAAGCAAGAGGAAGGCACTTAGTCCAAGGTAACTGAGTTTCTAATGTTAACCCTGTAAGTTGTTTTTTTTTTTGGTTTTTTTTTTTATTTCCTGATTCATCCTTTCCACTTTTCCTTAGGAAGGATAGTGTCATGGAGTATGAAACTGCCAAGATATTTTAAGGCCTTAACTAAAGCTTGTAGCAGTTTGGCTGTAAAGTGTGTACCCCAGTCTGAATCAGTGCGTTCCACCATCTCATATCTTGAAATTATTTGTTCAAGGAGGACCTTCACTACAGTAGGGGCCGTAGCCTGACAGAGGGGAAAAGCCTCCACCCAAGAGGTCAGATGGTCCGCTATGACCAGCAGACATCTGAGACGTCCCACAGGGGGCAGTTCGGTGAAGTCCATTTGTATACTCTGAAAAGGTCTAATGCCAGGGCTTCTTCCGCTCAATGGGGCTCACTGAAGGGCCGCTCTGTTTGTCCTTCGACAGACAATGCAGCCATCCGTTACCTGAAGAGCCAATGTGTATAATCCAGGGTCGACAAACATAGTGCATATAGTATCACACTTATTCTGGACTGCCTAGGTGCAGGTATTGGATCACCTGTCTCATGACTGCTTTGGTCAGTACCTCTCTTCCACTGGGGAGAAACCAACGTCCCTTTGAACCTCCTGGGTCCCTGAAGCCTGGAGTCTCTGTTTCTCCTCCGGGGTATAGGATGGTGGAGGTAAATGTTGAGGCAGGGCCGGTATTAACACCATCATTTCCTCAGGAGTAACAGAATCTCCTTCCCCAGCTAACTTGGCTTCTTCCATCACCAAACGGTTTCCCTTGGCTTTGAAGGAATTTCCTGCTCAGTGTTTTATCACTTGAACAACAGCTAAAAATTTAGGTGTCATCAGATTAGTCAGTACCTCAGTCACCAAGGCTTCATGTGCCAGTCCCTTATCTTTGCTCTTGACCATGCCTTGTTCTTCCCAGGTGCTTCCAAAAATGTGTACCGCTCCCCAGGCATACTTGGAGTCAGTGTAGTTAGTTCCACTCCTTTCACCCGATTCTTTAATGCATGATGGAGAATAAACAATTCACAAGTCTGGGCTGACAAGTTATTAGGTAAGACTCCTGATTTAATGACCCATACCCCATCCCCATCAACAATAGCCCAAACATTGTGTCTTCTTCCCTCCACCACTCTGGAGGATCATCTATGAACCATCAGGCCCCTGTTAGCAGTGCTCCCTGACTTTTGTTTGTAAGTCCACCACATTAAGACAATCGGCTCTAGCTGCATATCCTCTCTGGGGGAGGCAGAAAGGAAACTAGCTGGGTTTGGATTCAAATATTGCGATAATACTAAATCATCTTTTTTCTAATAAGATTGCTTCATATTTTAGTATTCTCGAATCAGTTAACCATCTTCCTGCCCTCTGATTTAAAATGGATTGAACCTGATGAGGAAAATTCACTATAAGACTTTCCCCAAATGTCAGTTTTCTGTTCTCTTCCACTAGTACAACTGTTCAGCTACTGCCTGTAGGCATGTGGGCCAACCTCTTGCCACAGGGTCTAACAATTTGACAGAAAAGCTGCAGGATATCTCTGCCCCCCTTATTTGTGCTAAAACTCCTAAGGCCACTCCTTGTTCAGTATTAATAGATGGAAGCGTTTCTTTAGAGATGGCAATATTAACACAGGGGCTGATAGTAAAGCCTTCCTCAAACTCCCAAACTTTTCCTGTGTTTCCTGTAAGATTCCATTCTATTTGATTAGGTTTTTTCTTATAAATATAAAGATTTAGATAACAATGCATATTCATTAATCCAAATCCTACAACATCCTACCAATCCCAGGAATTTCCTAAATTCCTTTTTCATCCTGGGTCTGGTCATCTGCAGCATTCCCTCAATCTGGATCGTATCCAATCTCTTCTGTAGCTCACTTATCATCAGTGTCCTAAATACTAAAGTTCCCGTTCTACATATTGGAATTTTTCTTGGGATACTCTCAACCCCTTCTGGTCCAGAAAATTAAGCAGGTCAATGGTCGTTTGTGTCTCTCTTTCTCCCAGTTATGAACAAATCATCCACATACTGTAATATTTTAATTCCCTGCTAAGAATATTCAAAGTCCCTCCAATATCCTTTGCAAGGCTTGCCCAAACAAATTGGCTGACTCTGTATACCTTTATGGGAGTACCAATTCTTGACATTCACCGCCACAATCCTTGTGTCCTAATTTTTTTCACCGTCTCTTACGTAACTACAATAGGGATATTAGATCGAGTGGAAAGCAATAATACAAAACAAAAATCAGGTTTTTTGAATTTCATTGCAGCCCTAATGACATGATTTGACTACCACTCCTCCAAATCATAAACTCTCTCTATGACATCTCTTATCTAACTTTTTATATTTAGGTCATCATTGTGTAACAATATACTCAAAATTGCTCCAGGGCCCAGGTCAGCTGTAGTGTAATGATTCTCTTTCTTTTCTGCTAAGGCCTGTCTCTCCTCTACATCCAGAAACCCATCAATTAGGTGCAGTAATAGGGGAGTCTGGCTTCTGGAAAGAGAGATTAGATTCTTTTTTATGAATTAACTTTAACTTCCCATCTTTGTTCCAGAGTCCCAGAGAGAATCATGTAAAAATTAATTCTGGCTTATGGTTATGTTCTCCCAAAGAGAAGACAGAAAAATTTTCAAGTGTCGACTAATTCCTTGCACACAAAAACCTGTTAAAAGCCAAAAAACAAAACATAAGCAAAAATAACCCATAACAACTTTTATTTGTTATTTTATAATTAGAAATTTTTTGACAGTATACATGCATGAATAATTTATTTTTATATCATTTTCCCTTGTAATCATTTTTCCCATAACAACTTTTACATACTTTCAGGAGACTGGTATTAAAAATAGCATTTCTCAAAGGAAGTCCAGAGATAGACTTACTCATTACTTATGGCAGAGCTTTGAAGGATGAAGGAGAAAACACAGAAGTTCTCTCTCTTTCTGACTAATGCAGCACCCTATCGCTCTGCCACTGTCATGGGGTCTGTCCATCTAGGATTTATTGCATCATACCAAAGCTCCAGGCCCCTCAGACTAGAACCATACACATTGTGGGTGTTTCCCTGATTTAGAGACTAAGTCATTATCTTATTATTGTAGAGCCTTTCTTAGGTATTAATGAATGACAGTTCATTCAACTAAATATTGTAGTTTCGACAATGGACATTTAAAATCGGGTTTCTTTTATGAGTTCTTAGAATTATCTCTTTTGACCAATAAGGAAACTCAGATTATCTTCATATTCTTGGTCCTTCACAACAGGTCCCTAACCTCCTTTTCCAAACTTTTCCATTCCATTCTGTACTCTATGATTGTCAAACTGTCCTTTTTGTTCTCACATAGGAACTCTAACATCTGCTTTGCATTGGCTTAGAATCTCTTCTATCATCAAGTCATGCCTTCCAAAACAAAACTTTCTATCTTTCAAAGCAATCTCAATAAACTTGGGATAGAAAGTTCACTTCTTTTTTCTGTTTCTTTTCCCTCCCATGGTTTTTCCCACTTGTTCTCCTTTTTCTTTCCCAGTTCCATTCTAAATTTCAACATCCATTAATATGTATATCTGTGTGTGTGTGTGGGTATACATACATACACGCATGTAGACAGACATATGGATGGATTGATATACACAAAAACAAAAAGCCATGAAACTATCATCCAAAGTCAGCTATTTGTGCTGAGTCAAACAGGGGAGACTCCTTTTTAAAAACTTTGCTTTTAACTTTGAATATGAGCCAGGTAGCCTATATCAGATGGTGATGGCACATGCTCACTAATTGGCTTTCTTCATTGAAAATCTGAATTAATCAATAAATGAAGCAGGACTAACCCCCCATCTCTTCATTTGAAATGTGAAGTATACAAAGTGGTCTTTTAGGTGGACATTGCTCAGCCTTTCCCTAAAAAGCAGAGCACAGATTGAATTCAGTGTATATTATCTTGAAGTATTAATAAATTCCTTTTGTCTTATTTTCTGAGTTTGCTGTATTTGATTAGGACTTCAAGGCTTAATCTAGATTTCTTTTATGATTCTGGTAAGTCTAGCCAGGATATTGGGGGCGTGGCTCTTTGCCCATGTGGCTCTCTCCAAGAATCTACTCTGATTTTGCCACTAACATTTAGCTCTTTGTAAAGTGCCAGATCAGAGTAGATTAGTCTGAGAAGGAAAATGGTTAGAGATTGAAATTTCCCAAACTTTGGAAAGATAAAGACAAATAATTTTGCAACTCAACGTTCGATGTTTCCTCCTCATTTGTGCATGAAGAAATGGAAACTGCAAAGAGGCAAATGAGTATAGTTCTTCCCCAATGTTAGCTATCCTAGGAACAAAACATTAAGAGATGGAGTGAATGGAGGAAGTGAAAAAAATGTCCCTGGCAGCAACCCAGTATCAGTATGCACCCCAGTGAGGAGCAAGCTGACCCTGCAGAATGATCTTGTAGAGTCAGAGCTATCCTGTACTGAATTCTACTGCTGCCTTATACAATCTGAGGGTTCAGCTACAGACATTGACTTCCCGAGGCTATCTTATGGGAAGCAGAAAGCCTTGAAGACCAGTTGACTTATGACATTCCCAATTAGCATAGTTAGGACACCTTTTCCATAAAAGGTCTAACCTTCCTCCTTGTTCCCCATTGTTCCCCGCCTTATGGCTTAATAACTGTGCTTGACCTTGAGTGATTTGAGTGGAAATTCATACTAAATTCCATACTTCCATAACTTTCCATTCTGCCATACTGCAGAAACTAGGCATGGACCCACACTTAACACCACATACTAAGAGAAGATCAAAATGGGTCCATGATTTAGGCAGAAAGAATGAGATCATCAATAAATTAGAGGAACATAGTATAATTTAACTCTCAGACTTGTGGAGGAGGAAGGAATTTGTGACCAAACGAGAAGTAGAGATCATTATTGAACACAAAATAGAAAATGTTGATGACATCCAACTAAAAAAGTCTTTGTACAAACAAAACTAATGCAAACAAGATTATAAGGGAAGCAAGGAACCGGGAAAACATTTTTACAGTCAAAAGTTCTGATAAAGGCCTCATCTCTAAAATGTAGAGAGAATGGACTCTAGTTTATAAGAAATCAAGCCATTCTCCAATCGATAAATGGTCAGATATGAATAGACAACTCTCAGATGAAGAAATTGAATCTATTTCTAGCAATATGAAAAGATGCTCCAAGTTATTATTCATCACAGAAATGCAAATGTAGACAATTCTGAGATACCACTATATACCTCTCAGATTGGCGAGAATGACAGGGAGAGATAATGCCCAATGTTGGAGAGGATGTGGGAAAACGGCGTCACTGATGCATTGTTGGTGGAGTTGTGAATACATCCAGCCATTCTGGAGAGCAATCTGGAATTATACCCAAAAAGTTATCAAAATGTGCATACCAGTTGACCCAGCAGTGCTACTACTGGGCTTATATCCCAAGGAAATACTAAAGAAGGAAAAGGGACCTGGATGTGCCAAAATGTTTGTGGCGGCTTTTTTGGTAGTGACTAGAAAGTGGAAAATGAATAGATGCCCATCAATTGGAGATTGGTTGGGTGAATTATGATTCATGAATGTTATGGAATATTATTGTTGTGTAAGAAATGACCAGCAGGATGAATACAGAGAGCCTTGGAGAGACTTACATCAACTGATGCTGAGTGAAATGAGCAAAACTGGGAGATCATTATACACTTTAACAACAATACTGTAGGAGGATGTGTTCTGATGGAAGTGGATATCCTCGACAAAGAGAAGATCTAACTCAGATCCAATTGACCAATGATGGAGAGAATCCGCTACACACGGAGAAGGAACACTGGGAAATGAGTGTAAAGTGTTTGCATTTTTTTCCCCCAGGTTACTTTTACCTTCTGAATCCAATTCTTTCTTTGCAACAACAACAAAAAATTCGGTTCTGCACACATATATTGTATCTAGGATATACTATAACATATGTAATATCTATGGGAATGCCTGCCATCTAGGGGAGGTGCTGGAGGGAAGGAGGGGAAAATTCGAAACAGAAGGGAGTGCAAGTGAAAATGTTGTAAAAAATGACCCATGCATATAATACTGTCAAATATATTATAATTATAAAATTAATGAAAAAAGAAAGGATTCAGCAGAATTTGGTTGCTTAGGTAAGTGAGAAGTAAAGTCACCTAAGTTGAAATGATTCAAGTAAGAGAGAAATCTACATTATACTTGGGTATATAAAATTGTTTTAGATGTCATTGTTGTGAATGTCTATATGAACACATGTGTACATATGTATGTATATATATATGCATATGATCATTTTCTATATACACACATGGGTTCATGAATGTGTTATATCCAGAAACATATTGTGTGTACATAAAAATATATGTGCTGAACTGAAAACCTGCATGGCAGATATATAGGGGAAGAAAGGGGGAAAAAAGATAAAATTACAATTTTCTCAATATTCCTCCATCTTGCTTACATCACCAGACTTCCTGCCAGAAGGTTGGGTAAATAGCTCCTAATCATTGCTTTAGTTTCTTTATCATGGGTGGTGAATTCCCCCCTTTCATTATTTTTTATTAAAGCTTTTTAATTTTCAAAAGATATACATTGATAATTTTTCAGCATTAACCCTTGCAAAAGCCTGTGTTCCAATTATTCCCCCTTGTCCCCACCTCTTCCTGTAGATAATAATCCAATATACATTAAATCCAATATATGCATACATATCATGCAATTATCTTGCTGCACAAGAAAACTGAAATCAAAAAGAAACAAATGAGAAATAAAATGCAAACAACAAGGAGAGCGAGAATGCTATGTTGTGATCTGCACTCAGTTTCCACAATGCTCTCTCTGGGCATATATGGTTCTCTTCAACACAAAGTCACTGGAAATCCTCTGAATCATCTTATTGTGAAGTGCCATGTCCATCAGAATTGATCATTGTATAGTCTTGCTGTTGCCATGTACAATGATCTCCTGGTTCTATTCATTTCACTTAGCATCAGTTCATGTGACTCTCTCCAGGCTTCTCTGAAATCATCCTGCTGATGGCTTCTTATGGAACATTAATATTCCATACAATTCATATACCGTAACATATCTGGGCGTTCTGTAACGAAGGGGCAGCCACTCAGTGTCCAGTTTCTTGCAAATACCAAACATTGTTGCACATATGGGTCCCTTTCCCTCTTTTAGGATCTCTAGGACATAGAAGCCCAGAACAAACCAGGCTGAATCAAAGGGTATGCACAATTTGACAGCCCTTTGGGCATCACTCCCAATTGCTCTCTATGCCCTTTTATTTTCAATGTTGGTGATTTGCTTTTTCTTTCAATTTTCTTGTCAAATTAACCAAAGTTTTATCTGTTTTGTCGCTTTTTCCCTCTTAGCTTTACTCATTAGTTCATTTACTCATTTTGGTTAATTACTCATTTACTTAGCTTTACTCATTAGTTCATTAGTTTTCTTATTTTCACATTTATTAATCTCTCCTTGGGATTTCTAATTTGATATTTAATTGGGACTTTTAATTTCTTTTCTTTTTTTTTCCTCGCTTGCCTAGTTGCATGTCCATGTCATTGATGTCCTCTTTAATTTTTTCACATACCTATTTGAAGAGAAAAAAATTTGCTTTAAGAATTCACTATTTTGGCAGCATTATCTCATAGGTTTTCATACATTGTTTCATGATTGTCATTCTCTTGGTGGAATTATGGAATGTTTCTGTAATTTGTTGTTTCATCCACTCATTTTTTAGCATTCGATTCAACCATTCTGGAGAGCAATTTGGATCCTTGCAGAAAGGGCTATCAAACTGCACATACCTTTAGAAATGGCAATTGCCTTACAGGGTCTGTATTCCAAAAAAATTATAGGGGAGGGAAAAGGACCCTGTGCCAAGTTGTTTGTAATTGTTCTTTTTATGATAGAAACTGGAAATTTGGTAGATGCCCATCAATTGGAGAATGGCTGAACAAGATGTGACGGTATATGAAGGTTATCATTATATGAATGACGGTATATGAATGTTACCATTATATAAGAAATCATGAACAAGCTCATTTTAGAAAGGCCTGGAAAGACTCACACAAACTGATGCTGTGTGGAACAATCAGAAGGAAGAATACTTTGTACAAAATAACAGCAAGAATTTGTATTGATCAGCTAGGAAAAAATTGCTTCTTCTCAGTGCTTTGGTGATCCAAGGAATCTCAATAGACTTTGAACTGCAAATGCCATCCGCATTCACAAAAAGAACTACAGAAAAAGAATGTAAAACACCATATGCTATGTTTTTCTTTCACTCTCTCTCTCTCTCTCTCATGATTATTCCCTTTTGCTCTGATTTGTCTTTCCCAACATGATTCATAAAAGCAATGCTTATTAAAAGTAAATTTACTAAACACTACAAAAATTTAAAATTAAAATTTTATTCAATATTTAATGTATAATACAGGACAGCCAATAACTATGCTGTTTAGGGCATCCAATGAGCCAGAGACCTGGGGACCAAGTCTGACTGAAACTACATGTACAATTAGTAATTATTGATTCTCAATATATCATCTTTGTGAACAGGACCCTGGAGTGGTGTTCGCAATTTTCCTTTATAGTTGGCTGAGCCTTTTCCTGGGACCTTTGGCTGGAGTGCCTAAAGCCTGTGGCAGGCAGGTGCTGCAGCCTGAGGGAAGAGGGGGCTAGGAGGGGTGGGGTGGTCATTGGTCAGCCCAGAGACCGGCTTCTTCCAGGGGTCGGGATTGCCAAGGCCGGCCTAGCTGCTGGCATCACAGTGAATCCTGGAGGTTTACGTTGGGCATCTGTTCCCTCAGGTTTTCAAGGGAAATGGGGGGAGATCAATTGGGGAAGAGGAGTGCCCTGACCCATCTGTGGAGCATTCTTGCCAGGTGGTGGAACCACATCTGCAGAGGTCACACATTCAGACTGGATGTTGAGGGTGATTGGTGTCTTTTGGGGGGGGAGCGTCTCTTTGCAAAGATGGCACAATGCCTTCCATTCGCCCTGTTGGTATTCTTCTAGGTGATGGGTTGAAGTCTCTGGAGGGCACACATTCATCCTAGGACAGGTTAAGGTGGGTCAGCTTGTCTGTTTTTTGTTTTTGTTTTTGTTTTTGTTTTTGTTTTGTTTTGTTTTGTTTTGTTTTACCCAATATGTGATGATGAGTTGAGGTCGATTGAAGAGGAACGCCTTTGACCCACTGGTGGAAGCTTCTGCCAGGCAGTGGGACCGATTCTGTGGAGGGTAGATATTTAGACTGGTGGTTGAGTTAATTTAGTTTTCTTTTCCACACCATGGGCTATGTGGGGAGGTCAACTCGGGGTGAGGTCCTCCAGGGCCCGTTGGCAGAGCCTTCTGCCAAGTGGTACGTCCAAGTCTGTGGATGAAGGAGGCAACATATGAGCAAAGGGGAAGGAATTAAGAAACAGAGAAGGATGTGGGTGGCAAAAATAGGAAGAATACTTTGTAGGAAATAACAGCAAGAATTTGTGACAGATAGGAGAGAATTGGTTCTTCCTAGCACTTTAGTGATCCAAAGCAACCCTAATAAGACTTGACAGAAAATGCCCTGTGAATTAAAAAAAAAAATGAGAAGAAAATGTAACACACCATGTACTTTGTTCACTTTTTTTCTCTCCCTCTCTCTTCCATGGTTATTACATTTGCTTTGTTTTTTTCTCTCCAAACACGATTCATAAAGCAAAATGTATTCTAAATTAATACATTTATTAACCCCCCCCATCAAATGAAAATTCTATTTTATTGTCCAAATAATAGGACTTTCAAGGTAGGAGAACAATATAGGACAATATACGACAACAACAGGAAGGTCATATTTGTGCCAAAATGTTTGTGGCAGCCCTTTTTCTAGTGGCCAGAAACTGGAAATGGAATGGATGTCCAAGATTCGGAGAATGGTTGGGTAAATTATGGTTTGTGAATATTATGGAATATTATGATTCTGTAAGAAATGACCAGCAGGAAGAATACAGAGAGGCTTGGAAAGACTTACAGGAACTGATGCTAAGTGAAATGAGCACAACCACTAGCTCATTATATACTTCAACAACAATACTTAGGAGGATGTATTCTGATGGAAGTGGATATCTTGACAAAGAGAAGATCTCATTCAGTTCCACTTCATCCATGATGGACAGAATCGGCTATACCCAGAGAAGGAACACGGGGAAATGAGTGTGACCTATTTTCATTTCTTGTTTTTCTTCCCAGGTTATTTTTACCTTCTGAATCCAATTCTTCTTGTGCAACAAGAGAACTGTACGGTTCTGCAATATACTATAACATAGAAAACCTGTATAAACCTGCCTGCCTTGTAGGGGAGGGGGTGGAGAGAGGGAAGGCAAAAGTCAGAACAGAAGTGAGTGCAAGGAATAATGTTGTAAAGAAATTACCCAACAATCGCAAAGCCAATACTTTTGGCCGCCAATACCCTTGGCAACCAATCAACCAGAGAGCCAGAGGGTCAGAGAACCAGAGACTCAGGGTCCAAGGCTGGCTTTATCTGGCTTTATCTTTAAAAAATAATTAAAACTTTCTGTTTATTAAACATATGCTTGGATAATTTTTCAACAAAGTGTTATGTACCAAATTATCCCCTTTTTCCCCCCACTCCCTCCCTTAGGTGGCAGGTACTCTAATACATGTTGAAAAGCTTAAAATATATATAGTTAAACAGTTAGCTTGTTGTACAAGAAAAAATCAGACTCAGAAGGAGAAAAACCCGAAAGACAACAAAATGCAAGCAAACAGAAAGAGTAAGAATGCTATGTTATGGTCCACACTCAGTTCCCATGGTCCTCTCTGTGGGGGTAGATGGCTCTCTACATCACTACTCTTTTCCTCTGCTGAGATCTCTTTGGGATATAAACACAGTAGAAACACTGCTAGGTCAAAGGATATGCAGTTTGATAATTTTTTGAGCATAGTTCCAAACTGTTCTTCAGAATATTTGGATGTGTTCACTATTCCACCAGCAATGCATCCGCATCCCAGTTTTCCCACATCCCCTCCAACATTCATCATTATCGTTTCTTGTCAATCTGACAGCTGTATAGGGGTAGCTCAGAATTTCTCTTTATTTGCATTTCTCTGTTCCAAGTGATTTGGAGCATCTTTTCATATGACTACAAATAGTTTCAATATCTTCATCTGAAAAATGTCTGTCCATATCCTTTCACATTTATCAATTGGAGAATGGCTTAACTTCTTATGAAGTTGAATCCATTCTCTATATATTTGAGAAATGAGGCATTTATCAGATCCTTTGAACGTAAAAATGTTTTCCCCATTTATTGCTTCTTTTCTAATCTTGTCCACATTTGTTTTGTTTGTACAAAAACTTTTTAACTTAATCTAATGAAAATTATTTGTTTTGTGATCAATAATGATTTCTAGTTCTTCTTTGGTCATAAATTCCTTCCTCGTGCACAGTACTGAGAGGGAAATTCTCCTATGCTCTTCCAAATTTGTTTATTATATCATTCTTATTTCCAGATCATGAACCCATTTGGACCTTAACTTGGTATATGGTGTTAGGTGTGGGTCAATGAAGAGTTTCTGCCATCCTCGTTTTCCATTTTCCTAGCAGTTTTTGTCAAATAGTGAATTCTTATCCCAAATGCTGGGGTCAAACACTAGATTGCTATAGTAATTGACTATTTTGTTCTGTGAATCTAACTTATTCCACTGATCAATGGATCTTTTTCCTATCTAGTACCAAATAGTTTTGATAGTCTAGCTATACCAGATCTCTGTCAAACACTACATTGCTATAGTCATTAACTATTTTGTCCTATAAACTTTACCTATTCCATTGATCACTGTTCTTTTTCCTATCTAGCACCAAATGGTTTGGATGGCTTAGCTGTATGACATCTAAAGCTACATTATAAAGCAGCGGTCACCTTCATTTTTTTAAAATAAATTCCCTTAAAATTCTTGACCTTTTACTCTTACAGATGAATTTTGTTATTTTTTTTTTGGGGGGGTCAGTAAAATAGTTTGAGAGTTTGGTATAGCGCTAAATAAAATAGGTGTATTTGGGGACCCAGCCTTGGGTAGTTTTGTCATCTTTATTATTTTTGCTGCCCCTATCCAATAGCATTTTATATTTTTCCAATTGGTTAGATCAGTTTTGTAGTACTGTTCATATAGTTCCTGACTGTCTTTTGGCAGATAAGATTTTCAGATAAATGGAATTTATCTTTGTATCTCCCATTGTTGGATTTTATCAGTGATGTATAAAAGTGCTGATGATTTATGTGGATTTATTTTGTATCCTGCAACATTGCTATAGTGGTGGAATATTTCTAATAGCTTTATACTAGATTCTCTAGAGTTATCTATATCATCATATCATCTGCAAAGAGTGATCATTTGGTTTCCTCATTAAATAACCTCTGTCCTCTCTTATTGCTAAAGCTAGCATTTTGAATACAATATTAAATAGTAATGGTGATAGAGGGGGAAAACTTGTTTCACCCCTGATGTTACTGGGAATGGTACCAGTTTATCCTCATTACATATGAGGCTTGCTGATGGTTTTAAATCGATGCTACTGACTATTTTTAGGAAATGTCCAATTATTCCTGTGCTCTCAAGTGTTTTTATGAGGAATGGATGTTAGATTTTATTATCTGTTGCGATAATCATATGGTTTTAATTTGGTTATTGCTATTGTCAATCATGGTTCCTAATATTGAACCAGACCTATATTCAGGTATAAAATCCTACTTGGTCATAGTATATTATCCTGGGAATTAATGTCTCATATTTGACTTAAGATTTTTGCATCAATATTCATTAGATAGAGTGGTCTATATTTTTTTTCTGTTTTCGTCCTCCCTAGTTGAGGTATCAGTACTATGGCTGTGTCATCAAAGAATTTTGGTAGGACAAACATTTAAAGAACAACTAACTCCAATGCTATGTAAACTATTTGAAAAAATAGGGATTGAAGGAGTCCTACCAAATTCCTTCTATGACACAGACATGGTACTGATACCTAAACCAGGTAGATCGAAAACTGAGAAAGAAAACTATAGACCAATTTCCTTAATGAATATTGATGCTAAAATCTTAAATAAGATATTAGCAAATAGACTTCAGAAAATCATCCCCAGGATAATACACTATGACCAAGTGGGATTTATACCAGGAATGCAGGGCTGGTTTAATATTAGGAAAACTATTAGTATAATTGACCATATTAATAATCAAATTAATAAAAACCATATGATCATCTCAATAGATGCAGAAAAGGCATTTGATAAAATCCAACATCCATTCCTACTAAAAACGCTTGAGAGTATAGGAATAAATGGACTATTCCTTAAAATAATAAGGAGCATATATTTAAAACCTTCAGTAAACATCATATGTAATGGTGATAAACTAGAACCTTTCCCTGTAAGATCAGGAGTGAAACAAGGTTGCCCACTATCACCATTACTATTCAATATAGTACTAGAAACTCTAGCCTTGGCAATAAGAGCCGAGAAAGAGATCCAAGGAATTAGAGTAGGAAATGAAGAAATCAAATTGTCACTTTTCGCAGATGACATGATGGTATACTTAGAGAACCCCAAAGACTCTGCTAAAAAGCTATTAGAAATAATTCAGAATTTTAGCAAAGTCGCAGGATACAAAATAAATCCACATAAATCCTCAGCATTTTTATACATTAACAACACAATCCAACAGCAAGAGATACAAAGAGAAATTCCATTCAAAATAACAGTCGATAGTATCAAATATTTGGGAATATATCTACCAAAGGAGAGTCAGGAATTATATGAGCAAAATTATAAAACACTTGCCACAAAAATAAAGTCAGATTTAAATAATTGGAAAGACATTCAATGTTCTTGGATAGGCCGAGCGAATATAATAAAGATGACAATACTCCCCAAACTAATCTATTTATTTAGTGCTATACCAATCAGACTCCCAAGAAACTATTTTAATGACCTAGAAAAAATAACAACAAAATTCATATGGAAGAATAAAAGGTCGAGAATTGCAAGGGAACTAATGAAAAAAAAGTCAGAGGAAGGTGGTCTAAGTGTACCTGATTTAAAGCTATATTATAAAGCAACAGTCACCAAAACCATTTGGTATTGGCTAAGAAATAGACTAGTTGATCAGTGGCATAGGTTAGGTTCACAGGACAAGATAGTGAATAAAAATAGCAATCTAATCTTTGACAAACCCAAAGATCCCAAATTTTGGGATAAGAATTCATTATTTGACAAAAACTGCTGGGAAAACTGGAAATTAGTATGGCAGAAACTAGGCATGGACCCACATTTAACACCACATACTAAGATACGATCAAAATGGGTCCAAGATTTAGGCATAAAGAACGAAATCATAAATAAATTGGAGGAACAGGGGATGGTTTACCTCTCAGACTTGTGGAGGAGGAAGGAGTTTGTGTCCAAGGGAGAACTAGAGACCATTATTGATCACAAAATAGAACATTTTGATTACACCAAATTAAAAAGTTTCTGCACAAACAAAACTAATGCAAACAAGATTAGAAGGGAAGTAACAAATTGGGAAAACATTTTTACAGTTAAAGGTTCTGATAAAGGCCTCATCTCCAAAATATACAGAGAATTGACTTTAATTTATAAGAAATCAAGCCATTCTCCAATTGATAAATGGTCAAAGGATATGAACAGACAATTTTCAGATGATGAAATTAAAACTATTTCCACTCATATGAAAGAGTGTTCCAAATCACTATTGATCAGAGAAATGCAAATTAAGACAACTCTGAGGTATCATTACACACCTGTCAGATTGGCTAAGATGACAGGAACAAATAACGATGAATGTTGGAGGGGCTGTGGGAAAACTGGGACACTGATGCATTGTTGGTGGAGTTGTGAAAGAATCCAACCATTCTGGAGAGCAATCTGGAATTATGCCCAAAAAGTTATCAAAATGTGCATACCCTTTGACCCAGCCATACTACTACTGGGCTTATACCCCAAGGAACTACTAAAGAAGGGAAAGGGACCTGTATGTGCCAAAATGTTTGTGGCAGCCCTTTTCATAGTGGCTAGAAGCTGGAAGATGAATGGATGTCCATCAATTGGAGAATGGTTGGGTAAACTATGGTATATGAATGTTATGGAATATTATTGTTCTATAAGAAATGACCAACAGGAGAAATACAGAGAGGCCTGGAGAGACTTACATCAACTGATGCTGAGTGAAACGAGCAGAACCAGAAGATCATTATACACTTCAACAATGATACTGTACGAGGATGTATGCTGATGGAAGTGGATTTCTTCAACATAGAGAAGAGCTAATCCAATTCCAATTGATTAATGATGGACAGAACCAGCTACATCCAGAAAAGGAACACTGGGAAATGAATGTAAACTGTTATTTTTACCTTCTGAATCCAATTCTTTCTGTGCAACAAAAAATTCGGTTCTACACACATATATTGTATCTAAATTATACTGTAATATATTTAACATATATAAGACTGCTTGCCATCTGGGGGAGGGGGTTGGGGGAGGAAGGGAAAAAATCTGAATAGAAGTAAGTGCAAGGGATAATGTTGTAAAAAATTACCCATGCATATGTACTATCAAAAAATGTTATAATTATAAAATAAAATAAAAAATTAAAAAAAAAAAAAAAAAAAAAAAAGAATTTTGGTAGGAGTCCTTCATTGCCTAGTTTTCAAATACTTTAGTAATGGAGTTGTATTCTTGAAAATCCATCTGGTCCTGGGATTTTGCGTAGAGAGTTGATTAACAGCTTGTTCTATTTCTCTTTCTAAAATGCCATTATTTAAGTAACTTATTTACTCTTCTGTTAATCTGGGCATTCTATATTTTTGGACATATTCCTCCTTTGCGCTTTTGGGCAAAATAACTACTAATTATCACTCTAATTGTCTCTTCATTGGTGGAAAGTTCTTTTCATCTTTGACACTAAAAATAATCAAAGTAACTAAAGGTCAATTTTTTTTCATAAAACCAACTCTTAGTTTTATTTATCTCTTTTATTTTTTACACTTTCAAATTTGGTATTTGGAGTTTTCTTTTTTGAATTAATTTTATAATTAAGGGGTTTTTTTGGCAGTACATATGCATAGGTAATTTTTTTTACTACATTATTCCTTGTACTCCCTCTATTCAGAATTTTTCCCCTCCTTCCCTCCATCCCCTCCCTTACATCTCAGGCAGTCCCATACATATTAAATATCTTATAGTATATCCCAGGTACTATATATATGTGCAGAACCGAATTTTGTTGTCGTTGTTGTTGTTGTTGCAAAGGAAGAATTGTATTCAGAAGGTAAAAATAATCTGAGAAGAAAAACAACAACAACAACAACAACAACAACAACAAAAATGCTTATAGTTTACACTCATTTCCCAATGTTCCTTTTCAGGGTGTAGCTGATTCTGTCCAATTATTTAAATCTGATTTTGTTTTTTTTTTTTAAACTTTTTTTATTATATATTTTTGTAATATTATCCCTTGTATTCATTTTTCCAAATTATCCCCCCTCCGTCTAGTCTCTCCCCCCGATGACAGACAATCCCATACATTTTACATGTGTTACAATATAACCTAGATACAATACATGTGTGTAAATACCATTTTCTTGTTGCACAATAAGCATTAGATTCTGAAGGTACATGTAACCTGGGCAGACAGATATTAGTGCTAACAATTTACATTCATTTCCCAGTGTTTCTTCTCTGGGTGTAGCTACCTCTGTCCATCATTGATCAACTGGAATTGAGTTGGCTCTTCTTTATGTTGAAGATTTCCACTTCCATCAGAATACATCCTCATACAGTATTGTTGTTGAAGTGTATAGTGATCTTCTGGTTCTGCTCATTTCACTCAGCATCAGTTGATGTAAGTCTCTCCAAGCCTCTCTGTATTCCTCCTGCTGGTCATTTATTACAGAGCAATAATATTCCATAACCTTCCTATACCATAATTTGCCCAACCATTCTCCAACTGATGGACATCCATTCATCTTCCAGTTTCTATCTACAACAAAAAGAGCTGCCACAAACATTTTGGCACATATAGGTCTCTTTCCGCTCTTTAGTATTTCTTTGGGATATAAGCCCAGTAGTAGCACTGCTGGGTCAAAGGGTATGCACAGTTTGATAACTTTTGGGGCATAGTTCCAAATTGCTCTCCAGAATGGCTGGATTCTTTCACAACTCCACCAGCAATGTATTAGTGTCCCAGTTTTCCCACATCCCCTCCAACATTCATCATTATTTGTTCCTGTCATCTTAGCTAATCTGACAGGTGTGTAGTGGTATCTCAGATTTGTCTTCATTTGCATTTCCCTGATCAGTAGTGATTTGGAACACTCTTTCATATGAGTGCATATAGTTTCAATTTCTTCATCTGAGAATTGTCTGTTCATATCCTTTGACCATTGATCAATTGGAGAATGGTTCATTTTCTTATAAATTAGGTTCAGTTCTCTATATATTTTGGAAATGAGACCTTTGTCAGAACCTTTGCTTTTAAAAATATTTTCCCAATTTGTTACCTCCCCTCTAATCTTGTTTGCATTAGTATTGTTTATACAGAAAACTTTTTAGATTGATGTAATCAAAATCTTCTATTTTGTAGACAATAATGATCTCTAGTTCTCCTCTGGTCATAAATTCCTTCCTCCTCCACAAGTCTGAGAGGTAGACTATCCTCTGTTCCTCTAATCTATTTATTATCTCATTCTTTATGCCTAAATCATGGACCCATTTTGATCTTATCTTGGTATATGGTGTTAAGTGTGAATCCATATCTAATTTCTGCCATATTAATTTCCAGTTTTCTCAACAGTTTTTTGCAAATAATGAATTTTTATCCCTAATGTTGGTATCTTTGGGTTTGTCAAAGATTAGATTGCTATAGATGTCCCCTTCTTTGTCCTTTGTATCTAATCTGTTCCACTGATCTACCGGTCTATTTCTTAGCCAATACCAAATGGTTTTGGTGACTGCTGCTATATAATATAGCTTTAGATCAGGTACACTTAGACCACCTTCCTCTGAGTTTTTTTTCATTAGTTCCCTTGCAATTCTCGACCTTTTATTCTTCCATATGAATTTTGTTGTTATTTTTTCTTTTTCTAGGTCATTGAAATAGTTTCTTGTGAATCTGATTGGTATAGCACTAAATAAATAGATTAGTTTGGGGAGTATTGTCATCTTTATGATATCCGCTCGGCCTATCCAAGAGCACTGAATGTCTTTCCAATTATTTAAATATGACTTTATTTTTGTGGCAAGTGTATTGTAATTTTTCTCATATAATTCCTGACTATTCTTTGGTAGATGCATTCCCAAATATTTTATACACTCAACATTTGTTTGAAATGGAATTTCTCTGTGTATTTCTTGCTGTTGCATTTTGTTGGTGGTATATAAAAATGCTGAGGATTTATGTGGATTTATTTTGTATACTGCAACTTTGCTAAAGTTCGGAATTATTTGTAATACCTTTTTAGCAGAGTCTTTGGGGTTCTCTAAGTATACCATCATGTCATCTGCAAAGAGTGATAATTTGATTTTCTCACGTCCTACTCTAATTCCTTGAATCTCTTTCTTGGCTCTTATTGCTGAGGCTAGCGTTTCTAGTACTATATTGAATAGGAATGGGGATAGTGGGCAACCTTGTTTCACTCCTGATCTTACAGGGAAAGGTTCCAGTTTATCGCCATTGCATATGATGGTTACTGACGGTTGTAAATATATGCTCCTTATTATTTTAAGGAATAGTCCATTTATTCCTATACTCTCAAGTGTTTTTAATAGGAATGGAAGTTGGATTTTATCAAATGCTGTTTCTGCATCTGTTGAGATGATCATATGGTTTTTTATTAATTTGATTATTAATATGGTCAATTATACCAATAGTTTTCCTAATATTAAACCAGCCCTGCATTCCTGGAATAAATCCTACTTGATCATAGTGTATTATCCTGGGGATGATTTTCAATATTCATTAAGGAGATTGGTCTATAGTTTTCTTTCTCAGTTTTCAATCTACCTGGTTTAGGTATCAGTACCGTGCCTGTGTCATAAAAGGAATTTGGTAGGACTCCTTCCATCCCTATTTTTTCCAATAGTTTATATAGCATTAGAGTTAGGTGTTCTTTAAATGTTTGGTAGAATTCACATGTAAATCCATCTGGTCCTGGGGATTTTTTCTTAGGGAGTTGCTTAATAGCTTGTTCTATTTCTTTTTCTGAAATGGGACTATTTAGACTACATCCTTCTTCCTCAGTTAATCTGGGCAAGCTATATTTTTGAAGGTATTCTTCCATTTCGTTTAAGTTATCGAATTTATTGGTTCATAAAGTTGAGCAAAGTTCTAATTTCCTCTTCAATAGTGGTGAGTTCTCCCTTTTCATTTTCAAGACTAACAATTTACTTTTACTCTTTCCTTTTTTTGAATCAGATTTACTAAGGGTTTGTCTATTTTGTTGGTTTTTTCAACGAACCTACTCTTAGTTTTATTTTAATTAATTCAATCATTTTTTTACTTTCAATTTTATTAATCTCACCTTTTCTTTTTAGAATTTCAAGTTTCGTGTGGGGGGGATTTTAATTTGTTCCTTTGCTAGCAATTTTAGTTGTAAGCCCAATTCGTTGACCCTCTCTTTCTCTATTTTATGCAAGTAGGCCTCTAGAGATATAAAACTTACCCTCATTGGCTGTATCCCACATATTTTGGTATGATGTCTCATTATTGTCATTTTCTTGGGGGAAGTTATGAATTATGTCTATGATTTGCTCTTTTACCCAGTCATTCTTTAGTATGAGATTATTTCGTTTCCAATTAAGTTTTGGTCTATTTTCCCCTGGCTTTTTATTAAATGTATTAGATTAGATTAGAAGAGAAGTAACAAATTGGGAAAAAAATATTTACAGTTAAAGGTTCTGATAAAGGCCTCATCTCCAAAACAGACAGAGAATTGACTTTAATTTATAAGAAATCAAGCCATTCTCCATTTGATAAATGGTCAAAGGATATGAACAGACAAGTTTCAGATGATGAAATTAAAACTATTTCTACTCATATGAAAGAGTGTTCCAAATCACTATTGATGAGGAAATGCAAATTAAGACAACTCTGAGATACCACTACACACCTGTCAGATTGGCTAAGATGACAGGAACAAATAATGATGAATGTTGGAGGGGCTGTGGGAAAACTGGGACTCTGATGCATTGTTGGTGGAGTTGTGAAAGAATCCAACTATTCTGGAGAGCAATCTGGAATTATGTCCAAAAAGTTATCAAAATGTGCATATCCTTTGACCCGGCAGTGCTACTACTGGGCTTATATCCCAAAGAAATACTAAAGAAGGGAAAGGGACCTGGATGTGCCAAAATGTTTGTGGCAGCCCTTTTTGTAGAGGCTAGAAATTGGAAAATGAATGGATGCCCATCAATTGGAGAATGGTTGGGTAAATTATGGTATATGAATGTTATGGAATCTTATTGTTCTATAAGAAATGACCAAAAAGGAGGAATACAGAGAGGCTTGGAGAGACTTATATCAACTGATGCTGAGTGAAACGAGCAGAATGAGATCATTATACACTTCAACAATGATACTGTATCAAGATGTATTTTGATGGAAGTGGATATCCTTCAACATAGAGAAGAGCTAATCAAATTCCAATTGATCAATGATGGAGTTTTCAATTTGTTCTTTTTCTAGTTTTTAGTTGCAAGCCCAATTCACTAATCATCTCTTTCTCTATTTTATACAAGCAAGCATCTAGAGAGACAAATTTCCTTTTTATTACTGCTTTGGCTGTATCCCACAAATTTTGGTATGTTGTCTCACTGCTGTCATTCTCTTGGGTGAAATTGTTGATTGCGTCTAAGATTTGCTTTTTCATCCATTCACTTGATAGGATGAGATTATTTCGTTTGCTATAATTTGTTTGCCTTTCTCCTGGCCTTTTATTGAATAAAATTTTTATGGCATCATGATGTGAAAAGAAATTTGCATTTACTCTTTCTGCCTTTCTGTGTTCGTTTTGATGTTTTTAATGTGCTAATATATAATGAATTTTAGTTTAGGTTTCATAAACTGCAGAGAAGAAAGGCAGAAAAGTTTCCTCTTTTTCCAGTAAAATCCCCTTCCCACCTCTAGATTTGTTTTGTTTTGTTTTATTTTGTTTTCTTTTTATATTGGAAGAGTAGTAATATGGAATTATACATGCACTCATTTTGTCTCCATTCAATTTTCTCAAAAGATCTATCGTACCTAACTTTTCTAGTATTCTATTTATCTCTTTAACTTCTTATTTTGTGGTTGATTTATCTAGTTCTGAGAGAGCAAGGTTGAGATTTCCCACATTATAGTTTTGCTGTCTATTTCTTCTTGCAAATAGGAATTTAAATGGTATACCGCTTGGTATGTACATATATATATATATATATATATATATATATATATATATATATATATATATACATATATATATATATATGTATATATATATATATACATATATGTTTAGTATTGGTATTGCTTCATCATCTATGGTACCCTTTAGCAAGATATAGTGCCCTTCCTTATTCCTTTTAATTAGATATATTTTTACTTTTGCTTGATATGAAGTCCAGCATGGTTACCCCTGCTTTTTTGTACTTCACCTGAAGCATAATAGATTCTGCTCTAGCCTTTTACTGTTCCTCTGTATGTATCATTCTGCTTTAAATGTGTTTCTTTTAAACAATGTATTGTAGGATCCAGTCTGCTAGCCACTTACCTTTTATTGAGAGAGTTCGCCCCATTCACATTTATGGTTAAAACTATTTCCTTGCCATCTTATTCCCCAAATTATACTTTTCTCTTTCCTTTTCCCCTTTCCCTCCTTCCCCAGTATTTTTCTTATGAGCACCACTTGCCTCAGCCAGCCCTCTTCCTTTAGAGTCCCTCCCCCTGTCTTCTACCTTTCCCTTAGTATTTCTGTTTCCCTTTCTATTTAGTTTGCCCCTTTCCCTTTTTGCTTTTCCCCTACACCACTTTGCTGTAAGGTGAGAGAAGTTTCTCGGGGAAACCAAATATTTCTAATATTTTCTCTTTGAGCCAAATCTGACCAGAGTAAGATTCACACAATATTCATCCCCTCCCCGGCTTTCCCTCAATTATAATAGGTTTTCTTGCCTCTTCTTGAAATGTAATTTCCCTCATTTTCCCTCCACTTTCCTCTTTTTCCAGTATAATGCCCTTCCCACCTCTAGTTTTTTTTTTTTTAATATTGGAACACTAATATGAAATTATACATGCACTCTCTATGTATACACATAACAGAATTATACTTCTCAAGTGCTGTTTACCTTTTTATGCTTCTCCTGATTTCAATATTTGGAGTTCAAATTTCTTGTTTAGCTTTGGTCTTTTCATCCGCAATGAAAGTAAGTCACCTATTTCACTGAATTTGCATCTTCTTCCCTGAAAGAAAATGTTCAGTTTAGAGGAGTAATTTATTCTTGGCTGCATTCCAAGTTCCTTTACCTTTCAGAATATCAGATTCCAGGTCCTTCTATCCTTTAAGGGGGAAGCTTTGAGGTCCTGGGTATAATCCTTATTGTGGTTCTTTGGTATTTTAATTTTGGTTTTTTTTTTTCCCCGGCTGCTTGTGTTATTTTTTCCTGATCGTTCTAAAATGTAGCCAGGAGATTCCTTGGAGTTTTCCTTTGGGGGTCTGTTTCAGGAGATGTTTGGTGAATTCTTTCATTTTACCTTCTGATTCTGATTTCCTGAAAAATAGTGTCTGGGCTCTTTATCTATCATGGTTTTCAGAAAGTCCAATAATCTTAGACTCTCTCTCCAAGATTTATTTTTCCAGGTCAATTACTTTGACAATTAGTAAAAAATGTTTGAAATCTGTTCTTTTTTTCCAGAAAAGCTATTCCAAGTCAAAGTTCTTACTGTTTTTTTATTCATTTTGTTTTTGAAAGTTGAGATCTGCAATGATGGACAGAAACAACTACACCCAGAGAAGGAACACTGGGAATTGTATGTAAACTGTTAGCACTACTGTCTATGTACCCTGGTTACTTATACCTTCGGAATCTAATACTTAATGTGCAACAAGAAAATGGTATTTACACAAATATATTGCATCTAGGTTATACTATAACATATGTAAAATGTATGGGATTGCCTGTCATCAAGGGGAAGGAGTAGAGGGAGGGAGGGGATAATTTGGAAAAATGAATACAAGGGATAATGTTTAAAAAAAATTACTCATGCATATATACTGTCAAAAAATTATAAATAAAATTTAAAAAAAAAAGAAAGTTGAGATCTGTTTAACCAGTAAGGGGGGGTTTGTCCAAACTTCCTCTGCAAGTGGCAGCAGCTACACAGGATCAGTATTTCCTAACTGCTGGGTACTGTGTGGGCATGGCCTGGTGGCATGAGATTCTGTCATTTGGGGATTCACTATTTACCTTTGGGGAGGACTTGTTTTTTGACTTCTCTTCTGAAGTACTGGGCTTCCAGGAAACCTGTGTCTTCTCTTCCATCTTGGCTCTGCCCCACAAACTGTGGTTTCTTCAATTGGGAGATGGGCAGGGTGAGTGTCTTGACTCTGAGGCCTTTGTTGGATTTTTTGTGGGAATAGCAGGCAGGGGAGGGTAAAGGAAGCTAGAGAGAGGAGGGGGGGCTCCCTGTTTCCCCTGGCCTTGCAGGGCAGACAATGAATTTGGATCCTGGCTCTCTATGGAGCCAAGATGTTTGTCTTTGTCCAGTGGCAAGATTTTGCCAGAAGGCCTGCTTAAGAAGTGTGTCTTGGCCCTTTTGCAGAAACTTCTCTCCAGAGGAGCCAGATGCTTCAAGGGGGCTCTCTTTCCCGGACTGGCTGCCCTGGATTTTGTTGCGTCCTGCTCCCATATGGGCACAATCTGGTTTGATGGGATGCCCATGGCAGACTTCGCCCCTTGGCAGAAGCAGTTGTTATTGAGGGACGTTAACTCTTGGGTAGGACTGTTTTCCCTAGTGTTTGGTGGATCCCGTTCCACCATAGGGGGCATTCCCCTAGGCCATAAGGGTCCCTGTGGGGAGGGGCTTCGGCCATCTGATGGTGGGGCCAAGTCTGTGGATGAAAAAGGCAAAATATGAGCAAAGGGGAAGGAATCAGAAGACAAGAGGGAGGCTGGCAAAGACAGCAGCAGTACAGGGAGCAGAGATGGACACAGATACCTGGCCTTTGGCTTTCAGCTGGACCCTTCTCCAACTGGCTGTTGCTTGTGCTGTCCCACCTTTCTCACTTAGGGAAGCCCAAGGGACAACTTCCTTACTTTTGTCAGGGGTAGAAAATCCTTTCCAAAAATGACTACTCTGAGATCCCTCATAGAAAAGCACAATTATTAGAATCTGGAGAAGCGGACCCCATCCTGGTGTGTGAGCCAGATTTAGAACAGGACAGAGCTGCTCCCTTGAAAATTTTCACAACCTTTATACATTTCAGACAAAGAACCTCCAAAATCCCACCCTCCACAGGTTGTGATTGGTCATGCAAATATGCTCCTTCCCCCCCCCCCCCAATTGGTCAGTGGAATGCAGCCAAGGAGGTTATTTCCAGTCTCTTCTTCTTTGGACAATGGAATGCAGCCTAGGCCTTCATGTGAATGGGGCCTATAGGTCTGGTTTACATTAGCTAGCAGTCTCTGATCAATATGTGCTTAGTCTGTAACTTCTTCACCATATCTTACTCCTCACACTTTCAGTTTTCCTAGTCAACCACTGATTGGTGCAGATTTCTTTCCATGGAGACTGGGAGGTAGCCCAGGCTTTTGTATCTCACCACAGTAGAAAATGAATGTTTTTTGTTATTCTTTCTCCTAAACTCTGTGCACTCTGGCTTCTCTCCTCCTCATTCAGATGAGTTTTACTCATTGAAATGCAGTGACTGATAACTTCTGTAGTGCAAAAGCTGAAAGAGCCCTGTCTAATTCTCCTCCTTCAGCATCTCTCTGGCAGCATTTTTGGGAGTGACTGCCTTTTCTTCTCCCTCTCTTTTCAGAGTTTTCCAGATTCTGCCATCTCTGGGTTTTTTACTGACTTGTGTGTCCTGCTTGGCTCTTTGACTGGATCTTTATTCATGTCATGGACCCTGGGGAGGACCCCTTTATGCCTGTGTCACCAGTCATCTATGTCCTGGAAACTGATGAGACCCAATTGTCATCTCTAAGCAAAACACTCCCAGCTATGTTGATGGGGCTGGAGTCTACCTCCTCAGCTGTGCTCCCCAATTCCCATATAATTCTGTTGCCCATGTTGAATCTGAGCCAATTTGCAGCTGAAAATCCATGTGTCCAAAGCACATTGCATAATCTTGGTCCCTCAAACTCTCCCCTTGTCTGAAATTCTCTACTCCGGGCACCCAGCTTTGCAGGATCAGTCATCCCCTACCCTTTTCTCTTACTTTGCCCACATTTCATCCATTAGGTTCTGCAGGTTCTAAGCCCTTCCTCTACAACTCTCCAACCCCAGAGGCTTGCTTTCCTTTAGTCTCCTTGCCATCAACCTCATGACCCTGTACACCTCTTTCCTACAGGACTCCAGCTGTTCTATTAGGATTATGCATTCTCATGTGACTGTCTCTGTACTCTGTATTGATCTGCTATGTTCTAGTTTAGGTTTTTTGTATTTGTGAAGCTTTTGTATCTTGAACAAGTATTGCTAATTGCTGGTTGACTGATTCTCACCAATAGGGACGATTCTGTATCTTTTCCCCATACCGCTGCAGATGTTTCCTGGGGGAAAAAAGAGTCAAGTAATAAGTCCTACAAACTTTTATTGCCACCACTACCCCATCCACCCAACTAAAGGAGGAGCAGGCCCTCAAGGCCCTGATAGCTAAGGTAGCACAGCCCAGAGCTTGCTTTGCTGTGTTTACTCTGCTTGGGCAGTAAGTAAGGCAGCCTTAACACGATGCATGAAAGTGATCAATTCTTTCAGGTTCCTTTCCTGATTTCCCCCCTTCTCCAATCCATTTTGCCTCTCTCCTCATCATTAAAGGATCCGGAAGTGAGGCAACTGAGAGACTCCCTTGTATGACCACAGGAAAACTAAAAGGATGAAACATTATAGCCAAGTGTCTGTTAGTCAAAAAAAGGATGAATCTCTCAAGGTCAAGTTCATTTCTTGGCTGTGATTTCAGGTGGCATTTTGCTAATGGAAAGTGGGCAGCTCTTTCCAGACTTCTCAAATCACAAAATTTTGGGGGTAGTTCCAATAGTCTTTGATTTCACAACCACCGATGGACCTGTTGAGTTCATTAGCTCATTGGTTCCCATCCTGCACAAAGAATTCTCTCCTACTTGTATTCTCAATTCCACAAGAGACTGGATCCTAGTAGTGGGGAGAGTGTGGGTCAGAAGGGCCAGAAGGAGGGACTTGAAAGTGCTAACCTATAGTTGTGCCCTGAATAAGCCTGCCTTAACTCTTTCAGTGCCTTGAAGCAAACCAGCTCTCTGAAGAAGAAATGACTCCTGGGGGACCCCATTGCTGTGAGAAACAGATTTTTCATGCCTACATTTCATATCTACTCATAGGATGAACAACTGTGCCCACCCGTCCAATTTAAGAAAGCAATGAAATATATGAAAATGTTGAGATTGCGGAGAATTATTTGTGATGAATTAAAAATATGGTTTGAAGAAAGGTCAGATAGGCTCCCCCAGTTGTCAGAAGGTCACTTGTCAGAAAAAAGATCAGAACTGTTTCCACAAGTGTCCTGGGGTTCAGCTTGATCCACAAACTGGGTGGGGCTGGGGCTGGGGTGTTGCTTGGAAGCTCATTCTGTGCCATTAGGACCTGGAGGCAGCCTCAGATTGGCATCAAGAAGGAGAAAATAAGATGAAATACCAACTTTGTCCTCTGCACCGTGCTAAATGGCCTTTAAGGACACCTGTCATTTAATCCTCACAACAATCCTGGGAGCAAACAGGTGAAGTGACTTTGTCTCAGGGACACTCATTGAACTTCAGATCATCCTAACTTACAGATGCATTTCTCCAAAGGCTGTACAGGATTTACTTGGATATAAGAGAATATAGGAGCTGATTAGGGATAAAACAAAAATCCATTTTGTCTTGGGGCTTTGTGTTAATCTCCCCAAAGTCTAGAGGAGAGGAGATATGAATGGTATCTCAGCTCTTCTCCCATTGAGGAGGGAAAAGAGAAGGAGCCTTTCCATCTCCTAGTGCGGGCATAACAAGTGTCTCTCACATTGATCTCTAGAGAGAATGTACTTCCAGAAAAACAGACGCCTCCCCAGAGATACAAACTCCCCCATTCCTCCTTCTACACATTTTCTGGTATCCCCACTCCCACCAAAAAGTTACCATAAAGCCTCTTACCTCCTGAGGAACAGGAAACAAGACCTCACCTTATGTGTCAATGTGCAGCTTATAAAGGGGTCTCTTCCACTCTCACTCTCTCCTCTTTTGCTCCTCTCCCTGCTCCTCTCTACTCTCTCTCCTCTGCTCTTTTATCTCCTCCTACCTCCCTCCTCCGATGTTCTATAGATGTTCTATCTCCCTCTCCTCCTCCGATGTTCTATAAATGTTCTATCTCCCTCTCCTCCTCCGATGTTCTATAAATGTTCTATCTCCCTCTCCTCCTCCGATGTTCTATAAATGTTCTATCTCCCTCTCCTCCTCCGATGTTCTATAAATGTTCTATCTCCCTCTCCTCCTCCGATGTTCTAGTGATGTTCTATCTCCCTCTCCTCCTCCGATGTTCTATAAATGTTCTATCTCCCTCTCCTCCTCCGATGTTCTATAAATGTTCTATCTCCCTCTCCTCCTCCGATGTTCTATAAATGTTCTATCTTCCTCTCCTCCTCCGATGTTCTAGTGATGTTCTATCTCCCTCTCCTCCTCCTCCTCTTTGTCCTCCTCCCTCCTCCGATGTTCTATCTCCCCCCTTCCTCCCCCCCTCCTCCTCCACCACCTCCTCCTCCGCCTCTCCTCTCCTCTCTACTCTCTCTTCTCTTTGTCTGAATCGGTTTGTCTCTCTCCCTCTCTCTGTCGCTCAACCGCTCACACTCTCACTCACTCTCCCAGTCATTCAACAGGACTGGTGACTCTCCTGGCCTTTTATCTTGGTAAGAGTGGGTGAGGTACAAGTGACATCACAAGTCACCATTTTTCCTTCATACCAGTCACCTCCCTCCAGTCACCTCTGTCATTTGTTCAGAAAGAGAAAGCTTGCTAGTATCCTGAACACAAGCCATGCTCTCCCTTCATGGGCTTTCAAACTATATATTTCCCAGTCATTCTCACTAAATATTTTTTGCCACTCTTACGCCTACATAGTATCTTTACCAAAGATTCAAAATATCTCTCAAAGCTAAACTTTTCAAATGCTGGTCTCTGTCTGATTGCCCATTCATTAATAAGGAATAATATTTTTGTGTCCAGGGTAGAGAGATAAGGGGAAATTCACATGCTTCTGTAGAAATTTTTTGATTCAGCTGTTTTCCTCTCGGATACATATCCAATCAAGGACAGATAATGTGGCTATCTTTATTGATCGGGCAACAAAATTGCCACCTTCCTCCTTTTCCTCTTCTCTGTCTTCCCTAACCCTTTTTTCTTCCTATTCAGTCACACCCTTGACTCTGATTATTAGGCACAGGGCTGGAGTTGTTGTACAGAGCTCAGAAATCAGGAAGTCCTCAGATCAAGTCCATGCTCCATTTGACTAGCTGTGTGATCCTTAGGAAATCCTCATCATCTCAGCCTGCCTCCGCTTCTTCAAATCCAAAGTGCCCTAGATTTGTGAGAATTCAATGAGAAGTCCTTGTAAAACATTTAGTATCATGCCTGATACATAGGAAGTGATTATGAAAGGCTTAGAGCTTTTGCTCCCTTAACTTCCATCTGCACCCAGTCAAGTGGGTTGCAATCCAACCCAAGCAGCTTGTTATCTCCTGAAAATCTCCCAATAGAAGGAGAGAGTTCATTAACTAATCTCATGGAGAATTTGGAAGGAGCAGAATAATCTCTTTGGTGGGGAGCAGCTCCTGCATTGGTCCTTTTCATCTTTATGAGCCTCTCTGACTGAAGGCAACATTCCTATTCATTGTGACATAGTCAGAGTCCTTTTGACCTTCCTCCCAGTCAGCCTAAGATTTCCCCCGGTCCTTTCTTCCCCTAGCTGTCTAGAATTGCATTGGAGATCACCCATGAAAGAAGGCATTCAAAAGAAGGAGTAACAGGTCAAGGTGGCATTTCAGCAGGGACTTGAAGGAAGACAGGAATTCAGGAGGAAGAGTTGAGGAAGGACAGTCTTTCAGGGATGAGGGACAACCAGGGCCAATGCACAGGATAAAGGAGAGGGAGGGTTTCATTTGAAAAGCAGCAAGGAGCCTAGTGTCACTCAATCACTGAGGATGGTGAGATGGGATAGAAGGTGCAAAGAGCCTGGAAAGAGGATAGGATGCGGATGGGCTAGTTTGGGTGGGCTTTGGGGGTTATTGTGGGCAATGTGATCTGACAGACCCTAGTTCTATTTCTGCCATTTCCTAGATCTATGCCCTTTGCAGGTACTGCAAAGCAGGGAATTCCCTTTCCCTGGATTCCATAGTAAATGGAAGGGAATAAAGGTTAAGGAGACTGGAAAGGGGAGGGTGGTCATTGGTGAAGGCCTTGGAATGCTACACAAAATTCTCTCTTTGATCATACAGGGCATGGTCCGGTCTCTGAAGATTATTGAATTGGGGGTTGAGGGAAGGGACATGGATCTGTGTTTTGGGAAGATTAACTGCACAGTTGAGTGGAGGAAGGACTGCTATGAGGAGAAATGCAACTATTGTTACAAGGGATGATGAGTATTTGCCCCATGGTAGTAACAATCCCTGATGCCACAAGGGTGTCTATAATGGAAATGTTCCAGTGCTAAAAACTGATGGTGTGGGGGATGTGAGGGTGGAGAGAGAGTGAGGATTCAACACTGCCATGGAGGCTTTGAGTCTGGTTACCTAGCAGGATCAGTGGCATCCTCAACAGTACTAGGAAAGTTTATAAGGTGGGAAGTTTTGTGAAGTAACCTTATAGTTTGAGTTGGGGCATGTTAAAGGAATTAGAGTAGTTAATGAAAAAACAAAATGATCACTGTCTTCAGATGATGGTATACTTGAGAATCCAAGAGAATAACCTAAAAATGCTAGGACCAATGAACAGCTTTAGGAAAGTTGCAAGATACAAAATAACTCCACATAAATTATCAGCATTTCTATATGTCACCAACAAAGTCTAGCACCAAAATATTCAAAAAGAAATTCCACTGAAGATCACTGTAGATCATATAAAATATTTGGGAGTTCACCTCCCAAGTCCAAGTCAGGAACTATATGAACGCAATGACAAAGCAAGCACTTACCATATACAGAAAGTCAGATCGAAACAATTGGAAGAATATCAAGTGCTCATGGGTAGGCTGAGCTAATACAATAAAAAGAATTCCATCTAAATTCACTTACTCATTCTGTTATTATACTCTACCAATCAAAATTCCAACAAAATACCGAGCTAGAAAAATAATAACAAACGTTCCTCTGGAAGAACAAAAGGTCAGGAACTTCAAGGGAATTGATGGGAAAAAAATGAAAATGAAGGTGGCCTAGCTTTCCAGATCTAACATGATATTATTAAGCAGCAGTCACCAAAACCATTTGGTACTGGCTAAGAAACAGAGAAGCTGATCAGTGGATTAGGTTAGGGTCACATAAGAACAAAACTGAATAAAACAACTCCTTCAAAAGGAGGATAAAAAAAAGATACACAGGATCAGCAAAAAGAGAGACACAGTATAAACTCAAATCGGGCAAATGGAAGCTAATGACTTTGTGAGACAGCCACAATCAATCAAACTAATTAAAAAGAATGAAAACACGGAAGAAAATGTGAAATACCTTATTCACAAAATAGCTGACCTGGAAAATAGATCCAGAAGAGACAATGTAAAAAGTATTGGCCTACCTGAAGGCCAAGAAAAGAAAAGAGCCTGGATAGCATTCTACAAGAGATCTTTAAGGAAAACTTGCCTGGTATTCCAGAAATGCAGGGGGAAATACTCCCTGAAAGAATTCATCAATCACCTCTGGAAAGAGATCCTACAAGGAAAATCCCAAGGAGCATTGTTGCAAAAATCCAATCTAAAGGCAAAAATACTGCAAGCAAGGAGAAACAGTCAGGATTACCCAGGACCTGGTAGCTTGTACAATAAAGGATCAGAGCACCTGCAATACCATATTCCGGAAAGCAAAGGAGCTGGGGTTACAATCCAGGATTAACGAGGAGACTCAGCATCATCTTTCAGGGGGCAAGGTGGATCTTCACTGAAGTCAAGACTTTCAGTCCTTTCTACTGAAAAAACCAGAATGAAACAGGAAATTTAACCTGCAAACACAGAACTCAAGAGAACTAAAGGAAGGTTAACAGGGGGAAATATATATATTTAAAACTTAAACTGTTTACATCCCTAGAGGGAAGAGCTATATCTGTAACTCTTGCAAACTGTATCTGACACTGGGACAGATAGAGGGGAGCATCACAGGGACTGGGGATGTGATTGTGAATGGACTCTGATGTGATCACATCAAAGAAAAGGACATTAAGGGGTGGGAAAAGGTTTCTACTGGAGAATTTTCTTCTTTGGAGAACTGCGGTTTCTTTCACATTTCACTATATTTCTCATACTTGCTGTTCTTAATTACATTATAATATCCCATTCCATTCATGTACCATCAATAATTTTCCTAGTTTCCTATCAGTAGACAATTAGTTTGCTTCAATATCTTTTCTCAATGTCTGCTTGCTAGGTGCTAAAAAGGATTAGAATACTGAGCTGGGAGTCAGGAAAAGTGACTTTGCCCAATTCAAATATGGCCTCAAACATGTACTAGCTGTGTGACCCTGTGCAAGTATTTTAATCCTATTTGCCTCAGTTATCTCACTTATAAAAGAAACTGGCAAAAAATGGTAAACTGCTTCAGTACTATAAGAAAGCTCCAAGTGAGGTCACAAAGAGGTGGGGAAACCTGAAATGACTCAACAAGAAAAGACAGCATAAAGTAGCCATGAAAGGCTACACGTGTGTGTGTGTGTGTGTGTGTGCACGTGTGTTTTGTAACACTTTCAGGGTATATTCTTAATGTCTGATTTATGATGTCAAAAAGTATTACATTTGTAAATTTTGTCTTTTTAAGTGGGCAACTAATTTATTTCTTCTTCTGTTCATCTCACAGTGTGTAATTTTGTAGATATTCGTCCATTTCCTTTAGGTTGTCAAATTCATTGGCATGAAGTTGGACAAAGTAACCCCTAATTATTGCTCTAATTTCATCTTCTTTGGTGAACATTCTCCCTTTTCATTTTTGGGACTAACTATTGGATTTTCCTCTTTCCTTTTTTAAATCAAATTAACTAAAGGTTTATGTATTTTGTTGGGTTTTTTCCTTTAAATTTTATTGAACTGCACCACTTGGTGCGTATTTGTTTTATATTGATACTGCTTCATTATTGATGCTACCCTTTAGCAGGATACAATGACCTTCCTTATCCCTTTTAATTAGATCAATTTTTGTTTTTGCTTGATCTGAGATGAGGATGGGTACCCCTGCTTTTTTGGCTTTGCCTGAAGCATAGTCGATTCTGCTCTACCCTTTTACTTTTAGTTTGAAGGTATCACCCTGTTTCAGGTGTGTTTCCTGGAAACAACATATAGTAGGATTCTGACTTTTAATCCAGTCTGCTAACTGCTTCCTCTTTATGAAGGAGTTTACCCCATTCACATTTATGGTTAGAATGGCTAATACTGTATTGCTTGCCATGCTGTTAACCCCTGCTTATGCTTTTCTCCTTTCCTTCCCTCTTACCGCCCTACCCAGTATTAAACTTATGAACACCACTTGCTTTTCACAGCCCTCCCTTTTTAGTATCCCTCCCCCACCTTAAAGTTCCTCCCCTTATTTTACCCCTATTCCTCACAATTTCTGTATTCCCTTCCTCTTAGCTTACTCCTTTCCTCTCACTTTTCAATGAAGTGGAAGAAGTTTCACTATAAATCAAATATGCCTATTGATACACACTATGTTCATCTCCCTCCTTTCTTTCTCTCAGATATAATAGGTTAGCTTTGCCTCTTCATGAGATGTAGTACCACCACTTTATACTTTTTTATGACATAATTTCCTTTCCACCTCTAGTTTCAAGGACAAATTATACATATGTTCTTTACATATTTTTTACATAGTGACATATAGTTCTTAAGATTTCTTTTTACCTTTTTAGAAATCTCTTGAGTTCTGTATTGGAAGATCAAACATTTTATGTAGGTCTGGTTTTTTCATCAAGAATAGATGGAATTCATTTATTTCTTTAAAATTCCATCTTCTTCCCAGGAAAATGATGCTCATTTTTACTGGGTAAGGTATTCTTGGCTGCATACTAAGTTCCTTAGCCTTGTGGAACATGATGTTCAAGGCCTTTTGTTCTTTTAATGTGGACGCTGCTAGATCCTGGGTTATCCTTATTGTGGCTCCCCTATATCTGAATTGCTTTTTTTCTTGCAGCTTTCAATATTTTTTCCTTCGTCTGATGGTTCTTGAAGTTGGTCACTATATTTCTTGGTGTTTTGATTTTAGGATCCCTTTCAGTAGGTGATCGTTGCATTTTTTCATGTCTATTTTACCCTCTGTTTCCAAAACTTCTGGGCAGTTCCCTTTGATCATTTCCTTGAAAATAGTGTCCAAGCTCTTTTTTTCCTCACATTTTTCAGGGAGTACGATTGTCTCTCCTGGATCTGTTTTCCAGGTCAGTTGTCTTTCTAATAAGGTACTTGACATTCTTTTCAATTGTTTGGTTTTTCTGGGTTTGCTTGACTACTTCATGGTTTCTCCTTGAGTCATTCATTTCTACTTGTTCGAGTCTAATTTTCAATGATGTATTTTCTTCACTCACTTTTTTATATCTTTTTGTAATTGTGCAATTGTGTTTTTAAGTGATTTTTTTTTCTTCTATGAAATTTTTTTCCATTTTATCCATTTTATTTTTTAGAGAACTGATTTCTTTTTCCAGCTCACTAATCCTGTTTTACTTAGAGTTGTTTACCTTTTCCAATTCAGCAATTTTGTTTCTCAATGATTTGTTTTCTTTATCCACTCTGTCTTTAAATGCGTGGAATGACTTCTCCAGGCCCTGTTGCCAAGCTTCCCTTTCCTTTTCCCATTTCTCTTCTAGCTCTCTTGTGAGATCCTTTTTGATTTCCTCTATGAGAGTCTTGTGTATTGAGGAGCAGATCCTATCCCCCTTAGGGGATCTTTACTCATTAATTCATTTACTTATTTTAGTTCATTACTCATTTACTTAGCTTTACTCATTAGTTCATTAGTTTTCTTATTTTCACATTTATTAATCTGTCCTTGGGATTTCTAATTTGATATTTAATTGGGACTTTTCTTGTTTTTTTCCTCGCTTGCCTAGTTGCATGTCCACGACATTGATATCCTCTTTAATTTTTTCACATACTTATTTGGAGAGAAAAAAAATTTGCCTTAAGAACTCACTATTTTGGCTGCATTATCTCATAGGTTTTCATACATTGTTTCATGATTGTAATTCTCGTGGTGGAATTATGGAATGTTTCTGTAATTTTTTGTTTCATCCACTCATTTTTTAGCATTGGATTCAACCATTCTGGAGAGCAATTTGGATCCTTGCAGAAAGGGCTATCAAACTGCACATACCTTTAGAAATGGCAATTGTCTTACGGGGTAAACACACACACACACACACACACACACACACACACACACACACACACACACATATATATATATATATATATATGTATATATGTATATATATATATATACACACATATGTATATGTACACAAACATATATATATGTATGTATATATATACACATATATAAATTAGTACATATATATGTGCCTACATATGTGTATTTCTGCATCTTAATCCTGCCATGGATATAGCTTGTTTTATCATCAGTCTTATAGAATCATGAATGGTCATTATGAAACCATAAATGGTCTTCGTATTGGTCCTAGGTCTTTCCATTTTCAAAGCTGTTTTTCCTGTCATCACTATTATTTCATTGCAATATAAAAATTTCAGAAATGTTCATTTTTATAATATTGATGTTCTAGTACAAACTGTTCTTCTGGGTCTATTCCCTTAGCTCTGCATCAGTCCATAATAGCTTTTCCTATATTTTTTGAATCATCTTCCTCATTTCTTACCTGGAAAGGACTGAAACTCTTGAGTTGATGCAGTGAGATGGGATGACCGAGCACTTAAGGCTAATTACCAATTGGACAATAGTCTATTACCAAATGCCTGGAAAATGGCCCTTCCCACTAATCCCTGCTGGCTCAATCATTTGATGTCTATAGAGAATTGTGGGAAGGATTAGGGGATAGAGTAAGACAAGCCAGTTGCACTTGGGTGGTGGAAGTGGAAAAGGAAGGTCCCAAAGATGCTGTGTCCATTCCCTTCACTTCTACCCATCAAGACCAAGAATAAAGAACAAGGACTTTTGCTTGTCCTGACTCTGGCTGATTCTAAGGTATCCAGGGTGCTAACTCGGTCTTCATATTTAGTGCCCAATGTGTGGATCAAGGCCCTAATTTCACTGAAGAAGTCCCCCGGTGACCAGAAAATAGGGCATTTTAATAGACAAACAGGAAACTTACTTTGTTTAGGGCTAAACTAGTAACCTTTTCTAGCTGAAATGGGGCAGATATTAGGAAAACTTTCTCCCCCATGCCAGCCCCAGCCAAACCCCCACCCCAAAGGGGGGCTTTAAAAAGCCTACTTAAGTAGATTAAGGCTTAACAGTAACTTGGGAACAGATTGCTAGACTCTGGGGCACATTACAGTGCTTGTCCCCTTGGTTCTTAAAGGAAGAAGATAGAGGGCCAGAGAATTGGAAACTAGTAGGAGATCAACTATGTGAATACTACAGTGATAAATGTCTTCATTTAATTTCCAAGGAAGCATTCTATACATACCAAATAAAACAATTGGCCATAAAACATCCTGCAAGTTATAGAAAAGGGAAAAGTTTTTAGAAGAGCCAGATGAGGAAGTGTGAGGAAAAAGAGGAAGACAAAGAACAGATTCATGGTGATATCACCAGAGGCCATGAGTAATTAAATGGGGTTCAAGGGTGTGGTGATTCTCCCTCTCACAAGGCAGCTTCAACTCAGCCTATTGAGCAGGTCCTTGACACGCCCCCATCAACTCCACCTTCCAGGATGGAGGGGAGGAGGAGGAGTGGAAGGGGCAGTAATACCACCAGCACCTCCTCCCCAGCAATCATCCCCTCCTATGACTAGTTTGCAAAAGGCACTACTTAAAGACACAGAAGAAGAGCAGGATTTAGCTGATTTGAAAATAGGAATGTATCCTGTGATTCAACAGTTTAACTCTTCAGGGTCAAGAAAGTACACTCTTTTTGATATAGAAATCCTCAAAGACCTAAAAAAGGCTTGCTCTCTTTATGGGGCTACATCAGCTTATATTAAGATGTTATTACACAATTTGGCTTACAAAGTCTTAATCCCTAGGGCCTGGAAATCTATAGCAAGGACATGCTTAGAACCTGGACAAAACTCCTTGTGGCTTTCTGAATATAGTGAGCTCTGTAGGATACAAACCTAACAAAATAGTCATAGTGGGGTTAATCCTCCTATCACCTATGACCAACTAACAGGTGTAGGTTCTTATGCAGACATTTCAGTACAGATTACCCCATAGCAGCATATGAGCAAATTGCTGCTACTGCTATCAAAGCATGGGCTGTTCCCCCCGGTAAGAACAACAAGGGTGAAGCCTTCACAAAAAGAGCACAAGGGCCAAATGAACCCTCTGCTGATTTTGAGGGACGTTTGCAGACAGCTATCATAGGAACTATTGGTGAAAATGCAGCCACAGAAATTATGATAAGGCAACTTGCTAAAGAAAATGCTAATGAGGTTTGCAGAAAACTTATACTAGGACTACACAAGGATGCTCCTTTAGAGGAGATCATAAGACGCTGTGCCACAGTGGAAACAAATACTTTTTATAGCCAGGTGATGATGCAGACTTCCCAAGATCTGCATATGGAAAGACAGGGTCCCTTTTGGCAAGGGACTTCCAGGGAGAGTCATCAATGCTTTCAAAGACAGCTGAAAGCTCAATGTTGGCATAGAGACAGAGTGAGAAAACAGAGCGGGAGAACAAGACCCAATGCCCCATGTTGAAAATGCAACAGAGGCTTCCATTGGACATCAGAATGTAGACTGATTCAGGGAAGTGGGATGAGGGGCCCAGCCCCAGGGCCCAAGGCAAAATATACTTGGATCATGATGGCAGCCTATGCCACTCCCAGAGAGTGCCTAGAAGTTTAGTAGCCAGACACAATCCATAAGCTAGGAAGCAACCTGATGGGAGAAAGGGATTACAATTGGGGAAAATAGAATTGTATGCAGCTGGGACAACTGAAATAACGTCCTGTAGAGGTGAAATCGGTTCCTCTCCAGCCGATGGATCCCTTGCCTCCAGGCACAGTAGGCTTGACCATTTTACCTCCGGACAGTACTTACAAAACAGTGTCCATCCATACACTAATGGGGGAAACTGAGGAATGTGTAGATAATATCCCAGTCACTAATACAGGTAGCCAATGTGTGACTTATCAACCACAACAAGTAGTAGTATCAGATTTACTGATACAGACTTCTAATGGGCAATCTGGTGATAGTCTCCCAGATTCTAACTGCAAGCAACAAAATCCAGGAATATACTGGACAGCAGCTGGGACAGCTGACCGACCTATGCGCACTATATAAATGGTATAACATTAGAAGGATTGCTAGACACTGGTGCAGATCGCACAGTCGTCACAGGTGCCAGCTGGCCCTGTCACTGGCCAGAGATTAAGGCAGACACTTAGATGTCAGCCATTGGAAGAACAATAGCAGCTGAAGTTAGTGCTACCCCCTTGAGATGGATATTTGAAAGTGAAACAGTAGTTTTTATTCCTTTTATATTGAAAAAATCCCCATCAATCTGTAAGGAAGAGACATTTTACACCAATTAGGATTAAAAATGAGTACTTTGGTTTTTTAGGCAGGGCTGCTGTTGAAGGCCTGCCGCCACTTTCACCTGTTCCTATCCAATGGAAAACTGATACACCAGTGTGCATAGAACAGTGGCCCTTAAATAGCAATAAAAGTCAGGCCTTATTAGATATAGTACAGAAGCAACTTGACCTAGGACTCTTCTCTAAGTCCTTGGAATTCCCCAATATTTGTTGTCAGAATGAAATCTGGAAAATGGAGAATGTTGGCTGATTTAAGAAAGGTAAATGAACAGATGGAAACGATGGGAACTCTTCAACCTGGCATTCTATCTCCTACTCACTTGCCTAGAGAATGGCCTCTGTGGTTATATACATTAAGGATTGTTTCTATTCTATCCCTCTAGATAAGGAGGATATGAGGACAAAAAAAAAGAAAACTAAGAAAGTGAAAAAAGGCTCAATTTGTACTCAGAATTCATCAATTTTGTCTCTGAAAAGGGATAGCTTTATTTCATCATGAGTCCTTTAGAATTGTCTTGGGCATTGCATTGATGAGAATAGCCTACTCCTTACTATTATTGTGTATGAACTATGTTCTTCTGGTTCTGCTCACTTCACCTTATATCCAAGCAATTCTAAGGTTTTTCTGAAACCATGCCCTTTAGCATTTTTGGTAACATAATAATGTTCCCTCACAATCACATCCTACAAGTTGTTCAGTTATGCCAAACTGATGGGTATCCCTTCATATTCCAATTCTTTGCCACTAAAAAAAGGTGATGTAAACCATTTTGTTGAAATAGTTGCTTTCCCTTTATCTTGGATCTCTTTGAAAGACACATATAGTCTTTGCCAGTATTCCTGGGTCAAAGGGTATGCCGAGTTTTATTGTCTATTGGGCATGATTGCAAAAGATTCTCCAGACTGCTGGTTCAAATACACAATTCCACCAAGAGTGCGTTAGTGGCCCAATTTCTGCACATCCCGTCCAGCTTGATCATTTTCCTTTCCTGCCACTTTAGCCAATATGAAAAGTGAGAATTGGTACTTCCAATTGTTTCAATTTGTATTTTCCATTTTATTACTTACTTAGAGTTTTGTCATATGACTATTGATGACTTTGGTGTGTTCTGAAAACTGTTGTATATATCCTTTAATGATTTATCCGTTGTTTGATGGTATTTGTTTTAAATATTGTACTCTATTCACAATATGTCTGGGAAATGAGGCCTTTATCAGAGATATTTGCTGTACGTTTTGTTCTTATTTTCAGAAAGAATATTTTAAAAGATAAAATAATGAGGAAACTGTGAGGCCTGATCCATCAGTTTGGGTACCTTAGAGGATAATCCTATTATCACTTGGGCTACCAGTGTCTCTGAACTTAGCTGGTCAGTCTTTGGAGGACCGGATGTAGCTAGTTCTTCATCAGTCCATCTTCCGAGCCTTTCCCTTTCGGCAGGGCCTGTCCAAAATGACAGAGCCTTCCAGAGCCCAGGGCCACCTCTTTGTGATGTTCATATATCAGAAGACCACCTATTGGCTGACACTGTCAGCCTGGTTTAATCCAGGTTCAGAGGAGGGTTCATTTTGTGGGGACATGTTTGCATTGGTTCACCTCCTATCCCACTATTACCTTCCTGACGGGTAATTTCCCTAACAAGACCTTATTCACTTTCTCTGCTAAGATAGGATTTTTTTGCTAAAAACTTTATATCCCTCTGTTGGGACCTTGTCACCAAAAAATTCAGTCTTTCTATTCATGCATAGCAAAAGTTGACTTCCCAATACCAATAATAAAGTTTTTTGCCAGTCTAGTTTTTCAGGTTTATAAATTCCTTTATGAAGGACCTCTATTCCAACCCAAAGGGCTTCCCGCAACTCTCTGCCCTGTGCTAAATTCCAGGGGAACCAAGGGGACCCTGTGCTGAACCTCATCATTTGGGGACACAACCCCAAACCTCTTCAATATGACTATAGTGTCTAAGTAATGATAAGACTGTAATAAAAATGGCAGCTTAAATTTCTGTGCTGCTTGAATATTGACAAAGCATTTTCCTTGCAACTTCCCTAACGTATAAATGCTTTTGAGCCCATGTTAGAGAGGAAGAAGCTAAAGATCAAAAAGCAGTGAAACAACTTGCCAAAGGACTTGATGACCATAAAGTTCCCTTCTAGTCCTAGCAGATTTTATGAAATCAGACTTTATATTACTATGAATCTTTCAAAGGAAGCACCACAAATTCTGTATTTATTGTGAAAAACCACATTCAAGCTTTACATACTGACATTGATTAGTTGTTTAAGCTGAATTAATTTCTGATCAAAACCTAGTTTTCTGCCTCTGGGCTTTTTGCTCATGCCATTCTTTTCTCCTGAAATGACTTCTTCAGTTCATCCAAGTTAATCCATCCTGTCAATGTCATACCCATTTTTTAAGAACCAAAGCAAATGCCATTTTGTCCATGGAACCTTCCCTTATCTCTACAATTGGAAATTCTCTTTCCTCTTTAAGTGCCTGCAGTTGTGCATGTATGTGTGTGTGTGTGTGTGTGTGTGTGTGTGCGCACATATACATGTGTGCATGTAGGAACTATTTAAGTGGTATGTGTGTTTCTAAGTGGCACAGTGGATAGAGAGGCAGCCTTGGAATTAGGGGAATCTGAGTTCAAATCTGGCCTTAGATACTTACTAGCTGTGTAACGGTGGGAAAGTTACTTAACCCTGTGTGCCTCGGTTTCTTCATCTGTAAAATGAACTGGAAAAGGAAATAGCAAACTCCTCTAGTATCTTGCCAAGAAAATCTTATATGGATCATGAACAATCAGACAGACGGAAACAGCTGTACAATAGAATATGTGTAGGTATTTGTATCTTATCTCCTCTCAGACTTTTCTTTGTACTTCCTTACAATCTTTAGGAGTACCTGGGTCCAATGATTTGTACTCTGGGTCAGGTGATGATAAATAGTGCAGATAAACATTTGATAAATGAATGAATGAAATCACAGTCACCCACTTCAAACTGAATTTAAACTTCAATAAGTTTATATCATGATTACATAGAACAGAATTATATTACAATACATGGATACATTATATTGTACTTCCATGCCTCTCCGTTTATTTTGCTGTTTTTGCTCCCACAGACCTCTGATTTCTTTTAAATTCCCCTTTCTAGATCACTATCTTTTTAACTAACTGACTAGAGCTCTTCAATGACTAGGAATCCTGGATTATGGCAGGTTGATTGCTTCTCAGAGTAAACTAGAGGCACTGAGATTCAGAAGTATGTTCTATATTAACTTGAAGGTTCTGATTGATTGAAATAAGGTAGGATGAAATTCAACATTACTAAAAGAAGAAAAATCCCATCTCTTCAGCAGGAATATTGTGTTCAGGTGATTAAGGTCCAATATACCATCAGTTCCTAGGATATTATTTCCTGACTCGTAGCAGTGGTCTCCAAAGTGGAAGCAGTGGTGTAACCCCAAGGAGAATGCAAACTACTACACTGGAGTTTAGAAATTGGATCACTTCCCACTCTCATTTCTCCAACTTCCTGCTGCATGTAAGCTACCTATCTTCAGTTATTGAATTGAGCAGGTGTCATTGGGAAAATTCCCACCTACCCTCCCCAGTATACCCAATCCTTTTCCCCCTAATCTCCTACTCCACATCATTTTATGACTTAAGCAGAGTTCTTGAATAGTAGATTCTGTATTCTGGGGCAACAATTGAGTAAGAATCTACCCCACTCTTAATATTCTGAGTGGGTAAATTGCATAGAATTTACAGGCACCAATAAACTATGCCAAATTACAAAAATTCTTACATGATCTAATTCCCTATTCAATCCATCCTTTTCCCAAATTTCATTATTACTAATAAAAATTCCACCATCATTCCAATCACCCAGGTTCACAACCTTAGTATCACCTTTGACTCCTCACATTGTCACATTTAAATTATTGCCAAATCTTGTTTCTAACTCCACATCACTCCCGTCTCTCTACTCCCACAGCCATCATTCTAGTTCAGGTCTTCATTATCCCTTCATGGACTATGCAGTTGTTTCCTAATCTCCTTATCTCATTCTTCTCCTGTCCAACTCATCTTCCACAATGCTGCCAAAGTGATTTTTCTAAAGCTCAGGTCTTATTTCTCTATTCTGGGAATTCCAGTAGGAGTAAATATTATTTTGTTCTTATCTCATCATTTTTAAAAATTATACTTTTTACTGGGCTTATATCCCAAAGATATTTTAAAGAAGGAAAAGGAACCTGTATGTGCAAGAATGTTTATGGCAGCCCTTTTTGTAGTGGCTAGAAACTGGAAACTAAGTGGATGCCCATCAATTGGAGAATGACTGAATAAATTGTGGTATGTGAATATTATGGAATATTACTGTTCTGCAAGAAATGACCAACAGGATGATTTCAGAAAGGCCTGGAGAGACTTACATGAACTGATGCTGAGTGAAATGAGCAGGACCAGGAGATTGTTGTATACTGCAATAACAATACTGTATGATGATCAATTCTGATGGGCGTGGCCCTCTTCAACAATGAGATGAACCAAATCCAATAGAGCAGTAATGAACTGAAACAGCTACACCCAGTGAAAGAACTCTGGGACATGACTATGAACCACTACATAGAATTCCCAATCCCTCTAGTTTTGTCCGCCTGCATTTTGGATTTCCTTCACAGGCTAATTGTACACTATTTTAAAGTCCGATTCTTTTTGTACGGCAAAATAACTGTATGGACATGTATACATATATTGTATTTAACTTATACTTTAACATATTTAACAGGTCAACCTGCCATCAGGGGAAAGGGGTGGAAGAAAGAAGGGGAAAAGTTGGAACAAAAGATTTTGCAATTGTCAATGCTGAAAAATTACCCATACATATATCTTGTAAATAAAAAGCTATAACAAAAAAATAAAAATTATACTTTTTAAATGGATTGTATGATATAAATGATTATCAATAGTAATACTTAGATATATAATTTAAAACAAGTAATTATATACATAATTCAAGGTGCATGTTCAAAGATTTTTTTTTTTTAGAATAAGGGCATACAATCAAAACTCTTAAAAGAGAGGGAAGTTACTTCTAAGGCATGAAAAACCATGTGCCCCTCCCTCCCAGTTTCCTGACACTTAAAGATGATATCACATTGCAGAGTAATATCACTTGCTAGAGAATAATCACATACACAACATTTATTCATAGCTATATTTATAACTGAGATCTTTTCCCCCATTGTTAGGACTGTGGTGTATTGGAAGTTTATTCTTCTCTTTAGAATCTGAGTTTACTTTCATATCCCAAAGGAATCCCTAAGGGAATTCCCAAGGGAAAAACCTATAAGCACCTCCACCAGAGGGTCATCAGATTCATCTCCATCCGATACATGATTCCAACTTTTCTTCAGCTTCATGAAGGGAGAAATATTCTGGGAAAAAAGCAACCATCTCCATCAGTTCCTTAGCCCAGTTACTATATCAGAGATTTCAGGGAATTTCCTCTTGAGCAAGTCTGATACTCTATCTCAGTTGTGATGAGTTATGCTCCCATTGGGAAGGTTCATTTGCTCTGTATTGCCTGGCATATATTCTCCTCTATATGCTTTGGTATGCTAGTGCTCTTCCTTGCCTTAGGACTGCCACCCAGGTCTCCAACCTGGATCTAAACAAGGGCAAAGAAACAGTGTCCTACCTCAGTGCTAGCAAAGAGATTCTTGTAATCTCCTATTCAATTGTTTGAGTCCCTTACTATCCGTGGGCTGAGAGCTCAGGAAGCAGCTATTCCAGTTGCTGATTCACTATGAGATCAAGACCAAGACCTGCTTCTGGTTTGTGGGGGTTCAATCTGTGCTGGCATGGTCTGGCTAGTCTGTGCTCCACTCTCACCCAGGTGTGATAAGACTTTTTCTGATGACCTTCAAGTTGTATTTAGCCAAAAATTATTTTACATTGATGAGAGCAAAAGTAGACAGCCCTGTAAAGTTATGTAAATACAAACTCAAATGGTCTTACATCCTCTGGAGACAGGATGAGTCTCCAGAAATGTCTCTTTTCATATATAAAATCAAATTCTTAGATTCCTGTAATAAAATAGACCTTCAGAAAATGTCTCTGTGCAAAATCACTTTTTTTTTAATCACAGCCTTTGAGTAAGCGAATTTCCTTCACTAAAGAGCCTGTGCCTTGGAGAACAAGGGAATCTTTCACCTATTCCTGCCACACCTCTCCTTCATTACCCTGCCCCCATCATTTGGTGGTCCTTCCATGAGGTTTTGTTCACAAGAGTTTTTTTTTTCCCATTGAGGTAAACCCACATCATCACCCTTCTACAGTGTGTGTGGGGGGGAAGACAGCTCAAATTCCCTGGGGAACACATAGGCGGAGCTGTCCAGAGGTTAATGCTCAATTCGGATTGGTTTGGGTCAAGGACGCTTGGACACACAAATTTCTGCACATTGACAAATAGCACTCTTACTGAAGAGAACTTTTGTCACATTTTCCTGTCTCTAGGAACTCCTGGAGAAGGACAGAGCTATAGAAGCGTAAAGCTTGGGCTTGTGGCAGGATGGGTCAGCTTCCTTCCTCCATTCCTAGAGATTCTCCTTTAGGCTGTCTCTTAAAAAATAGGGACAAATTTGGCTTGACAGATTTAAAATCGAAAAGGCTCATCCATTTTTGCAATATTGTATGGCTGCAATATAGGTTAGACAACCAGAAGGACATGTCAACTTAATGACTCAATCAATTTCACTACTATTAGGGAATTGATTTATTTTGCAGGAAACAGGGTAAATGGACCGAAATTCCCTATGTATGGGCTTTCATGGGTCTCTCCCAGGATCCTAAATTGAGGTCAAACTGCAGAATGTTGCTAGTTAAGTTTACTGTGGAGGAACTGGAAATAGATACTGATACCCTGAATGACCCCCTCTTTTTTACTCTTTTGGGGGTGGCAAGGTGTCTGCCCCACCCTGAGGCCCTCAGCGGGACGCTCCCAAATTGCCTCCAGAGCTGCCCCCTTATCAGAAGGGGGATCTCAGATCCCATATTATCCAACTCCCATGACTCAGTTATTGGAAGTAGCCTTTGGGGTATTCAATTAACAGGGATCGAGAGGACCACCAAAAGGCCAGAGCAAAGAACAGAAAACAGGCCTAGATTCTGGCTGCTGCTATTTCCAAGGGGCTCCAGGGTTCGTGCTTTAGGTGCAACAAGCAAGGTCACTAGGCAAGGGCATTCATTTCCCTCTGAAGAGTCAGCCTCCAGGCCCTTGCCCTATATGCAAACAGAATACCGGGAAAGGTCTCGTCCTTCAGGCCTCTCAAGACCTGGACTGGTGAGGCCCTGGGTTTGGCTATGGGCCCCCTTCCTCCATCAGCGATGCTGAGCCCAGGGTGACTTTGGACATAGCAGGTGGCTCATCTCGTTTCTCTTTGATACGGAGTCTCTCTTAGTGTTCTGCTCTCACACTCAGGTCCCTCCCCCCATAAGGTGATGGGAATTGAGAGGAGACATAGAAACTGTTTGGAAACCCTCCCCCTGCCTTGCCGGTTCGGGGACCTATTGTTTCCACATTCTTTTCCAATTATCCCTTCTTGTCCCAGCCCATTGATGGGTAGAGACTTGATGGTGACACTGGGAGCTCAAATCTCCAAATAATCTCTTTGTGCTCTTTTCCAGACTCCCCTTCCCCCCACATTCCTTGTGAAATGTGGGAGGAAATAGACTCTTTCGTGTGGGACCAGGGCATCCCTGGAAGAGCAACACATGCCACCCCAGCCCTCATTAAACTGTGGGATCCTAGTGTATTTCCTCATAGGTGTCAATACCCAATTAAGCAGGAAGACAGGATAGGGTTGCAGCCTCTGATTGGCAAGTGCCTTAAATTCAAACTCCTCATCCCCTGCCACTCCCCCTGTAATACTCTGATTCCTTCCATCAGGAAGGCAAACAGAGATTACCGCCTATGCAGGATCTTAGAGTGATTAATGAAGTGTTCATTCCCATTCATCCCATTGTACCCAATTCATGTAAGATTCTCACATAGATTCCTGGGAATACACAATGGTTTTCCACCCTGGACCTTAAAGATGCCTTTTTCTGCATACCTTTGCATAAGGACTCAAGGTTCCTTTTTGCATTTGAATGGGCTAAGCCAGGGGAACTCCCCCACCAGCTAACCTGGACTACTCTGCCTCAAGGCTTCCATGATAGCCCACACCAGTTAGCTAAAGATTTGAGAGACCTGGAGCTGTCCAGCAGCAGCCTTATCCAATATGTGGATGATATTTTGCTCTGCAGCCTGACCAGAGAGGAGTCTCTGACAGCGGCCATAAAGTCCCTAAATTTTCTAGCCTCAGGAGGCTATAGGGTCTCCCTATTAAAGGTCCACATTGCCCACCAGTCTGTCAAATATTTGGGCCACAATCTCACCCACCTCTCGCTCTCTAACTGAGGAAACAGGCTTCCTTAAGCCTGCCAGATCCTGCCTCAAAGAAGCAGCTGTGTACCTTTTTTAGGCATGGCTGGCTTCTACAGGATCCTGGATCCCCAATTTTGGGATTATTGTCAAACCCCTGTGTGATTTTATTCAAGGTCCCAATAACCTTCCTCTTGAATGGGGACCTGATCAGGCCAAGTCTTTTAAAACCCTGAAAGCCAAACTGACCTCTGCCCCTGCCCTTGCCCTCCCTGACTTACAGAAACCTTTCACCCTGTATGTAGATGAGAGGCATGGGAAGGCTTTGGGAGTCCTTACCTAGCCTCTAAGACCTGATCCCAGGCCTGTGGCTTATTTCTCAAAGAAGCTGGACTCAGTTTCCCTAGGATGGCCTTCCTGTTTCAGAGCAGTGGCTGCCACAGTCCTGTTAATTAAGGAAGCCTCCAAACTGACCCTGGATTAGTCATTAGAAGTTGTAACCCCTCACAGAGTCCAAATCATTCTAGAAGCCAAAGGGCATCAGTGGCTCTCCAGCAGGATGCTTACTAGGTACCAGGCCCTCCTGCTAGATACCCCTGTCCTGACTCTCTGGGTCTGTCACACTCTAAGTCCTGCCACTCTTCTCCCTGACATCTCTCAGCCGGGAGAGATTGTCCATAATTGTGAGGAAGTTATAGATTCTGTCTACTCCAGTAGATCTGACTTAAGGGATGTCCCCCCTTGAGAACCCAGAAGGGGAGTGGGTCACAGATGGGTCTGGATTTCTTGAGAATGGGGAGAGAAAGGCGAGTTATTCAGTGGTGTCTCTTCATAGCACTCTGGAGGCTAAGCCACTGCCTCCTGGGACTTCTGCTAAGAAGGCTGAGCCCTAACCAGAGCTTTAGAACTGGGGAAGGGGATGAGAGTCAATATCTACACTGACTCCAAATATACTTCTCATATCTTGCATGCTCACGGAGCTATTTGGAAAGAAAGGGGCTTCTGCATTTATTGCAAGCTGTCCGTGAGCCCAGAGAGGTCTGGGTCACATTCTGTAAAGGGCACCAGAAGGGAAATTCACTTCAGGCTGAGGGAAACAGGTTGGCAGATTCTGCTGCTAAAACTTTCCCCACCAATAGCACCTTTAATTCCTTCAGCTGCCTGATTCTTTTACCCTTTCCTATAGTACACAGGAAAAAGCTCTCACAAAGGAACGGGGGTACACCTTTTCTCCCTCTGGTTGGTTTCAAAGCCCTCAGACCACCTCTTACTCCTGGAGGCAAGTGAGTGCAAACTGATCTCTGTTCTGCACCAGGCCATGCACCTGGGGAGAAATGCTCTCCATTCCCTGGTAAAACGCATTTTACTGGCCACAAACTGGAAAAAATGATCAGACAGGTCTGCCAAGCCTGCCCAATCTGTACCCAGATGAATCCTGAGGGAGCTTTTAAGCCCCCACCTCTCCTGAAGCCAGTCCAGAGGAGAGGCTGGACCCTGGTGAGGATGGGAACTAGTCTTCACGCTTATGTTCCCCTGTAGAGGTTCTAACTGTGTAAAAGCTTCTCCTTTCAGGACAGCCAGGAGACTGCTTCAGATTCTGACCTCAGGTACCATCTGTGCACCTAAGGGATATGCTTTCCTTTGCAAAGTAAGTTCCCCATCTCCCTTCCAGCACCTCTAAGGGGCTTATTAAGAGAAATGCCTCTAATTGAAAACCTCACCCACCTGTGATTCTCTCCTCCCAATACCTGACTCCTTTCAAACATTACGGGGCTTGCACCCAAGGCTAGGCTACTTGATTACCCCTTTCACTGCCCTAGACACAGCCCCCACTCCTCTGAGGAGACATAAGCAGTGATTTGGGGAGAATGCTCTGTGGTAATTGAAGAAAGGGGCTGGAATGCTAATTCCCTGGGTTGGATACTTAGAGCATGACAACCTGATAGCTACAATCCATCAGCTTGCTCATTTCCTGAGGAAGATCCAGGAATCTTGACTGGTTAGCCAATATGGTTTTCGATAATCGCATGGCTTTAGATTATCTTCTCACCTCAAGATGTGGTGTCTGTGCTCTCTGGTCAACACCCCTTGCTGTATGTACAACAACTACTCAAGGAAAGTTGAGCTGCGCACTGAGAGAATCTTACAAAAAGCTGCCTGGATGCAAGACATCCATGAGCAGTTTCTCACACCTCCCCAGTCCTCCTCTGGGTGGAATTCCTGGATATGGTCCCTACTGGTCCCTATACTAACTCCTCTTCTGATGATTATCCTTTTGCTCATATTTGGTCCCTGCATTTTCAGATGGCTCGTGAGATTTGTTTCCTCTAGACTTTGACTTGCAAACTTCCAGCTTCTCTTACAACCTGGAGATCCTGAGACAACTGATGTACAAACTCCACATCCACTGGACACTGCAGCTACTGCTTTCAGATCTCGTTTTTCTCCCCAAAGCACCACTTCTTCTCTCCCCTTCCCTCCTCCGTTCCCCCCCCTTAGGGTCAGCTCTACGGCCATTTCTAGCAGGAAGTAACTAGAAGACCTGAGACCTTCAATTCTTTTCCCAAAAGAATTTGGGCTTATTGTTTGAGGGGGGAGATGATGAGAGCAAAACTAGACAGCCCTGTAAAGTTATGTAAATACAAACTCAAATGGTCTTATGTTAGGATTCTTCCAAGGTGCTAAGTTACTGGAATGGATAAGAGACAATAATTATCTAATTTAGCCTGGTTCAGTGTGATTGATCTCACCCTACAAGGAGATGTTATGGACCAGAACTTGAAACAAGGTACTGAGTGGAATTGAGGAGACAATGGTTAAATCTGATTTAGCATTAATTAAATTCTACAACAAATAATGGTTTCCTCTTGATATAATGATTGGTGTGTACTCAGTGTGGAACATATAAGCAAGAAGCTCTCAGAACTTTGGGAGAACTTCAGGGGACTTTGGAAGATTCACAACTAGGATTGACTTTCAGGAGATTCACAAGCCCACAGAAACCCACAATCCCACACTCTTGGAGTCTGATTCATTCTCACTTCTACCTTTGTGCTTGGCTAGAGACATTTGGACAAGAGCTCTCGGGGAACAAAGGAGAGAGATAGGCCTCTATTAAAGCTAACCAGGCCCAAAGATTCAAGACTTTGAAGGACACAATAAAGGATTTGGACGTTTAACTCCTGGCTGCATTTGAGGTGATTATTGAAACTGAACTGAAGCCAAGGCTGCTCCAGAAGCTCCTCAAGAAATCTGTCCCAGAGAAGGATTACAATTTAAAGAAAAGAACATTACAGTCTTATATCCTCTGGATTCAGGATGAGTCTCCAGAGAATGTTTCTTTTCATATGAATCTCCAGAGAATGTCTCTTTTCATATAGAAACTCAAATGGTCTTACCTATTCTTATTTTCCTGTATAAAATAGGCCTTCAGAAAATGTCTCTTTGCAAAATCAATTCTCTCTTGAAATGATAACTGCCCACCAAGAAAGCCTTTATCTTGGTGTCTCTCTAACAATAAAAGCCTTTTTTATCACAGCCTTTGAGAAAGTGAATTTCCTTCACTAAGAGCCCGTGCCTTGGAGAACAAGGAAATCTCTCACCATTCCTGCCACACCTCTCCTTTGCTACCCTGCCCTCATCAACTCCATCCTTTTGTGCATTGTACTGTTTTAGGAATTGTTTTATAGCATTATTTATAGCATTATTGGAGGGATTTGGGGGAAAGCTCAGGCAACTCCCAGACTTTTCTCCACCATCTTAGCTCCCTTTTCTCAGTTCTCATCTTAAAATGGTGAGAAATGACTAGACCTTAATTAAAATTCCACAGAAAAAGGTTCACCTAAGTCTAAATTGCCCTGTAGTACCTGGGATCATAAAAAAAATTCATCCTTTGTTAGCCTATTTTCAGTAGATGAAGGAGAATTCCAATTCTTTTCTTCTCATCCCTCTCAACCAAATACATTAGTCAAAGGTATCTGAGGATGATAATCAGGACTCTTTTTTTTTTTTTTTTTTTTTTTTTTTTACTAGATGCCTCACTAGAAGATGAGGTAAAGATAAGCCTTTTATCTCTTACTACCCATCAATAACCATCCTGAAGTCCTTATAGAGAAGGCAGCACCTTTATCACATCAGAGATAAGACATTTTCTGTACAAAAAAGGACAGCTTGTAAGCCACCTGCCATACTATTACCTCAGTGTGGAAATAAATTTAGAAAATCCACCTCCTTCCCATCTCCAAGTGTGATGCAAACCTAAAATAATTAGGAATAACTTTTCTCTCATATAGTTTGATTTGAGACCACACTTTGGGTACTTTGTATAAGAAGAGTAAAAAAGAAGTTTTTAGGAATTTTTGAATTTTTTTTTTTACCAATAGTTTTTGTTTTTATCTTTTTGAACTGCTTTTTAATCATCTTGAAAACTGTTTCTACCTGAGGGTATTAGAATAAGATTTTAATAAAATGCTTTTTGTTGGAACCTTTGGGATCTAATCGATCCTTTGCACCAGATGCAAACAGTGACTTAGGTGCCTTCTGAATGATGGGGGTGTGAAACTGTGTTCCCTTTTGAAATTAACACTCTCAAATTCTGTCTCCTTTGATTCCTGACTTTCCCAAGCTCCACAGAGTCTGTGTGAGAGCTTCTCAAGCTGGGCTAATTCTTTTTTTTTTTTTTTTTTTTTTAATTATTATATATATATATATATATATAATATATATATATATATATATATATATATATTTTATAATATTATCCCTTGTATTCATTTTTCCAAATTACCCCCCCTCCCTCTATTCCCTCCCCCCGATGACTGGCAATCCCATACATTTTACATGTGTTACAATATAGTCTAGGTACAATACATGTGTGTGAATATCATTTTCTTGTTGCACAATAAACATTAGAATCCGAAGGTACATGCAACCTGGGCAGACAGATATTAGTGCTAACAATTTACATTCCCCTCCCAAGCTGGGCTAATTCTAAGACAAATGACTTCCATTGATAACTGGATCTCTATTCAAATTCAGACTGAAAAAAGCCTTCAAAGTAATTTCAATTGGGAGATCCTGGTCTGATCAGTTCAAACAGCAACCAGTCCCTCACCAAGATCTACTCATAAAAGGGGTTTCTGTTCTTTCATTTTTTTTGCAGAATGTCCAAAGCCTGCCAGGACTTCTGCCTGCTGTGGAGAAACCTTTTTTTCAGAAAAAAATAAAAATAAAAAACTTTTGTTATTTCCCTAATTGGACTTTGCCACAAAGAAGTCAGTTTTTCTAGCAAAGCTGACTTCTCATCCAAACAATAAACTTCCATTCTTGCACTTAAAACTCCTTGGGTTCGTGAATTCTTTCATGAAGGACCTGCTTTGACCAAAAGGGGATTTCCACAACTCTCTAACTGCCACTGGAATTCCATCAGTGGAGTCTTGGTTAATTATATAGAATTGCTTCAATAAAACTCATTGTAATAGATCTTATGTTACTTTTGCATGTGATGGGTTTAATTCTGAACCTGAAAAGGTTTTCCCTTTTCTAGTGTAGAGTTTGAGTTAATGTCTCATTCAAAAAGGCTTTTTCTAATAAATAGTTTCTAGAGAAACTAATCAAGCATCCTCAATTAAAAACAACTTGAACTCACATAAAAAGCTTTCATTCATGTTAGTGCACAGCATTCCCTAATACATCATCTTGATCTCAGGCTTTCCTGTTTCCTACTTTAGATCCAGATATGGTCATCTGATTTATCATTGAATGGGAATTTCCTTTTCCTTTTATCTTCCTCTTTTTCTTTGGGGACTGATTGACAACTCAAAAGTATCTTTGCTACTGTGAAGTGTAGAACAATCTGCTGCCCTATAACTCTATAGCATATTCTAGTATTTTTGACTTATGGACAGGATAGGCTACAGCTCCTTTCCAAAAGGTGTTTCCACAATTATGTCCCTTCCCATTTTCTTTATTTACCCTTCCATTGTGCCCTTTGAAATTCTTCTCCTGTAAACAAGCTGTCTTTGAAATTGTTAGCAAATCTATCTTTTTCCCTTTCAGTAAATGTTTTACATATGTTTTCTGTTTTCCTTACATAAGTATATGTTTTCTTCCCCAATAGGTAGTCGGAATCTCCTTGAAGGCAAAGATTTTTTTTTCTTTATACCTTTGTATCTCTACTACTTACTATCATGCTTGACACAAAATGGTATTTAATGAATAATCTGAAAAGTTTCAAGGGAAAGCTGAAATTGTGACCCAGAGTTATAGTCCAGTGAAGGTCCCAGTGGACTCTGCCATCCTTATCTTTTCATTTTATTTTTCTGAAGCCTTGGTTTCTCATATGGCAGTACTATGGCTCAGATGAAATGATGGATACCAAAACAGTTTGTAAAAAGTAATTTTGTTGTTCATTCATTTTAGCCATCTCTGACTTCATGACCACAATTGGTGTTTTCTTGCAAAGGGTGATTCCCTTCTTCAGCTCATTTTACAATTTAGTAAACTGAGTCAAACCAGGTGAAGTAACTTGCCCAGGTTCCCACAGGTACAGTAAGTACCTAAGACTTAAATTTAAGTTCAGGTCTTTCTGATTCCAGGGCCAGCACTCTACCCACTGAGCTACCTAGCTGCCTTTGGGGGAGATAGATGCTAAATGACTTATTAGAAAGGATTTGAGGAAGGATTTGAATGTTGGTCTCCTTGACTCCAACTCTTACATTCTACCCCCCCTAATCATCACTGGCTTTTTAAAGATATATTATTTATAGTAGATGCCAACATTCAAAATTACAGACTACACTAAATCTAAATAACAAATTCCATTTAAGAACAATGCCTGTGCAACCACATACATTTACAAGTTCTAATTAATAGCCTATGATCATACATTTTATTTTACAAGCAAATACAAATTTATTTTATACTTTACGTACATGAGAATGTACATAATGTGTACATGGCAATATAACAGAACTTGTCCTGTGAGCAAATATCAACTAGCTCTCTGAGCCTATTCAATAGTTACTAAATTTAATGGAGCATATTCCTGACCCTTGTTGTCTGAGCAATAATGGCGCCAATGCAGCTGAAATAGGCTAGACCAGGCTAGCAAGCTGCCACTATTAAACCCATGCGCACTTAAATATAAAGACTTTCCATGAGATAGATCATCGTTTTTTAAGTCTTTATGCTGTTCCATTTCAAAAGCATTACCAGACCTCCAGCTCCTTTGACTGAGGCTCTGACCACTCTTTCCTAACTCTTTCTGGATTTGCTGATATTGGTAAAGTCTATGGTTTGTCCACAACATAACATTCTTATTACTGGCTATAATACAGCTTAGGCCATGCCCTTTCTCCACCCAATATCTTTTCTCACTCATTAGACTTGTTAGTTATTCAGTCATTGGCACCAAAGGCACCCACAGTGGTTGAGGACTGAACAACTCTTTTATATATCTATTTCCCTTGAGAGTCACCTTGAAGAGAGAAAATCTCCTTCAACCCTGCCTCTGTGAGATACCACTCCAGGGAAACAGATAACTTAGGTGGGGCCGGTTGAGTCTTGAGCTAGAGAATTCCAAACCTATTCAAATGTAGATCTTCCATTTAATTCAACTCAAGCTGTACTGGGCTGGGGGGGGTGGGGAAGGAGGGGAGGGCCATCAAGAGCAACCACCAGCTCTTAGCCAACTTGAGCTGTCCCAGCCCCCACTAAGATATTCAATATAAAAGAGCCAAATTAAAACCCTCTCTTTGCAGAGTTTCCAAACATGCCAGTTATGCCATGCTTGGGATGCCAAGGAGCCTCTGTCCACTGGAATATTCTTTTCCAGTGTTATTGTCCTCTCTTTATCCTCATCTATTTCCCTAACCAGACTTTATAGCTCTCTGTCAGGATTTCTAACCTTACTTCCAATCCCCATAATAAACTCTTTTATCAATCTAGGTTTTCAGGTTTGTAACCTCTCCATCTCCAGAATCCCGAACCTGCCACTAGACCTTATCATTTAACTCCCTGACCACCAGAAACCCTAATCTCATTTTGGTTCCCTAAATCTGAATCTTATCAACCTTACTTTTTTTTTTTAATGTAAAATATGGTTTTTATTTTTAAATTCATTTCAGCAAACAAAAATCTTTTTTCTCAATACCCCATGATAAAATAATCTTTTAAAAATATGTGTAGTCAAGCAAAGCATGTAGGAACATTTGGTCATAGCCAAATCAATATATGTCTCAATCTTCACCTTTTTTGTCAGAAGATAGTGTTGTGCCACATTTCCCTTTTACTGTTCTGTCTCAATTTTCCCAATTGTCCTGCCTCAGTTTCCCTAAATTGTCATGTCTCGATTTCCCTGAATTATTCTGCCCCAGTTCATAATTGTTCTGCTCAATCCTGCAATACCACATCTCCATCCTAATTATCATGATTCAGATAAGGAGAAAGACCTTCCATCTTAGACATCATGACTCCAGACCTTCCCTACTTATTAGAATGTCCAGTGCTTCCCCCCATTCTGTCATTGTTCTCTTATGCCACAGTTCTCTTTTATTGTCCTGACTTAATCTCCCTAATTATCTTGACACAATCCTGACTCAGTTTCTCTGCTTCAGTTTATAATAACTCAAAACTCAATCCTGCAAAACTTCCCCTCCCTCTTTATCAGAATATCTGATAAGGATAAAATATCTTATGTTTTAGAATATCACAATGCCTCTCCCTATCCCAAGCTACTGGAATGGCAGATACTGTTTTATCAAGATGCCTCTCCCCATTTCGGGGGTTCCTTCCCCCATTAGATTATCCCATCCCCCATGCCCTATCAGAATTGGATTATCAGAGTCCCGTTCGGCTCTCAGCACCCTGACTCTGCCCCTGTCTCCATCTATCCCCTGAGTCTGAGCCATGTGTATATAGGTCATTGAGAACTCATATTGTTTGCTGGATTCTTGGAGACCATAGTCTCATTCAGCCCTGGGACGAAACCATGGATCCATTTGGTCCCAGTAAATCTCTCCCATTTAATAAATTATTAAATACTCTTTAATCTCTACCTTGCTTCAGTTTCTCCAGCATTACAGTTCTTCTTGATCCCAACTTATCAGAATGTCCAGTGCCTCCCCCAACCCTGTCAGAACCAGATTGATAGTCCGTTCCTGTTCTCAATGCTCTGACTCCATCCCTGCCTTGGTCTACCCTCTACCTGCCTCAGTTTCTCCAGCATTTCAGTAGGTGCCACATTCTCTTTACAAAATCCTAAGACAGCTACTCCCTTATCTCTAGGACATATTAATACCCCATAAAAGAGAAAATATTGGAGAAGCATACTTAATGGGAATATTCATTAGGAAAAGGACTATAATGCTCACTTTCTTCTTCAGGAAGGAACACTTCTTCTGCTAGGTTAAATTTGGACATTTCTTCCTTAATCTATATATTAATGTCTATATGTAACCTATATATTAATGCCTTTCTCTGGACACAAGTTCCAATAAGAAAATCAGGTTTGAATTATTTAGCATTATCACTTACCTTCTTCTCATCTTGGGTTTCAGATACCTCTTCCCTGGACAAAGAAGACAGAGAAGACTCTTAGAATATTTATAGTACTTTTAGAAAATTAAAATTTTGAGAAGACTCAAATTATTTAATCAGACCCCTATAGAGGCCTGGCTCAACAACATGATCATGTCCTTTCAGAGTCCTCTTCTATAAAATTGTTTGATGGGAAGCTGCTTGACAGGACACAGTTGTGAGGAATACTTTACATCATATTCCTTTTTGCCAACCTTAATATATATTGGGAAGTTTTCTCTCTTTTTTGTAGAAAGCAACTACTTACCATTCAGTGACAGCTGATGCCTTTATGGCCCCTACTATGGTTCTTGAGCTGAATCTCACCAAGTTGTGTGTTAAAATAATAGCTTTATTCTCTTTTTCCTAATGAGATAAAAATTAGGTCATTCAACGTGACTTATTCCAAGCATTTTAAAAGAAATTAATTTCTCTCTAAACTAAAGCTATGTGTATACACATCCAAATAATTTGAATCAGTTTCAAAAACAAAAAAAAAGTTTTTTAATAGGGGGAAGGTATCTACCTGCTGTTAAATAATTATTTTGATTGATTTTTTTAAAAATCCTTGTTTCAGAATGAGTTAAATGTACCCTGAAATAGCTAATCCTTATATAGAGACGGACAATTTGCAAGGTTTCCTCAAAATGATGTATGTTCCAGGAAACCATTGCAGTTTTAAAGTTGCCTAAAACTAAAAGAAGCCATCTCAGGATAAGGTTGCCCCTATGAGAATAGAAGTGGCTGGGCAAGAAGTAGGGTCAATACTGTTGTCATTCTATATCTTCCAAGATGGGGCAAAATTCCTGTGACCAAACTCTAACTACAGTTATTAGAATATACAATCTTTTCTCCTCAGTTCATGCTCTTTCATTCTAATTCACTTTTTCTGCCCTCAGACACCAGTAACTGAAGAGCAAGCTCACCTTATCTTACTATTCTAGTTTGAAAAGTGATTTAAAGATTAAGCATTTAAAGATTCTCACTTACTTTCTTGGCTCGAACTGCTCCCATGTCTTCCTCCCTACAAAAATAGGCAAAAGGGTGGTTGTTGTTTTGAATACAAACACATACACATGTTTATATACATATATATGCATATGTTCATATATATATATTAAATATATTATATTTGTATATGTCCTATATACATAGATATATGAAAATTGGTGTCAAGTCAAAAGATGAGGTAAATAAGCCTTTGATATAGAAGCCAGCTCAAGGAAAGAAATTTGAGGTAGGAATCATGCCAGGAAGCAATGGGTATCATAGAGAGAAATCAGATTTATAGTGGAAAGATGAGAACTTGTATTTAATTCCTAATTGTGCTACTTACAATCTGTATTGAAAACAAGTCACTTAATTTCTTCAGGCCCCAATTTATTCATTTATAAAATGGGAAGGGGAGGAAGGTGATTTCTAAGATTTCTTCCAGCTCTAAACCTTTTCATCCTATCTCATAGGATCATAGAACTGAATCTTTACTCTAGTTTCCTTATTTTCTTCTCCACTTCTCTGCCAAATAGACTATGAAGGAAACTATAAAGCAATGATATAACATGTCCTATGGGAAATTTTTCTTCCATTTTACCCTTTAGATAAATAAAGTAAGGATTAAATAAAAAATCTTGATCAAACATAAATCATCTGAGTGGGCAATGGGGAGAGGGGATGTATCTTGCTGTGTTTTTAGGATAGACCCAGTTATTAATTTTGAAAATATTAAAAGATTGGTTATTTGATTGTAGGAAATTTATGAGTCAGAAGACTTAAGGGAAATGAATTAACTATTTCCTCAATTTCTAGTTACATATGGAATAGTTAGAGATGGAAAACTACTTGGTATAGTGTGGATATAGTAGAAATGGTAGATAAGAAAATGCAGATTATATATTATATAACTCATGGACCATTACCAAAACTCTCAGCTCACACAGACCAGATTTGATTTTAGGAGCTTTCTTTGAATCTCTGTATAGTCCTTCTCTAAAAGATCAAGGTCAGAGACATAGTTCAAGTATATTAACTAAAACTGAACTTGAATTAGGGCAAAACAAAGACTTCCTCAGTTGGGCCATGAAGACTCAGTCTAAGGTAGATTAATTTCACATCCTGAAAATCTACCAAGTAGATACAAGGTGAAGAAAATTGCCTCATCATCAGAACTTGTATGACACAATAATTAAGTGGACTGATCCTTCAGGTGAGAATCAGAAACAATGAAAGTCTGGTGTGATATATTTTCAGTCCTGAAATATGAAAATAATCAGGGGAAGCTCTCCAGTATTTATAGATGTATATGGTATCAGAAGACAAAGAATTACACAGAATAAAAAGTTGGGAGAGAGATTATGATCTGAATTCGAAAAGAATGCTTCTACACAAGAGTGAATCACAAATTCATAGCATTAAAATAAGACATAGTTGATATTGATGATATTTACTGCAACTATCTAGGTGCACAAACCATCTCAATAGCTTCATTTCATGAAGCAGTCAGTTTTCAGAATCAGAAACAAGCAAAATAATGGTAGAATAACTGGTACTCAATTCTCTGCGGGAACATCAACATATAGGGGGGGAGATGAAAAGTGGGGCAACTGATGATAGAATCAGAAAGCTGTTTTAAGTACTATTAAATGAGTCGCTTGATCAGCCACTGGTTCTTCAACTTAGCATTAGCTAGCATAGAAGACAAGATAGAAGAGAAGTAGTAGTAGGCAGTGATGAAACCTTGGAGCAGAAGGCATAGAAGAATCCCTGAGATAATGTAATGGATATCTAGAGGGCCACAACTATAGGTTCCAAAGTAAACCCACACTATTCCTCCTCCATCCTCACTTTCACAGCCTCTACTGGTTCAATATTTTTAAGTGATTTTTATTCATAACTTTTGTTTTTACTGTATTTCTGAGTATATTCTTCCTCTCTCCACCATCCAGTGAGACATCATTTGTACCAAAGAAACAAACAGGAAAATCAAGTTGACAAAACTAGTACCAAAATTTTTTTTTCCCATGCTTCTCTGAATTCTTTGTTTTTCTTACAGCATAGCTATATTTCATTAATACATATACCACATTTTATTTAGCTATTGTCCAATTGTTGAAAATTATGATGGTATGAGACCTTTCTATCAGTCTGTGATTGAAGGTCCACTCTTGATACTTGCTATTATCACCATTTCAATTCCTTAGAAGCATATCTCCCATTTATTATTACTGCATAATGGAAGGGAGAGAGATTTCCTTCTAATTTAGCCAAGAAAAATTAGATTTTCTCAAAAGAAATTACAAAAAGAATTATAAAACAAACACTAGAAAAGTATATTAGACAAGAATGAGTTTAGAGTATAAATTTCAGATCAACAAGCAAACAGACAAACAAATCTTGTATGGCATGGTTCTAAATCATAGAAATACTTTAGTCATGAGTCAAAAAGCAACAACTCAGCAACAATTCATATCCTCACATATAATTGCATAAATTAAATTCATTATCTTTGCATTAATATGAGAAAGGAGGGACAAAAGATTCTTCCTTTTAGCGATTTCTTCAAGGCTATGGAAATTTCCCTTATGACTAGAATAGATTTCATCACAAACACCTAGATTACAATTTCAACTCTCCATCCCCAAATCTGCTGATATTATATACTAGAGACATGGCAACAATTTCAAGGGCTATAATGTCTCATTTCTATGGAAACTGGTATTTTGCCAAGCAATGATGACCAAATCTAAGTTCAAATGAGACTTTCTGTGGCCATATATAATTCCAAGCTATCTACTCCATTTGACCAGATATCCAATCTGGTCACATTGCCAGTCACTCTGCTTTCAGTTTTTGTGATTATAGACTTCCATTCAAAGAGCCATGGAACAATAGAACTTGAAAGACCCTAAGAGAACATGGAGTCTAACCCTACCATTTTACAAAGGAGGAAAATGAATCTGAGAAGAATGTAGTGATTAGGGGAGAGTAGAAGTTAAGAATTAACTCAATGATCTTAAGAGTTTGAAGGAATACTAGACACAATCTTGCCAACATCCCATATAAAACAGAAATTCCTACTTTATATCCTCCCCCTGTTCTGTGGTTACATGGCTCTAATTGTTAAGAAACTTTTCTCTATGTCAGGCTGGAATATTCCTTGCTAATATGTTCTACACATTGTTCCAAGTTTTGCCCTTTAAGCCCAAACAGGATAAGTCTGCTCCCCACTTTACAGTACAGGGCTCTAAGAACATGAAATAAACTTTCATGATTCCTTCTATATCTGCTCTTCTTGGAAATAAACACTGACAATTCTTTCAAATGACCCCTGTACAGTATGATTATATCTTTAGCATATTGGTCACTCACTTCTTGGATAGTTTATCAAATAATCCTTCTAAAATGTTAATCCATAAGTGAATACAATACTTTCGATTAATTCAATATCAAATATACAGATGAAAAGTTAGTTATATGCTTGTCTATTTATTTTTTATTTTTTTTTATTTTTTTTCCCTGAGGCTGGGGTAAAGTGACTTGCCCAGGGTCACACAGCTAGGAAGTATTAAGTGTCTGAGACCACATTTGAACTCAGGTCCTCCTGAATTCAAGGCTGGTGCTCTATCTACTATGCCACCTAGCTTCCCCTATGCTTGTCCATTTAAAGTGGGGAGATAATTAAGTGATCACCCAGCCATTTTTGTCAAGTTTATGACACCAGCAGAAGTAAAATAACCATATCTGTATTATGAATCCCTTCCCATCTTATTGTGTTAGATAATAAATGTCAGTTGTTGTATAAATTTAACATATCATAGTGGAAAGACCCCTGAACTTGAAATCAAAATATCTGGCTCCCGTATTTATGTGAACTTTGGGAAGTTATTTAACCTCGCTAAAGCCTCAATTTTCTCATATTTAGCATAATACTTGATCACATTTAGAAAAATAATACTTGACACTTGGATAATTAATTAACTAAAAACTTTGGGAAGAATTATATAGCTTTTTGATGAAAAATGGATTTAGAATATAATATGATACAATCAATATCATGTATACCATTATTTTCCAAAAAATCATACCTTTAAAAAATTGTGAAAGGATGCTGAAAGGATTTGAATATGGTATTATAAGAATTTAAAAGGATGTTTGTCCCAAATTCAGAGAAGAGTACAGCTGTAGACCTTTCAGGTTCAAATAAGTCAGTCTAAACAATAGACCTTGGAGGCATCTAAGAGCTTTGGCTTGCTGCTTGGCTGGCTATAGTAGCATATAGCTCTAGCCTACATTTTTAAGTGCCAGCACTCAAGGTAATTTGCAGAAGATGCTCCTTACTGGTGGAGAATGATTACTCAAATGCTTAGTTTTCTACTTGTAGCTTCTAAAGATTATGTGAAGGGAAACAGATTCTCTTCTGGAAATTGTTCCTGGATCATGACATGTAGAGGTGCTAGCCTCAGTCAAATTATCCCAACTTAACATTCTAGAGACTTTGAAATTTTTCCTTGAGGTCTAAGAATTTATCTAGTTTAACTGAACTATCTTGCTGCCAGAGGGAGAGAGTGTATTGCCTGGTATTGTCCCATCTCAATAAGTATTTGGATTTCTGTTCGCTATTGGCCCAATTTGATTCTAAAAATTATTTCCTCTAGAACGGGGTGGGGGGGGGAGGGGACTTTTTTTTTGCCAAAAGTCATTTGGAAATTTATAACATCTTTCATGGGCATTACAAATTATCAACTAATAGAACCTCAAGCAAAGGCAAGTTGTTGTATCTAGCTTTCATCTCATCATTGCTTGTGGTTGCCTTAGCAAATGATTTCATGGGCCTTATATGGTCCGTAGGCTGGACGTTTCCTCACCCCTGCTCTAGCCTACCAATTTTTAGGAAAGTGTAGCAGTGTCCAGTCTTATGACCCTAATATCCTGTTCCCCTCCTGGTAGTTATAAAAGTCTTCCTCAGAGAAAGGTGGAGACTCTAAAAATAGCTAATAATTCCTCCCTGCTAGACACATCTAGAAAGACCATGGCAACACAAACATACATCCCCTACTCTTGTTAACTGCTAACCCCAGTATATAGTAGCAGAGAAATGGATCTGAAGCATTTAAGTAATTAAGACCTAGCAGATGGAAACAGAAAATCTCAAGCAGATCCCAAATAAGTAGAGAAAATGGAAAGGAAAATGGAGATGGCACTCAATTTGATGCCTAACAGAGAACAGAGTTATGACATCACCAGAAGACATCAACCATTCTGTAGCATTAGAGGTATGAGTTGTGCTGACTACATATGCACCACAATCACATATGGGTGCCCTCTCTAAATGTATTCTGGCCACATAAGTATCTATCTGGGACCCAACCCTTAACTTCAGGTTCTCTTGTTCACAAATGTTCTCTTGTCTGAGCTTTACCTCAGTGGTAGTATGATAATTTGTGGGAAAGAATAAACCCATTCTCCAACTGATAAATGGTCAAATGATATGAATAAGCAGTTTTCCAATGAAGAAATCAAAACAATTTATAGTCATCTGAAAAAATACTCCAAATCATTATTGATTAGAGAAATTCAAATTAAAACAACCTTGGGACAAAATTTTACACGTTACAGATTGACTAAAATGATTGAAGAGAAAAGCAATTAAGGTTGAAGGGAATGTGGAAAAACTAATTAATGGCTGGTAGAATTGTGAATGATCCAGCCATTTTGGAGAGCAATCTGGAATTATGCTCAAAGAGTTATTAAACTTTATATCCCACTAGATCCAGAAATACTACTACTAAGTTCCTTTCCAAAGATTAGAGAAAAAGGAAAAGTAGCTATATGTTCTAAAATGTTTGTAACATGGAAAAGAATTGGAAGTTACAGGAATGCCCGTCAACTAGAAAATGGCTGAATAAGTTGTGGTATATGATTGTGATGGAGTTCTACTTTATTATAAGAAGTGATAAGCCCAATGATCTTAGAAAAACATGGAAACACTTGCACAAAACAATGAAGAATAAAATGAGCAGAATCAAAAGAACATTGTATACAGTTAACAATAATATTGTTTTAAGAACAACTTTGAGAGAATAATTTTGACCATTATAAATATTTAAATTAATTATAAAGTATATAAAGATACTACATTTAGAGGAAATAAATAGAAGTATGTATAGAATAATTTCACATACACATATATATCTATATACATTTAGATATATATTTTACACACACACACACACACACACACACACACCTATTTATGTCTATTGGCAGCCATCTCTAGGGAGGAAGGGGGAGAAGGAAAGAAAAAAAAGAAATTTACATGACAACTTTGTTATATATTTTAAAGGGATAGCAAGTTCTATGTAAGGATTTGCAGTTTTATATACAATCATCTTTCTTATTATATTATGTCATAGACAATTCTCAGATAATGAAATTGAAACTATATCCACTCATATGAAAGTGTTCCAAATCACTACTGATCAGAGAAATGCAAATTAAGACAACTCTGAGATACCACTACACACCTGTCAGATTGGCTAAGATGACAGGAACAAATAATGATGAATGTTGGAGGGGATGTGGGAAAACTGGGACACTGATGCATTGTTGGTGGAGTTGTGAAAGAATCCGGCCATTCTGGAGAGCAATCTGGAACTATGCCCAAAAAGTTATCAAACTCTGCATACTCTTTGATCCAACAGTGCTACTATTGGGCTTATATCCCAAAGAAATACTAAAGAGGGGAAAGGGACCTGTATGTGCCAAAATGTTTGTGGCAGCTCTTTTTGTAGTGGCTAGAAACTGGAAGTTGAATGGATGCCCATCAATTGGAGAATGGTTGGGTAAATTATGGTATATGAAGGCTATGGAATATTATTGCTCTGTAAGAAATGATGAATTCAGAGAGGCTTGGAGAGACTTACATCAACTGATGCTGAGTGAAATGAACAGAACCAGGAGATCACTATACACTTCAACAATGATACTGCATGAAGATGTATTCTGATGGAAGTGGATATTTTCAACATAAAGAAGATCCAACTCACTTCCAGCTGATCAATGATGGACAGAAACAACTACACCCAGAGAAGGAACACTAGGAAGTGAATGTAAATTGTTATCACTACTGTCTATCTACCCAGATTACTTATACCTTTGGAATCCAATACTTAATGTGCAACAAGAAAATTGGATTTACACACATATATTATATCTAGGTTATACTGTAACACATGTAAAATGTATGAGATTGCCTGTCATCTAGGGGAGGGAGTTGAGAGAGGGACGGGAAAATCTGGAAAAATGCATACAAGGGATAATGTTGTAAAAAAAAATTACTCATGCATATATACTGTCAAAAAATGTATAATTATAAAATTAATAGAAAAATTTTTTAAATATTATGTCATAGAAAGGCTTATTTTATTACATAAAAAAGTTATATGCCATGTTTGCATAGGAGGATCTTTTCTTATCCCTTTATTTGTTATAATGTGTGCTCTAGCTGATTCATAAAAGTACATATATCGGTGGAGCCTCACAAACTATGGTTTTGGGTGGACACTACTCTACAAAATTCTATGAGGTTAGGGTAGTTTTCTAGGGCTCATGACTAAGGGAGAGCCCAAGTGTTACATATTCAAACCAAAGTGCTTTGTTCAATAAAAAAGCAGCATATCCTCAATAAAATGAATAAAAGAGAAGTGACAAGGTCTAGAACTAAACATAATTTTCACGGGGAAATTTGTTCAGAACTGTGAGAGCTTGTCATGGGAGACTTCTCAATTATTGTATTATTATAAATCCACTCACCTTGCTATCCTAGCTCCCACTAGGGTCCTGGAACCAAATCTCACCAAATCATGTGCTGACAAATTCCTCCTCTTCTCATCAGGAGAAAGCTAGGTACAAACGATTACATGTTACTCATAGTACACTAAACATTGTCTAGTCCATATTTATATTAAGGTACAGAAGAACTAGGCCCTATTTCTTTTCTTAATAGATGGAAAAAAACTAAAGTATCCAAAGTTCATGAACAACTACAAGTAGTTTAAAAGTTCCTGTAATGGAGTTCTAGCCAATCCCTGGATTATGCACAGATATTTCTTGTCAAGTTCACCCCCAAACTATCATGTCATCTCTTGGACTGGACCAATCTTGAAATATAAATTAAAAGTCAGCCTATAATAAATAGATGCTAAATTTCATGAAAGTAGGCACGGAATTTTAGTCTTTTTTAAATCATATTTTATTTTTCCCAATTATATGTAAAGACAATTTTTAACATTTTTTAAAAGTCCGAATTCCAAATTTTCTCCCCCTCTTTAAGATGATAAGCAATTTGATAAAGATTATATATTTGCAATATGTAAAATATTTCCATATTGGTCTTATTGTGAATGAATAAACAAATCAAAAGAAAAAACAAACAAAAGTAAATCATAATATCTGCATTCAGACTCCGTAAGTTCTTTCTCTACAGGTAGATATAATTTTTCATCATTAGTCCTTTGGAATTGTCTTGGATCATTATATTGTTGAGAATAGCTAAGTAATTCACAGCTAATATTGTACAATATTGCTATCCTGTGTACAATGTTCTTCTGGTACTCCTCATTTCATTCTACATCAATTTGTGTAAGTTTTTCCAAATTTCTCTCAAATCAGCCTGTTTGTCTTTTCTTATAACACAATAATATTTCATTATAATCATATACCACAACTTTTTCAGCCATTCTCCAATTTCTAATTCTTTACCACCACAAAAGAGCTGCTACAAATATTTTTGTACAATTAGGTCCTTTGCCCTTTTAAAAACAATCTCTTTGGTATACAAATCTAGTAATGTAGATCAAAGACTCAGCACAGTTTTATAGCCGTATGGACATAGTTCCAAATTGCTAATAAATTAGTGTCCCAATTTTTCAACATCCCCTCCAACATTTTTTTTGTTGTATTACCCAATCTGATAGGTGTGAGGTGGTACCTTAGAATTTTTAAATGTGTATTTCTCTAATCAATAACAGTTTAGAACATTTTTCATATGATTATAGAAAGCTTTGCTTTCTTTATCTGAAAACTACTTGTTCATTTCCTTTGAGCATTTACCAATGAGGAAATTACTTGTATTGTTATTCATTTGACTTCATTCTCTATATATTTGAGAAATGAGGCCTTTATCAGATATACTTGCTCAATAATTGATTCCCAGCTTTCTGCTTTCATTCTTCTCTTGGTTGCATTGGTTTTATTTGTGCAAAAATTTATAATTTAATCTAATCAAACATCTATTTTATATCTGGTACTGCTATTTCTCCTATTTAGTTATGAATTCTTTCCTTCTCTATGATAGATAAATTATTTCTTGCTTTCTTAATTTGCTTATGCTATCACCCTTTATGTCTCAGCCACATACTGGTACTGAATAAGTAAATTAATTTAGGTAAAATTGTCACCTTATTATATTAGCTTGATCTCCTATGAGCAATTAATATGTTTTCCAGTTGTTTGGATCTGACTTTATTTATAAAAGTAACAGTATTCTTATAATTCCTGGGTTTGTCTTGGCAGATAGATTCCCAAATATTTTATGTTATTTACAGTTATTTTAAATGGAATTTCTCTTTCTATTTTTTGTTGCTGGGCTTTTATTGGTAACATATATACTGATTTATGTGCTTTTATTTAATATCCTACAACTCTATTAAAAGTTTTTAGCTGATTCTCTAAGTATACCATCTTATCATCTGCATCTGATAGTTTTGTTTCTTCATTTAGGCACAGAATTTTAGCTAATTTTTTTTCTTCTCCAGAGTCTACCACAGTACTCTACACAGAGTGAGTCCTTAATATTTGTTACACTATCCTCCTAATTCCAGAGATCCAGACACTACTTTTCTTCACTATTTCTTATAGTATAGTTGCTTGTAAATGTTTGTTAACCAATTGAAGTACAATGTACATATTTTGTATTTATCTGTGTATATATTGTTAATCTCCAATAAAGAGTAAGCATCTCGAAGGCAAGGAATGTTTTGTGTTTCTATGTCCATTACCTGGATAGTATTTGGCACATAGCAGTTGATGAATGTTGTTGAATGAATGAATGGTTACTTTCTAAAAAAAAATAGGGCTTAAACAACACATTTTTAGTCTACTGAAAAAAATTAAGCAATTCAACAAAGAAATAAAATTTTCTTATGTTCCAAGAACTATTGTATTTCTTTTAAAGTCTAACACTCTCTTGGATCTTACTCTGCAACTTTCAACCAAATTATACCAAAGTCATCTATTCCAAGCTAGGATTATAGGATTTTAGAACTGGAATGAACCTGAGGTATCATATAATAACCAATCCAATCCTCTTATTTTAGATATGAAATAACTGAGACTTAAAAAGAAGATTAAGAATCTGGTGATAAGGAAATTGAAAGATAAAACTGGAATTCAAACCAAGGTCTCCTAACTTCACTCTAAAGTCAAATGTAAATAAATGTTTGTGGTTTACATAAAAACTTTGCAGTGTTCTGATCACAGACAAAAGGAACAGTGATTACTGCAGTGATTTGTTAGCAGAAAAAATATTAAATAAGGATGTTATAGTTAGATTAACCACACACACACACACATATATATATATATGTATATACATATATATATACACATATATATATATATGTATGTATATATATATATATATATATACTTTTCTAATATTAGGCTAAACAAAATCCTTTAAAAATGTGCCCATTGAGATTCTCAATTTCAGATTGTGTTTCTTGAATTGGGTTCTGCTGCCCCCTAGTGCCATTCTAATTCCTTCTTATAACTCTTCAAACATAATCACATTCCACTCCTCCCCTTTACCCCAAGGTTACACACACACTTCTTACTTATTAGGAAAACTAATTAATAGATATGAAAAACAAGTGGTATTAGTATCTACTACTGTAATAATAATGATAATAAATTGTATTTCTATAGGTCTTTAAGATTTACAAAACACATTTTTCCCCAACAACTTTGGAAGATATATTCAGAGCAGAATTATTATTTTCTGTTTAAAAGCAAGGAAACAGGCTTAGTGAAGTGACTTCAGAAAATCATATTTATTAAGTAGCAGTGTCACAGATTGAAACCTGGTACTTTGATTCCAAATTTAGGACTACTCCCACTATTTGCTATAATTTGGAACAGTTCTAGTCTGGAATTAGAATAGTTCCAGAAAAAGGGACATAGTATTATTTCATTCAGTAGTTTACTAAATGTATATGTGTATATAAATGTACATAAATATACATATAAGCATGCTTACATACATGCACTATCATATAGTGTGTGATTACCCATTTATATAGAGAGATACAAATATACATGTTTATGTATATCTATGATGTTGTATGCTATCTATGTATGTATATGTGTATGAGCATATATTAATAGGAATGTTCAATCTAACTGTGTGATCTTGGAGATGTCTCTTAACCTGTCTGAGTCCCAGCCTCTTCATCTGAATAATGAGCATAATTAATACTTTACTTCTCACATTATTGATTTATGGATCAAATCAAATAATCCATATGATTAAAGCCTATATAAATCTTGAGAACAGAAGTGTTTATAGTTGCTGATAATATCTGTATGTAAGAAGGGTTTGTTTTTAATGTTAAAACTGGATATTGGATAGAGCACTGGCCCTGGAGTTAGGAGGACTTGAGTTCAAATTCCATCTCAAACACTTCATACTTATTAGCTGTATGATTCTAGGCAAAAGTCACTTAACCCCGATTGTCTAACCAAACAAAACAACTGATCAAGCACAAAATGATTAAGGTAAAGCTTTCTCCTAGATGTAATCAAAAGAATCAACATGGCACTCAAAGTGGAAGGCAAATGTTCTAGTTTATCCTTAAAATCTATCCCTTCTAAATGGGAAGATTATCACATAATGACTGCTCTATTTCATTTGGTATTTCTGAGCTTGTTTAGATAAAAGTTAAATAAGGTAAGAAAGTCTTACTCACATTTTTACTTGCTGCTCCAATGACCTCCTCACTAAAAGATAGGAAAAGAGAACCTGTTAGGATCATTGATTTCTTTTAGCCAAACATAGAATTTGGAGTTGGAATGGAGAGAACATCCATCATCTAATTTAGAAAGAAGTGGTTTTTTCATAGTCATACAATTAGGATTTGAACCCAGGTTCTCTACTACATCATCTAGTAGTCTTACTATTAAACCATGCTTCATTCTTAGTACTTATAGATTAATATCTCTCTCACTTACTTTTTCTCTCTATAGATAGATACATGCATATAGGCACATCTATCTATTGATCTCTTTATATATGATCAGATCTTATTTTATTTTAGAATTCTAGAGTCTAGCACACTGGTTGGAAGAGAAATGCTGTCTCACTTCTGTAAATGGAATTAACCTTGAGATCCATGGAAGTCACAGTGAGGTGGCAGTTGAAAATTCACTAAGACCACTTAGAGAAATCTGAAGGATTAGGGAACATTTCTGTTTTCAAACCTTGGCACTAACCCTTGTTCTACTCTTCTAGGCCCATTATTATACTTTCATGAAGCCAGGTCAGAAGTTAAGACTGAAAATGTGAGATGTATGGTGAGATGATGAAGGACCAGAAGCTCTGATCCTGGAGGGGCAGGGAGAAAGAAAGAAGCAAGAATATCTCATTTAATGCATTTCAATATATGTATAAATTTAATAGCTTTGTAATAGAGGATTTTAGACCTGGATTTACAACTAGTAGTTCTATGTCTCTGGGCAACTCCTTCAAAAAAAATGCATATTCTGATTATGGACTGGCACTGTCCCAGCCTTTTAAGCAAGGTTAATGTGCCCAACCAATAAGGAATTATAGAATTACAGATTTAGAGATAGAATACAGTTTACAATAAAATAAGAATATGCTCACAATTGGAGAATGAGTCCACATGAAACTATCAATAATGTGATCAACTTATTCTTGTATGATTTGTATCTAATACAATTTCTTATATATAATGGTTACTTAATATATGCTTAATTCTTTGTACATAATGATCATTTAATAAGTGTATATTTTTTTCTTGATAACTCATTCATTCTGGATAATCATGCAATTGAACTCTTACAAAACATTGGGCCAAGGAACATAGATAGAAAGACAATTAAGACCCAGCCGCTGCCTTTAAGGAGTTTTTAAATCTAATATAGGGTATTTGGTAGCTGAATCAGAAGATGAATTGGAGTGGGAAGAGTTGAGGTAAGAAGACTCACCAGCAGACTTATTTCAATAACGCAGATATGAGGACCTGCCCTATAGTGGTGACAATGTTAGAGAGAAGGGAATATAGTCGAGGGATGTTGCAAAGGTGAAATTGAAAGGCCTTGCAATAGTAAATTGGATATTGGAGTCAAGGAAGTTAGTGAAAATTCTAGGATGACTCCTAGGTTGTGAGTCTGAGGGACTGGGAGGATGGTGTTGCTTCTATAGTAATTGGAAAAGTAGGAGGGGGAAAATTTTGGGGAAAAGATAGCAAATTCTTAATTGTAGACTAATATATAGTCTAAGATATCTATGGTTCAAGGTGTCTAAAAAGCAATTGGAGATGTGAGACTAGAGATCAAAAGAGAGACTGGGGCAGATTGGGCAAGATTTGTGAATCATTAGTATATGGATCTGAATGAGGACTCAGCAAAACAGACTGAAAAACAGTGGTTAGATAAAAGGAAAAATAGGAGAGTGGGTCCCAAAAAAAGAGTGTATCAAGGAGAAACGTGTTAAAACTGCAGAGAGATCAAAGAGAATGAAGATTGATTTGGCAGCTAAGGGATCGTTAGTAACTTGGAGAGAGCAGTTTTAGTGGAATTATAGGTTAGAAAGCCACATTGTAAGGTAAGAGTAAGAAAGTAAGAAAAGTTAAAGTAGAGGCTCCTATTGTAGGCCTTTAGAAATGTAACTATAAAAGGCAGAAGAGATATAGGATGATAGTTCTTGGCAATGAAAGGATCAAATAAAAAGATTTTGTTTTATTTTTTTCCAGGAGCAAAGTCAGCAAATGATTCAAGGCTGTGGCTTGGCAGGGAATAATCAGCAAAATAGTAAGGGAGTAGGGATTCAAGGCAGAAGAACAGTGTAAAGTTTAATTGGTTCAGAGAAGAGAGGAGGGAATGACTAGTACAGGAGGCAGGATTATGTGAACAGAATCAAAAGAATAATAGATACAATAAAAATTTGGTCCTCTATTACAATGTTTTAAATTTACATATATTGAACATGCTTTAAATATGACATTCTTGCTTCTTTCTTTCTCCCTGATCCCCAGGATCAAAGCTTCTGGCTTGCAGTAGGAAGGGTAAAAAATCAAAAGTTTATGATTGGCAAAAAAAAAAAAAGTGATTTTAGAATTCTCCAACATAAGAATTATCACCTCCCAACATGGAGGTGATATATTTGTGGATTATGGCAAAATCAAAAGTATAGTATATCTTTGTTGGGGGAGGATCAATGAGTAGCTCTTGCCAAGTGAGAAGGTTGAGGAACTGAGTGATTAAGGTGTTTAAGAGAGTTGATATATATGTTGAAATCCTCTAGTATGAGAGAAGGAGTTGGGGAGGAGAGAAAAATTGTAAACCAAGTACCCAATTTGGATTGAGTAAGGAAGGGGTTGAAGTGGGAGAGCACTAATAGGATTATAATTAGGTAATAGGTGCAAAACTCAAAGAAAAAGATATTATTGGTAATAGAGGTAAAGTGAAAAACTGGAAGTGGCAATGTGGAGCAAGGAGTATTCCAATTCCTCTACCTTAATGGAGCAGAATATTTGAAGGTACAGCAAGTGCTGGTGGCTAGGAAGCTGTGTCATTGGGAGGAAGCCAGGTTTCAGTAATAGCCAGTAGATGAAAGAATGGAAGAATAAAGTCCTGTCCCTACTAACTTTTTCTTCCTTCAAAGGACAGGTGCAGCAACAGATGGAAGGCCTGAGGTAAAAGGGGAGGTATTTCTCTTTGCACCAAAGGTTCTTCACATTGCAAGTAGAAGGTTGATGTTGCCATGTGCTGAGACAGATAGAAATTTGCACCCAGTCTAACTCTTTGCCTCTTTCAGGGGACAAACTGCATCTAGCAGGAGAAGAAGGCAAATGATCAAAGAAATGTTTGGCAGGACAAACTGTGGCATATGAATTAATGGAATGTTATTGTGTAGGAAGAAATGTTGAATATGAGGAATTCAGAGGAACATGGGAAGATTTATACAAGGCAAGACAGAGTGAAATATGTATAACCAAAAGAATAATATATACAATAAAAATGAAAAGAACATTCAAGAGAGACTGGATTCTAAATAATTGTAAAAAGTAATGTGCTCCCAGGAAAGAGACCTGTATGTGCCAAAATGTTTGTGGCAGCTCTTTTTGTTGTAGCTAGAAACTGGAAGATGAATGGATGTCCATCAGTTGGAGAATGGTTGGGTAAATTATGGTATATGAAGGTTATGGAATATTATTGCTCTATAAGAAATGACCAGCAGGAGGAATACAGAGAGACTTGGAGAGACTTACATCAACTGATGCTGAGTGAAATGAGCAGAACCAGAAGATCACTATACACTTCAACAACAATACTGTATGAGGATGTATTCTGATGGAAGTGGAAATCTTCAACATAAAGAAGAGCCAACTCACTTCCAGTTGATCAATGATGGACAGAGGTAGCTACACCCAGAGAAGGAACACTGGGAAGTGAATGTAAATTGTTAGCACTAATATCTGTCTGCCCAGGTTACATGTACCTTTGGAATCTAATGCTTATTGTGCAACAAGAAAATGGTATTTACACACATGTATTGTATTATCTAGGTTATATTGTAACACATGTAAAATGTATGGGATTGCCTGTCATCGGGGGGAGGGAGTAGAGGGAGGAGGGGATAATTTGGAAAAATGAATACAAGGGATAATATTATAAAAAATATAATAAAAATAAAAAATAATTAAAAAAAATAATGTGCTCCCAAAGATAAGGGACTTCTGTCTCATAGCAAAAAGACAGGATAATATCAAAGATTACATATGTTGTCAGATAGTGTCACCCTCCGTTTCTATTCAATTGTTTTCTTTGTGACAAGAGAATATCCAGAAATAACTATAATGTTAAAAGAAGAAGTATCAATAATTTTAAAAAAAATCACTGATTCTTAAAGGTTTTTAGGGCAACCAAATAAAACAGAACAAGGATATATTGGTTAATGTATTATATATACATGATAGTGAATGAAGATTTTGTTTAGGATGTTTGATCCCTGTGGTTTGGGAATCTGAGATTCTTTTGCTTGGTTCATCATTATAACATAATGGGAAAATCCACCATTGTCCATGCTGCTCATAGCTTGTACTATTTAATGTGTGATAGAATTAGAGTAAGCTGTGATGCAATTAATCAGAAGCAGCTTAGGGCTACCTACCTTATTGGTATCAGCTCCTAATGCCTCATACCAAGACTTGCTGTTGTTAGTTCTTCATTCTTGAAGGGAGGAAATCCCATGACATGTAAGTGAATTGAATTTGAGTGAGGGAGAGCTATGCAAGTTCACCAGCCTCATTTTCTCCTCCAGTCATCTGGGTCCAGTGACCAGATATTGATCAGATCAGTGGAAATAACTGGAGATGGTTCTGGATGCAGTGAGGGACCTGGCTTTTTAAGCTAAGATCTTCAACAGATTTCAGTTTGATTGAGGCAAGCACCCATTCAGTGATTAGTTAAGAAAAGAAAAGAAAAAAAAAGAATACTTCAAAGGATAACAATCTTTGCTCAGTTGTGTTTAAATCTATTTAAATCTAAGGCTCATTCAGTAGACAAAATTTAGCCAGTGGATAGTACCAAAGGACAAGAATTGGTAAATAAAAGTAGAAACCAAGGTAATTAAATAGACAATGATTCTAGTAGATTGAGTCAAAAGTATGGGACAGATATAGGAGCAGAAGTTCACAGTGTAGACAAACTCATAGTGGAGTAAAGATCAGTAATCAAAAATTCTGGCAAAGCAGGGGAAAGTTATTGCTTGATGAACAAGGAAGCTCTATTGTCAAATGAGATTCTTTGAAGTCCTTACCAAGATCATTCTTAACAGAGATAAGTTGGAATGGCCTCAAAGGAATTGCTCCAAGTTTGAGTTGGAAGTCAATGGCATATTCTCCTGGTAGATGTTGGCAGAATTCCAAATTACTATCTATGAAATGAAACCATGGGATAAGAAGAGTTACCTGAAATAAGATGGGATCTTCATTGCTTATGGGATTGGGAAAACTTCTGGGCTAAAAGGATCATCTAAGTCCCAGATGTAGGAGATTTTCCCTAAATCATAGTATTACTAGAATTAATTTTCTAGTACATTGAAGATTATTTAATATTACTAGAAGTTCCATGATGGATTATGTTATGCTACTACTAGCACATAGTAAGAGTTCAATCAAAATTTGTTAAATTAAATTGAGTCTAAATAAATAAAAAATATTTCTTGTTTGTATCTATATGTTGTTATTTCAAAATATTGACTATTTTGGCTTTCATGTTTCATGGGATGGAGAAGTAAATGTGTGGTAAGAAAGTAGATGAAATGAGTATAGATAATTCTGTGTATTTGAATATTTTTTTTAAAAGCTGTAAAATGGTAGCTTAAAGGAAAGACATTTAAGACTTTTTATATATGAGCAAGAGCTAGGCATGTATGTATAAGTAGCTAGAAAGTAGCCAATGGATAAGGGAAGTTTGCAGATGAGAGATATATAGGAAATTGAGGGAAAAAACTTCACAGAAGGCAAGCAGCACATATTGCAAAACTTCTAATCTACTTAGAAGATAGCCTTTGAGAAGTTAAGTCACTCAATGTTTTGTCACTCTTTTGAGGTCCATTCTAGAATGTTTTTTTTTTCAGCTTAAAACTGCCCAAACAAGAGTTTGCACTTTATTGATAAAGCCTTTGAGAGCCTAGATTCCTAGATTTTTCTCCCCCTCCTTCTCCCAGTCATAAAATAAAGAATAGAATTGTCAATAGAGAATATAATTTTTCAGATGGTATTAGCTTAACTTCCCACATCATCTATATGTCTCCACAATCCCAAGCACTTGAATATCTTGAACTATTGGGATTGACTCTCTGTATATAAGATAATATTTTCCATTGTCATGGGCTTGAGAGCAGGTATAAAAGTAGTTTAAGCTTCCAAAATATTTAAAAACTTCCTTCCTTTATTTTCACTCCTTTACCAAAGCACATAGCACATTGAACATAGAAGATATTTAATGAGTCATTTTTGGATGAATGCTTTCAGTGAAGTCATTGATATGTATTAGAAAGGGAAAAACCTAGGGGGAGAGAGGGAGGAAGACCAATTAAGACACTATTGAAATTGCTCCAGTGATAAAAGATGTGAACCTAAATTAGAACATGGCTACATGATTGGAAAGTAGCAGATGGATTCAAAAAATGTAGAGGTGGATGTAAGAAAAAATGACAACTGGGGCAGCTAGGTAGCACAGTGGCAGCCTGGAAGTCAGGAGGACCTGAGTTCAAATCTTCCTGGCTGTGTGACCCTGGGCAAGTCACTTAACCCCAATTGCCTCAGCAAAAAGAAAAAAAAAAAAAAAACAGAAAAAAATGACAACTAATAATATACATGGGATGGCATATAAAATAATGCCAGAGTTGTGAAGCCAGATGGCTGAAAGAATGATCCTACTGGCAATAGAGAAGTTAGAAAAAGGGGCAGTTTGGGGAGGAAAGATGAGTTGTGTTTTGTATGTTGTTCTGGGCCAGAACTTGAAACAAGGTGCTTAGTTCACATCTTTAAAGGAGGTCATACCTTTAAAGGAATTTACAACTTTAAAGGAGTTCACACCTTTAGAGAGCATATATAAGGAGGAGATTCACAAGTCAAGAAGATTCACAAGTTGGGCAGAACGATAAGAAAGAAGCTCTCAGGGCTAGATTCACAAGCCCACAGAAGCCCACAATCCCACTCTCTCTTGGAGGCAGAGTTAGAGTCATTCCAAATTCCACCTTTGTGTTGGATGGAGATTCAGAGGGAGCTCTTGGAACAAAGGAGAAAGATAGGCCTCTAAAAAGCTAACCGGTCCCCAGGAAAAGATTCAAGACTTTGAAGGAGACAATAAAGGATTTGGACTTTAACTCCTGGCTGCATTTGGGGTGATTACTCTGAGCTGAAACTAAGGCTACCTCCAGAAGCTTCCCAAGAAATCTGCTCCCAGAGAACGATTATAACTTAGAGAAGGGAATATTACAGTATATGTTGAGTTTTAGTAAGAAATGTGTGTCCAACAAACAACAAGTGATGTGGGATAGGAATTCAGAAGAGTGTCTAGAACAGAACTTACATATATAGATCTTGGAGTCATTTACACATTTACACAGAGATAGAAGATAATTAAACCTCTCAGGGTTGATGAGATTACTGAGAGAATAGATATAGGGAGAGAGGAAAGAAACAAGAATGAAGCCTTATAACTTCTATAGTTAGGGGGCAGGCCATGGACTATGTTCCAAGCAAAGAAGACTGAAGAGTAGTAGCCAGAGGAGATTCAAGGGAAGTTCATGTCATGAAAACTCTCATAGCATTGAGAGCTGGACGAGAGATATAAACATGGAGACAAGACATGATTTGTCTAAGGTCACTTGGCCAACAAAGAGAAGAGCTGAATATGAATTCCAGTCTCCTGGATGCAAACTCAGTATTCTTTCCACTATCATATCCACTTACTCTGAAATTAATCTTGTTGTCTTGATTGACCCTTTCCAGATCTTAGAGTCAGTATTCTCTGCATCAGATGTCAGTTCTCTCTGCTTTAGGAGCTGCTGTTGATATGTGGCCTGTAGCTTTTTGAATGTATTCAGGTTCTTTCCTTCTTGACAGATCATCCAACATCCATGGAAACGATTGGGAACATTCAGAGACATTTCTATAGTTACAATAAAACACTGAGTGAAAAAATCTTACTTATATAAAATCTTACAGTTTATAAAGCCCTTTCATATGTATATTTCATGAGTCAAGTGTGATTAGTAGACTGAGAAGATTTTAATACTATTTTGTAGATAAGGAAACTGAGACTCAGAGGTATATATCTAAGATCATATTTTAATTCAAACCTACTGATTCAAAGTCCTATTCTCTAACTACTTCACCACCAAGAATTGGTCTAAGAGTTGGGAACACCAGGGTTAAATCTTCCCTTTTCCAAATACTGACATTGTATATTATTGGGTAAGGCACTTAGGAAACCATTCCTTCCTGATTCTCTGATTAGACTTTCCAAGATATTCAGCTAAATTGTGTCTAAACTCTATGGTTCTTCCTCTTCTTCCTCTCAAATAGAACCATTTAAATCATGCAGACCTAAAAAAAATTGGTGTGGCTATTTTTTCCTTCTCTAATATACATTCTGCCTGGTTTGCCAATGAAGAAGATTAACCACTGATACAGTGTTTCTCTGACCCTGGTATCCAGAAGCTATGATCTTGGAATACCAAATTGCTTGCAATTTCAGCCTGTGCCTGTAAAGTCATAATAGAAAGGGTTACTTGAGAATCAGCTGTCAGATCTGTGAGGTGCTACAAATGCTTAGCTATAAGATACCTAGTTTTATGGAGACTTAGTTTTATAGCCTCTGTGAAAAAGTGCTCCTTTTCTCCTCTCTAACCTTTTTCCCACCTCAAGAAGGATCCAGGGGACTGAGTCTTATAGCTGCAAGCCAACGTAAGATTTTCCAGTTTTATTTTCTATAATTATAATGTTACAATAACTCAATATGTACTAACGAGCTTCCCTAAGGCTTTTGGTCCATATGTCCCCACTATTGCAAATAGCCCAATAGTTCTTCATTTTCCCCAGACTCTCCTGGTTTAAAGGGTGGATACTCCCCTTTATTTCCCTTAGTGCACCAAATGTCAACTCTAAATATCATCAAAGTACATCTTATGTAATATCAATAATAACAATTAATATTTCTATATCATGATATGATTTACAATTTACTTTCTTCACAAAAATTCTGTGAGACTAGTAGGGAAGGTATTATTGTCCATATTTTATAGATGAGGAAATTGAGGCTGAGACACAAAATAACTAGCTCAGTGTCTTAGCAGTTAAGTGTCAAGACCCAGTATTGAATTCTGTTCTTTTAGTTCCAATAACTGCCCACCCTCCCTGGTATATACTTCATATACAATCATAGAATAAATAAACATTTTTTCAATAAATATTTATTAAGCAATTACTATATTCCAAGCACTGTGCTAAGCAGTGGGAATACAAAAGAACGCAAAAGACAGCCCCTGTCCTCAAGGAATTTGCAATCTAATAGTAAAGTAAAAGGCATTTCTTCAGAGTTATAAACTATTGCATATTCTCTAGGTCACTTTTATTTTTTAAGTTGTCATAATAAATCCTTCCATTGAAGTTATTGTCCCATAGTCTGGCTATCCATGTATAAATTTCTTCAGGTAACATAGGACAATCAAAGCAACTTTGTAGCATCATTTGAGTTTTTTACTAATGCTTTCTCTAATATTAGATAAGTCATTATGTTTACGTTTAGTAACAATCTATCTCTATGTCCACTGTACTATCACAACGGTACTATCACAATCCAGTGAAAATTCTGGACCAGCAAATATGCATTTTTTAGAGAACCTGAGTTGGGAGAATCTTTTCCATCATTTTTTGTTAAGCTGTATGACACCACCATATTTCTTATAGAAATGTTTAACTAGCAGTCACTTCAGAATAATTCCAGAAAAGGCAAGTTACTTGTTCTCTGAGGTAGACTTAATTGTGACTTTTAGAGAATCTCTTTTGGCCTCTTTGCTTCAAAATTCAGATCACAAGTTATTAAATCAGCATAGTGACATACTGGTATGATGATTAATTTTATGCAACCAACTTTGGAATGATACCTAATTTTATAAGTTAAAAATTCACCATAATTTTGCTCTATTCTCGATTTACTATGAAACTCGTATAATATTTGGGGAGCTAGGTGAAATTGGGCTAAGAATCAGTAAAACTTATCTTCATGGGCTCTAATCTGGCCTCAGATATGTCATTTAATCCTATTTGCCTCAGTTTCCAATCTTAAAATAACCCTCAAATGAGATCACAAAGAATCAGGCATGACTGAAATGACTGAACAACAACAAATATAATACCTGTTGTGGTAGTTTTTGCCCTTTGGGCTCATTTTTCAAGATTCCAAAATAACATCCAAAAGGATGTTAAATCATCCTTTAATGTCACCTCAATCAGACTGTCCTCTAGAGATAACTTCTCTTAAGTTCATCTTATTGGCTTTGCCCATGTTGGTCTCTTATGAATTACTGGGATTGCAACATTGAATGCATTGCTTTGAAGACATAATAACCATAGAAAATAGCACTGATTCACCCTCAAACATAAATTTATAGGTTATCTCACTTTGCTAGCTTTGGAAAGGTAGAGAAGCCACAATGATTTTTTTTCTTTATATATAATGCACAATGAATCTTAAGGACAAAGACTATTTAATTGTTCTTTGGACCTCTAGCAGCTAGCTCAGTGTCTGACACATAATATGTGCTTAAAATATCTTTTGGTTGATTATTTAATTTCTGTTTAGTAAATGAACATTCAAAAACATCAAAATTAAAATGAGATGTGACGGTCCTCTGTATTCATAGCCCACAATCAGCAGAAAACTCTTTTTTTTCCCTCCAAATACAGTCTTTACACAAATATCTATAATTCCTCTAGGTCAAGAGGACTTTGCCATCTGGTTCTCACTTTTTATTTGGTTCTTATTCTTTACCTACCTTTGACTTTTGGGAATGTCTCCTGTATTGCAGTTTTCTAAAACAGAAAGAAAAACACAATAAGATTATTAAACCAAAAAAACAAAAGATGTGAAAAAAAGATAAATTTATCTAAAACAACACTTCCGTACACCACCATTGTTTATTATGTGAGCCTGGGCCACCAGTGTTATGTTGAGAAAAGTTGGATTTTTATCATCTGGGAGCAAAATTAAAAGTTCTCATATGGACTAAGTTGAATCACTTCTCTACATGACTGTCTTTCAAACACTTAAAGGCAGCTATCATGTCTTCTCTTCTCCAGAAAAAATGTGATCCATTCCTTCAATTCATCCTAAAATGGCAGGATTCAAGACCCTTCACCATGCTGGTTGCCCACCTCTGAACATTTTCCAGCTTATCAATGAACTTCTTAAACTGTGGCATCCAGACCTGAACATGGAATTACAGCTGAGATGTGCCTAGGTATGTTGCCTAGGTAGGGTTGACCCTCCATTTCTAATATTGAGCTTACAGTTCCCCAAAAGTTCCAGATCCTCTTTAAATTACTGCTCAATCATGTCTTTCTCTCATTTTGTACTTGTGAAGTTAAATGTTTGAACCCAAGTGTAAAATTTTAGATTTATCGCTATTGAGTTGTACCCTGGAATTCAGCCTATTGTTCAGATCTAATGAGATTCTCTTGGTTCCTGAATCTGTTATATAGAAACCAGACTCCACCTATGGAGGCTTAATTCTCCTTGAGAATTAAGACATGTTCCATTGGAGGTAGGGTGTAAAAACAATCTTAACATACATTCTCATACATACATATAATCTCATGGAGATTGTACACTGAGATATTTTCTCTGATTAGAGATTGTTCTTCTCAAGAATGCTTCTCATTCCTAAGTAAGAGGACTCTAGGTCCTTGTGGTGAGCAGGAGGGCATCAGCAGGATGTGAATAACGTTAGATGGTAGAATATGTGCACTGGTCTTTGGATAAATAGCTGGAAAATCAAAGGGCCTAATGTAGGACCAGAAACTTTGACATGGGGTGCAAAGCATCATGCGCCATAATACATTATTTCCTGACAAAGTGAAGGACCATTAAAATGAATTTGGTTTGGTGTGAGAATAGAGAGAATCAAGTGGATTCTCCATCTTGGTCTACAACATGCATTATCCTCCATATCTTATTGTTTTTCTGTAAATCACTAATAGAAAATTAAATGGCATAAGCCATCTATTGTTTCATAAATAAAGATGGATATAATTAATCAGCATCTCCAAATTCTACAAAAGGAAAGACCTTGAAATTCATTTGCTCCCTCCCAACTCAACTAAAATTCACTCTTTGCCTTTCCAACTTGGAAAGTCCCTAATCTTTTCTCTAATTAAAAATCAGATTGCCTAATTTTGTATTCTGGTTTGTATCTTGTTGTTTTCTTTTTTAATTATTAATTTTATAATTATAATTTTTGACAGTACATATGTATGGGTAATTTTTTACAACATTATCCCTTGTACACACTTTCTGTTCCGAATTTTCCCCTCCTTCCCCCCACCCCTTCCCCTAGATGGCAGGCAGTCCCATACATGTTAAATATGTTATAGTATATCCTAGATACAATATATCTGTGCAGAACCAAATTTATTTTTGCACAGGAAGAATTGGATTCAGAAGGTAAAAATAACCTGGGAAGAAAAACAAAAATGCAAACAGTTTACATGCATTTCCCAGTGTTCCTTCTCTGGGTGTAGCTGATTCTGTCCATCATTGATCAATTGGAAATGAATTAGATCTTCTCTTTGTTGAAGATATCCACTTCCATCAGAATACATCCTCATACAGTATTGTTGTTGAAGTGTATAATGATCTCCTGCTTCTGCTCATTTCACTCAGCATCAGTTGATGTCTCTCCAAGTCTCTATATTTATCCTGCTGGTCATTTCTTACAGACAATAATATTCCATGACATTCATATACCATAATTTACCCAACCATTCTCCAATTGATGGGCATCCATTCATCTTCCAGTTTCTAGCCACTACAAAAAGGGCTGCCACAAACATTTTGGCACCTACAGGTCCCTTTCCCTTCTTTAGTATTAACTTGGGATATAAGCCCAATAACAGCACTGCTGGATCAAAGGGTATGCACAGTTTGATAACTTTTTGGACATAATTCCAGATTACTCTCCAGAATGGTTGGATTCTTTCACAACTCCACCAACAATGCATCAATGTCCCAGTTTTCCCACATCCCCTCCAACGTTCATTATCTTTTCCTGTCATCTTAGCCAATCTGACAGGTGTGTAGTGGTATCTCAGAGTTGTCTTAATTTGCATTTCTCTGATCAATAGTGATTTGGAACACTTTCATATGAGTGGAAATAGTTTTAATTTCATCATCTGAAAATTGTCTGTTCATATCCTTTGACCATTTATCAATTGTAGAATGGCTTGATTTCTTATAAATTAGGGTCAATTCTCTATATATTTTGGAAATAAGGTTTTTCCCAGTTTGTTACTTCCCTTCTAATCTTGTTTGCATTAGTTTTGTTTTTAATTTGATGTAATCAACATTTTCTATTTTGTGTTCAATAATGGTCTCTAGTTCTCCCTTGGACACAAACTCCTTCCTCCTCCACAAGTCTGAGAGGTAAACCATCCCATGTTCCTCCAATTTATTTATGATTTTGTTCTTTATGCCTAAATCTTGGACCCATTTTGATCTAATCTTAGTATGTGGTGTTAAATGTGGGTCCATGCCTAGTTTCTGCCATACTAATTTCCAGTTTTCCCAGCAGTTTTTGTCAAATAATGAATTCTTATCCCAAAAGTTGGGATCTTTGGGTGTGTCAAACACTAGATTGCTATAGTTATTGACTATTTTGTCCTGTGAACCTAACCTATTCCACTGATCAACTAGTCTATTTCTTAGCCAATACCAAATGGTTTTGGTGACTGCTGCTATATAATATAGTTTTAGATCAGGTACAGCTAGGCCACCTTTATTTGATTTTTTTTTTTATTAATTCCCTTGAAATTCTCAACCTTTTGTTCTTCCATGTGAATTTTGTTGTTATTTTTTCTAGGTCACTAATATAGTTTCTTGGGAGTCTGATGGAATAGCACTAAATAAATAGATTAGTTTGGGGAGTATTGTCATCTTTATTATATTCACTCGGCCTATCCAAGAACACTTAATGTCTTTTCAATTATTTAAATCTGACTTTATTTTTGTGGCAAGTGTTTTGTAATTTTGCTCATATAATTCCTGACTTTCCTTTGGTAGATTGATTCCCAAATATTTTATACTCTCAACAGTTGTTTTGTTCCCATATATTAGTGACAAAGAAATGCCCCTTAGCCTGATAATCAAGAACTCCTACAATGTCTCCAAATTATCTTTTCAATTTTATCTCACACTGCTTACCTTTACATGTTCTAGCCAAATTGAATTATGCATTGTTCCTAATATTGTCCTGCTTTCCCTTGCCTCTTTAAGTATTTACAGGTCATTGTCCTCCTTTCCTTTTCCCGTCTTCCATACCCAGAACAGTTTGTTAGAAACACTTTTCTTTCTTCAAGGTGCCATACCTCCACAAAGCTTTTCCCATTTTCCCAGCTGGAGGTGATCCCTCATTCCCTTCTTCATCTCTCAAGTGGCTTCATTTAATTTCTCTTGTTCTTATATTTTACCTTTGTGGGTATACAAGTCATCCACAAACTATATTATAAATTTCCTGAGGGTGGGAATTCTGTAATTTTTTTCATTTTTTTATTGCCAGTATGGTAGACATCTAATTAATGCTATTGAACTGAGTTAAATGTGCTTTTCCACAGAGTTTGTGTAAGGAAAAAATTATTCTACTTCATAAAATCAGCAAAAAGAGCTCCTATTATTATTTGCAATAATAACAACAGCAATAATAAACAGCAACAATAATAACTACACAATTATATGGTATTTTATTAGAAAACACTTTTGTTCTCATTTGATCTTCTCATAAGTCCTGGGAAATGGGTAATACACATCTACTACTTTCCTTCAGAGTTTAGACCTATCAATGTGTCCATCTATTAGTGATCTGCAACTCAGTTTCAATTCAGAGGATTATGTAGAGGCACTGAAAGGTTATGTGACTCACTTTTAGGTTAGAGAGGGGAGCTGAATTCTGGTCTTCCCAACTCCCAGGACCAGCCTTGACCTACCATTCCCAGATGCCTCTACTCTATAGCTATACTTACTGGTAAAAGTATCTACTGGATAGTTAATCTGATAAAACAGATATTTAGTGAGCATTTCCTCTCTGCAGGGCACTAAATTAAAGAAGAATATTAGCAGTCAAGGGAATCCCACTTACCTTGCCCTTTTGCACAAGCTGTGTCATCAGTCTAGATAAAGAGAGTAAAAAGAACCCTGAGAATTTTTCCACCCTATTACCCAAATAGAAGTAATTTTGGGGATAGGGGTTAACTAAGATTGGCATTATTTCTTCATCTGTCAAGGAAGAAGCAGTCCCCATCCCATATTTCATTTTCTTCTCCTTTCTCCCTCTTTCCAAATATATCATCTCTGAGCTAAGGTGACACAATTGTCCCCACTGTGAAGGGGATGATTTGGAGCAACATTTGTGACTACAGAATGAAAGTGCAGGGACAGAAATAGAATATAACAGCTTTTAGGAAGAGAAGTTTCACTTTTTTCTAAGAACTTCTTTGCCCCACCAAAATCTAACATTTAGGGGGGGAAAACCCCAAAGGTAAAACTTTTTACCTCCCTTCAAGAGTGACTTTCTCTCTCTCCTCTGGGTCAAGACTGTACTGTCTATCTCCTGGAAGACAAAAACAAGAACAAAACCATATCTGTGTGCTCCTCCAAAGAAATGGATAATTCTGGTGAATGCAATGATGAGAAACAAAAAAAATCAATTTGAAAGAAGTTCCCCTTAAATTGAGAAACTTGGGTCCTTTCTCAATGATTCAAAATCTGAGGATTTCTTTTGAATCTAGGGAAAATTGTTAATCAAAGAGCCCTGGACTAGAATAAAAAATATTTGCTAATTGATTGGTTGTTAATTAGTTAAAGTTAAAGTCCCTGGGTCATAACCTCTTTGAATGGGAAATGGTAATATTTATAACTCCCATACCTCATAGAATCATTGCAGAGAAACTATAAATATTAAAGGGTTATAAATACGTTATTATTAATTTAAATTACAAGGTACCCAAAAATAGTGCAAGACAACAAAGAAAGGAAGACCTCTAGTGTAAAGTATTGCATACAGAATACAAAGGCACTTTAATAAGTGTGTGATGAATGAATACATAGATGAATGACAGAATGAGTTAGTACATGTGAAATGGGATACTCTTGAGGAACACTGAAGGAAGAAATTGAACAAAAAAAGGCCAAAAAATGGCTATTTGACATTACATGGAACAGATTTGTGAGAATTTATTTGAATCAGTCAAAGACAATTTGAAGAAAGTTTTGAAGAATATATAGATAATATGAAAAAGAGACTTTAGGGATCACTTAATCTTACATTTTACAGGAAGATGCTTGGGCCCAGAGAGGTGAAATATATCCATGGTCACAGAATTGGTGGGTAGAGAAGAGAGAATGAATGAAAGCAGGATGTTATTCTAGGAATGCAATGAAATATATATTTGTAGAATCTCAAAATCAGAAGGGACCCTAGAAATCTTGATTCAATGTAGAAATCCTATTTGCAGTGTCAAAAGGGTTTTTTATTTCCTTTGTATTTGGCTCCAGTATGGCCACTTTATTTGTAAGGAAAATCATGCAAGAGACTGAAGTTTTCTGCATGGTGTGGAATTTGGGTAAGACTTCCAATAATCTAATGTAGGTGATGAACTGCTTAAAAATAAAAGAATTTCTGGCCCAGCTTTGTGACAAATATTGCTAGTTATAAATTTCAGAGTTTCTAAGAAGAATTCTTAGTATTTATCAAGCAATTCATAATTTGACCTGATATAATTTTTCCCTTTTCTATTATCTTTGACATGTAAATCTCCCTTTTCCTCCATTCCTTCACTTCACATGTACTAATTCATTATGTTATTCATCTACGTATTCATTGCCCATACATCTATTACATATTACACAATTATCTTTAAGATGCAAGACACTTTTCCTGCTCTCTTTTGGCATCTGTAAAATCTAATTGAACCTTTTTTTCTGATAATGAATCTAAAGACTATATTTAATTAAGTCTTATGAAAACTTTCTGGTGCTCTATGATCATTTACATACAAGATGCCTATGATAAGCATTTAATAAAACCAGTTTAAAAACAGGTTAATAAAATGTCTCTGCACATTGATAAGTATAGCTGGCAGCAATATCTATTGACAAATCCTTGGATATTTTCATATGACCAGCAAAGTAATTACCATATAATCCCTTTTAGAGTATTTCAGTGATGAGCTTTCACCACCTTTTTAAAAGTAACACGCTCTATTAGTTCAACAACTTTAATTATTAGGAACTTCATTTTATATTGAAGCAAAATTTGTTTCCCTGTAACTTTCCCTGATTAATTTTAGTTCTTTCTTCTGGAAAGAAAAAAAAAAGGATTAAAAAAGGAAATGATTAAAGGAAAAGGAAAAGGAAGGGATTAAAAAAGGAAATTTTAAAAAGTAAAAGAGTTACCATTACTGATGGTGGTTGTCTCTGTATGGGTGCCTTCAAGTGTGAACACATAGATTCTGTAGGGGCGTGGGGTGTAAAGTGGGTGCAGATCTCCAAGTGTCATTTTTTGGAAACAAATACTTCTCCTTCTTAGAACTTTGACAGTCCCTAATTTCTGTTTCTTGTCCATTCTTTTAATTTTGTTCTTCTCAGTTTGGTCTTCCTCTTCTGAAATGCTGACATTACCTCTTCCCTTGGATTTTCTTTCCTTTCTATTTGCTTTCCCCTTCTGCCCCACAAATCTGTGGGATAAATGAATGAGCTGGTTGAAAAACCTTGACTTGCCTATGTGATAAGGTCAACAACACTACAGTTTATTCCCATTTTAAACAGTACATCTAATATATATAAAAGGCCCTTCACAATTTATCCTTAATCTACCTTTGTCTCTCCCCTTTCTTCAAAACTTCCAATTCCATCTGCAATCCCATCAACCATTCACTAGAGGAACCACTAAGAAGTAGCTCTCCTCTTCCACACTGTAAAAACTTTTCACCCATTGTTTCATCCTCTTTCTTTTGGAAAGATTCAAGGGGACTCAACAGGATCCTTACTGCCAAAACCAACCTCTACACCTCTATATTCTAATCTCTTGATTTCTTTGGCATCTTGTAATATATTAATTAATGACATATCCCAAAGAGGGATAAAGAAGGGAAAGGGACCTGTATGTGCAAGAATGTTTGTGGCAGCCCTCTTTGTAGTGGCCAGAAACTGGAAACTGAGTGGATGCCCATCAATTGGAGAATGGCTGAATAAATTGTGGTATATGAATATAGGGAATATTGTTGCTCTGTAAGAAATGACCAACAGGATGATTTCAGAAAGGCCTGGAGAGACTTACATGAACTGATACTGAGCTATATACTTCAACAACAATACTATATGATGATCAATTCTGATGGATGTGGCTCTCTTCAACAATGAGATGAACCAAATCAGTTCCAATAGAGCAGTAATGAACTGAACCAACTAGTTACACCCAGCGAAAGAACTCTGGGAGATGACTATGAACCACTACATAGAATCCCCAATCTCTCTATTTTTGTCCGCTTGCATTTTTTATTTCCTTCACAGGCTAATTGTACACTATTTCAAAGTCTGATTCTTTTTGTACAGCAAAATAACTCTTTGGACATGTATACATGTATTGTATTTAATTTATACTTTAACATATGTAACATGTATTGGTCAATCTGCCATCTGAGGGAGGGAGGGGGAAGGAGGGGAAAAATTGGAGCAAAAGGCTTGGCAATTGTCAATGCTGTAAAGTTACCCATGAATATATCTGGAAATAAAAAATTATAATAAAATATACATATATAAATATATATTAATTAATTCTCTTTCTTTTTCTCTGTTTCTTTCCTTTCTAAAGAATGTCAAGATCTGCTCAATCAAAAAACAAAAAAATAGAAAAAGTTTCTGCTAGCTAACCTATTGCTCCCCCTTTTCTCTCCTTTGCTTCACTGCCAACTTCTATATTTGCAGGTTCTGTTTCTTTGTCAAGTCACTAACTTCTCACTCCCTTGGCATCACATTTCCATTCCACTGTACTGAAACTTCATTAAAACTGTTCTCTCCAATGTCAGATCTAGAGCCCATTTACTCAGTCCTCATGAGCCTTGACCTTTTTTTTCTGTAGTATTTGGTACTCTTGACTATCCTCTCCTTTCTTGATATCTAGCCTCCTCCTAAGCTATGCTCTTTCTTAATCACTAACCTCTCTCATATCTCCTTCTCCATCTCCTTCCCAATTCCTTAACCTTCTTCCCCTGTTTCCCTCGCCCCTTCACCCTTGCAAAATAACTATCATAATGCTTGTCTGCATATCTCTTTTGGCAATTTCATGTACTTTCATGGCTTCAATGATCCTCTCTATATAGCTGCTCAATCTATATCTCCAGATCCAATCTCTCCCTTGAGATCCAGGTCTCATTTTCACAGCTGTCAGATCAAATTTAGTAGTTTAGTAGTAGTTCAAATTTAAAGTTTACTCTTCATCTTTGCCACCAAATTTGCTCTTATTCCTAATTTCTCTATTTCTGTGGATGGCACCACCATTCTCCTAATCACCTAGGCTTGAAATCTTAAAGTTATCTTTGACATTTTTCTCTCTTGCCAAGTCTTATCAATTTTACCTCTGCCAATATCATTAGTACCTATCTCTTCTATTCTATCCCCATTGCTACCACCATGTTTGGGGCCTTGATCACTTCTCATCTGGACTATTATAATAACAGCCTTCATTGACTTCCCTGCCACCAGTCTTTCCTATCTCCTATCCATCCTTATGCTACCTAAGTAGTGTACTTCCTAGTGCACTGAGCATTCTTCTGCTCAACACATTTTTTAGCTCACCATTACCTAAACAGTAAACAATGTGGCATAGCAGGGCCTGAACTGAATCCAGAAAGACCTAGGTTTGAATTGTGTTTTCCCATCCCCTTCAATTATGTTGTTGTAGTTATTAGTATATAAGCCCTCTACTAAGTTAGATGTTTCTTGCAAAGAGGAACTGTATTGCTTTACATGTGTGAATCCCCAGCACTTAGTACAGTATTAGAAATATACAATGGGTAGTTAATAAATTTTTTGTTGAATTGAAACATATCCCAGTCGGTCCCCCCAAAATTCTTACCTTTCCCATCTTCTCCAGCTTATGCTGGTTTTTTCTAACTGGAATGCCTGCTATACTTCTTACCAAAGTCCTACTGATGCCTCAAGTATCTAAATAAATATCCTTATCCTTATCTAGTAGTAATCTGCCTTCTCCCATTACCCTCTTAATTCCTGTAATATTTTATATATTTTAGAGTATTTTTCACAGTCTGTCCTACATTATTGTTATGATATCTTATCACAATGATAAGCCCATAAACTCCATATGAAGTCATGGATCTTGTCCCAATTAGTCTTTAAATTTTCCACAAGGCCTAGAATAGTGCTAAGTACTGTAGGCACTTTGTGTTTGTTAAATGAATAATTTTAGTAGACAATAATCATGAATTCTTATTTTGGAAAGCAAGAAATTGCCCATGAATTTTGTAGGATTGTTCATTCTACTCATCACCTCAGTCAGCTCAATAAACAATCTTAACAGTTATCTAGATAACATGGCAACAAACAAACAACATATTTGATTTAATTGCTGGCTAGATATCATAGTATCATAGAATTTGAATGCATAGAGGATTTACTAGCACACTTACTAAGTGGCAAGCTTTGGGGATATAAAGACAAGCTTTGGGGATATAAAGTAAGACAGCCTCTAATCTGAAGAAGTTATTATTCTCATGAGGGAAAACCATTACACAAACACAAACACACACACACACACACACACACACACACACACACATGTTTTAGCTGCAGATCAGATATAAAAGTCCATCATCCTTGAAGTACAGTGGCAAGTCAACTAGAATAGAGAGTCAAACTCATCTAGTCTAAGTCTGTAGTTTGCAACTTTTTTTGGGGGGGGTTGTTTTTTGTTTTACAAATGGGAAACTGAGACCCAGAAAAAGTAAAATTGAATTTCTTTGACAAGATCACATAGGTACTTGTAAAACCAGGTCTTCTGACTCACATTCCAGATGACTTTCCACATATGTCTGGTATGTACATACAAAATATATATATGACCTTAAGTCAAATGCACAATAATGTAGGTAACAGAGAAAAAAAATCTTACTTCTGATCCAGATGTTCCTGAAGGTCCATGTGTCTCTTCTTTGGCCTGTTGACATGGTCCTCTATGTCTAAAAAGTAAAAATAAGAAGTAAGTACTGTCTGTATTCTTGCATTCCTGTAACTAAAAACATTGAAAAGAAGACTGGAAATTTGGAGGAGAGAAATCTCTCAAATATTTTATCTGACTTTTAGCAAGTCATTTAATTTCTCTTGCCTTCTATTTAAAGGGGTGAGGCAGGGAAGTCAGGAAGATTTGAAGTGGGTTTCGATTTCCTCATCTATAAAATGAGAGGCTTGGCCTTGATAATCTCTAAGATTTCTTCCATCTCTAAATCCAGTGGAAATTAAAGGGACAAGAATGTCTAACAAGAAGTTGATTCTCATTATATACTTCAACAACAATACTATATGAGTCAGCAGTGTGATGTGGCAATCAAGAAAGCTAATTTAATTTTGGGCTGCCCTCAAGGAACAGAACTTCCAGAAATAGGGAAGCACCCTACCCCATCAGACCTCATCTGAGGTTCAGCTCTGAACACCAGTTTCAGAAGGACATTGATAGGCCAAACAATGTCTAGAGAAAAGTCTTTGAAGGCTTTTAGTCCATCCCCTGCAAGGATAAGGACTATGCATATTTAGCCTAAAAAAAAGACTTAAGTGAATTAAGTATTTGAAGAGCTACAAGTGAGGAGGGACTAGATTTTTTTGGTTTGGTCCAGAAGGCACAACCAGAAGCAAAGTTGTCAAGGTAGCAATTATGCAGAGGCAAACTGAAACTTGATGTCAATAAAAACTCCTTAATGATTAGAGCAATATAAAAATGGAATGGGTTTGCTTCAGGAGGTGGTGGATCATTTGATAGCCTTCATCCAGAGGCTGGATGACCTCTTTGGGAGTATGTTATAGTAAGGAATATTTTGGGGATATGAGTTGGATTAAATGTCCACTGATTTTCCTTCCAACTCTCAAATTTTGTAATTCTGTTAAATGATACAGAGAGATGGTATTAGAAAAGACTTTCAGCTCATATGTATACATTTAACTTGTTTAGTTCCACCTTCCATCTTTCTAGTAAAGAAGTTAAACTGACCTTTCTGCTTGTATCCCACAAACTTCCCTCAGTCTTTATATTACATCCTTCCCTTTATGACTTTTCCCCCTTTAATGTTGTCCTTGAGAATTACTTAACTGAATTTTATTAGCATAGAAAGGATTGTGGGGGAAGGAGAGACAGGGAATGGAATGACAGCATATAGTCTCATCCTGAGGCAGAGGTACCACCATTTCCCTAAAAACCACAATGCAGAGAAAATGGATGTCCAGTATTGGATAACAGGACAAGAAAATAGTCTAGTGTGGAGGTTATATGACACTAGACACATGATTGCAGAAGCCCAGAAAGTGTGATCTTATAAGCCTTCAAAAGTCTAACAAAAGTCTATCACAGAACTCAAAAGCTGGTCTCACATTGAGATAAAGTGACTATGAATGGATGGTTTCAAAAGAAGAAATACATATCTATCCATCACCTTGAAAGAGAAGCATAATGACAAAATTTTCCTTTTTTGTGCTTTATTTGAAAACCGATAGTGATCTGGAAGTAATGTGCATAGTTCTTTCCTAGACAACAGAAATATAGATATGTTCTCTTTCTAGAGCCTAAATAGACCAGATTGGATCATTATTCCAAATTGAAACCTTGTGGTTCCAATTTAATACATGGGATTTTAGATAGAGTCACAAAATTTCAGAATTAAGAGGGACACAAGAACTCATTGAACCTAAAGGCAAATTTTCCCATACAATATCTCCCCAACAAGTTAGCTGTCATTTCATCTCTTGGCAACCCCCAAGGGTAAGGAAGACTCATAGAACATTAGGGATAGAAGGGACCTGAGAGACCCAGTCCATAGTTCTCATTTGACAGAAGTTTTAAAAGAAATTAATGACTTATCCAAATTTAAACAGCTAAGTCATTTTCAGAGTTGGGGCCCCAACCCAGTTCTCCTGTTTCTCAGTCTAATGCCCTCAACTTCACCATCTGTCCTTCCTCCTTCCCTCTCCCCCCAAATATTAATTCAATTGGGTGAAATAAAGAAGGTAAGGGAAAAAATAGCACCTGGGCTCTTGAGTGTGGTCGAGGAACTTGGCAAGAGTTGTATAAAATTCTGAATAGCTATCTTTCCAATCAACTTTTTCTCCTTGGGCCACCACAACTCACTATCCTTCATCCCTTTCATTCTTCCCTTCAGCTGGAGTCGCTTTTGCAAAGTCAGTCTCTCTGCTTCAATCATCTTCCTCTTGTCTTCTCTTTCCTCTTCTGAGTTTTCTATATTTTTCTTTTTCTCTTCTTTTTCACCTTTGCTTTTTTCTTTCATCTTCTTTTCTTTCTCTTCTTTGTGTTTTTCTTTCTTTAAACTCTCTTTTTCCTGCACTATTTCTTTCTTTGCTTTCTCTTCTTTTTCTTTTGATTTTTCATCCTTTCTTATATTTTTCTCTCCCATTACTCTCCCATTCTTTGCTTTCTCTTCCTTCTCTCTTTCTTTTTTCGCTTGTTCTTCATTCTGTTTCTTTTCATTTTCCTTTTCCTTGATTTTTTCCATCTTCTCCAATTTCTTCTTTTCCTTTTTTTCCAGTTTGACTTGTTTTTTCTCTTCCTGCCTTTGCTTACATTTTTCTTTCTTTATCAGACCACTGGTAAACAAATTGATAACAATAATTAGACATATCTGAATGGCAACTGATGAATTATCCTGTTGATAATTTGGAAAGTAAAAAAAAGAATTGATTTCAGAAACAAAGAAGCTGAACTCTAAATGTCTTTGGAGTAAGACGATATTGATGAAAAATAGAATTAGTATTTATTATTAACAATTCATATTTATGCAATGTTTATGGTTTGCAAAGTCTTTTCTTACCACCTCATGACATAGGTAATACTTTTGCAGATGAGAATACTGAGGCAAAGAGAAAAGTAATTTGCCCAAGATCACACAGCTATTAAATATTGGAGCTAAAATTCAAAGCCAAGTCTGATTCTACCTATTTTGTTTTTCCCATCTACAGTTTATAATCTCTTCAAGACAGCTTAGATTTATGTTTAAAATCTTTTCCAACTCTCAAATCCCAAAATTGCTAACAAAAACAAAGGGCATGCCTGCTTCTATTGAATAAGATTAAATGATGGCAAAGCTCAGAGGAAATGGATATAAATACTTGAATAAAAAATTATGGGGGTGTATCTAGAAATCTAGTTGAAATGGGACATCAACTAATACCATCCATATCCATGTATACTGTGCACTATTAACATATAATTGTGCATTGTTTGAACTGGAAGCTGGTTTGTAATTATACAGGGTATTTGAGGACACAGTCTCATTTGGTCATATCCAGATCAAATAGCAAAGTCCTTCTTTTCAGTCCCCTCACTTCACTTCTATATTTCTATACTCCATAGCTATTACTTCATAATAACATAATTCCTGCATATGGCCCCTATTGGAAGAGAGCTAAGAAAACAATCTAATCTCTTTTCTTCTCTCTTTCCTTCACAGGTAAGAAAGCTGACATTTAGACAGGGCAAGAGTCTGGGATCATATAGGTGGAGGTAGAGGCCAGACTAGAACCCAGAAACTATGATTCCCAGTCAGGTGAACTTTCTATACTGTTTCCTTCTACAGAAAATAACAACATTACAATAAATTCAATTTAACTCAATAAATTGAATTGCTAAATAGGAAGAGTTTCATGCGACTTGAAAAATGAGATCAACCAGTATCAAAAATGAAAACTGTGAACTTGCCACTAATGAAGAGAAAATTAAAGCAATAAGTAGGAGTTATTGCTTAACTGTATGCCAATAAATCTGACAATCTAAATGAAATAGATGAATATTTACAAAAATATAAATTTGCCCAGATTAACAGAAAAGTAAATAAAATATTTAACCCCATTTTAGAAAAAGAAAGCAAATAAACCATCAATGAACTACCTAAGAAAAAATTTCTGTTAGGCCAAATGGATTTACAAGTGAATTCTATCAAACATTTAAAGAACAATTAATAAATAAAACAATAAAATATATAAATTATACCAAATACCTTTTATAACACAAATATTGTGTTGATAGATAAACCAGGAAGAGCCAAAACAGAGAAAGAAAATTATAGAACAATTTCCCTACTGAATATTGAGCCAAAATATTTAAATAAAATGTTAGCAAAGACGGTATAGTAATTTATCACCAAGATAAATCCCACAAAGGATTTATGCCAAGAAAGTAGGGCTGCTTCAATATCAGGAAAACCATCAGCACGATTGATAACAAAACTAACAGAAATTATATGATTATATCAGTAGATACAGAAAAAGTATTTGACAAAATATAGCACCCCATTTGTATTAAAAATTCTAGAAAACTATTATAGGAATAAATGGAGCTTTCTTTAAAATGATAACCAGCACTACTGGGCTTATATCACAAAGAAATACTAAAGATGGGAAAGGGACCTGTATGTGCCAAAATGTTTGTGGCAGCTCTTTTTGTAGTGGCTAGAAACTGGAAAATGAATGGATGCCCATCAATTGGAGAATGGTTGGGTAAATTATGGTATATGAAGGTTATGGAATATTATTGCTCTGTAAGAAATGACCAACAGGATGAATACAGAGAGGTTTGGAGAGACTTAACATGAACTGATGCTGAGTGAAATGAGCAGAACCAGGAGATCATTATACACTTCAACAACAATACTGTATGAAATATATTCTGATTGAAGTGGATATCTTCAACATTAAGAAGATCAATTCACTTACAGTTGATCAATGATGGACAGAAACAGCTACACCCAGAGAAGGAACACTGGGAATTGAATGTAAAATATTAGCACTACTGTCTATCTACCCAGGTTACTTATACCTTCGGAATCCAATTCTTACCGTGCAACAAGAAAATTGGATTTACACACATATATTTTATCTAGGTTATACTGTAACACATTTAATATGTATGAGATAGCCTGTCATCTAGGGGAGGGGGAAATTTGGAAAAATTAATACAAGGGATAATATTGTAAAAAAAATTACTCATGCATATGTACTGTCAAAAATATAATTATAAAATTAATAAAATAAAATAAAATGATAAGCAGCATCTCTCTAAAAACCACTAGCAAGCATTATGCATAATGCTAACAGCATACCCAATATGAAACACAGATGTCCATTATCATCACTATTATTCAATATTGTATTAGAAATGTTATTTTCAGCAATAAGAGAAGAAAAAGAAATTGAAAGAATTAGAGTAGGCAACAAAGAAACGAAACTATCACTCTTTGCAGATGATATGATATATTTAGAGAATCTTAGAAAATTAACTAAAAAACTACTTGAAATGACTAACAATTTTAGCAAAATTGTAAGATATAAAAAAATCACATAAATCATTAACATTTCTATATATTGTCAACAAAGCCAAGCAGCAAAAGATAAAAAGAAAAGCCCCATTTAAAACAACTGTAAACAATATAAAATATTTGGGATTCTGCCTGCCAAGACAAACCCAAGAAGTACAATGAACACAATTACAAAACACTTATCATACAAGTGAAGTCAGATCTAAACAACTGGAAAAATCTCAATTGCTCATGGATAGGCCAAGCTAATATAATAAAAATGACAATTCTACTTAAATTAATTTACTTTTTCAGTGCCATACCATTCAAACTGCCAAAAATTATTTTAGCAAACCAGAAAATAACTTAACGTGAACAGATGCTGAATGAAATGAGCAGAACCAGGAGAACATAGTACATAGCAACAGCAAGATTATGTGATGCTCACCTACAACAAACTTAATGGCAATATAGTGAATCCAAGACAATTCCAATAGACCTGGGATGGAAAATTTCATCTGCCTTCAGGGAAAAAGGTATGGAGACTGAATGTAGATCGAAGCATACTGTTTTCACTTTTTTTGTTGTTTTCCTTGTGGTTTTTCCCTTTTGTTTGAAATCTTTCTTTCACAACATGACTAATATAGAAATATGTTTAAACTTATTGTTTATCAATATATCAAATTGCTTGCTTATCTTGGGGAGGGGTGAGGTAAGGAAAGGAGGGAGAAAAAAAAATCTGGGACTCTGGAAAAATAAAAGGCCCAGAATAGCAAAAGAATTGTTGGGGGAAAAAATGCAAAGGAAGGTGGCCTTAGCCATATGAGATCTAAAACTGTGTTATAAAATGGCAGCCATATGGCATAGCCATACTAGACCTAATTTTACTAGACTAGACTAGATTTACTAGACTAGATTATAAACTGGCAATCATCAAAACCATTTGGTACTGGTTGAGAAATAAGAGTGATAGATAAGAGGAATAGGTTAGGGACAGAAGATACAGTAATCAATTGACCATAGTATTCTACTGTTTGATTAAACCCCATAGACACTTCAGCTTCTGGGATAAGAACTTACAAAAAAATTGCTAGGAAAAACTGGAAAATAGTATGACAGAAACTAGGCATAGATCAACATCTCTCACCCTATGCCAAGATAAGATGAGAAGGAGTTCTTGATTTTGACATAAAAAAAAATTCTATAAGCAAATTAAGAGAGCAAGGAATAGTTTATCTGTCAGATCTTTGGAGAAAGGAGAAATCTGTAACCAAACAAGAAATAGAGAACATTATGAAATGTACAATGTATACAATAATTTTTTTAAAATTTTGCACAAACTAAATAAAATCAATGCAACTAAAATTAGAGGGGAAGCAGAAAGTTGGGAAACAATCTTTATAGCCAGTGTTTCTGATAAAGATCTCATTTCTAAAATGTATAAAGAACTGAGTCAAATTTATAAGAATACTTGTCATTATCCCAATTGATAAATGATCAAAGGATGTGAACAGACAATTTTCAGATGAAGAAATCAAAGTTATCTATACTTATATGAAAATTGTTCTAAATCACTATTGATTAGAGAAATGAAAATTAAAACAACTCTGGGTTACCATCTCATACCTATCAGATTGGCAAAGATGACAGGAAAAGATAATAATGTAATGATGTAAAAGGTAAAGAAAATGTGAGAAAACTAGGACACCAATGCATTGTTTGAAAAGTTGTGAAGTAATTCAGTCATTCGAGATAGCAATTTGGAACTATGCTCAAAGGAGTGTAAAACTGTAAAAAAAAAAAAAAAAAAAAATCAAAACCCTTTGATCCAGCAGTGTAGGTTAAAGGACTCACATGTGCAAAAATGCTTGTAGTAGCTCTTTTTGTAGTGGCAAGGATTTGGAAATGTATGCCCATCAATTGGGGAATAGCTGAATAAGTTGTGGTATCTAAATGTAATGGGATACTATTGTTCTATAAGAAATGATGGGCAAACTAATTTCAGAAAAGCCTGGAAAGGCTTACATGAACTGATGTTGAGTGAAATGAGCTGAACTAGAAGAATATTGAACATAGTTACAACGAGATTATGTGGGATCAGCTAGCAATAAAGAGTGGCAATATAGTTATCCCAAGACTGTTCCAATAGACTTGGATTGAAAAATTCCATCTGCTTCTAGAGAAAGAACTATGAAGACTAAATGTGGATCAAAGCATACTATTTTCACTTTTTTGTTGGTTTTTTCCCTTTTATTTATCTTTCTTTCACATGACTAATATGGAAATAGGTTTAAAATAATTGTCCACTAATATCAGATTGCTTGGTGTCTTGGGGAGAAAAGAGCTGAAGAAGGAAGAGAGAAAAAAATTAGAACTCAAAATCTTACAAAAGTGAATTTTAAATATTTTCTTTCCATGGATTGGAAAAAATAAGATGTATTAAATTTTTTAAAATGATTAATAAGCAGATAAAGTTTTACTGGAGAAGCATCAGTCTAATGACTCAAAGATGAAAAATTCTGGATTGTTCTCAGAGAAGCCTTTTCACCCATCTGCACTGCTATAATTTACCAAGATTTGAGTCAAATAAACCAAAAGCACACTTACCTCAAGTTTGGAATAGACCAAAAGGGATCTAGGCTTTGTAATTCATTTCCTGGAAAGTACAAGAAACAAATAAAACATTATGAAAAATCTCATGAGAAAAATATTCGTGCACTAAGGTGAAAAATTAGAAATACTAATCAAGCTTAGTATGTGGAAAAGGCCATCCAGTCCAACCTTCTCAGTTTACAAATGAAGAAATTAATTTTGGAACGGATAACAAAATACATAGAAAACATAGTTCCTATCTGCAAAGACTTTATTGTCTATATTATAAATGAAGTAAAGATTCCTTTTGGGCAAAGTGTGTAATCATTAAAGCTTCAGTTATTTTAGCAGTGGGCTAAGTGGACCATAGAACCATAGAACCATAGATCTAGAGCTTGAAGGGATTTTATTGTTCATCTAGTTCAACATACTCAATTTTGTAGAGGAGTAAAGTAAGGACCAGAAACATGAGGCTGCCTAAGGTCACAATTAGTAACAGAAAAAGTATTTAAACCTAGGTCCTTTGACAATAAGTGCTTTTCTCATTATATCATCATGCCTCTTTATCTTGAAGATACTGTCATCCTAAAGGTGATGGGTAACTTCTTTTGAATTTGAGATATGTCTTCTGGAGACAAAGTGGTACAGTTCCAAAAGTAAAGGGAAACTCAAAATCTAGGCAGGAGCAGTTTTAGCAATGACACTTTGTCAGGAATGTTGAGTAGGAGGTATTTTGGCTGTGAAAAATATTAATGAATAATAATAATATTTGATTATGTAAATTGGCATTTACATAATGCTTTAACTTTCAAAGCATTTGGCATATATTAAGCTCCTTTGAGCTTCACAAATACCCTCGGAGGTAAATGCTTATTATCTTCATTTTAATGGATTAGAAAACTGAGATACAGAGAGGTTAAATGATTTGCCATAAGTCACACAGCAATTGTCTGAGATTAGATCTGAACCTACATGGTCCTGAGTTTAAATCTCCCACTCTGAATGCTACACCTTATTGACTACCCTGGAAGTTTCCTTTCAACTCTGATTCTCTGAGTCTATGAAGAGAGGATCAAAGCTAATGAAAATCCAAACACCAAGGACATAATTCTGTTATGTAGGAAATGTCCCTAGAATAAAAAACAAACAAACAACAACAACAAAAACAAAACTGGCATTTATAGAGCACTTAAAAATTTGTCAAATTCTCTACATATATTTCATCCCTACTCTTTAACTTATCTTAAATCTTTCCCTCTCTATGGCCTCCTTCCCAGCTTACTGTAAATATGGTCATATCTCCTTCATCTTCAAAAACCCTCACTTGACTTTATCTTCATATCTTGTTATCACTTGTGCCCTTTGTGGTTAAACTCCTTGAGAAGGCCATAGGTACCACTAATTCCTCTCTTCTCTATTTTTTAATTCTTACAATCTTCCAGCTTCCCCATTCCAATGAAATTGTCATTTCCAAAGTTACCAATGATCCCTATTTTGCCAAATCCTCAGTTTTCATTCTTCTTGGCCTCTGACACTGAGAATCACTCTCTAATCCTCAATATTCTTTTCTCTCTAGGTTTTTGGGACACCACTCTCGCCATGTTCTCCTCCTACATTTTCTGACTCCTCTACTAAATTCTAATCCAGGTCATGTCTACTAACAATAGGTATCCCACAGGGTTTTGTCTGGAGTCCTCTTATTTTCTTTTTCTATACTACTTTAGTTGTTAATCTCATCAATTCCCATGGATTTAATTAATCATTTATTCTGCTGATGATTTTCAAATTTATCTCCCCTGACCAATCTTTTTGCTACTCTCCAACCTCACATATCCAACTGCTTTTCAGAATCTAAGATTGGATGACCAGTGGACAGATCAATAAATCAAAAAATGAACTCATTGTCTTTCCCTATAAGCCCTCCTTCATCCAAATAATAGTTAAATAAATTCTCTGAGCTATGTACACTCTTTTCCTTTAAATCTATAAACTATGACTGGGAAAAGAAAAAGGCAAAATAACTAAAACTTTTGTTCAGTTATTTTCATGCCTTTTTGAATCTTTGTGATGTTTTCTTGGTAAAGATACTGGAATGGTTTGTCTTTGCCTTTTTCAGATCATTTTACAGACTGAAGAAACTGAGACAAACTGGTTAAGTGACATGCCCAGGCTCACACTCGTAGTAAAGTGTCTGAGGCCAAATTTGAACTCTGAAAGATGAGTTTTCTTGACCTAGGCCTGGTACTCTATTCCCTGTACCATCTAAATGCCCCTATAACTACAATAGTAGGCAAAATTTGTTCTCTTTGCAGTATTTTGTTTCACAATGCAAAATAACAGAAAGACATTGGTCCAAATAGTCTTCAGCATATTACCAATGATGGCTCTTGCTCACAGAAAAAAAAATAAGAAATGAGAGGTGAATGGTCTATCTCTGTTCTCTGAGCAAAAAACAACCAAAAAAAAAAAATAACCAATACTTAGGGAAAGAACTTTAAGTACATGGGGTAGAACCCCTATTGAAGGGAGTACAAATATAATAATTGGTCAGGATTCAAAGTCATGGACATGTTTCTATCTACACAATTGGAGGAAGTATTAAAACAATGAGGTCATGGATTCTTTGAAATATTCATATAAAGTTAGCTATATTTGTATTCTAATCCCCTTAGTAGATTTTAATCTCCACAAAGGCAAGTATCATGTGAATTTCTTGTGTAAACTTCCTATATCCTTCATTATCAAACTTAGGCACAAAGAAGCTACTTGGCAAATGTGAATTGATTAACTGAATTAGATTGAGTAAATGTCTTCCAGATGAGGCACAAAGGGGATTTTTTTTTCAGGATGGGAAAATCTGAGCATGTTTGTCAGTAGAGGGGAACGAACCATTAGAAAAGAAAAGATTGAAGATTCAGAAGATAGACATAGATTTTTTTTTAGATAAAGTAGAATAAAAGTGATAGAAAGGAAGAGATAAAGAGGTTAAAATTCAATGAAGAATTCAATTTTAATTTAAGTATATATTCTTAAAAATCACTTACTTGGGTCTTGGGATTTCAGACTGGCCTCTTCAGGGATCTGTACTGCTTTATGAGAAACTAATAGAGTAGATACTTCCTCTGTTTGAGTGGCACAAGTCTCAATTTCCTTCTTAGATTCTATTTCAGTCACTGGGTCAAAAGTCAATATCACTGATTCTTCACAGAGGGTTTTTTTCCCCTCTTCGATGTTATCATTTTCTTTGCTTTTTGTTGTATTGTCAAGAGAGCTGTTGGATAATAAATAGATACACATGTGTGTGCATATTTATGTATGTGTGTATTGTAGATGGAATCTGAGAGATTATAAAGAAAAGTACCTGAGTGGTGCTTTTGCAGGGGGAGATGATGTAGGTCCCTGCTTACCGCCTTGCCTCTTATCTAACTACCTTGAAAAAGAAGTTGTAGCAAAGAACAAGGGCTGAATAGAAATTTAGACCTAGCCAATCAAAGCACTTTCCCAGACAGGAGTATTTCGGCCCACTCCCAGCTGTCTTAGAGAGGAGAAGCTACAACTGCAGGCTTAGAGTGACTGAAATTCAGGCCTCTCTGAAATCAGTATTCTCTGAAACATGTTATAGGGATCATGAACTTAAACATTATTCATCTGTCCTATTTGCTATACTACTCCTAGTTTCTATTTCTTATTTTCCTGCTTATTTCTACATTAATCACCAGTCACATAGGAAATTATCCCTGATCTCCACCTTCCTGTTCTCTTATCATTACTCTCCAGTCCTATCTTGTATCACACCAACCCATCCTATCTCTTTCTCTATGCATTCTGGAATGCCTGTTCCATAGTGAACAAATTCCCCATCTTCCTGTATCTTTTCTCCTCAAATTCCTTTGATCTACCATCTCCCACTGAAACCTATATGCTCTCTGACAATAGTGCATCCCCAGCCAATCATTTTCTTCATCAATGGCCATATTTTATCTTGTACCTTCTTCTCACCCCCATCACATTGGCCTGGAGAGAAAGTTAGAATATTCTTATATTCCCAATTCCACTTCCAAATATTCTCAAAAACTTTTCGTCATTTGAAGTTTACTCAATTAAAATTTTTTTCCATCCTTTTTAAGTCATGGTACTTAACATGGTACCTATCCTCCTCCCCACCAATAGCTTATCATCTTTCTCTTCTTCCCAATTCCTGCTGTTATAATAAGAGACTTCAACATTTATAATGATATTCTTTCTTTTTTTTTCCCCTGAGGCTGGGGTTAAGTGACTTGCCCAAGGTCACACAGCTAGGAAGTGTTAAGTGTCTGAGACCAGATTTGAACTCGGGTCCAACTGAATTCAAGGCTGGTGCTCTATCCACTGTGCCACCTAGCTGCCCCCTGATATTCTTTCAAACTCCTTAATCTTCCAATTCCTTTAAGGTATATCACCCATTCCTTCACTGTATGTCAGTCACACATAGGAATGGTCTATCTGGATAATAGTTCATCATTACTCAGATGGATTCCATTTCCTTAATCAGAAACTGATATTTCTCTATATTACTGTTTCTCCCTATACATCACTTCTTCTAAACCTATTCTAAGCCTTCATGATGACCTCCAATTTTTCTATTCCCTTTAGTATTTTCTCAAACCAAGAATACTATTTTCAAGAAATCTGACTTTAGAATTAGAGTAAGTAATGAGGAAACCAAATTATCACTCTTTGCAGATGATATGATAATATACTTAGAGAACCCCAGAGAATCTACTAAAAAGCTATTAGAAATAATCTACAACTTTAGCAAAGTTGCAGGATACAAAATAAATCCACATAAATCCTCAGCATTTTTATACATCACTAACAAAATCCAACAGCAAGAGATACAAAGAGAAATTCCATTTAAAATAACTGTCGATAGTATAAAATATTTGGGAATATATATATACCAAAGGAAAGTCAGGAATTATATGAGCAAAACCACAAAACATTTTCCACACAAATAAACTTAAATCTAACCAACTGGAAAAATGTTAAGAGCTCTTGGATAGGTCGAGTGAATATAATAAAGATAACAATACTCCTTAAACTAATTTATTTATTTAATGCTATACCAATCAGACTCCCAAGAAACTATTTTACTGACCTAGAAAAAATAACAAAATTCATCTGGAAGAACAAAAGGTCAAGCATTTCAAGCGAACTAATGAAAAAAAAAATCAAATGAAGGTGGCCTATATTATAAAGCAGCAGTCAACAAAACCATTTGGTATTGGCTAAGAAATAGTCTAATTGATCAGTGGAATAGGTTAGGTTCACAGGACAAAATAGTCAATAACTATAGCAATCTAATGTTTGACAAACCAAAAGATCCCAGCTTTTGGAATAAGAATTCACTATTTGACAAAAACTGCTGGGAAAATTGGAAACTAATATGGCAGAAACTAGGCATTGACCTACACTTAACACCATATACCAAGTAAGGTCAAAAAGGGTTCATGATCTAGACTTAAAGAATGAGATTACAAATAAATTAGAAGAACAAAGGATAGTTTATCTCTCAGATTTGTGGAGGAGGAAGGAATTTGTGACCAAAGAAGAACTATTGATAGCAAAATAAAAAATTTTGATTATATTAAGTTAAAAAGGTTTTGTACAAAGAAAACCAGTGCAGGCAAAATTATAAGGAAAGCTATAAACTGGGAAAACATTTTTACATTCAAAAGTTCTGATAAAGCCCTCATTTCCAAAATATATAGAGAACTGACTCAAATTTATAAGAAATCAAGCCACTGTCCAATTCATAAAATGGTCAAAGGATATGAAGAAATTGAAACTATTTCTGGTCATATGAAAGGGTGTTCCAAATCATTATTGAACAGAGAAATGCAAATTAAAACAACTCTGAGATACCACTATACACCTGTCAGATTGGCTAAGATGACAGGAAAAGATAATGACGAACGTTGGAGGGGATGTGGGAAAACTGGGACACTGATGCGTTGTTGATGGAACTGTGAACAGATCCAATCATTCTGGAGAGCAATTTGGAATTATGCTCAAAAAGTTATCAAACTGTATATACCTTTTGATCCAGCAGTGTTACTACTGGGCTTATATCCCAAAAAGATATAAAAGAATGGAAAGGGACCAGTGTGTCCAAGAATGTTTGTGGCAGCCCTTTTTGTAGTGGCTAGAAACTGAAAAATGAATGGATGCCCATCAGTTGGAGAATGGCTGAATAAATTGTGGTATATGAATGTTATGGAATATTATTGTTCTGTAAGAAATGACCAACAGAATGATTTCAGAGAGGATTGGAGAGACTTATATGAATTGATGTTAAGTGAAATAAGAAGAACTAGGAAGAACATGGCAATAACAAGATTATACAATTATCAATTCTGATAGATGTGGCTCTCTTCAACAATGAGATGATTCAAACCAGTCCCAATTGTTCAGTAAAGAAGAGAATCAGCTACTCTCAGAGAGAAAACTGTGGGAAATAAGTGTTGACCACAACATAGCATTTCCACTCTTTCTGTTATTGCTTGCTTGTATTTTTGTTTTCTTCTCAAGTTTTTTTCTTTCTTTCTGGATCTGATTTTTCTTGTACAGCAAGATAACTGTATAAATGTATACATATATTGAATTTAACATATATTTTTACATACTTAACATGTATTGCACTATCTGCCATCTAGGGGAGGGAGTAGGGGGAAGGAGGGGAAAAGTTGGAACAGAAGATTTTGCAAGGGTCATTGTTGAAAAATAATATGTTTTGTAAATAAAAGCTATAATAATAAAAATCTTAAAAATAAATAATTTTTTTAAAAATCTGCCTTTAGTCTTATTTCTAAAATATGTAGAGAATTGACTCAAATTTATACTAGTTCAAGCCATTCTTCAATTGATAAATGCCCAAAGGATATGAACAGGATATGAAAGGATAAGAATTTTCAGATGAAGAAATTGAAAAGTATTTGTAATGAAAAGGTGATCCAAATCACTATTAATCAGAGAAATGCAAATTAAGACAACTCTGAGATACTACTATACACCTATCAGATTGGCTAAGATGGCAAGAAAAGATAATGATGAATGTTGAAGGGGATGTGGGAAAACTGGGAGACTGATACATTGTTGGTGGAACTGTGAATAGATCCAACCATTCTGGAGAGCAGTTTGGAACTATGCTCACAAAGTTATCAAACTGGGCATGTCCTTTGATCCAGCAGTGTTTCTTTTGGGATCTTAAAGGAGGGAAAGGTACACACATGTACAAAAATGTTTGTGGCAGCCCTTTTTGTAGTGGCAAGAAATTGGAAACTGAGTGGATGCCCATCAATTGGAGAATGGATGAATAAATGATGGTATATGAATTATGGTATATGCATACTATTGTTCTGTAAGAAAGGACCAGCAGGATGATTTCAGAGAGGCTTGGGGACACCTACATGAACTGATGGCTAAATGAAATGAGCAGAACCAGGAGATCATTACACAGGCAATAACAAGACTATATGACAATCAATTCTGATGGACATGGCTCTCTTCAACATTGAGATGATTCAAACCAGTTCCACTCGTTCAGTGATGAAGAGAATCACCTACACCCAGAGGGAGAACCATGGGAACAGAGTGTGGAACACAACATCACATTCTCACTCTTTCTGTTATTTGCTTGCATTTTGTTTTCTTTCTCAGTTTTTCTTCCTTCTTGATCTGATTTTTCTTGTGCAGCAAGATAATATATGTATACATATATCGGATTTCACATATATTTCAACATATTTAACATATATTGGACTACCTCTGCCAGCTAGGGGAGGGGATGGGGGGGAGGAGGGGAAATTTTGGAATAAAAGGTTTTGCAAGAGTCAGTGTTAGAAAAATTACCCATGCATATGGCTTTGTAAATAAAAAACTTTAATAAAAAAGAAAAGAAAGAAAGAAATCTGCCTTTAGAACCAGAGGGCAAAGTAAAAACAGAAGGGATCAGTTAGTGATCCTCTGAAATAAACCCAAGTAAAAGTTCCCACTAATATCTTAGCCAAAATTCTTCCTAGGTCAAAGAAAAAAAGACTAAAAGCAATGAAAAAGAAAGAATTAAAGTACCAATGAGCCATGATCAAAATCACACATGATTTAGCACTCACCACTATAAAGAAATTAAAATCTTGGAATATAATGTTACAGAAAAGAAAATATATAGGCTTACAGCTAAGATTAATTTACCAGAAAAGCTGAGTATAAAACTATAGGGGGGTGATAGGAGAATAAAGGACTTGCAAATATTCCTCATAAAGAGTCTAGAAAATTTATATAGAAACTTTGAAGTTCAAATACAAATGTTAAGTGAAATATAAAAAGATAAACAGGAAAGAATACCTTTATCTAAACAAGGATAAACTGCTTACATTTAAATGTGGGGAAATAATACACATCCTCTCTCTGAATCTTATTATTATCAAGGGTCATAGAGGGAGTCCAATTACACAAGGTCTAGTAGTAATCAAGGTCTCTTGATCTTAAGAGAAAAAATTGAAAGAGGGAGAAGAAAGGAAAATTAAGGAAAACGTCACTAGAATATGCAAACATATATCTGCACAAACAAGGAAGAGGTTGGGGAAAAGCAGCTGACATGAAATTCTCTCATATGAACTGATTAAAGGAGAGAAGAATACGTACATACACATGGAGTTGGATGCAGAAATACATTTCATTCAACAAAGAAATAGGAGGGACAAGAAAGAAAGGTGAAGATAGGTTAAGGGAGGAGTTAGTTCTGGGTAAAACAAACTTATTAAGGTCATACAAAAATATTTATACTATTTTTTGAGATAGCAAAGAATGAGAATCTAAATTATTTGAGGAATGGTTAAACAAATATATAAATATACTTATATATAAATGTTTTGAGACATAATTATGCTAGAAAAAAAGAATGAATAAGGTAATATTAGAGAAATTTGAAAAAATTATGTGAAATGAGGCAGAGTGAAGTGAATAAAACTAAAAGAATAATTTATACAGTGACAGCAATAAAGCAAAGATTAAAATTCAAAAAGAATTAGCAACTCTGATCAGGGAAATGACCAGCAGAACAACGATAAGATTTGTTCCCCTCTTCCTAAAAGAGAAAGGAAGGACTCAGAAGCCAGAAAGAGTCATATTTTTTAAAATTTGTACAATTCAGGAATTTGCTTTGCTTGACTATCATACATATTTCTAAAAGGAATTGGAAAATGGACATTTGCCTGTGAGCAAGATAAGGCAGATTTTTTTGCTAATTGAAAATAAAATATAACTTAAAAGAAAAATGAAATTTTGAGAGAGTTCATATTACTAGAAAAATCTGCAAGTTTAAGTGTATAATGGCATGGTAGATAGTCAAATCCGGTGAGCCTTACATTTTACCATCAGATTGGATGATATTATTAGGGGTCTATAAGACTTAGAAGGCCTGAGAGACATTTGGAGACAGATGCTAAAGACTGATGATCCCTCTTCTAGAGAAAGGAATAGACTTGATAACTCTAAGTATTGTGAGCAAATAAGCAGTCTGGATGGATTCTGGGCAAACTATGACTGGAGGTAGAAGTGAACAACAGAAGATGAGTACAGCAGAAAGCAAGGGGAAGGAAATTTCCAATGATTGCTGCCTGGCCATCCCAGATGGGTTCTATGTGATTCTAGAACTATGGAAGTGGGACATTAATGGTATGGTAGTGCTTTGAACATTTGAAAGGAGGAAGATTTTGAAGGAAAAGTTAATAAACTTAGTTTTAGACAAAGTTGAATTTGAGATGTCTTTAGGATATCTAACTTTGAAATATCCAATATATAATTATGCAACCAAAGTTCAGGGACCAAATTGGAGATGGTTATTTGGATCTGGCAGACTAATAGAAATTTTTGTAGCAGATAATAGGGAGACATAAAAGGTTTTGAATGGAGGGATATATTCAGATCTGTGCATAAGGGAAATCTGTCTAATGTTAGTGTGAAGAATGAATTAGAAGGGAAAAGAATGGAGAAAGAAAGGCTATACTAACTAGGTCCTCCCATGTGTTAGTGCTGCCCCAGACTCACTTTTTTTTCTATCTTTAATTGTTGTGGGTATTTAGAGATCAATAGAATACCCCAAAGACTAATACCTAATTGAACTTTCTTAATGAACAAATGAAAATGAGCTTACATTCTACTGCTGTAAAACTTTCCCAGGCCCTGAAAGGCTAAACAACTAGCCTCATAACAAGAATAGGCAATACTTGAATAAGGTCTTCATTACTTCATAATTGGTCCTTTATCTATTAGTAAATAATAGCTAACAGTGTTTACTGTGTGTCAAACACTGCTAAGCACTTTATAAATATTATTTTATTTGATCTCCATGACCATTCTGGAAGGGAAGTGCTTTTATAGTATTTTATAGATGAAGTTACCTTGTCCAAGGACACAAAGATGGTATGAGGCTTGATTTGAACTTAGGTTTTCCTGAATCCAGCCCAAACACTGTGTCACCTTGCTGCTCCTACTATTCAATATTGCCCCTATATATAGATGGAATGATTAAAGTAATTCATGAAATTATAAAATTTGATTAAAGTCATGCTAATTATCAGAAACTCTGAAAAGTAAAATGAGCAATTTTATGTTAACAGGGGAATAATCTCATAATGCAGAGAAATAATTTCATATTCTGGGATTTCATTGTTATAGGGAACTCCTGGAATTGGAAACCCCTCTCCTAATGTAAATTGATAACTTTTCTGCAGATTATATAATCTTTTAGAGTTACCCAGAACATTGAGAGATTAAGTGATTTGCTCAGTATCATATGTGAGTAGTTCTTGAATCCAGATCTTTCTAGCCTTGAGACTAGTATTCTATCTACATGACTGCCTCACTTCAAATTCATAGATCTACCTTTTATGTGTACCTCTTGACTTTCTTACCTTGCTGCAATCTGAAGTGTGTCACCACTCCCTGAAAAAAAAGAAAAGGACAGAGTCACTTTGAGCCCCCATCATCAGGAATATCTGCCTACTTAAGAAGTGACTATTTCTCTGGGTAGAAGAATTATCTTTCTTCTTGATAATGAGGCATTTTTCTCAGGAGAAGCCTTATGTGGGATAGAAAATTATGTTATTTTTAAGATGTATTAATTTCTTTTTACATTTTAAGTTTCAAACTGTCTTCTTCCCTTCCCAACCTGTACTAGAAAAGGTCACCATTTCTCTGTGTCTCTCTGTATCTGTCTGTCTGTCTGTCTGTCTGTCTCTCTCTCTCTCTCACACACACACACACACACACACACTCTTCATAAATGCATACACACATATATAAGGTACATATGTACGTGTATGTGTAACCATATTGTACATACTTGTATTTATTAATTCTTTCTCTGGAGATGAATAGCATCTTCCTTCATAGATCCTTGTAGTTGATTTAAAAATTTATAATACTCAGAATTACTCAATATTCACAGTTGTTCTTAGAACAATAATCTTATTTCTATATACAATGCTCTCTTGGTTCTACTTATTTCATTCTTAATGATTAAGTGAAAGTTTTTCCATGTTTTTCTAAAAGAAACTAGCTCATCACAGTAATATATCACAATCATATACCACAAATTAGCCATTCCCCAACTGAAGGACATCCCCTCAGTTTCCAGTACTTTGTCACCATAAAGAGAGCTGCTACAAACATTTTAGAACATGTATGTTCTTTTCCTTTTACCATGATCAGTCAGCTTGGCTAACTAATCTAATAATAATTGGTCCAAAAATGATTATTGCTGGGCCAAAAATTCTTTGGGCACAATTCCAGATTGCTCTACAGAAAATGGTAATGTTTTGAACATAGATACAACTCTGAAAGTTAGTAGCATTGTGACTAAGATGCTTCAGAGAGTCTGGAACTTCCCAGCAATTTTATCTAAGAATTTTGAGAAGGCTCTGAAGATTGAAAATTCTAATCTGAGACAATCTAGGATTTCCTGAGCCATGAAAACTCTCCCACCATAGATATGCCAAGAGAGGTAGAAAAGCAAATGGCAGGAGCCCAGGTAACAAAGGTCAGTAGTAAAAGCAGGACCTGACCATTCAAGAATGTAGAAGATGGAGGCTAGTACAGTACAGAGTCCCAACTCAGACTTGAAATTGAAGATATGAGTAGATGGAAGACACTGAATTTTGTGAATAGACAGTGAATTCTATGAAGAATATTAGTTTATGAAATGCTCAAGAGGTAGCCATAGAAGGAGAAAATCCTAAAACCAAAAATAGAGCCTCAGAGAAAAAAAAATGCCTTAGCCACTCTTGTAAAGGGCAGAAACTATGAAAGGTGTACTTGAATCAGACAACTGAGAATTTAATTATATATTCAATGTGAGAAAATGACTCTATTAGCATATGTTTTGGATGAATGTTTGGTGCTTACTCAATGTTTGATGTTAAGATAATCTTAGGCAAGGATTAGAGGGTGGGGTGAGACATTCCAAAGTCACATTGCTGCAGGATGAGGAGCAGAGAGGTTGGTGACTTTGGACTCCAGAATCCAGGAGCCTCATGGCAATTTGTCTGTCTTCTTCACTTCTCCCCCTAAAAACCAAGGACTTTTACTTATCCTGACTTTAGCTGTTCCTGAGGCCTCCAGGGAGCTCAGACTTAACATTTTGGCACTCAACGTGAACTAAGGACCCTAATTTCACTGAAGAAGTCCTAGTGAGCAGGAAATAGGGTGAGTATTTTATTTTAATTTTTTTAATTATTATTCTTATGGCTTTTTATTTACAAGACATATACATGAGTAATTTTATAGCATTGACAATTGCCAAACCTTTTGATCCAATTTTTCCCCTTCTTCCCCCCACCCCCCTCTCAGATGGCAGGTTGACCAAGACATGTTAAATATGTTAAAATATAAATTAAATACAATATATGTACAAAAAGAATCAGACTTTGAAATAGTGTACAATTAGCCTATGAAAGAAATAAAAAATGGGTCAGAGCCAAGATGGCAGAGAAGATACACGCAATTTTGTGAGCTCCCTTCTTCCCTCATTACCAATTAGTTAAATCAGCCTCAAAAATAATGCTGGACTGATAGAAACCACAAGGACTGAAAGCACTACTTACCAGCTGAAGAGAATCTGGAGTTTCAAAGGTCGGTTCCCAGTTGAGGGGAAAAAAAAAAAAAAAAAAAAAAAAGGCCAGCACAGACAACCGCAACAATGTGCCGATCAAGCTGGGGAGAGCTCTGGGATCAGAGAAGCCAGTGAGATAGAGGAATCTGGCAAAGCTGTTAGCTCTTTTCTGGTTATAAAATAGCAGCTCAGAAGAGAAATCCAGCCACTTTAAAATATAAAGCCAGATACTAGAACCACCCCAATCTGGAAGTGACCTGACAGATCTCGGCACTGCAGGTGCAGCCAACTTCAGCTGTCAGGGGCTTCACCTTGGGGTAGTTAAGACCTTGAAAAGCGGGACATGGCCCAAGGCAACATATAATTCACATAGGGCCTGGCTTGGCTGGAGGCTGTGGAACTCAGGAGCGGAAGTCCCAGAGAAGCGGAACCTTTGAAATAGGGATTGCGGTTTCTGGGCAGACACTTCCAGTTTGAGCGCAGGGGCTTTTCACATCAGCTGCTGACATCCACGCCCCATGGGACACATTGGCTGGCCTTTGTGTCGCCTTTACTGTTCAGTCTTAAACCTCAGGGAAGTCTCTAGGACACACAGCCGGGTCCTTTCACTGGGCAACACTCATTGCATGCAGCCATACTAATCACCCCTGAGGCACTTCCAGGGAGGGGGAGGGGAACTCTCTCCCAGAGATATCTCTTAGCTCAGGCACAGGAGCCGCTGCATCCATCTTCTCTGGGAGGAAGCTGGTAAAGAAATAAATAATTTCTTATCACAAGAACTGACCCCAAAAGATTTTTTAAATATGAATAAAAAGCTAAAGAGAACCACTGATTCCTTCTACACAGAGAAAGAGCAGGTATCCAACCCCGAGGAAGTTAATAGCAGAGGGTCAGCAGATAACAGCCTAAAGGGGACCAATACCTGCCCCCCATCACATAACTCTCTCCTAGAAGAGACTATTAAAAAGTTAAGAGAGTTTGAAGGAAAATGGGGAAAGGAAAGAGAAGCTATAATAGAGAATAACAACATCCTGAAATTTGAGTTGGAAAAAATAAAGAATTCACAGGAGATTCAGGGAAACAAAATTTGTGAATTAGAAAAGGTTAAAAAAATCACAGGAAAGTAGGATTTCTGAATTGGAAAAGATAAAAATTCTCAAGAAAGTAGGATTTCTGAATTGGAAAAAGAAAATAATTCTCTAAAAAAAATTTAGGGAAATGGAAAAAAATCAATAGAGCAAAATAATTCATTTAAAAACTCAATTGGGCATATACAAAAAGAACCAAAAAATGTGAATGAAGAAAATAACTCATTAAAAATCAGGATGGAATAAATAGAAATGAATGATTCATTGAGATCCCAAGAATCAGTCAAACAAAACAAAAACAAAAAATGAAAAACTGGAGAATAACGTCAAATACTTACTGGGAAAATCTATAGACCTGGAAAATAGATCTAGGAGAGATAATCTGAGTATCATTGGACTTCCCAAAAACTATGACCAAAAAAAGAGCCTAGATTCTATTTTACAGGAAATCATCAAAGAGAACTGTCCAGAGATAATAGAAACAGAAGGGAAAATAGGCATCAAAAGAATTCATCGAACACCTTCTGAAAAAGACCCTAAAAAAATAACTCCACGGAATATTGTGGCTAAGCTGCAGAATTACCACACAAAGGAAAGAATATTGCAAGCAGCTAGAAAAAAGCAATTCAAATATCAAGGGGCCACAATAAGGGTCACTCAAGATGTGGCTGCCTCCACATTTAAAGATCGAAGAGCCTGGAACCTGATATTCTGAAAGGCAAAAGATCAAGGATTGCAACCAAAAATAAACTACCCAGCTAAATTTAGCATTTTCTTCCATTCAATGAAACAGAGGAATTCTATTTGTTTCTAAGAAAAAAAACAGACTTAAACAAAAAATTTGATCTATATGCACAAGACTGAAGAGAAACAGAAAAAGGTAAACAGAACTCTTGAGAACTGTATCTCTGTTGTGGATATATAGAAAGTCTACATGGATAATTTCATTTTACTGATATAAAAAGGGGGGGGAGTAGTAAAGGGAAGGGGGTAGTATCAGAAAAAGGGGAAGGAGTGATAAAAAGAGGGAAACTACATCCCAGGAAGAGGCATACAAAATACACCATATCTGAGGGAATTTAGAGAGGGGGAGAAACATTGTGTGAATCTTACTCTCATCAGAAGAGGCTCAAATAGTAAATAATTAACATATTTGTTTTTCAGAGAATTCTCTCTCACCTCATTAAAAGGGGGGAGAGGAAAAGGGAAAAGGAAAAGGGAATAAGGGAAGGGACTTGGAAGGAGGGGGGAGGGATACTAAAAAAAGGGAGGGCTGCGCATCACAAGTGGGGTCTAGAAATTAAATATTGGGGAAAGGGTTCAGAGGGGTCAAGGGAAAAAGCATAATCTGGGGATAATATGATGGCAGGAAATACAGAATTAGTAATTTTAACTGTAAATGTGAATGGGATGAATGCTCCCATCAAACGGAGACGGATAGCAGACTGGATCAAAAATCAGAACCCTACAATATGTTGTTTACAGGAAACATACTTAAAGCAGGGAGATACATATAGAGTAAAAGTAAAAGGTTGGATCAGGATCTATTATGCTTCAGGTAAAGCCAAAAAAGCAGGGGGTAGCCATCCTTATCTCAGATCAAGCAAAAGCAGAAGTTGATCTAATTGAGAGATAAGGAAGGAAACTATATCCTGCTAAAAGGTAGCATAAACAATGAAGCCATATCGATACTAAACATATATGTACCAAGTGGTATAGCATCTAACTTTCTAAAGGAAAAGTTAAGAGAGTTGCAAGAAGAAATAGACAGTAAAACTATAATAGTGGGAGATCTCAACCTTGCACTCTCATATTTAGACAAATCAAACCACAAAACAAATAAGAAAGAAATTTAAAAAGTAAATAGAACATTAGAAAATCTATGTATGATAGACCTTTGGAGAAAACTGAATGGCAATAGAAAGGAATATACTTTCTTCTCAGCAGTTCATGGATCCTATACAAAAATTGACCATATATTAGGACATAAAGATCTCAAAATTAAATGTAAGAAGGCAGAAATAATAAATGCCTTCTTCTCAGATCACAATGCAACAAAAGCTACATTCAGTAAGAAGTAGGGGTAAATAGACCAAAAAGTAATTGGAAACTGAATAATCTCATCTTAAAGAATGACTGGGTGAAAGAGCAAATTATAGAAACAATTAATAATTTCACCCAAGATAATGACAATGATGAGACATCATACCAAAATCTGTGGGATGCAGCTAAAGTGGTAATAAAGAGAAATTTTATATCTTTAGAGGCTTATTTGAACAAAATAGAGAAAGAGAAGATTAACGAATTTGGCCTACAACTTAAAAAGCTAGAAAAAGACCAAATTAAAACCCCCCAACCAAAAATCAAACTTGAAATACAAAAATTAAAAGGAGAAATCAATAATATTGAAAGTAAAAAAACTATTGAATTAATAAATAAAACCAAGAGTTGGTTTTATGAAAAAGCCAATAAAATAGATAAACCTTTGGTAAATCTGATCAGAAAAAGGAAAGAGGAAAATCAAATTGGTGGTCTTACAAATGAAAAGGGGGATCTTTCCACCAATGAAGAGGAAATTAGAGAAATAATAAGGAGTTACTTTGCCCAACTTTATGCCAATAAATTTGATAACTTAAGTGAAATGGATGACTTTCTCCAAAAATATAGGCTTCCTAGATTAACAGAGAAGGAGATAAATTGCTTAAATAGTCCCATTTCAGAAAAAGAAATAGAACAAGCTATTAATCAACTCCCCAGGAAAAAATCCCCAGAACCAGATGGATGTACATATGAATTCTACCAAACATTTAAAGAACAATTAGCCCCAATGTTATATAAACTATTTGAAAAAATAGGGGATGAAGGAGTCCTACCAAACTCCTTTTATGACACAGACATGGTACTGATACCTAAACCAGGTCGATCGAAAACTGAGAAAGAAAATTATAGACCAATTTCCTTAGTGAATATTGATGCTAAAATCTTAAATAAGATATTACCAAAAAGACTTCAGAAAATCATCCCCAGGATAATACACTATGATCAAGTAGGATTTATACCAGGAATGCAGGGCTGGTTTAATATTAGGAAAACTATTAGTATAATTTACCATATTAATAATCAAATTAATAAAAACCATATGATCATCTCAATAGATGTAGAAAAAGCATTTGATAAAATCCAACATCCATTCCTACTAAAAACATTGAGAGTATAGGAATAAATGGACTATTCCTCAGAATAATCAGGAGCATATATTTACTACCATCAGTAAGCATAATATGCAACAGAAATAAACTGGAACCTTTTCCAGTAAGATCAGGAGTGAAACAAGGTTGCCCACTATCACCATTACTATTATTCAATATAGTACTAGAAACGCTAGCCTCGGCAATAAGAACCGAGAAAGAGATTCAAGCAATGAGAGTAGGAAATGAGGTAATCAAACTATCACTCTTTGCAGATGACATGATGGTATACTTAAAGAACCCCAAAGACTCTGCTAAAAAGCTATCAGAAATAATTCAGAATTTTAGCAAAGTTGCAAGATACAAAATAAATCCACATAAATCCTCAACATTTTTATATATCACCAACAAAAGGCAACAGCAAGAGATACAAAGAGAAATTCCATTCCAAACAAATGTAGAATGTATAAAATATTTGGGAATCCATCTACCAAAGAATAGTCAGGAATTATATGAGAAAAATTACAAAACACTTGCCACAAAAATAAAGTCAGATTTAAATAATTGGAAAGACATTCAGTGCTCTTGGATAGGCTGAGCGAATATAGTAAAGATGACAATACTCCCCAAACTAATCTATTTATTTAGTGCTATACCAATCAGACTCCCAAAAAACTATTTTAATGACCTAGAAAAAAATAACAACAAAATTCATATGGAAGAATAAAAGGTCGAGAATTGCAAGGGAACTAATGAAAAAAAAGTCAGATGAAGGTGGTCTAGATGTACCTGATCTAAAGCTATATTATATAGCAGCATTCACCAAAACCATTTGGTATTGGCTAAGAAGTAGACCAGTCGATCAGTGGAACAGATTAGATACAAAGGACAAAAAAGGGTACATCTATAGCAATCTAGTCTTTGACAAATCCAAAGATACCAACATTAGAGATAAAAATTCATTATTTGGAAAAAACTGTTGGGAAAACTGGAAATTAGTATGGCAGAAATTAGATATGGATCCACACTTAACACCATATACCAAGATAAGATCAAAATGGGTCCATGATTTAGGCTTAAAGAATGAGATCATAAAAATATTAGAGGAACAGAGAATAGTCTACCTCTCAGACCTGTGGAGGAGGAAGGAATTTATGACCAGAGGAGAACTAGAGATCATTATTGATCACAAAATAGAAGATTTTGATTACATTAAATTAAAAAGTTTCTGTACAAACAATACTAATGCAAACAAGATTAGAAGAGAAGTAACAAATTGGGAAAATATTTTTACAGTTAAAGGTTCTGATAAAGGTCTCATTTCCAAAATATATAGAGAACTGACCCTAATCTATAAGAAATTCTCCAATTGATCAATGGTCAAAGGATATGAACAGACAATTCTCAGATGATGAAATTGAAACTATATCCACTCATATGAAAGAGTGTTCCAAATCACTACTGATCAGAGAAATGCAAATTAAGACAACTCTGAGATACCACTACACACCTGTCAGATTGGCTAAGATGACAGGAACAAATAACGATGAATGTTGGAGGGGCTGTGGGAAAACTGGGACACTGATACATTGTTGGTGGAGTTGTGAAAGAATCCAACCATTCTGGAGAGCAATTTGGAACTATGCCCAAAAAGTTATCAAACTATGCATACCCTTTGATCCAGCATTGCTGCTATTGGGCTTATATCCCAAAGAAATACTGAGGAAGGGAAAGGGACCTGTATGTGCCAAAATGTTTGTGGCAGCTCTTTTTGTAGTGGCTAGAAACTGGAAGATGAATGGATGTCCATCAATTGGAGAATGGTTGGGTAAATTATGGTATATGAAGGTTATGGAATATTATTGCTCTGTAAGAAATGACCAGCAGGAGGAATACAGAAAGACTTGGAGAGACTTGCATGAACTGATGCACTCAGAAATGAGCATAACCAGAAGTTCGCTGTACACTTCAGTGTTGTATGAAGATATATTCTGATTGAAGTGGATATCTTCAACATAAAGAAGATCCAACTCACTTCCAGTTGATCAATGATGGACAGAAACAACTACACCCAGAGAAGGAATACTGGGAAGTGAATGTAAATTGTTAGCATTACTGTCTATCTACCCAGGTTACTTATACCTTCGGAATCCAATACTTAATGTGCAACAAAAAAAATGGTATTTACACACATATATTGTATTTAGGTTATATTGTAACCTAATATATGTAATATATGTAAAAATGAATACAAGGGATAATGTTATAAAAAATTTACTCATGCATATATACTGTCAAAAAAATTTTATAAATAAAATTAAAGAAAAGAAAAGAAACAAAAAGAAATAAAAAATGTAGGCGGACAAAAATAGAGGGATTGGGAATTCTATGTAGTGGTTCATAGTCAACTCCCAGAGTTCTTTTGCTGGGTGTAGCTGGTTCAGTTCATTACTGCTCTATTGGTTCATCTCATTGCTGAAGAGGGTTCATGCCCATCAGAATTGATCATCATATAGTATTGTTGTTAAACTATATAATGATCTCCTTCCTGGTCCTGCTCATTTGACTCAGCATCAGTTCATGTAAGTCTCTCAGGTCTCTCTGAAATCATCCTGTTGGTCATTTATTACAGAACAATAATATTCCATAATATTCATATACCACAATTTATTCAGCCATTCTCCAACTGATGGGCATCCATTCAGTTTCCAGTTTCTGGCCATTACAAAGAGGGCTACCACAAACATTCTTGCACATACAGGTCCCTTTATAGGGTGAGTATTTTAAAAGATAAACAGGGAACTTTGTTAAAAGCTAAATTAGTACCTCTCATGTTCTAGCTGAAATGGGGCAGATATTAGAAATAGATTCTCTTCTACCCCCACCCCAACCCCACCCCGAGGGAGATCAAAGGGTTTGATTGTAACTTGGGAGCAGATTGATGGACTCATGGATACATTAGGACGCATGTCCCCTTGGTTCTTCAAGCAAGAAGAAATAGAGGCAGATAATTGGAAACTAGGAGGAAATTAACTATGTGAATATTACAATGATAAAGGTCCTGATTCAATTTCTAAGGAAACATTCTATATGTATAACTTAATACGATTGGACTTAAAGAATTTTGCAAGTTCTAGAAAAAAGAAAAGTTTAAGAACAGCCAGGTGAGGAATTGTGAGGAGAAAGAGGAAGAGAAAGGAGAGATTAATGGAAATATCTCCAGAGTGTATGGGGAGTTAAGTGAACTTGAAGGGCCTGGTGATTCTCACTCTCACAGTCCAGCTTCAACTCTGCCTATACTGAGCAGGCTGTTGACCTCTCCCATCAACTTCACCTTCCTGGGTAGAGGGAGGAGGAGGAGTGGGAAGGGCAGAGTGATACCACCAGCACCTCCCCCCCCCCAGCAATCACCCCCTCCTATGACTCAATTACAAAAGGCACTACTACTTAAAGCCACAGAGGAAGGACAGAATACAGCTGATATGAGAATAGAAATGTATCCTGTGATTGAACATATTAACTCTTCAGGTCAAGAAAGTAAAAGATATACTCCTTTTGATATAGAAATCCTCAAAGACCTGAAAAAAGCTTGCACTCTCTATGGGCTATATCAGCTTATGTTAAGATGTTATTACAGAATTTGGCTTATGAAATTTTAACCCCTAGTGACTGGATATCTATAGCAAGGACATGCTTAGAATCTGGACAAAACTTGTGGCTTTCTGAATATAGTGAGCTCTGTGGGATACAAGCCCAACAAAATAGTCATAGTGGAGTTAACATACCAATCACCTATGACCAACTAACTGGTAGAGGTCCTTATGCAGACACTTCAGTACAGATTAATTACCCCATAGCAGCATATGAGCAAATTGCTGCTGCTGCTATCAAAGCATGGGCTTTTCTCTCTGGTAAAAACGACAAGGGTGAGGCCTTCACAAAAAAAGCACAAGGGTCAAATGAACCCTTTGCTGATTTTGTGGGACGTTTGCAGACAGCTGTCATAGGAACTGTTGGTGAAAATGCAGCCACAGAAAGTATGATAAGGCAACTTGCTAAAGAAAATGCTAATGAGGTTTGCAGAAGACTTATACTAGGACTACACAAGGATGCTCCTTTAGAGGAAATCATAAGACACTGTGCCACAGTGGGCACAAATACCTTTTATAGCCAGGTGATGATGCAGACTTCCCAAGATCCGAACATGGGAAGACAGGGTCCCTTTTACCAAGGGACTTCCAGAGAGACTCTTCAATGCTTTCAATGTGGTAAAGTAGGACATCTGAAAGTTCAATGTTGGCAGTCGAGTGAGAAAGCAGGGTGGGAGAACAAGACCCAATACCCCATGTCCAAATGTAACAGAGGCTTCCATTGAGCATCAGAACATAGACTGGATCAGGGAAATGGGATGAGGGGCCCAGTGCCCAAGGCAAAAAATACTTGGGGCATAATGGCAGTGGAAGCTACACCAAGAGTAGTCTTTAGAAGTTCAGTACTCAGACATGACCAATCAGCCAGGGAGCAACCTGATGGGAGAAAGAGATTACAATTGGGGAGAATATAGTTGTATGCAGCTGGGACAACTGAGATACCCCCCTGGAGAGGTGAAACCTGTTCCTCTCCAGTTTATGGATCCCTTGCCTCCAGGCACAATAGGCTTGACCATTTCACCTCCTGAGAGTATTTAAAAACAGTGTCCATACATACACTAATGTGGGAAACTGGGAAATGTGTAGCTAATATCCCAGTCACTAATACAGGTAGACAATGTGTGATTTATCAATCAGGAGAAGTAGTAGCATCAGGTTTACTGATACAGATTCTGAGTAGGCAATCTGGTGATAGTTGCCCAGATTCTGACTCCAAGCAACAGAATCCAGGAATATTCCAGATTGCAGCTATTACAGGTGACTATCCTATGCTCACTATCTATATAAATGGCATGCTATTAGAAGGATTAGTAGACACAGGTGCAGATTGTACATCATTAGAGGTACCAACTGGCCCAGTCACTGGCCAAAGAGTAAGGCAGAAACCTACATGTGTGGCATAGGAGGATCAATAGCAGCTGAAGTTAGTGCTACCCCTTTGAGAAGGACATTTGAAGGCAAAACAGAGTTTTTAATCCCTTTTTTAGTTGAAAAAATCCTCATCAATCTACAGAGAAGAGACATTTCACAACAATTAGGTTTACAAATGAGTACTTTGGTTTTTTTTAGGCTGGGCTGCTGCTGAAGGCTTGCCATCACTTTCACCTGTCCTGTTCAATGGAAAACTGATACACCAGTGTGGATAGAACAGTAGCCCTTAGCTAGCAATAAAATTCAGGCCTTATTAGATATAGTACAGGAGCAATTTGACCAAGGACACTTACAACCTTCTCTAAGTCCTTGGAATTTCCCTGCATTTGTTGTAAGAAAGAAATATGGAAAATGGAGGATGCTGACTGATTTAAGAAAAGTAAATGAACAGATGGAAAATATGGGAACTCTTCATCCTGGACTTCCATCTCCTGCTCAATTGCCTAAAGAATGGCCTCTCTGGATTATAGACATTAAGGATTGTTTCTATTCTATCCCTCTAGATAAGGAAGATATGAAAAGATTTGCTTTTTTCAATGCCCAGTGTTAACTTAGCTGAGCCTTAAAAAAGATATGAGTTGACAGTTTTGCCACAGGAAATGAAAAACAGCCCTACTATGTGTCAAATGTATGTTGCTGCTGCTTACTTCAGTAGGAAAAGCATTTTCAAAAGTAATGTTATCACATTAAATGGATGAAATATTGGGATGTGCACCTGAGGAACAAATGTTAGATGCATGTCTACAAAATACCATAGAAACACTAAGGAACTACAAATTGCATATAGCTATAGAAAAAAATTAAAAGACATGCTCCTTTTCAATATTTAGGACATGAAATATGCCCTAGGGTGCTTACAGTACAAAATCGTTCCTTAAGAACAGAGAGGCTAAACATCTTAAATGACTTTCAGAAATTGATAGGAGCTATCCTATGGATGCATCCAGCATTAGGCTTGACTACTATCAATTGCAACCATTATATGGCATTTTAAGGGGAGACAATGCTTTAAACTCACCACGCCAACTTACAAAAGAAGCTCAAGAGGCTTTGAGAGAAGTTGAACTGGCTTTATTCAATGTGGTTGAAAGAGTCACTCAAAAATCCTTGGAAATAATCAGTTTTTGCTACAAGAGGCTCCCATAGCAGTCCTTCATCAAAGAAACAGTGTGATAGAGTGGGTGAACCTCCCAGCACAACCAGAACAAAGCCTTACTCCTTACCCAGTGCTTGTGGCTAGAATTTTATTAAAGGCCATTAAGTGAGCAGTACAATTATCTGGGATAAGACCTGACAAGATATGCATCTTTTATACATTAGCACAAATTAATGTATGCTGTGAAACCATCCCAGAGTGGCAAATTTTATTGGCCACAGCTCCAAATTTTACACACAGGTCTCTATTAAAGATAACCAGACTATTACATAATTGGCAAGAGATTCTTGAAAAAAAGGTTTCTAAAATTCCTCTCAAAGGACATCTTTACAGATGCATCCAAACATAATATTTGTGCTGTATAATCTCATGACTAAACTATAAAGAGTCAGAACTCCTTTTCAATCCACTCAGGAGAATGAATTATATGCAATCATTCTAGTTCTTACTTATTATCCAGGAGATATAAATATCTGATTAGGCGTATTCAGTAGGTGTGGTACAAAGAATTGGCACAGTCCAAATGAAATTTGTAGCTTCCAATATATATCAGCTCTTTAAGGAACATCAGGAACAAGTGAAAAAGCATCCAGGTAAGATTTATATCTTGCATGTGCACTCTCATAGTGGACTTCCAGGTCCTATTTTTGATGGCAATTCAACAGTAGATAGCCTTCTAACCATGTTGGCCAATACTCCTTTATTCAGGAAGCCCAAGAATCTCATTCTAAATATCATCAGGCTGAGTAAACTTTACATTTACAATTTGGAATAATAAGAGAGAAAGCTAGGAGCATAGTAAAAAGCCTGTACAGCTTGCCTTCCTTTCCATGCTCCTATACTCTCTCCAGGTAAGAACCCTCGTGGTTTGAGACCCAATGAAGTTTGGCAAATGGATGTGACCCATTATAAATCTTGTAGTTGTTTTGTCTTTTATCCATATTGTAGTAGACACCTTTTCAGGATTCACTTGCAATACTAATAGCAAAAGAGACAGCCCAAGTGGTCACTGAATTCCTTATACAAGCTTTTGCACTTATGGGTGTGCCACAAGCAAAAAAACAAAACAAAACAAAACAAAACAAAACAAAACCGATAATGGACCTGAATATTCTTTTAAACATTTTGTACACTTTTGTGCACAATATTAGATTTTACACAATTCTGGCATAACCTTTAATCCTCAAGGACAGGCAATAGCAGAAAGGAGAAACAGAGACATCAAGACACTCCTCCAAAAACAAAAGAAAGGGGGAGTCACAGGTAACCCTAGAGAACTTCTAAATTTAGCTCTTTCTATAATTAACTTCTTGATTTTTGACAAAGATGCAGTGGCTCCAGCAGACAGCTTTTATAACCCACCAGAAGGGCAGTGTCCAGTGAGAGCAGCTCCACTATCTTTAGATAATCACCAGATGATGTAGAGAAATCCAGAAAGTGGTGAATGGAAGGGACCAGGATAGGTTAACTGCTTGGGGAAGAGGATTTGCTTGTATCTCTACAGATGGAGAAGGAATCAGATGGGTGCCAACAAACCGTATTCGCCTTGTCCATCAGAGAGAGATGGAGCAGACCCTTGAAACGAAGGAGATTGGGTGGTTCTGTTGCTGATTGTGTCCACCACTGAAAGAGCATGGAAGTTATTGCAATCAAACATTGTTAATGAGACTGATGCAAGACTTAAAACCCTCAAGAATCATTGGAATCCCTGAGACATGATAAAACTGTTAGGACTTGAAAACCCTCAGAAATCATTGGATTCTCTGAGACATGAAGTAATGGACAATAGATTGGTTTTGGACTATCTGTTGACTACTGAAGGAGGCATATGTGTGATTGTTATTTACATACTCTCCTAGGACTTCTGGAAATCTTTTACAACACCATGTTGATTCATATTGTTTCTTATATCACTACTTGCATGTACAATTCATATTTGTACCACATTAAGTCTGCACCAGCTGTGGGGAGAGTCATCACTGCTAGCCTGTGCTTTATTGCTATGTGCTTGTGTAATACCTCCCATGCTGATGGGTTTGTGTATACCTGTTTCTAGTAAGACTCTTCAGCCCAGAAACCAGCTAACAATATCTGATTTGACTCCCCATTCCCTTTGGTGTTTTTCATTTCTCTTCCTGAGAAGTCAGGGAGGTGTGATCACCTCCTTTTTAGTATTTTCACCTCCTTTCCTGAGAAGTCAAGGAGGGCATGATCACCTCCTTTTTGGGGTTCTCACCTCCCTGAGAAGTCAGGGGTGGTGTGACCACCTATGTTCTAAAACAAAAGAAAGTGGGAGATGTAAAGGGCTAAAACTCCAAAAAGGTGTGCTTGAATCAGACAAAGGAGAACTTAAGGCTAATTACCCATTCAATGTAAGACAATGACTCTGTTAGCATATATTTTGGATAAATGGCTCTTCTCATTGTTTAATGCTTATTTAATTTTTGATGTTGAGATAATCGTAGGCAAGGATTAGAGGGTGGGGTGAGACAGGCCAGAGTTGCTTTGCTGCAGGATGAGGAATAGAGAGGTTGGTGACTTTGGACTCAAGAATCCAGGAGCCTTGTGGCAGTTTGTCTGTCTCCTTCATTTCTCCCCCTAAAGACCAAGGACTTTAATTTATCCTGACTCTGGCTGATCCTGAGGACTCCAGGGAGCTAGCCTAGACTTAACACACCATGACTACTATTAAGGAGAAATGAAGCAAGAGGGGGAAAAAAAAAGTGAAAGTGAGATAAGAAAACTTGAAGAAAAAAATTGAAAGATGATTAAATACCTTAAAGTAGAAGGTAGAAAAGCTTACTCAAAAATGGATTCCCTAAAATTCAGAATGAGGATGTATTTTGGCACACAACTCAATCTATGAGACAACTAGAAATATTGGAACAAATTATTACAACAAAAAGAGTGGAAAAAGTGAAAAAAGTATCTCATATCAAAAACAACTGATCTGGAAAATACATCAAGGAGAGATAATTTAAGATTCATCAGACTTTCTGAAAACCATTAAAAAAATCAAAGATCTGGTTATCGTATTTCAAACCATAAGTGAAAACTTCTAAGATCTAAAAGAATCAGAGGGCAAACTCAAAATGACAAGAGTTCAATTGGCTGCCTCCTGAAAGAAATCCTAAAAAGACAAATCCCAGTAGTGCCATGCCAAAAACTCACCCAATTTACACTCAATTCCTCAGTTTAGGTATTGAGAGCACAGAAATTTATTCTTTGGAATTTGTTTACATACAGTTTATTCCTCTGATTAATTCAACCACATGTTCAGGTGACACCCGAAACATATGTTGGAAAAATTGGGAAAAGAGAGAATCCCACAAACCTCCTTCTATGATATTGATATGCTCTTTAAAACTAAACCAGAGAGAGACAAAGCAGAAAAAAGAAAGTGTAAGCTAATATCCCTAATGTATATGTACACAAAATTATTTTATAAAATATCATATATTCAAAAGATTAAGTGGCATATACATACATATATGTACTAGGAAAGGAACATTGGTTCAAACTTAGGAAAATGACAAATATAATCTTTCTAATCTTAATGCTAGTGCTTTATTTCTGTTGATAATCTATAATTTAACCTACATGTGCATACATACACACATATATTTTACAGTTTGTATGTTGTTATTTACATGTTGTCTCCCCCATTAGATGGTAAGCTTTTTGCGGAATGGAACCATCTTTTGCTTTTCTTTTTATCCTTAGCACTTTATCCTTAGTATAGAACCTGACACAAAGTAGGTACTTACTAAATGTTTATTGATTAAGCCTTGTAGAAGAATATTTTTTGAAACCTCTTTTTTAGTTTCTCTGGAAAATGAATGGGTGCCCATCAATTGGAGAATGGTTGGGTAAATTATGGTATATGAATGTTATAGAATATTATTACTCTGTAAGAAATGACCAGCAGGATGAATACAGAGAGGTTTAGACTTACATGAACTGATGCTGGCTGAGTGAAATGAGCAGGACCAGGAGATCATTATACACTTCAACAACGATACTGTATGAAGATGTATTCTAATGGAAGTGGATATCTTCAACATAGAGATGATCTAATTCAGTTCCAGTTGATCAATGATGGACAGAAACAGCTACACCCAGAGAAGGAACACTGGGAATTGAGTGTAAACTGTTTGCACTATTGTCATTCTACCCAGGTTACTTTTACCTTCGGAATCCAATTCTTAACGTGCAACAAGAAATTTGGTTTTACACACATATATTGTATCTAAGATATACAGTAACATATTTAACATATATGGGATTGCCTGTCATCTAGGGGAGGGAGTAGAGAGAGGGAAGGGAAAATTTGGAAAAGAAATGAATACAAGGGATAATGTTGTGAAAAAAAATCACTATCAAAATACTGTCAAAAATACTGTCAAAATTATAATTATAAAATTAATTTTAAAAATTTTTTTAAAAAGAAACCTCATTTTTTAGTTTCTTTGTTTCATCTATGAGAAACCATTTCCCTTTTGGGGACTTTCCCTTTATAATCCTCCTCTTCAAGAAATTCCAACATGAAGTGATAAGAATAGGATAAAAAAGTAAGGATTTTTACCTTTTTCTGTGTCACTCTGTAGCCCAGAAGAACAGCCAGGAATCACAGGAAAAAGTATACATTTGGAGTATGGGACAGCCCTCACAATCCCTCGTGACGTCATCTTCCCAATAATTGTATGCATTGGTAGGAACAATGACAATTCTAAGTGTGATTCTGTTTGGATAGAGATTTCTTCCTCCTTGCTTTTCTGGGCTTCTTCTTTGAGGTCCTGAGTTCTAATAGGTGAAGGCAAACAGGGCATATTATAAAGGACCTTTCTAAATTCAGAACTAAGAATTAGACTTTTCTCCCATTAAATATTTATCATAGTAGATCCTCCATCCATTAGTGGCCCACTCCCCTACTCTACTGCAATACTTTTTTTCATAACTCTTGATGAGACAGCTCCTTACAATGATTGGTTGGTCATTCTTGGCACTCAAAAACAAAAAATGACATCATGATGTTGGAGTCAAGGTACAATGTAGTGTGTTTGATTGTGGGTATTCAGAAGGCTCCACTACAGATCAGGCACAAATAGTCCACTTTTGACATTTGGGATGGAAAAGTCTCTAGATTTGTGCATCTCACATTTCTATTAACATAGCAATTCTGCTTTGCTCTTAGAGCATAGTGCCTTCTTTGATGTAAGCATGACAATGATTAGTAATGCAATAGAAAACTATAGATTATATATGTATAGGATCACAGATATAGGACCAGAAGTATCCACAGAAGCCATCTGATCAGATCACTTTAGAGGGGGAAAAACTGAGATCCAGTGAAGCTAAATGATGTAATCAAGATGAAATGAGTAGCAGGAGTTGAACCAAGAACTTCAGAGCTCTTATCACTGAACCATACTGCTCAATTAAAGAACTAAAAAGTCTTGAGAGATAATAGAATTAGGTTCTAATTTTACAGATGAGGAAAATGAGGTTTAGAAAGAGGAAGTTTTTTCCCCAAGGTCATCAAGTAAGTTAGTACCAAACGTAGAACCTAACTTTTCTGACTTAAGTCCTGGAATGATTTCTTTTGGAAACTGTTTTCAAAGTCTTTCTTTACTTTGAAAGTATGGAATACTACATATTGTGTAAGACTCAGTTGATATATTGGTGAATTTTAGGAAATTGCTCTCTTCTCTGCCCCTTTTCTTCTCTCTGTTTTTAGTCTATTATGAGAGATAGCTCTAAGTAGGAGATGGAGAAGGAAATATTTGAAAATTAAAGTAATCCTGAAACAAAAGGTATGAATAAAGACTTTAATTCCCTAACAAGACTTATTTCTTTATTTATGTTAAGTTCTAAAATTAGCCTACTTACAACTGTGAAGGACTTAAGAACTGATCTATTTAATGGCTAAACAATTCCAGTTTCCAATATTCATGTTACTCATCTATCAGAGAGGCAATGGATTCAGGATGCAGGATCAGATAGAAATAGAAAAAAAATATATATATAGATATATGCATATGCACAGGCACACATATGGCCAATGAACAAATTTGTTTTGCTTTACTATATATGATTTTATTTGTTATTTTTTTCTTTTTTAGGGAAATGACACAAAAGGAAGAAAAAATAAATTTTTGTTCATTGCATTAAAAAAATAATAATTAGCCTATATAAGATAAGCAATACTTGGAGCACAAAGCTGGTTCAATTGATTTCAGATACTCTTCAAAAAGCATCTCCTTACTTTAATTCAGGTATAGATAACTGAGGATGTGATTCCTGGCTTGAGCTGAGACTTGAGCTTCCTTTCATGTTGTCACCACTCCCTGAAAAGAGAAAGAGGAAGGAAAAAGAATTGTTATTGGGGGATTACTATGATAATCAGATATAAATTAGAGAACACAATTTACCTAGAACAGGAAAAAGGAGAATAGATAAAAATAAAGAAAAATTGAAGTTAAAACATTCACCTTCAAAACCAGTAGGATCCAATAGAAAATAAAGAGGAGAAAAGGAGAGTCTGTAAATGGGACATGTGTCTTACATAGAGACCTGTGCAATATGAACATCTGAAGGGGAAAAAAGAAGCATTTTTCTCAAGTTTCATTACATTAAAATTTATACTATTTTATTTAAATTTTTGTTGACTTTAAGATCTGTTATTCAAGTTCTGAGCTATTCCCAGGTCATTTTGTTGGCCAATTAAAAGCCTAGGCAAATGCTTTCTGGTAGGATAAGAAATGAATATTCATTATAGACATTTAAAAATAAATAAGGCCAGGCCTAAGCAAAATTATGAAATCTTTACCACTACCCCAACCCTAGTTTCTCAAGATAGGACCCTATTTATGAAGACATCTCAGGCAAAAAGAGGACTTCTTTCTCTGATGTATCCTTAGTCTTCAATGAGCTCATACCAGCTCTTCTGTCTGTCCTTTGATTGTCATTTCCCCAGTCTGTAGTGATAATATTTCTATTTGTGTGTAATTCAGAGAATTTCATCTTGTCTTGCCATCATTCTTCTGGCTCCAATGTTCTTCTATTTTATAAACTTACCTCTCATCAATCATAAAGAAAAGAATCTGCTATAATTTATTTTTGAAGTAAAACTTGTGTATAAAGGTCTTACCTCTTATAATTTATACTTTTAATGATTTATCTCTGTAGAATACAAAGCTTTTTTTGTTAAAAAATATTTTTGGCATTTGTGAGTAGATAGGAAAATGTTTTGAAGGACATAGTAATATTCATAGTGCCCCTGAAATTTGGTTGCATAAACTCAGCCACAAAAGAATTTTCCCTTCTAAGAAACTTAAGAATGAGAGGATAGCAGCAAGAGGGAAAAGATAGGAGTCCTACCTATCTCTCTATCACTCTGTGATCCAGTCAACAATCCAATCTCCAAAGAGAAAGTAGGACATTTGTCCTCTGCATGTAACTGGGACTCTGTCTCGATACTCCCTGTTGGTATCCTCATGCCAGTAATCTGTGGCATTGATAAGATAAGTAACTTCTCCTGTTTTGTAACTGCTTGGTCAGGGGATTGTTCTTTCTTGCTGTTATTTGTTTCTTCTGTGGTATTCTGGGCTATCCTGGACAGAAACAAAGGAGACATATTTAAAGAAGTTCTCTAAATTGTAAAGTGTGAATTATATGTTTTGCTCCCTAAATACTTCTAATTATTATAAAATCTAGTTATCCACTAGAATTGTTTCAGAAATCATCAGAGATAGAATAGAATAGGTTAAGAAATTCATTCAATAGATGTCCATCAATTGGAGAATGGTTCGGTAAATGATGGTATATGAAGGTTATGGAATATTATTGCTCTGTAAGAAATGACTAAAAGGAGGAATACAGAGAGGGTTGGAGAGACTTACACCAACTGATGCTGAGTGAAACGGGCAGAACCAGAAGATCGCTGTACACTTCAACAACAATGCTGTATAAAGACGTATTCTGATGGAAGTGGATATCTTCAACATAAAGAAGATCCAACTCACTTCCAGTTGATCAGTGATGGACAGAAACAACTACACCCAGAGAAGGAATACTGGGAATTGAATGTAAACTGTTTAGCACTACTGTCTATCTACCCAGGTTACTTATACCTCTGGAATCTAATATTTAAACATGCAACAAGAAAATTGGATTTACACACATATATTGTATCTAGGTTATATTGTAACACATGTAAAATGTATGGGATTGCCTGTCATCTAGGGGAGGGAGTAGAGGGAGGGAGGGGAAAATTTGGAAAAATGAATACAAGGGATAATGTTATTAAAAAATTACTCATGCATATATACTGTCAAAAAATTTTATAATTACAAAATTAACTTTAAAAATGGAAAAAACCTCATATATACAAATACATTTATATAAATATATAGTGATCTAATAAATTGTGCCATAAGAAATGATAAGGATGCTTTCAGAAAAACCTAGGAAGATTTATATAAATTGATTAAAAAGTTAGGTAAGCAGAACCAAGAGAATATTGCACATAATAATTATAATGTTGTATGATGATCAATATGAATAATTATAAAATGATCTAAGACAATTCTGAAGGACTTATGATGAAAAATGCTATTCATCTCCAGAGAAAGATGGAATCTGAATCAAGATTAAATACACTTTTTCTAAGAAAGAAAGAAAGAAAGAAAGAAAGAAAGAAAGAAAGAAAGAAAGAAAGAAAGAAAGAAAGAAAGAAAGAAAGAAAGAAAGAAAGAAAGAAAGAAAGAAAGAAAGAAAGAAAGAAAGAAAGAAAGAAAGAAAGAAAGAAAGAAAGAAAGAAAGAAAAAAAGAAAGAAAGAAAGAAAGAAAGAAAGAAAGAAAGAAAGGAAGGAAGGAAGGAAGGAAGGAAGGAAGGAAGGAAGGAAGGAAGAGAGAGAGAGAGAGAGAGAGAGAGAGAGAGAGAGAGAGAGAGAGAGAGAGAGAGAGAGAGAGAGAGAGAGAGAGAGAGAGAAAGAAAGGAAGGAAGGAAGGAAGGAAGGAAGGAAGGAAGGAAGGAAGGAAGGAAGGAAGGAAGGAAGGAAGGAAGGAAGGAAGGAAGGAAGGAAGGAAGGAAGGAAGGAAGGAAGGAAGTGTAGCGAGCTGTCGTCTCTAGAAGCTGCCGGATCACTCTCTGGGAAGAGATCTGCTGTGTCTTCTACTCAAATCTCTCCGACAGATTCTTCTTCCTGTAACGAACCGTTGTCTCCAGGCAGTTGCTGTTAACTCTTGTCCAGAGAAGTGACTTCCCTTCCTGCAGGGAGCCCCGTCAAGCCTGATGCAATGCAGAGTCTTCTTCTATCTCTGGGAGTCCTCTCTTTTATTCTCCCAGAGAATGGGCGTGGGATAATGCAAGGGCTTCTGGGAAGAACCACCTCAGCCAATGAGCCTGCTCCTTCCATCAAGTCAACCTGAGTTCTCACCTTGTAATTGTCCAACCTGAATTCTCACCTTGTCACTATCCAGACAACTCGAGTTCTCACTTAGTAATCCTAACAAGGAAGGTAGGAAGGAAGGAAGGAAGGAAGGAAGGAAGGAAGGAAGGAAGGAAGGAAGGAAGGAAGGAAGGAAGGAAGGAAGGAAGGAAGGAAGGAAGGAAGGAAGGAAGGAAGGAAGGAAGGAAGGAAGGAAGGAAGGAAGGAAGAAAGGAAGAAAAGAAGAAAGGAAGGAAGGAAGAAAGAAAGAAAGGAAGGAAGGAAGAAAGAAAGAAAGGAAGAAGAAGGAAGAAAGAAAGAAAGGAAGAAGAAAGAAGAAAGAAAGAAAGAAAGAAAGAAAGAAAGAAAGAAAGAAAGAAAGAAAGAAAGAAAGAAAGAAAGAAAGAAAGAAAGAAAGAAAGAAAGAAAGAAAGAAAGAAAGAAAGAAAGAAAGAAAGAAAGGAAGAAAGAAAGGAAGGAAGAAAGGAAGAAAGGAAGGAAGGAAGGAAGGAAGGAAGGAAGGAAGGAAGGAAGGAAGGAAGGAAGGAAGGAAGGAAGGAAGGAAGGAAGGAAGAAAAGAAGAAAGGAAGGAAGAAAAGAAGAAAGAAGGAAGAAAGAAAGAAAGAAGAAGAAAGAAAGAAAGAAAGAAAGAAAGAAAGAAAGAAAGAAAGAAAGAAAGAAAAGAAAGAAAGAAAGAAAGAAAGAAAGAAAGAAAGAAAGAAAGAAAGAAAGAAAGAAAGAAAGAAAGAAAGAAGAAAGAAAGAAAGAAAGAAAGAAAGAAAGAAAGAAAGAAAGAAAGAAAAATTCAAAATGGACATAACCATGATTCAGTGGCCTGAGAATTTACCTGATTTAAAGCTCATTGAAAATCTTTGGAAGCAGAGTCAAGTTGGCTGAGTGAAAGGAAGCCTTTTTGCCTAGCTCATTTAACATATTTCCTCTGGGAAAAAATCTAGAAAACTGTTAGAACAAATTCTGAGCAGGGAAGACTAGAAAAACTCATAATGAGTCTTGTTGCTAACTTAGAGTCAGTAAGGGAGGTAGAAAAAGATAAGGGTTCTGGGGCAGGTTAGGAGTGGGTGAGACAATAGTAATAGCAGGAAGCTTTTAAGTAACCTAGGGCAGAAAGGAAGTCAAAACAGTGCACTAGGATAGAAAGCACAGAGACGGAAAGAGATCCTAGGGAATCCCTGTCATCAGTTGCCCATTATCCAATTCCAAATCACAGATTCAGGGTGAAGAAAAACGTAGTAATTGAGCATGGATCTAGTATGGACTGAACAAGAAAAAATTTCTGGAAACAAAACTGTATGGCTTTAAGCCCAGAGACAGAGCAGTAACTCAGTCTTTGCCTTTAGTCCAGAATAAAATTCTACAGTGGAAATAATCAGAGTAAGAGATCTATATCAAAGTAGAGCCAGCAGTTCAGTCCCTCTGAGTGTGAAAAATCTCTAATGAGTTAATAATAACCAAGTCTACTAGACTATTAAAATTTAATCACACACAGACCAAAATCTGCGTCAGAAACTTGCAGAATTCAGACCAGGAAAGCAATGCAAGACCTTTCCCTAGATCACACTAATTTGGAAGTGCTGAAAACATGAAGGCCCCAGATTGAGATGTAAAAGCATCAAAACGATGCAAAAGGACAGCCAGCTCAAGGCAGACATTTCTTCATTCCCCAATAAGTGTACAGAGCCCAGTACTCACATAAGTTCCAAATTCAAGAAGTAGGCTAGAAAAATGAATAAACAAAAAAAAGAACGCAATCATAAAGAGCTACTATGTTGGCAGGGCAGCTCAAAACCTAAACCCAGGAGAAGATAAGAACTTGAAAATATGTGTAAGTCAAGCCTCAAAGATACTACAGACTAAATATAAGATCAGCAGGAATTCCTAGAGAAGTTCAGAAAGTTTTTTTTTTTAAAAGAGCAAAAAAAAAATTATTTTAAAACTAAAGAGTAATAAAGAAAAAATGGGGAAAAGTGAAAAATATGAAAGAAAGTTGTGAAAAACTAACAGCTTAGTAAAAGAGATAAAAAACTTTTCTAAAAATAGCTCCTTAAAAATTAGAATTGACCAGAAGATCACTGTATACTTCAACAACAATACTGTATGAGGATGTATTCTGATGGAAGTGGAAATCTTCAACATAAAGAAGATCCAACTCACTTCCAGTTGATCAATGATGGACAGAGGTAGCTACACCCAGAGAAGAAACACTGGGAGGGGAATGAAAATTGTTAGCACTAATATCTGTCTGCCCAGGTTGCATGTACCTTCGGATTCTAATGTTTATTGTGCAACAAGAAAATGATATTCACACACATGTATTGTACTTAGACTATATTGTAACACATGTAAAATGTATGGTATTGCCTGTCGTCGGGGGGGAGGGAATAAGGGAGGGGGGGGTAATTTGGAAAAATGAATACAAGGGATAATATTATAAAATATATATATATAATAAAAAAAAATTAAAAAAAAAAATTAGAATTGCCTAAATGGAAGTTATTGACTCTTTAAGATATCAATAAATAATAAAAAGTAAAAAGACTAAAAAAATAGAAGCCTGGAAAACAGATAAAGATAATTTAAGAAAAAGTGGATTATCTAAAAGTCATGAAGCAAACAACAAAAAAAAAAGAGTCTAAATGAAATATTTCAAGAAATCTTTTTTAAAAAATCTTTTTAAAATGGAACCATAGGAAATGTAGAAATTGAAAGACTCCACTGATGACTCCTGAAAGAAGCTCCTAAATGAACACCCCCAGGAATATTATAAGCAAAATTTAGAACTTCCCAGTCAAAGAAAAAAATATTGCAAGCATCCAGAACTAAAGAAGTCAAGTACTACAAAGCCTTAGTAAGACTAATATAAAAATTTGATTTAGTTGAAAAAAAGGCAGGGGAAGTAATCCTGATCTCAGACAAATAAAAAGCTAAATTGACCCAATTAAAGAGATAGAGAAATTATATTTTGCTAAAAGGTATCATCATTATCAAATATATATGCAACCAAATACATAGTATATAAGTTCTTAAAGAAAAGTTAATTGAGTTGTAGGAGAAAATATTAAAACTATAATAGCTCAATTTATTATTAAGGGCATCTCTATTTCTTTCAGACCTCAATAAATCTAACTATAAAAATTAACAAGAAGTTAAAGAGATGAATAGAATTTTAGGAAAATTCGGTGACACACTTCTGGAGAATAATAACTGGGAATCAAAAGAAATATATCTATGCACAGCAGTATATGACACCTTCACATGACTTTGTATTAGAGCATTAACAACACAAACAAAAGCAAAAATAATAAATTTATCTTTTTCAGATCACAATACAATAAAATTATATTTAATAAAGGACCTTTAAAGCACCAATTAAAAGATATTTGGAAACTTAAGAACTTAGTCCTGAAGAATATGTGAGCAAAAAAAGAAATCTTAGAAATAATCAGTACATTCATTAAAGACAATTACAATAATGAGACAATATACCAAAAATTGTTGGTTTAGCCAAATTAGTACTTTGGGGGGAAAAATCTATCACTAAAAGTTTACCTCAATAAAAGAGAAAAAGAGCAGATTAACTAGTTTGGAATGTAATTTTAAAAAAACCATAAAAACAACAAATTAAAAACTCAAATCCCAAAATAAAAATCTTAAAATCAAAGATTAACAAAATTGAAAGTAAAAAAAAAAAAAAAAGAACTAATGAATAAAACTAGGAGCTTTTTTAAAAAATACAATAAAATGGATAAGCCATCAGATAATTTTATTAAAAAAAAGACCAATAACATAAAAAATGAAAAGAGTCCATTCATAATTGATGAAAATGAAATAAAATCAATCATTAGAAACTATTTTGTTTAATTATGTTCCAATAAAACTGATACTCTAAATGAAATGAATGAATACGTATAGGGCTATTTAAGTTCTTTTGATCTGAGTAATAAATATTTTTATGTTAGTAAGCCATAAATGAATTCCTAAAGGAAAAAATATCCAGGATTGGATTGATTTACAAAAGATTCAACATACTTTTAAAGAAATAATTAATTAGAATACTAGTTGAAAAATAAACTTGTTGAAAAAATAAGTCTACTACTGGGCTTATATCCCAAAGAAATACTAAAGGGAAAGGGACCTGTATGTGCAAAAATGTTTGTGGCAGCCCTTCTTGTAGTGGCCAGGAACTAGAAAATGAATGGATGCCCATCAATTGGAGAATGGTTGGGTAAATTATGGTATATTAATATTATGGAATATTATTGCTCTGTAAGAAATGACCAGCAGGATGAATACAGAGAGGCTTGGAGAGACTTATATGAACTGATGCTGAGTGAAATGAGCAGAACCAGGAGATCATTATACACTTCAACAACAATACTGTATGAGGATGTATTCTGATGGCAGTGGATATCTTCAACAAAAAGAAGATCTAACTCACTTCCAGTTGATCAATGATGGACAGAATCAGCTACACCTAGAGAAGGAACACTGGGAAATAAGTGTAAACTGTTTGCACTATTGTCTTTCTTCCCAGGTTACTTTTACCTTCTGAATCCAATTCTTCCTGTGCAACAAGAAATTCGGTTCTGTTATTGTATCAATGATATACTATAACACATTTAACATGTATGGGATTGCCTGTCATCTGGGGAGGGGGTAGAGGGAAGGAGGGGAAAATTCAGAACAGAAGTGAGTACAAGGAGATAATGTTGTAAAAAAAATTACCTATGCATATGTACTGTCAAAAATTATAATCATAAAATTAATAAAAATTAAAAATAAATAAAAAATAAAATAAAGAAGCCTTACCAAATTTATTCTATGATAGTAATATGGTCTTGACCTCTAAACCACAGAGTCAAAACAAAGAAAAAACTACAAATTTTCCTAATGAATTTGATGTAACAAAATTAAATAAAATACTAGAAAAAAGAATATTATGTGTTATTATACATCACAAAGATCACACACTATGATCAGGATAGATTTATACCAGCCAGTGTTTTAATAGACCAGAAAAACTTTTTACAAAATCCAATACTCATTTTAAAAAAATTTATATTAATGAGTATCCATTTTTTCTTTGTTTCCTTGTAGATTATTCTTTTGTTTTCTGCTGCATACTTTTTTTACTTTATTCTGTTTTCCCCCTTTCATCCCTCTCCCCTACTTCCCCCCCAAGCAGGCTATAGTTAAGTACAGATATATGTTATATGCATAGATATATACATACACACACATACACATACATTCAAACACATCCACAGACCCACTCACATATACATATATCTATATGCATATACAAAAAGCAACATGCATACATGTTAACATACCCTCAGAAACACACACATATATATGTATATATACACACACATTTACCCATATGTAAATATTCATCTAAAACATTAGTAGGGCTGACATATAATATAGATTATAGTCTCAAGAGAAATTTGATTGAATCTAAGTTTTTTCATATTTTTTTCCTATCCCTGATAAGTCTTCTGCTTTAATTCTGCTCCTTAATTTGCCTTGCTATTACTTAACCTCCCCTCATCCATGAATCCCTCTTTTGTCTTCTTCCCTCACCCTTTGCTTCTACATTCTCCCTTCCCCCCCACCTTATCTCTTTATAGATTTTGGAGGGAATAAATCCTTCACAGTATATGTGTAATGTTGCTTTATAGATTTTGGAGGTTATAAATCCTTCACAGTATATGTGTAATGTTATCTTATATTTTCTCTTCTTGATTTGTTCTCCAGATCTGTTGTTTTTCTTATGTTTCATATTCTGTTCTTATTATTGCATGCTTTATATTTTGTTTTGTTATTTCTTGGTCTCTTATAGTTTTATTGTCTTCCCCTCGCCTAATATTTTCAAAGAGTTATTTTTGTCTGTATTTCCCTTTCTAGTTGGTTAATTTTTTTTTCATAATAATCTTGTCTATTATCACCATTATTATACATGATACTAGAAATGTTAGCTATAAAACAAGAAAAAATAACTTTAAAGAATTAATGCAAGCAAAAAGGAAACAAAACTAGTATTTTTATAGATTCAACCAAAAAAATTGAAATAATTAACAACTTTGGCAAAATTATAGGACATAATTCCACCTCCAGTATTTCTGTATATTACCAATAAAACACAGAAAGAGGAAATAGAAACATTTTATTTAAAATATCTATGGATAATATAGAATGCTTGGAAATCTAACTGCCAGGACATACAAAATTACAAAATATACTTCATAGAAACAAGGTCTAGATCAATATCTCATACCACCTACCAAGATAAGCTTCAAATAGATAACATGAAAAACAAATTAGTGGAGCACAGAAAAAAATTACTTGTCATATTTTTGGACTGGGGAAAAGTTTATGATCAATTTATTTAATTTAATCAGAATTAGATTGTGTATGTGTATGTATGTGTACATGTATTTCTCAAGAAAGTTTGGTGGGCAATCTAGGATATTATGGTTTTTTGTTACATCTTTACTCTGACTACTCTGTGCCTTTGTGTAGAAAGAATTTCTATTCCTTATTCTGAATTCATTGTTTATCTTTCCTTTCTGTTTATTCTAGATACATTCCTTGATTTGTATTCCTTATATATATACTTAATCTTTTACTATCTATAATCTTCACGGGGTTAACATTTTTGAGGTTCTTCCAAACACTGTTATTGCTAGGCCTTTGACCCACCTGACCTGACCTTACCCATGATCACCTTTTTTTGTTTTCTGTTCTCTTTTATTACCTTTCCTTTGTTCATTCTTCTTTGTTCTTTATTCATAGATGCCTGAATTATCTTACTAGATCTGGAAGCTATATTTTCTTTTGCTGTTGTCTTCCCTGTTGATTTATCTGCTTATATTCATGGTTTTTAGGTTTTCTTCTATCTTAGATATTTGATAATATCAATCTTTTCTCTCTATTTCTCTTTACTGCTCATTTTCTCTCCTCTCTAATGACAGTTTCTCTGGTGTTGGATCTCAAAATTGTCTCAGTTCCCTCCCTTTCTAGCAATTCATAGGTCACAATTTAGGTTTTTGTCTCAGGTAAAATCTGAAGACAGAGAACTGATCCTAGTTGGGTACCAGGCTCTTTTGGAATTCCAGAGTGGCCAGATCTCTATACCCCTAATTATCTCAGCCCTAATGGTCAGGAAGGGGGGTTGCAACCAGGAGGATTGAGGAAGAACAATTCAAGGAATTGAGGCAAAACAATTCAGGGAAACTGAAGCAGGACAATTTAGGGAAACTGAGGCAGGACACTAAAAGTAAACTGTGAACAGCTCTTGAGTAGATGACCATTTTCCAAATGAAAGCTCTCCCGACTCTGGCAAGAATCGAATGTATGACTGGACGAGATCCATACTTCACACACCCCTGACTCTGTGATCATCATAGGACAACCTATTTCCCTTTTTTCCCCTGAGGCAATTGGGGTTAAATGACTTAACCAGGGTCACACACCTAGGAAGTGTTAAGTGTCTGAGGCCAGATTTGAACTCAGGTTCCCCTGACTTCAGGGCTGTTGCTCTCTCCACTTCGCCATCAAGCTGCCCCTCCTTTTTTTCTTTATAGACATAAACAATGGAGATATTTTTTATCTCCTTTGGGATAATCTTCTCTTGCCATATAATCTGTAAGATTTCAGTAAATTTTTATATGAACAGTAGACCCGCTTTCTTGTAGACTTCTATTGGAATGGAATCAGCACCAGGAACTTTGTCACAGGAGCTTAATAACTTCAGTTAGAAATTCAGCCAGAGAGGGGATGATTCCAACTGAGTTATATGGTCAATAGCTTCAGCATTGGATGATGATGGTCTGTTGAGAATATGATTGAAGTATTCAGCCCATCTCTCCAAGATCATGTCCTTATCAGTATGACTCCATCAGAACTGAGTCATTGAGATGGTGAACTAAAGTTCTGTGGCCCATAAATAGTGTTCAGGGTATCATAGAAGCACTTTGTAGTGTTAATATCCATGCAAAACAGAATTTCATTTGTCATCTTACTTAGCCAGAAATCCTGCATTTTTCTAAGTTTTACTGGCACTCTACTTTTTAAAAAAATTAATTATAGATTTATTTACCAGATATATGCATGGGTAATTTTATAGCATTGACAGTGGGTCAATTTGACTCCAGATGTCCTATCTCAGATACCTAATTGGCATCTTCTATCTCTAAGTTCCAGATTTTTTGTTTCAAGTAGAATTTATGATTCTCACCCCCCCACCTTGTCAGAACCAGATTGATGGTCTGTCCCTGGATATTCCCGCTCTCAGTGTTCTGACTCTGCACCTGCCTTTGTCTACCCTGATCACTTAGAGCCACATATATAAAAATCACTGGAAGCTCACATTCGATGCTGAATCCTTTAAGACATCAGCCCTGGGACCAAAATGGATCCCCTCTCAGAAATCCAAATAAAATATTAAAAACTCTCTAATATCTTGCCTCAGTTTCTCTGACATTGCAGAGCAAGTGTAACTTCAGAAAGGATTGAGAAGCAGTCAACATGGTATCTGCTGCCTGACAATTTCAGGAGAAATTCCAGAAGCAGAATAAAGTTTGTACATTACATTTGTCAACCTAAGACAACCTAAGACTGTCAGTCATGAGGACTTCTAGAAGATGATAATATTTGGTTACCCAGAGAAATTCATCAATATTGTATGCTTGTTTCATGTGTGGCATGTTTGCACAAGTTCTGGATGATGAACAAATGCTCTTGTACTTTTCCAGTGGCAATGGAGTAAAGCAGAGTTGTGTACTTGTCCTGAAGTACATGAATTAATTGAGCAATTCCCTAATTGATACTTCTTACTTTGTTACAACAATTAGATTCCCAGGACCAAGAGAACATACAAAGATGGCAATATTGTGAAATTAAGCAATTTTTAAAGTCTTGAGGATTTTAATTAATTAAATGACTAGTGATAACCCCAGTGTGGTGATGATGAAGCATGTTACACACTTCTTTGAAAAAGAAGTGATAGTCTCAAGGTATTTTTTTCTGTGTGGATTTGTTTCATTTACAGACATTTACAAGACTAATATGATCAAGAAAGAGCCTCTCTCTCAACATATACATAGGGATGCTGATATTAAAATATATTAAAAGGTAGAAGAAAATAGGTGGAGACAGAAATAAGGGAACTTAGAGACAGGTCTAAGAGAAAAAAGAGGCAAATGATTAAATCTCAAATGTTACAAAAGAGACATGAATTGAGGATTAAAAGAAAAGAAAGAAAGTACAAATCTGGTTTGGAAAAAAATAAGGGCAAGAGAATTATAATAGAGAGGAAATATGTAATTTCACTTGAGAAGATCACACATGTCAAGAAAAATGACTTATTATTGAAAAGTCAACAGAGTGATCTTTTTGCATCCTGTCCTTATAGGCTATAAAATCATAGAACCCTTGGGGTGAGAGGATTTAGAAAAATCTAAATTTTCTCATGATGACATGGCATCAGATGGTAACTATGTCAACATCTAAGGAAAGGAGGAAACTAGAGCTTGAGAAATTCTTGCTCAGCCATCACAGCTGGATGACAGTATTGATTAGAAAAAGTTATAATAATGCTTTCCCAAACTTTATGGCAAGCATTAGGCAGGGTAGACATTTTGTAAGTCATGTCCTAGACTTGCTTTTCCTAACAATGGCTCATTAAATGAAAATTTACATTTATTTCTATCCAATTCATTTGGCTAATGTGACAGGACTCTAGTCTCTTGACACGTAGGAAACATTGGGCAAACTGACAACTAGATATAGATATCTCTCTATATATACATACATATGTATATATGTATGTGTGTGTATATTTATATATACTTTATTTTCTAGTTTCAAACTCTTTACTCTTTGTCCTCAGCATTTCAATCAATAATCCCAAGAGAAAAAGAAACTGGGAATATAAAGTATAAATAATTACCCCTTGTTTCCATGTTCCATTCTTGAAAATCCCTGGTGATCTGCCTGTTATCCAATCACACAGTGTGTGAAAAAGAAAAACCAGTTTGGACCACTTCCTCACAGAAAGGACACAGGCACAAAAACTTTCAGGGATGGGCCCTAGACCCTGTTATGGTGTCACGATGATGTCACCTCAAGTTTTTGTAACCAAGGAGACTGGCTATTTGTGCTTTTTGGGTCATCACTAGAGACCCCAGGGACCTGTGACAATTAAAAACAAATCTATTACACTGTAGAAATGGAGAATCTAGAAGTTAGAAAGGAACTTAAAGGACTTCTTTATACAAATCCTTTTTTGTTGAACAAAATTTTATAATATCTCCTTCTAAAACATCTTCTACAAAGGGTTAAACTTCATGCTGCAGCCCTTTCTATTTTTTGACCTGAAAAATGTACCCATAAAGTGAAAATAGCTATAGAGAAAACAGGGTATTGATTCTTATCCTATATTGCCCCTTCTAACAAAAATGAAATACAGGTAGCAAAGTCATAAATAGGGTAAGCCAATTAAGGATTTGCTCCATGGCAATGATGTCTGGCAGGTAAATTCTGATCTTCCCCAACACAGTTATCTTCCACTGCTATCCCTGAATTCCACTGACAGCTTACATATTCTAATCACCCTTGCTTTCTTGTCCAACTTCGATTTGCTACTCCAATACCTATCTTCACCCAATACCCCATCCTAGATACATTTTCTGGATCACCATCTTTTCCAAAATGAAAGCCATAGAAGACTGTCCTCTCTCTCACTTATTTCATTTACCTAACTATGATGAAAGAAGACAATTACAAATAAGTTTGTATTTATATACAGCTTTAAATTTTGCAAAGTAGTTTCCAAATATTTTATCCTCACAACCTCATTAGGTACTATAATTATCCTCATTTACAAATAAGGAAATTCAAATAATCGGTCAATAATCACTTATTAACTTCCTAGGCACTGTGCTAAGTATTTTACACATATCATCTAATTTGATATTTACAATAACTCTGAGAAATAAATACTATTCTTATCTCATTTTTACAATGGAGAAAACTGAGGCTAAAGTTAAGTTACTTGCCCAATGTCATATAGTTAGTCAGTTTCTGAGGCTAGATTTGAACTTAGGTTTTTATGATTCCAGGCTCAGTGTTTAGTATTTACTGCACTACAAAGCTGTCACCATGCTTGAAAATTCTGTCAGCTGCTTTTGACACAATATTGTACAGTTTCAATGATATGCCACAACTATTTAAGGGGCCATGTAAAGTAAATGAAGATTAATTGTTAGATAGCCCACTCCTAAAGTGTAACTTATTTTTCATTTTCTAAAAAAAAAAAAAAAAAATCCTATTTCCCATCTAGTTCACTCTTCAAAGTTTCCTAACTGATTTCTTGGGAGGAACTAACACTTTTAAATTTACCACGTCCTCTTCCTTTCACAACTATACTTTTTTCCACTTTTCCCATGAAAGTTATTGTTGGTAATATGGGGTACCTTACTTACTGCTCATCATTTGCCTCTCCATTGCCTTTTAGGTTATCTGTAATTTTGGTTCTTTGAAGATTGAAATTTTCTATGATTTGAAGCATAGAAGAATATTGTTCTTAAGATAGATTTTGGATTTTTATAACAGAAATACAAAATTCTACATGATTTTCAATGACTTTCATCATGATTTCCTTCTAGTCAAGTCTAAGCCCAGCTCATTGTCCTTCTATAATACCTGTCCAAGGTCTATGTGTTGATGTACTAACTTGATGGGTTGCTCATTTAACTGTACATTGTTGACTAAAAAAAAAAAATAAAAATAAAAATAAAATGGTCATTCATTTGGTCTTTCCTGTGTGGACAGAATAATCTCCTTTAAAAGATTATAAAATATGCTGAGGAGGCTGTGTAGTTTTCAGCCAATGCCAAATACAAACAGGAACATCTGGAAGACATCTTTGTCTATAGGGAATCCCTTTTCTGTCTGGAAACTGAGCAGGACATTCAATATGGCAATAGCAAACCACCTTGGCAAGCATATATCTCCCCATTTTATGCCTCACTTGACATAGATTATCAGATGATCAATGAACAAAGTATTATCTATGTTTTTAATATGTGAATTGGAAATACTTTGTTGGAAAAGAGCCTTAAGACTATATTTTGCTGTACCTGACTCATATACTTTTTATGGTTTCTTAAAAAGGAACATAGTTTAATTTTGCATTTTCTATACAGTTTATGAACATAGTTTAATTTTGCATTTTCTATACAGTTTATGATTGTGAAAATGTGTTTAAAACTCTTGTAAAATCTTGCCTGTTTGCTTATCTTTTTGTTAAGGATATGCTCAATAATTGCATAAATAATACTCACTAAAATTTTATAGAGATGAGAAAGTAGGCTCATGGATGACTTTATGTTATATACTTGATGGGATGGTGGTGGTCATAGTATTGTCTGAGATTTTTTTTTTTAATCAATAGTATCTTTGCTTCTTGCAGGTATCTTGAAAATATCTTCCATATCTTCAAAGTTGTGTCATCACCATCAGATTTCCTCTATATGTACATGGTCTAGTTCCTGTTTTCATTTTCTTAAATTGCAAGAAACATGAATACACTTTTTACTCAGGCTGTCATTATAAAAAATAAGTGTGAATTATATAGTTATTATATACAAATACATACATGTATACCATTCTAGTGAGTACAAGTTATATTTTAAGCTTATCTTGGCTTATAGTTCTGATTATTAGAGTTTGAGTATTTTAAAATATTATTAATAGTTTATATTTCCTCCCTAATTTACCTATTTGTATCCTTTGACTATTGAGTGCATATTATATCTAATAATGCTCAATTGCTTGGTACATTTACCCCACCCTTTCATTTCTTTATATTATCATAGAACATCAAGAGAACATCTGAGCTACTACTTTTGTTTTGCAATTGAGGAAACTGAGTCCAAGAGGTTTTCATTAACTGCCCAAGATTACAGAGAATATCAGCAGAACTAAGAAAGCCAAAGGTCCTAATTCTCAGTCCCACAGATACTTTTACTACTACAACATGCCACTTCTAAATTCTAAATTTTAGAATTTCCTATTCCCCTAATATGTTTAACATATTGGACAACAATCTATAATAGCACAGATTTTGCTTTGATAAGCATAAATTTCAATAAATTTTCTACTCCTGAATACCACAAAACTCAATTTCTTTTTTTATGTTGCATTATATTCTTATCCACTTTGTTAACTATTTCCCAATTAAAATTTAATCTAGCTGCAGATAGAATTTTTAAAGTATTTTATTATAGTTTTTTATTTACAAGACATATGCATGGGTAATTTTTCATCATTGGCCCTTGCAAAACCTCCTGTTCCAACTTTTCCCTCCTTCCCCCAACCCCTTCCTCTGGATGGCAAATAGACCAATACATGTTAAATATGTTATATATGTTAAATGTAATATATGTATACATATGTATACATTTAATTGTTATTGCAATATGAAATAAAACATAATGTATAATTATGTATATATGTATACATAATGTATGTATATGTATAGTTATCTTGCTGCATAAGAAAAATCTGATTTAGAAATAAGGTAAAAATAACCCAAGAAGGAAAACAAAAATGCAAGTGGACAATAAGAGAAAGAGTTGAAATGCTATGTTGTGGTCTCTGGATGTAGCTCACTCTCTTCATTACTGAACAGATGGAACTGATTTGGTTCATCTCATTGTTGAAGAGAGTCATGTCCATCAGAATACATCCTCATACAGTGAGTGTTGTTGTTGAAGTGTATAGTGATCTCCTGGTTCTGTTCATTTCACTCAACATCAGTTCATGTAAGTCTCTCCACGTCTTTCTGAAATCATCCTGCTGGTGATTTCTTATAGAACAATAATATTCCATAACATTCCTATAACACAATTTATTCAGCCATTCTCCAACTGATGAGCATCCATTCAATTTCTAGTTTCTTGCCACTACAAAAAGGGTTGCCACAAATATTATTGCACATACAGGTCCCTTTCCCTTCTTTAAGATCTCTTTGGGATATAAACCCAGTAATATCACTGCTGGATCAAAGGGTATGCACAGTTTGCCAACTTTTTGAGCATAGTTCCAAATACCTCTCCAGAATTGCTGGATATATTCACAATTCCACCAACAATGTATCAGTGTCCCAGTTTTCCCACATCCCCTCCTATATTCATCATTATCTTTTCCAGTCATCCTAACCAATCTGACAGGTGTGTAGTGGTATCTCAGAGTTGTATTAATTTGCATTTATCTGATCAATAATGATTTGGAGCATCTTTTCATATGGCTAGAAATAATAGGACTCAATTTATTGAAATCAATATGGCTTTATTGTACTTGACTAGATATTATTAGAAAAGATCCAGGAGAGACAATCTAAGAATTATTAGATTATCTGAAAGCCATGATTTAAAAAAAAAAAAAAAAAAAAAAGAACCTTGGGCAACATCTTTCAAGAAATCAAGGAAAATTGCCCTAATACCTAAAACCATTGATCACCTCCTGAAAAAGACATCCAAATAAAAACTCCAAGGAATATCATAGCTAAATTCCAAATTTATCAAATCAAGGAGAAAATAACTGCAAGCAGCCAGAAAGAAACAATTCACACATTGAGGAGTCACAATCAGGATGACCCAGGACCTAGCAGCTTCTACTTTAAAGGAGTGAAGGGCCTGGAATATGATATTCTAGAAGGCAAAGGAGCTTGGACTACAACCAAGAATCAACTACCCAGCAAAATTAAGCATTATTATTATTATTATTATTTGTTGTTGTTGTTGAGACAATTGGGGTTAAATGACTTGCCCAGGGCCACACAGCTAGGAAATGTTAAGTGTCTGAGGCCAGATTTGAACTCAGGTCCTCCTAACTTCAGGACTGGTATTCTAACCACTACACCACCTAGCTGCCCCTATTAAGCATTATTTTTCAAGGGAAAAGTGCCCATTCATGAAATACAGGATTTAATGAAAAAATATAAAACATGAGTTTTAAAGGTTAAAATGTTTAAATCCCTACATGAGAAGATGATATGTATAATTCTTAAAAACTGTATCTTTGTCAGGGTAGTTAGAACCCTGTTGTACTACCAGGGGCCATTTGACAATGGCTGCTGAAGATCCAAACCAGAACTGCAGAATGGATCCCCTCTTATGAGAGGATAATACAAGAAGATTGAGAGGCTGTTGCATTGTTTGACCTCCCTCCTCTTCCCTCTGCCTCCAGTTTATCTCATTCCCAGTCCGCAACACCTGTGTCAGCAAAGGCTGCCCTGTAACTCCTTCAGATGTTATGATCCACAGCTGTGGAGGCTCTCAGAATTGACCTGTCCCTTAACAAGAAAGATTATCTATTTGATAAAACACCAGATCTACACAGCAACCCCTGCTAGCTCTGGCTTGAGTCATAGCAAGGTGAGTTTATAGGTGGTACACCTATCCCTTCTTCAGCAATGAAGGCCATACTTTATTTTCTTTTCTTTCAGTATTTCTCATTTAATTAAATGTGCTTCTCTTGTATTATTACTTATCATTCTGCCTCCTACTACAGTCATATGTTTGTCTTACTTTTTCATAGATTATCAACTCAAGGGCAGCTGTGTATCTCAACTTCAATTACCAAGTGTTTAAAACAGATATGTTCCATATTCAATGTTTCTTGAATAATAAATGTATAATTTGTAAATTATAATGAACAAATCATAAAAATTCTCTGGCTCAAATTTCCTTGAGGACAGGTTTACCTTAAGAGGGTAAACAGTTGCCCTGCTAATCCACAGGCTAGTGGGAGGATCTAAAGAGATAATATAAAAGGACTTTGTTAAAGATAAAGAAGGCAAACTCAGGTTTTCCCCAATTCCTTAAAATGTTGACTGTATAAATATGAGGGAAAGGAAAGGGGGAACCCCATTTCTCAGTGCATAGATAATCCCATGAGGCGCAGTGTCCCCTGTAAAATGAATTTACAGGCCCAAAAACCTAGATTGATAAATAAAAGGTTTATTGTAGGAATTTGGAAGTAAAGTTCAGTTAGAAAGATGCCAGGGCTGAAGGTGGCCGCTGGGCGGGCAGGAACCCCTACATGACTGGAAAGATACCATGTGTTGGCTGGGAGGGCTCCTGCAAAGAGGGCTCCGGCTTGGCCCTTTTTATACCCAAAAGATTGTGGGCAGTTCCAAGTTCTGGCGGGCTTTTAAGTTAGCTCAGATCAGGTGAGGGCTGGGGGAAGCTGAGCTGAGGGTGGGGGCTGGACCCAGATATTCAAAGGGTGCCTTTGACCAGGATTTGTGAATCAAGGTCAGCCATGGACAATTAGAAAGGAATCTTAAAGGGACTTCAACCCTCATCATAAAGAAGCATTTTTCTCCCTCTATTAGGTGACTCAGGACAGAGTATGAGTCAGGAATATCTCAATTCAGAGATTTTACTAGTTCATCATAAATAAGTTACTTAACTTCTTTCAATCTGTTTCCTCACCTGTAAAATAAAAGATTTGCCCTTGATGATCTTTAAAGTCTATTTCAGCTCTAAATCTATGATCCCATGAGCCAGTCAATTTACCAAATACTAGACATACATACTCTCTGTTGAGCACTTAATTTGCAGTTTGGAAACATAGGGACAATTTCTACACAAAGAATGACTATTAAAAGGCATATTCAGAAGATGCAGCTAGAGATGGAGGGTCCAGGATGTCACCTGGTGAGATATAGATCTGGAATTAAGGTCATCCAATGAATTATAGTCTAAATCTCTGGAGAATAAGACATAAGCTGGTCCTGGTGTAGAGACTGCAGGAAATAAAATAACTAAAAGAATATCTAGTATAACTTTATGTGAAAAAAGCCCTTATAATTTTATACTTCAGAAAGCCATATAATTTCACAGTATTCACTTTCAATTATTTTATTGTTCCTTCCAGTTACATTGTTGCACTCACCATGTATATTTATTTCCCTGGCCTGTAATCACTTGGAAGATAAATTATAATAAGCAACTTGACCTCAAAGAATAGAGTTGAGAAGACTCTTTTCCTCTTTCTTGTAGGAATGGAGGACTATGAGGGTGGAACACTACATGTTAGAGTAAAAAAATGATTGTCATAGTTTTGTGGTACCATTTTTTCTTTCTGTTATAAAGGATGGCTGTCTGGGAAGGGAAGAAAGGAGAGATAACATTGGGAAAATAAAGGTAATATAAAACAAATAACATCAATTAACATTTTTAAAGCTTGGCCTCAAAGAAAAATTGAGAAACTTATCTTTCTACTTTCCTTTCCTTGGTGAGGGAAGGGGATATTACCATGGGTGAAAATACTGTATTATATGTCATAGCTTTTTATGTGCTTTTGCTTTTTCTTCTTCTCTTTCACTTTTGTTCTTTACTACAATAAATGACTCCTTGGGTAATGGAATGAGGAAGGACATTAGAAATTAAGGTGATGTGAAAACAAAAAATATCAACACACTATTATCATGGTCTGAATGAATAAAACAAGTATTCTACCTTAAAATAAATGATCCTGCCTTTGAAAAATAGAGAAGGGGCTTTTGTCGGCTTTTCTATCCTAGAAGCAGAATTTCCTGTTTGGGTCCTTAAGACGAGCCTCACTATGTATAACAAAAAGCAGCTTTCTTCTTTCAATTTATCAAGATTTACTTCCTCACTCTACTTCATCCCTTTCTTCTTTATCCATCAACTGCTGAGTTAAGATAGAGTGTTAGAGGAGACTTCTAAGGGCTGATGCAAAGATTAGAATCTGTATTATAACTTGTGAGTTCTGTATCTAGTACAAACCCAGCATTTTAGACATAAAGAAACTGAAATCAAAAGCTATCTTTTAAAAAGTTACCTTGCTACATTTCACTTTGAGGCTGGGCTTCTTCCCAAGTGCAACAGTTCCTAACTCATAGTAAGCACTTAATAAAAGCTTGTTGCTCGCTTGTTTTGCTTTCAGATAAAATCTGATCAAAATTAGGCAGTCTTATCCAATGAAAGAAGATATTGCTTTTGCTTCCCTGCAGTGAAAATAATTTTCGAAGGCATGCTGTGGTCATATTGTGTGTATAAAGAGAAGATTCTCATTTGCACAGCGTAACCATAGTGATTACCTTTTAGATAATGAATGTTATTTTAAGTTTCCTATTTACCTCTAAGACTTTTGCATTAACCTCCTAAATCCTTGGAAAACCACCTTGGAAGGTTGTGGAAGCTATGTACATCCTCTAGGACAAAAAAAAGGGTCAATATCTACCAGCTCAAATAATATACCAAAGAGTTCTTCTCATGTTTCCCTGAGACACTTTTTAATAAAACCATTCAGAGATTTATTTTTTGTTAAAATAAAAATGTAAAACATTTTCCTAGTAGTAAAATAGCTTTAAAAAACTAAATTTAAATGATTTGATAAAAGTTTTTATATATTAAAAAGTCTTCTTTAATGTTATCTCTCTAACTCCCCCCATTGTCATTTCATTCAGTGCTTGCCTTGTATCCCAGTAAAGCATTAAAAAGATCAAGAAGTATTTTTTGATATGCCTACTTGTTCAAAAGATGTACCAAAAAAGGGGAAGAAAATTAAAGAGTAGCACTCTTAAAATAATTCCCTTACATGAATGGAACAAGAGAAAAAAAGTCAATGTTCAGATTCTATGCTATATGCTGGCCTATACAGCCCCCTAGAGGTCTGAGGAAATGAAGGCACCACTTAGAATGGGAGAATTTGAATTCTGGAAGCTTAAAAAGTTGAGGAATGTTTTCCCCTAACCTAAAACTGCTTATTGAAATCTTCTTCATCCTGAAGATCCAGTTCAAATCAATAATTTGATGTAATTGTACTGATAACATAGTAACCTTCTTTCAAAACTGGTTCATACTTTTAAGTACCATAACACTTTAATGCTTATCACAAGCTGGACTCAGGTACTTTTTTTTTCGGGCCTAAGGCAATAGTGTGGTATTTTGCTCTTTGAAAGGTGCCATTAGAAGTCTGTCTTTCAGAAATACATCTTCGAGATGGGTGGGACATACCAGCTCCTTTCTGGAACCAGCTGATTTGTCTAGGAAGCCTGAAGGAAGTATGAACTTGACCTACATTTTTTTCTAAAAGGTTTACCTCGTCCTTTGTCAGACTTCCTCTAAGCTTGCCGAGAAACATGTTACTACCCTGTTCTTCATCTCTACTGCTCCATTTGCTGTTCCATGGGAAGATGAGAGAAGGACTCCTAGAAATGTCTGAACTGTTATCCTTCTCCTTTAGTTCTTTTTTTAAAACAATGGATTTGAGAAGAGCAAACCTTTGTTGGAGCTGTTCTGACTCAGGAATTCTTTCCTGTGTTTTAGCCTCATATTTGGCTGAGACACTTTGGTCATCTCTGTTTGATCCAGAGAAATGTAGGACGTTCAGAAAATCCTTGGGACATGGTAAAATGTTACTCTTTCGGCTTTTCCCACAGCCATCTGGTTTGTTCATATAGCTCTTTGCCTGAGCCAGCCCTTCAATCCCAGCTGATCTTGTCATAGAGAGAGGAATGTCAAGTTTTGGGGGTAGTCTTATCTCTTTACTCAAACTTTCTTTTGGTTTCTTGGTTCTTCTTAGAGAATCAATCTCACGATTACTAGAAGGGCTTCTCAGAGGAGTCTGTACCTTCCCATCTGCCCACTTGCTATCCCCTTCATCATTTGTGGGAGCTGTTGAGTTTGATGGTGCAGATACTGAGATATTTGCTTCCTTAGTAGCACTAGTCACCATCACTGGAATGATGGATTGGTTAGTGTACTTGGGTCTTCGTCCAGACTCTAAATATTCCATCAACTGAACAGATTGATGTTTTGTTCTGTCTTTGGTTCCCAAAGACCATCTAAGGGGCATGGTCTTTAAAGTCCCCTGTGGGTTTCTTTTAGATGTGACAGGCTCCTTCATGCTGGCACTTCTACCTTGAACACCTCGCACAAAAGGCTTTGACTCAGACTTCCCTGAGAAGAGAGAGACAGGGTTATTATTGCCTAAACCACATTCCAGAACCACTAAAAGTAATCATTTAGTCATCTATTTCCTTTTAGCTTTTCTCAGTGTTTAGTACAATCCTCTGCTGTAGTATATTATTGCTGACTGACAACAACTAGAATGGAATGTATTTGCTAAAATCCTTTAGTATTTCAGTAAGTCGAAAGACAAGCCAATATTAGGGAATGTTCTGATATTCTCTGGCATCTGAAAGCCCTGAATGCTATATGAATGTTAGCTATTATGATTATATATATATATATATATATATATATATATATAAAATAACTAAATTTAGTCAGCCATGGTTATAGAAGTTATTAGAATGATCATACTCTACAGTTCATTAATTCCACTGATGGGAATATACCTGAGTTAGATTTGTTTTTTGTTACTTTTTATTTTTTACATTTTCTACCATCTGTTCAAAGACAGTAAAATATTATGTATAACTGGGAAAAAATGGAAGCTATCTAAATATGCTTAATAAAAGAGGCATAGTTAAATAAATTGTGGCCCATTAATATAATGGAATACTGTAAAGCAATTAAAGTCAACAGATAAGGTGAATATGAAAAAAATCTAGAAATATATCAAAATAAGAAAAATGAAAAAGTACAGTCAGAATAGAATTAATGCTAAAAGAGGAAAAGTGAATGAGTATAAATGAACAAAAATCCTGAGAATTAAAAGAAGGGGCTAAAATATTATCCCATTTCAAGTATTTGAAATTAAGTATCAAAAAGATATGAAGTATAAATATTTCATATTTAAATTGAAATAATGAACAGTTGGGAGAAAACATGTGAAAAATATACTACAAAGTCTGGGCGATGGAAAGGCAAAAGAGGAGATCCCTTAGGAGGAAAAAGAAAACAAATCTTATGATAAATTTCTGTTATTTCTCACAACCACCTAAAAGGACTAGTTGAAAAACTGAATGCAGTTTTCTTTTACATGGCTCTCATCTGGTAGAATAGTGACTTCTTTTGAATTAAATAAGTTAATTTCAGGAGTCTCCCATGTTGCTGCACAATTATTAAGAAATCTGCTGTATATTTAGAAATAGCTGAGCTGTTGTACTGAACCAGGGCATAAGCATTTGCTTTCTGGTTATATCATGTGAACTGCTCACTAGATACCTTCATCCCCTTCAAAATCTATTTATTATATTTCTCAGTCTTCCACTTTGATAGGGCAAAAAGTCAGCAGCAGGTTAATATGAGAATTTTTTTTAAATCATGATAATTTTATGAGATAATTTGATGCTAGGTGCCTGATTGTTAGGTTCTTACTAAATGCTGAGATAATGAGATATTAGGTTCTTACTAAGTGCTAAGTCGGTACTTAACAATTCTCTAGTTCTGGTCTTTACTAGGAGTTCAACCCCTTTGAATTCCTGGGGAGGAGCTTACATGCTTAGGAGGAGCAAGTTCACTGGTTGAAGTAATTTTTCCCAGAAGCCTTTGCGTTATTCCACGCCCATTCTCTGGGAGGATAAAAGAGGGCGGCACTGGAAAGATAGAGAGTTTCTGGTCTGGGCCAGACTTGAGGCGGCCCTCTGGAGGAAGAAGTTTATCTACTTACATTTCTACATGGAAGGATGATATTGTAACTCATTAGAATTTTCTCTTTAGCATGACAGTTTAAAAGAGTATGAGGCCACAAATGTGAATTGAAGATGAAGGAATAATCTCTTTTTAAAAAATGATGAAATTAAGAGGTGAGGAATATACTGGGAGAAGGGGAGAAGTGGAATGGTGCAAATTATCTTCCATAAAAGAGGAAAGAAAAAACTTTATAGTGGAAGGAAAGAGGGGGAAGAGAGAGGGAGGGACGGAGCTTTACTCTCATCAGAATTGGCTCAAAGAGGAAATAACATATACATTTACTATGAGTATAGAAATCTATCTTACTATGCAGGAAAATAGGAGGGGAATGGGATATGAGAAAGGGAAGTGATAAAAGAGAGGATATAGTGAGAGAGTGAGTGGTCAATAGCAAAACATTTTTGAGGAGAGACAGGGTGAAAGGAGAGAGAAAATAAAAGGGGAGGCACAATTATCAATAGTAATTGTAAAAAGGATTTTCAAACAAGTTTGTCTGATAAGGTCTCATTTCATAAACATAGAGGGAACTGAATCAAATTTATAAAAAATAAGAGCCATGCCCCAACTGATAAATGGTCAAAAGATATGATCTATGCTCAAAAGGCTATAAATTCATGTATATCCTTTGACCTAATACTACCACTAATAGTCATAGATACCAAAAGAGATTTTAAAAAAATAAAATAAAATAACCTATATGTACAAAAAAATATTTACAGCAGCTCTCATAACAAAAAATTAGAAATTGAGGGGTTGCCCATCAATTTAGTAATGGCTGAATAAACTGTATATATGTTTGTGATGGAATATTATTGTTCTATGAAAAATGATGAGCAGAATGCTTTCCCAAAAAAAAGCCTCCTGGAAAATCCTCCATGAATTCAAGCAAGTCAAATGTATACAAAGTAATAGCAATGTTCCAAATTGATCAGCTGTAAATGACTCTGCTATTCTCATCAGTACAGTATTCTCACAGCTGTGAGGGCTCTCAGAGAATTGACCTGCACCTTCACTTAGGCATGGTGCTTAACAATTCCCCGTTTTTTTTGTTTTATGAGATTGTGTATTATTTTTCCCCCAAAACATAATCAGGAAGTTTATGCATTGGCTGTTATCTAAGTCCACATGCTAAGAATCTAGGTCTGCATGCTAGAGAATGCAAACAGCATTATAGCAGGTGTTGAATCTTGTGAGAAGACATGGAGGTAAATCAAACAGAAAAGAGAATTATAGTCAAAACAGGCATTTTTCATTAGTCTCTCATTCGTCTCTTAGCTTAGCCCTTTGAGGTGTTGGCCCATTTAATCGACTTAAAAAAGTCTTACTGGGTCTCTTCTTCCTTTCCTTCCCTGTGGGTTACTGAAGGAACTCTCCTGTGAGGATCCTACTCACAAACAGCTCTCAAGTGCTGTTGCTTCTTTGTTTCTTATGTTTCTTATGCCCCACATATTGGGCACCATATGTTGTAATATGGGAGCCACCTGCCAGTGGCTGCTGGAGGTCTAACTCAGACCTATAGAATGGATCTCTTCATGTGAGCGGATGATGATGATAATACAAGGAGACTAAAATGCAGTTGCATTCTCTGACCTCTCTCTTCTTCTCTCTTGCCTCCAATTGATTTCATTCCCCCAATCCACAAGGAACATCTGTGTCAGTAAATGCTGCTTTGCAACTCTTTCAAGTATTATGATTCACAGCTGTGGAGGCTCTAGAAGAATTGACCTGCCCCTTTACCCAGACATGGTCCTTAATACAATTTGAAGGTACAAGTTTTTTTAAACTTAGTACAGTCTTCATGAATGTTGTTCAGACGCATTACTAGATGCATTTTGATAAAATACCACAAAGAAGAAAATAGTTTGGCTTGAATAAAGAACTCACTCTGAATTGTTGAAAACTACTGTAACAACATACATTTAGAAGGGAATAAAAATACAAATTTCTAAAGAAATAAGAGGGTGAAGAAATAGGATAAAAGGGTGGATGAGTGGGATATAAGGGTGGGTAAATGAATAGGAATGGGATAGAATGGGAACAACGTACATATTTGAAAGATTACAAAATGTCTTCTAAATTCAGACAAAAATAAGAAAGCAAAGAGAAGGGGAAAATAAAGATGATAAGGGAGGAATTCTTGGGAGGAGAAGTTTAGGAGGGCAAGGTAGTGGGGCAAAAGTAAAGCAGAGAGAGTCAGGAAGGATAGGAAATAAGAGACACACACAAATATAAAATAAAGAGCAAGAGTAGAATTTATTATGTAAAAAAAGCAGGGGTAGTAATTATATTCTCAGCCAAAGCTAAAATAAACTTAATCAAAAGAGGAAAATAGGCAGACTACACTATATGTCAGTCATATTAATCAACATTATTTTAGATTATTTAAAATAACTAGATAATATAAGATTGGAATATTGCTGTGATGTAAGAAATGATGAGTGGGTGTAGTTAGAAAAATATGGAAAGACTTGGACTTATGTGTTATCCACCTTCAAGGAAACAGAAGACAAACAAGTACAGTTCACATAGATGCATATGAATATTTTTGTGTATATATGTGTATGATTATTTACATCTATGTATATGTATGTGTTTGTATACATATGCGTGTGTGTATATATGTATACACACACACATACACATGCTTAATTGTAGCCTTCTGGAGAGGTGATGGAAGAATAAAGTAAAAAATGCACAACCGAGAACAAAAGAAAACCTACAAGGAAGCAAAGAAAAGATAGACAGTTTTGAACACAATGTTAGCACTTATCATATAGACTCTCTTGAAATGGAAATGTATTGGTTTATATTTTGAATCCTCTCATGTTCTGCTGTGGACATGATAAGTTTTTTTTTCCCCTTTTCCTATTTTGTACTTAACTTTAAAAAAAAAAAATTTTTAAAGAAAAAGAAAATTACTGTAACAAGCCTCAGAACCAAGGTCCCGAAAATACAGATTTTTAAAATTGTCTTTCTTTAAGGAAGGAAGTGAAGTATTTATATAGCACTTACTACTGACAAGATATTGTGCTAAGTACTTTATAAATGTTTCTCATTGAATCCTCATAACAACATTGAAAGGGAGATGCTTTTTAGTACTTCCATTTTATAGTTGAGGAGGCCTAGTACTGTACCACTTAGCTGATTTATGAAAGAAAAAAAAAAAGAAAATTAGGAAGTAATAGCAACAAAAATCATTTATAAGCAAAGAGAGAGAAGTGATTTTAACAAAAATGAACAGTTAAAACGAACCTTTTTTCTGTTTAGCGGGGACTTCTGAGAAGACAGGAGAATCAGGTATTTTTGAAAGGGAGTCAAAATTTGCAGAACTCCAAGATGACAGACTTTTCCTCTGGATGCTGTTGTTACTCATAAGCCTCATAAGCCAGTGATCAGACAAGGAGGAGCTCATGGAACCTATGAGCAAAAATATAGACAATGTAGGTAACACCTCAGTACATTGAGGGAGAGCTTATGAAATCTAGGATAAGCACCAAAGCAAAAATAAAATACAAGAAAGAAAGGAATTTAGGAGAAGAGGGTGAGGGAGGGGGGAGGAATGAAGGGGAAAATAGAGGGGGGAAGGGAGGAAGGGAAGGAGGAAAGGAGGGAGGGAGGGAGGAAGAAAGGAAGGAAGGAAGAAGGGAGGGAGGAAGGGATGGAGGGAGGGAGGGAGGGAGGAAGGAAGGAAGGAAGGAAGGAAGGAAGGGAGGGAGGAAGGGAGGGAGGGAGGGAGGGAGGGAGGGAGGAAGGAAGGAAGGAAGGAAGGAAGGAAGGAAGGAAGGAAGGAAGGAAGGAAGGAAGGAAGGAAGGAAGGAAGGAAGGAAGGAAGGAAGGAAGGAAGGAAGGAAGGAAGGAAGGAAGGGAGGGAGGGAGGGAAGAAAGGAGGAAGGAAGGAAGGAAGGAAAGAAGGAAGGGAGGGAGGGAGGGAGGGAGGAAGGAAGGAAGGAAGGAAGGAAGGAAGGAAGGAAGGAAGGAAGGAAGGAAGGAAGGAAGGAAGGAAGGAAGGAAGGAAGGGAGGGAGGGAGGGAGGGAGGGAGGGAGGGAGGAAGGAAGGAAGGAAGGAAGGAAGGAAGGAAGGAAGGAAGGAAGGAAGGAAGGAAGGGAGGGAGGGAGGAAGGAAGGAAGGAAGGGAGAGAGGAAGGAAGGGAGGGAGGAAGGAAGGAAGGGTGGGAGGGAGGAAGGAAGGAAGGAAAGAAGGAAGGAAGGAAGGAAGGAAGGAAGGAAGGAAGGAAGGAAGGAAGGAAGGAAGGAAGGAAGGAAGGAAGGAAGGAAGGAAGGAAGGAAGGAAGGAAGGAAGGAAGGAAGGAAGGAAGGAAGGAAGGAAGGAAGGAAGGAAGGAAGGAAGGAAGGAAGGAAGGAAGGAAAGAAGGAAGGAAGGAGGGAGGGAGGGAGGGAGGGAGGGAGGAAGGAGGGAGGGAAGGAAGGAAGGAGGGAAGGAAGGGAGGAAGGAAGGAAGGGAGGAAGGAAGGAAAGAAGGAAGGAAGGAAGGAAGGAAGGAAAGAAGGAAGGAAGGAAGGAAGGAAGGAAAGAAGGAAGGAAGGAAAGAAGGAAGGAGGGAGGGAGGGAAGGAGGGAGGAAGGAGGGAGGGAAGGAGGGAGGAGAGGGGAGAGAAGCAGAGAGAGAATAGCAGCAACAAGAAACACTTAACTTTTTAGTGCTCCAGAAAACTCCTAAAATTATAAATTACATATAAGTCACCAATTTATTTCAGTGGGAAGATTTTTCATACCAGGACTCTCATACGTTAATGAAATGACAAATTTAGCTATATCTTCCCATTCCCCCAACCACTTAAAAAACAAACAAACAACCTCAGGCTTTTAATCATGTCAGTATCTTTGTGACCCTGTGAACCATAATACAAATTATTGTCCATCGGGTATTCTTGACAAAGACACTGAAGTAGTTTGTCATTTCCTTCTCCCATGCATTAAGTGATTTACTTAGGATCACAGAACTAGTAAGTATCTGAAGCCAATTTGAATTCAGGTCTTGTCATTGACCTATCTATCTGTCTCCATTTATCCCTAATTCTTGACCGTTAAACCCCTCATTTCCTATAATTCATAGAAATCAATTAATCCAACTTGATACTAAATATCTACAACATATCCAACAAATGGTCAACATAGAGAATTTGCTTGAAGACCCATAATAAGGAGCAGCCTACTACTACAACTTTTAAGGCTCCTAGCTCCAATGAATTGCTTTTGAAGTGCTCTAATAATAGAATAATAATAGAAGTTTTTCAACTTTCATCCACTGATGCTAATTTGTCTTTCTTTTCCTACTTCAAACTACCCTTATCTTAGAGTCAAAAGAATACATCTAATCGATTCTTCTTTCACTATATATCCCTGCATATACATCAAAGATAGTAACCTGTCTTTCTAATAAACTCTTCCCCAAGACAAACACGACCTATGCTTTTAGTTAATGTTTTTGAAGCCCTTCTAACTCCTGGTTAGTGTCCTCAGATTTCTTCTAACTCAGGGCTTCTTAAACTTTTTGACACATAATAACCCTTTCATGAGAAATTTTTATGGAACCAGGTACATAGGTATATAAAATAAGTATAAAGATCAAACATTTACTGATAATATATCATAATTTTGCAGATTTAGTTACTAGATCCCATATTTGGTTGCAAATCACAGTTTAAGAAGCTGGGCTCCAGTTTAGCCTTTCATAAAATGTGGTACTCAGAACAGATGTAGTATGTCCAGAGAAAGGTAGTATGTCCAGGGTCAGTACCTACCATGTTCTAGCTAGTCAGTCTTTTTTAATAGTCTAAGATAACATTTGCCTGGTTTTTTTGGGGGGTTTTTTTGGCTGCCATGTAACACTGCTAAGAAATGCTAAGCTTATCTTTTGCAAGAAAACCAGTTGTCTAGCCACATCATACCCACCTGGTATTAGTATGGTTGAGTTTAATTTACCAAGATGTGTTCTTGATGATATCACACTGGCAATTTGTAATTGCCACTTTCTTTTCTAGATTTTCAGAAAATCATTAGTATCATAGGCCTAGAGCTAACTTGTAATTTTCCCATCATGCAAATGAGAAAACTGAGATTCAGAGAAGTTACCTAGAGCTAGAAAGTTATCTAATACAAACATACTGTATCATTAGTCATTTCTTTAATTAGATAGTCTTTATTAGGGGTTGGGAGAAAAATGAAGATATGCTGTCTAAAGTTTAGACTATATTGTCTCCTGAACATCTCTGAAAATTTGTCCATTTCTGTAGTCTTCTGTCATTGTTTGTATTCTCTTTGGTCTTTCAAAGAGTAGCTCAGTCACTTGTTTTTATACCTGGGTTCCTGGGAAGTAGTGACTTTTTCCATTTCTCATTTGCCAGAGAGTCTCAATTGAGGCAAGCATAAGAAAGGCACTAAATTTGTGATCAAAATTCCAGCTCTGATCCATGCCACATTTGCAATCTTGGGTAAACTTTTCCTTGTCTTGGCTTCAGAGACCCGACTAAATGATCTCTAAGGTCTTTTTAATATCTAAATCTTATTTTCTTTCTTTCAAAATCCATTCTTCAATTCCTTGATATGTTTCACTTTGTTTTTAGACATATTGCTTCTACTTTCTTGTGGCAAATAGTCTCACTGCCTCTTATCTTGAAGTCTCTGTTTCAGGGTAATATGTCAGGTGGGGTTGACATTTTTGGAAGTCCACCTCAATCAAAAGACAAAAGTCTAGCATTAGGAAACTGAGGCAATGGAAAGGTGGGGCTAATTAAGTAGGGGTTTCTCTGCTTGACCTCTTTATTCTAGGACATGCTCTTAGACATTTATCCTTGAAAAAGAAGCCTGGGATAGAAGCTAAATTATCCACTGATGCCTCTGGCTTTTAAATAGGCTCAAAAAGGTTGTTAAATCAGAACTGGTAGACACAATGGCTTGGATGACATATGGTTGCACCTTACCCTGCAAATGAGACCCATAGTCACCAACCTACAATCTTTAGGACACTTTCAACATCTTTCTATGCTTCTTCCTTCAGATCTTTCCTCTACACAGGTATACTACTTTAGGAAGAAAATAAGAATGAACTTGGAGGATTATTTCTTCTCCCCATACCCTCTTGTAGTTAGCTACAGTACCTCTCATTGAGCTGCTCGCTGACCAGTCAGGAATGATGTTCCTTTTCTGATAAAACAGAATATAGGCTCCTTGGGTGCTGATCTCATCTTCTAAAACAGGCTCTACTGTGCTGTCATCATAGCTGTACCACTGGCCATCTAGTGAGTTTCTGCAGTAGGCTGTAAAGTATAAAACTCCAAGTTTCAATTATTACTGCTTTCAGAGGCAAAAAGCACTTTTCCACTTACATAAGGCAAAGGGGAATTGCGATTCTTAGAAAAAAGTACATGTTAGGTTTCAAATTTGAACTCAGTATGAGAAAAAAAATGAATGTTCTTATCTATAATTTTTAGAAATTAATAGATAACTTGGCATATTATGATCATTCTTATAGTCACCCATATTCTGGAAGTTTTTAGCTTTCCTTTTTGGCAAGATGCTCCAGAATCCTGTTCCTACACTAGATTTCCAAGACATTTGACCAGTAAGATGGCTCTTTAATCAACTTGCCTTAACTCTTTCTAAAGGGTTAAGTGACTAAAAAAAGGGTTATGTGCTTAAGAATAATTATAGCTATATTCACAAGTGAGAAAATGGTACTTTCTCAATAAAGTAAAATCTTTTAATTAACATAGTGCTAATTCAGCATCCTTTTCGTACCAGCCTTCACACCATAAGCACAAACCACCTTGGGACTTCTCCTTTTGAAAAAAGAGAAAAATTCCAATAAAAGTCCAAAGCACACAATTAAATCAATAGATTTATCTCACTGCTCCTGAGACTCTGACTTCTGTCATACCCTTGCCTTTTCCCATGGTATAAAAGGATAGATTCTGTTTCAGCCTAGTTAAGAAGGAAAGGAGAGCCAAGAGAAGAATTTGGTAAGAGCACAGGCTTAAAGGAAATGATACTGAAACTCAACTAGAGCCAGTTCTGAAACCTTAAGAGGACTCAGGGAAGGGACCCAGATCTACTCACAAATCATATATTCCTGAATTATAGGAGAATGAGGCAACTTTGAGGACATACATTAAAAGGAGAGAGAGAGATGGCCCCAGAACATAAAGAAAGGCTGAAATATCAAAGATCATTTTAAGAGAAAAATTCTTAACAAAAGTCCAAAGCACACAGATAAACCAACAGAGAAAATTCTAATAGATGAGTATACATGAAAGAATATACAAAGCTACTTTAACAAACATTATAGTACAAAAGAAAGAAAACCAATACCTGGCAAAATGCAGAGAATCTTATGGACTTCCTAAGACAGCATGAGACTAGAACAAAAAAACTACAGAATGGTTCAAAAGGAGAAATTTACAATAAAGGGATTAATCATAACTTAAAGAGCTCTCAATGTAGAATTTAAAAATTCATTGAGCAGATTCAAAAAGAAAATTAGTAGATTTGGAACAAAAATAGAAGAAAATCCAATAGAAGAAAAGTATAAAACAATGATAAAAGAACACATGAATTTTAAACAAGCCAAAGTGACTAACTTTGAAAACAAAATATGAGCAGATAACTTAAGAGTCATATGTTTCCCAGAAACATTAAAAAAAAAAAATTAATACCATAGAGCAGGAAATAATACAAGGAAATCACCCAGAACTCCTGATTATAATAACAAAGCATTACTCAGGCTAGTAGAATACAAGCTTCAGAAGGTTCCAGCCGAACCTTCAACATGCCTTTATGAAATACCATGTGCTAGATACTGTGTCGATGCTAGACATACAAAGAAAGATGAAAAAGGCTTTTAAGGAACTCACACTCTAATGAATGAAACAACATGATATTGGGTACACTTAAGATATATACATAGTGGCTAGAAGGTAAACTCAGAGAGGAAGATACAATCACGTGAGAACACTGAGAAAAGTCTCCTGCTAAAGATGTTTACCTAAGCTATCTTGAAGGAGGCCAGAGAAATTAAGAGGTAGAGGTAAAGAGGAAAAACATTCCAGGCATGAGAGATAACCCAGGCAAGAGTACACAGACAAGAAAAGTAGTGTTATGTTCAAGGAACGTTGCAAATAACTAAAAATAAGAAACATGAAAATAAAAACAATTCTAAAATTCTGCCTTATACTGGAAAGATAACAAAACAGTTGGGGTAGAAATGCTGTAGGATAATAAGCATACCTGCATACTTTGGGTTGAGTTATGTTCTGGAAAGCAATCTGGAACTATTCTCCAACTGTCATTAAACTGTACATACTTTTTGATCTAGCAATAAATACCTTCTATAATCCATTACCCCAATGATGTCAAAGACAGAGGGAAAAGATCCATATATACAAAGTACTCAAAGAAATGTGTTTTTTTGTTTTTTTGCTTTAGCAATGAAATGGAAACAATTTATTAGTAATCAGCATAATAGATATACCATAGAGTTCATACTAGATCATAGTAGGTCTTTAATAAGTTCTTGTTGATTAACTTATTGAAATAAAATGGATGCCTTTCATTTGAGGGATATATGAACAAATTATGACATCTGAATGCAATAGAATAGTATTATGTCCTAAACAGAGATTATGGCCCATATAAAGTGACAGAATAAAATAAGTGGAAATATGTCAGTAGTTTATACAATGAGTATAATAATGTTATAAAGGAAAAATGTAAAGATTTAAGAAGTCTGATCAATGAAATGACTAATGATGATTTCAAAAGAATGATAAAAATATTATATTTCTCACTTCTTGACAGAGCAATTATGTAGAGAAGGTACAGAATGAGAGAGAGCTTTTATTTTCCATAAGAAGAAAACTATGGGAAGAAATAAAGGGAATTGTGAAGGGAGTAGTGATAGAAATACCTAAAATTTTTAAAAAAACACCAATTTTTAAAATTCATGATACACAACAGAATGAAATTCAGACGAACAAGACAGTATTGACATTACTGTGTGAAATTTAAGATCCACATATTTTAAAATTTACATGTGGGGCAGCTAGGTGGCACAGTGGATAGAGCACCAGCCCTGAAGTCAGGAGGACCCAAGGGACCCAAGTTCAAATCTGGTCTCAGACACTTAACACTTCTAGCTGTGTGACCTTGGGCAAGTCACTTTAACCCCAGCCTCAGGGAAAAAATTAATAAATAGATGGATAGATAGATAAATAGAATTTACATGTACTAGTCAATTTTATATACAATCTTCTTTTCTTGTTTGTACATATTAATGTTCGTTTTTGTTAATGTTCATCAAGCTCAGATCAAAAATACAAGAATTTTTTAAAAAAGAATGCTTGGGAAGACACCCCACAGAGCAAAATCATTCTCATTTGAGGATGAAATCAGAAAGATTTCAATAAAAGATGAGAAAAGTTCTACAAAAATTATAACAAACTCTTAAATATAAACAACATTTGGGCATTCACATCACAGGTCCAGATGAGTTTATAGAGACAGAAATAGAACAACAACAACAAAGAACAAAGAAAATAGGAAAAGGAGCTGAATGAGATCAAGTGTACATAAAAAGATTTGTACTGTGGAGGTTTTGAGGGATTGACTGACAAGCTATGTAAATAAGAGGGAAGATAATAAAGGAATGGGCACAATTTCAGATCCTATTAACAATTAGGCAACAGAAAAAATCATCAACTCCTAATTTATGCGCCTGCTTTCCTCTCTAAATAAAACTTTTACAATAATTTACACAATATCAAAAACATTCCTAAGTGTTTTCTGACCAGATTATTTGTAGATTTTCCTTTATCTATTTATCTTATCTAATCTATCTAATCCATCCATCCAAATGGATCAAATCTTTACTATCTCTTTTTATCCCAGTAGATCAATTTTTTACCATCGTCCAGCTGATGGTATAAAAAATTATAAGACCTTATTGTTATTTATTGTTTGTTGACAATGAAAAAGACATTTAATTTGTATTTTTCCCATGATAGATTGTAAGCCTTGTGAGGGTAAGGCTCCTTTTATTTTTGTTTTAATATTTATACTATCTATGACAATACCCATCACGTAGTACAAACAAATCTTATTGACTAGCTGACAGAGCAAAATGATACATTATAGACATCAACAAAATCTCTTTCTCATACATCCAATAAAATTATGCAGAATTCCATCAGATTTAACAGAGATGACCTTGTTTGATGATTCTTTTAATATGAGGCAAAATAAAGACAGGGAAATGTGTTTTCTAATGGTGTTCAACATTCATGACTAGAATCCAAGTTGAAGATTAATGGCAAGATTTTCCAATTTTGGGTTTATTTTTTTTTTCCTGATTTTAGTTAACATTATGCTGGCTGCATCAAATCTCAGAATATTGCAGTGTTCTTGATGAGATCTGTAACCACTCAAAAGTTTGGCCTAACTATTCCTCACTCTACTTCTGTGAGCTTTCTAATTTGTCAAAAGGAGAGAAATTGTATTGCCAAGCAAAATTGCCTTTCCACTTTAATGACCTCAAGACCTTTCCTTGAAATGAAGGTCATCTTTTAGTATCAATATTTTATTAGTGTTATTAAATGACTGAGTCATAGAACACTAAAGTAGTCAATGAATTAAAATCAGATACCAGATAGAGAACAATAGAGAGCTACAGGATGAATTCGTTGTAAAGAACATTATCAAAGAAACAGATGATTAAAAAGAAGATTTCTTGGACATGGGGCAAGAGCAAGAGAAAACCAATGGACAGACTATGTGCCCCATTGGACACTGGTATCCTGATGATTTCATGAGAAATCATAGAAAATTATGTATATTCTTCCCTTATTGATATGGGGAGACATGGATAAGAATTTCATAGTATAAGTAGGTATAAATGAGGTAAAAATCTGTATCAATGTATTAATTATTCAAGGTACATACATAATAATGAGATCACAGGTACATCTGAGTTCTGAGTATTTGGATATTTGTAATAAAATTCTGAGAAATATTATGTTTATGTATAATAACCTCATCTTCTTGAGAAGCTTCAGAGTTCATGTTTGTGGGAGAGTCGGCATATCAGGTGAAAGTGAAAATCATGGCAGTCTATAGACAACTTTTCAAACTTTTTCACTGAATTTACTATTTTTTTTTTCCTGAAGCAATTGGAGTTAAATGACTTGCCCAGGGTCACATATCTAGGAAGTGTTAAGTGTCTGAAATCAGATTTGAACTGAGGTCCTCCTGACTTCAAGGCTGGTGCTCTATCCACTGCGCCACCTAGCTGCCTACTATTATTCTTTAAAAGCACTAAAGTCAATTTTAAGGAAGAGAAGCGATTGACATCTACTAAATTTTCCTTTATTCGACCCTATAACTTCTGTGATACTTTTCCCATTACATTACTTGTATTTTCTTACTGTTTTAAAAGTAACACATTTAAGTTTAGTTTCTAACGAAAAACTGCAGTCTTGAGTGAGTACAAACATTAAGAGCTTACTGTGTATCAAGCACTGTGTTAAGTACTTCATAAATATTATTTCATTTAACCCACACAAGAACCCTGGAGGTTGGTTCTATTATCATCTCCTAAACTATTATTATGTCTCAAATTATAGATAGTGGTTAAGTGACTTGTCCATGGTCAAACAAAATATAAATATCTAAGGCTAGACTTGAACTCAAGTCTTCCTAACACCAGATCATAGTCCTCTATCCACTGCTGCTGCCTCTTTGACTCAAAAATCTTTACGAAGAAGAGATGAAATGGATCCTACATATCAATAAGGAAAAAAAAATTCTCAACTGTCATCAGGAATAGGATAAATTCAGTGCTCTTGGATCTTCAAAGTTGGCCATTCACTATATAAGGAAGAAATGTGGGCTGAGGAAAGTTTCTTCTCAATCTTTAACTGACAATGTAATCCTGGGTTCCTCTATTTATTGCCTTGCTCAAATTTCCTCTCTCCCTTTTTTCAAGTTCCTGCAGTGAAAATAATTGTGCTCAGCTGAGGATGCCAGAATTTTTAAATTCATTTATATAAATAGGATTAAATAAGATTAATATATGTAAAGGCTTTGAAAATCTTAAAACATTACATAAATTCTAGCTATGATTTTAAGTATCAAGCTGACTAAGGAATATTTTTTTTTTCCTATAGGATTAGATGCTCACAATGGATGAACAAAAAAAGCATTAGGGGCTTCCTATATACAGAGTACTGCAAATACAAACAAATACAATAGAAAAGAGAGAGCCGCCTACTCTCAAAGACTTCACACTATAATTTAGAAAACAACACACAAAACAGGTTTCAAGTGCAAGTCAGATAGAAAGGTTGTTGGGGTGCCAAAGACAATTTTAAATGTCACTTGTATTTATAAAATAAATTCTCTTCCTCATATAAAATTATCATACAGTACGGCAGTATCATACAGTATGGCAGAACCAAATCTAAAGGCTCCTTGCTATGCAAATGACCACCAAGAAATACACAGCAAGAATTCAACATTAGGAATGGCTCACCTGTATAATGTCCACCTTGCATACTACCATGATGATTACATACAGCATACAAATCATACAAGAAGTCAAGGGAACAGCTATTAGGTAGGCAAGATGCCTGTTCCCAAGATGGCCAAGAGTTCAGGCATTCCTGGCCAAAATTTCTTTTGGCTACATGGGGAGCCATATTGAGGCCATAGAGAGGAAACTTCACCAGAGTGGAAAGCTTGTTTCTTCTCCCCCCAACTTGGCAAAATCGTTTGAGGTGAATTATGAGAATATCAGGCAATGTCCACAAACTTAGTTTCACCATTCCCTGTTGGAGGACCTTGCAATGGGGACATTTCCATGCATCGTCAGGAGCCAACTGGAAAAAAAAAATTGTTTTGCACGTATTTTTAAATTTTACTCTCAGGAACCATCAACAAAATATTCAAATAGCTATAACTATTTTTCCCCTGAGGCAATTGGGGATAAGTGACTTGCCCAGGGTCACAGAGCTAGGAAATGTTAAAGTGTCTAAGATCATATTTGAACTCAGGTTCTCCTAATTTCAGAAATGGTGCTCTATCTACTGTACCACTTAGCTGCCCCTAAAACTCTTAAAAAGAGATCATATATAATACAATAAACTTTCAATTATTTATATTTTGAAGGGCATGTTAACTTTGTTCCATTTGTTGAAACTGCTTTGCTACCCTTACTCTGGTAAGTAAGGCCTTTAGCATTTTAGGCAAAGCCTTTATAAAGATTTATGGGAGGGCATAGCCAAGAAGCATAACAAGGGAGACGGTATGGATGAGTTAATATCAGTACCACTAGAGGGAGGACTCATATCACTGAAAGTATTGATACATTCAAGTAGTTTAACAACATAATTTTTAAAAATCCTATTTGTTTCTATATCCCCTTCTTATCTCTTTCTTTTCTGACTCCACCAATTTCATTTTTGTTATTATTTTTCTTAGGAAAAAGAAATTATTAAAATTGTGGAGTTCTTTTGGCAATTGGCAACTTGCATAAAAACTCTTTACTTCTGTATAGCTTCATGTGTAGCAAAAACCATACCCAATAAAATACAAGGAACTTTCTTGTACCTGGTCTAGAAGTGTTTTTCAGTAAAATCTTTTCCCTATAAGTCCTCAAAGAGGATTAACTAGATCCATGTTGGTTGGCAAGTACCTGTTCCTCCTTGGTATAGAGCTGAAAGCATTCATTTAGGGTACAGCTGGGCTGTTGATGGGCTTGCTGTTGGAGCTGAACACTTGGGGCATCTTGTACTACTTCCTCCTGAATATTTCCAAACAAGCTGTGGGGAAAGAGGGAGAGACACACACAAAGAGAGAGACAGAGAAAAGGTTAGGTGAAAGGTTACTCAGGTTAGGGCATAAGATTTCTCCCCAATAATAGGCTTCTATAACTTCAACAAATAACTTTTTGATGACTGATTCTTTTCTAAATCAAGACTAATAACCATTCTCACTAAGATTCCTTAAAAATATAGATTTTATTTATCTGTTTATTTTTGACATGCATATGTGATTTTGTTATTACAGGGAAATTCCACATGGAAGACTCCAATGCAGAGAAGCAGCTGTTCTGCAAATTATTGTTTCTTGAAAGCACCAAGAAGTTGTGACTTCACTAGGTTTACACAAATAGTGTATGGCTTGAATGTACATCTTCCTACATCGAAAACTAGCTCTTTTTCTCCATATCACACTGAGTGGTATATAGATATAGATATATTGCTGTCATAAATTCATATCACTTAACATTTCTATTTAGAAGCAGAATTAAACTCAAGATAGACTGAGTCTCTTGGCCAGGGGGCTATCTTTTCTCCTCACTGGGAGAAAAAAAAATTTTTTTTTCTTTGGAAATAAAAGAAATACATTGAACTCACAGTTGTTTGGTATTCCTATCCCATTCTACTGCCAGCTTGATATGTGGGGGACTTCCTGGCTTGCTGAGTTTCAAAGACCTAAGAAGAGAATAAAGGGCAGAAAAATCCATCCTAGGACCACAGTAAATAATTTTTCACTCCCATATCTGACTTCAGCAATTCACCTAACCTAGTATTTCCTTTTAAAACAAGTACACATGCTTGTCAAAGATAAGACTCTCATTTCCTTAGAGAGATCAGTAGATTAAGTGGTAGTTATGACTATCATTAATAACCAACATTTATATAGTGCTTTAAGGTTTGCAAAATACTTTACAAACTTTAGCTCATTTTATTCTCATAAGAAATCTGGGAACTTAAACCTAGGTTTCTGGTGGTTGGAAGCCTAATGCTCTTTTCATTATGCTACAGCCTATATAATATACTCATCAAGACATCTGGGTTCAAATCCTAATTTCTCCAATTACTGGCTGTATGACCTCAAGCAAATTAGCTTTTCTGAGCTTCTATGAAATACAAATGACATAAAATAAAAGTAATCCTGATATAAATATAAGCTATTACTTTTAAACTTAGCCCTTAGCACAGTACCTGGCACACTGTAGATGATTAATATCTAAGAAAATGATATGCTTGACCAACAATCTAACTCATAGACTTGCCTCCCCCCTCTAAAAGTCAAGAAAATTAAATTAAATAAGAAAGATACTTTTTATCCAACTCACTTCCAGTTGATCAATGATGGACAGAAATAACTACACCCAGAGAAGGAACACTGGGAAGTGAATGTAAATTGTTAGCACTACTGTCTATCTACCCAGGTTACTTATACCTTCGGAAGCTAATACTTAATGTGCAACAAGAAAATGGTATTTACACACATATATTGTATCTAGGTTATACTGTAACACATGTAAAATGTATGGGATTGCCTGTCATCGGGGGGAGGGAGGGGATAATGAATACAAGGGATAATATTATAAAAAAAAAAAAAAAGATGTATTCTGATGGAAGTGGGTATCTTCAACATAAAGAAGATCCAACTCACTTCCAGTTGATCAGTGATGGACAGAAACAACTACACCCAGAGAAGGAACACTGGGAAGGGAATGTAAATTGTTAGCACTACTGTCTATCTACCCAGGTTACTTATACCTTCGGAATCTAATACTTAATGTGCAACAAAAAAATGGTATTTACACACATATATTGTATCTGGGTTATATTGTAACACATGTAAAATGTATGGGATTGCCTGTCATCGGGGGGGAAGAAGGGGGGGTAATTTGGAAAAAATGAATACAAGGGATAATATTATTAAAAAAATTACTCATGCATATATACTGTGAAAAAAAATTCTAAATAAAATAAAATTAAAAAAAAAAAGAAAGATACTTTTTCCCAATTAGTTTATTTGAGTAAATCTATGAAAAATGTATTGAAGCCAAGTAGAAACAGCTTTTAGATTAATATAAGGAAAAACTCCCTAAAAATAACAAGTGCAATGTCTGTCTTAGAAAATAGTGAGTGCCTTATCAGTATGCCTTCAAATGGAGTCTGGATATTCATAGAGTTAAGTTTTGATGGAAACAAAACGAGTGATTCAAAGAAACAAAGGTAAAGAAAGTGTATGTTTTAAGCATGGGATATAATATGTATATAAGCACAAAGACAAGAAATTGAATATTAAGTATGAGGAATAGCAAAAAGATCTTACTATATCCTAATATGCACAAAGAGGAGTAATGTATAACAAATGAAAAGGAATACTGAGGCTAAAAACCATATAAGGGAATTCCTATTCGATTTTAGAATAAGCAACTAACACAGTTTATTCAGTAGGATAATGACATGGTCAGGTATGTGCATAAGGAAAATTAATTTGGCAGCTGAATGATTTCTGAATTAAAGAAAGAGACTTGAGGAGGGAAAATCAATTAGGGAATAATGAAAACCTCAACAAGGGTGTGCCTTTGTAACTGGAAATTCAAGAGATTTTATGGAGATATAAACAAGATGTGGCATTTGACAGGGTGAATAAGTGCAAGAGGTTGAGGAAAACATCAAGGTTGTGAACCTGGTAGCTGAAAGGATGGTGGTACCCTGTACAAAAGCAAGAAAGTTAGGAAGAGAGGTGGATTTGAAGAAAATATAATGAAGTCTCTTTTAGAAATATTGAGTTTGAGCTTCCTGTGGAAGATCCTTGTAAATATTCAGCAGGTAGCTGAAACAGCACTGGAGATAGATGAAGGCTAGAAATATAGATTTGGTAATTTTTTTGCATAATGATGATAGTTAAACACACTAGAGCTATGAGATCATAGGAAAAATGTAAAAAGAAAAGATAAAAGACCATAAAACTCTGGGATAACCTATGCGTATTTAACTCATTAAATCTGAGTTGTTTAACCTAGGTAAGATTCAAAGAGCACAGAATAGTTTTCTTCAAGTATCTGAAGTTCATCCTATAGAAGAATTATGGTTGCTCTTCTCTTAAGTCCAGAGGGCAGCATCAGGAACAACAGGTGGAAGTTGCAAAGAGGCCAATTTAGTCTTGACAGAATAATTTAGAGTTCTCCAGGAGGTTCCTTTTATGCAAAGTCTTTAAATAAAGAGTAGATTACTATGTTCAGATATATTACAGGAGGAATTCTTTCTTAAATACTGTTTAGATAATCTCTAAGATTCCTCTGATTCTAAAATTGTGTCCCTATGGATGCAGGATCAGTGGACAAAAAACAATAGGTTGCTAGTTCTTTCCCTTCTGTCCTTAGTAAGCTCTAACTCAGTCTCCATCCCCATAAGCCTATTGATATTTGCCTCAGTTTTTATTCCCTCCATATAATCCTAATCTCTTCACTTTCCATCTGACATCTTATGATTTGTACCTTTAAAACATTTCCCATGGTTTTTTCTTTCCATTTATACATTACCACACTGATACAGGTTCTCATCTCCTCATAGCTGTATTATTACAATAATCTTCCAGGTGGTTTTCTTGCCTCAAGTCTCCCTCTATGCCAATTTATTATCCACTCAGCTGCCAAAGAGCAAATCTAACCATGTCACCTTTCATCCTCAATAATTTCCAGTCATTACCTATTACCCTATGTATCAAGAACAAAGTTTCATGTTTGACTGTTTTGTCTGTTGAAGTTCAATAAGAAGTTTATTAATTATTAAACATAGGTGATTTCTGTTAAAAGGGTTCAATTAAATGATCTCCATTTAATGGCCCATTTGCCATAGCAAATGAGTCTCTATTCCTCAACTTAAGTTCACAATAAATTCTTTGTGCAAAATGTTGCCTGAGTTGTTGTCCAATGTACATGATTTTCTTTAAGTACCCTTCCTCTCCTTTCCTTATCCAAGTTTGGGATTTTAAGACTTCCATTATCATAAAGAAAGGGTCCTTACAACTACTAGAAAAAACAGGAGAACAGAGTCAAATTGACCATATCTTCCTTTAACAATAGCCAAGTAGGTGGGAACACGATCCTGTTAATCAGATGCTAATAACTATGCTCTGTATTGCTAAGTACACTGCACCCCCTCCAAGGAGCCTCTTGGAATAAGGAATATTGTTCATTCTCTTGCACCATCTAGAAAAATTCTCTTACCTTTCAACAGCCCAGTGAAAGAGAGGCCTGCTATCCTGTGGGGATAAGTAGCTGCAGATGTTGGATAATCCTACAACCCGAACAGCAAACAATGACCCCAAGCTCTGCTGATGCAAAAAGGGAAAAGATGAGTCCTCTGGATATTACTAAAGTCCTGATTTAACTCATTATTTAAGTTTAAAATAAAGCATTAACCAGATAGACTCAATTTACTAATTTTTTTTTCTATAAAAACTATAGCCTATGTATTAGGGTTGCATCAGACAACACATTCTCAAACTAGAAGATACGCTTCCTTTATAGAAGGGGAATATGAACTGAAATAAGTACTTGTTCAATAGTTATGGTGTGCATTGTAATTCAACAGAATAGTAAATGCTTTTTGCCATACTTTGTTGAAAAGCAACCACTATAACCCCTAGACAAAAGCAATTTGCAATGTTTTTATTTGTATGTTCTTGATATTTTCATCTAATAAAAACCTGAAGATTATCCCATTCATACAATGAAGACAAATATCACATAGTAAAGAATGATAGTAAAGTGTACTGTCAAGAGCATTTTACAGAACACAAAAGATTCAAGTTTCTATTCCCTATTTTGTATTACTGACTAGAGAAAGAGCTAGCAACCTGTTGTTGTTAGTAGTTAGTGTTACAAAGGTGTGTGACCTTAGTCAAGTAACTTGGCCAATCAGAATATGCCTTAGATATCTCCTCTGAAAGAGTTGGTCTAGACCATCTCAGGGTTCTATTAAACTTTATATCTGGCAGGAAAGGAGTCTGGGCTTGACAACCAGGATTTCTGATTCCATAGATAATTTTTTTAATGTTTTAATATTCTTTTTTGTTATAAACTTAACATTAACAAACATGAACATTTCACTGTATTAAAAAAACAAAAAAGAAAAAATATGTACAAAGGAGGAGAGGAAGAGCATAGTAGGTGAGAACATGGTATCTGTAAAGGGGCACAGTTAAGGCATGTTTAAAGTGGACCAAGTGGACAAATCAATCTGGTAACATACGTGTGTGTGTGTGTGTGTGTGTGTGTGTGTGTGTGTGTGTGTGTGTGTAGGATTTGCATTGGAAACAAATGAGATAAACTAAAAAGGTAGACTGGGCCTATTTTATAGAAGGAATTGAAATTCTCAATCTACTTAAATAACAAGTTACTTTTAGTAATTCTGTAATAGCAGAAAGGCTAAATAAAGACGTTGCTATTATTAGCTATTGGCCTAAACTGAATGAAAAAAAAAACATTAAAGGTAAGAGAAAATTTTTGTAAGGTCTTTTTAGACAAAGTTAGAAAGAAATAACATAGATAAACCTTAGGAATATGTAATAAGGAGGTATAGAATGAGTTCCTTTCACTCTAAGGGAAATATCTCCATATAAATAAGAACTGATGATCAGTGAGAGAAGTATCTAATATACTGATCCTATCCCTATATATTGAGAAAGGATTATCTGATATTCCACATGACAAGTCCCATTAATGAGGATGGGTGAGAAGAGAACAGGGATTCATCAGATAGAATGAAGAAAACAGAACTTCAGAATTAGGTGGGCCCCTAGTGGTACTCAAGTCCAAATCTCATCTGAAAGAGATCTAAGAGAGGTTTGAAAAATTTGGGGAAAAAAAATTATTATGGGAATACTGGATCAAATTGCAAATATACTTATAACTGGTAAGCCTCAAGAGTGGGATTCAAAGGAAGAGTGGGGGTGGTTTGTAGAGGGCTGGAATTCTGAAAAGGTGTACTGGAATCTAAGACATCAGAGCATTTAAGGCTAAGTACCTACTGAATGTGAGATAATAATTCTATAAACATATACTTAGATGATATGGTAATGTGATAGCTCTCCTCATGACTGGCACTTGCTGAATGTGTTGTGGTGACTTAATGGTAGGCAATGATTGGAGGGCTGAGGGAGACGGGCAGAGGCTCTCTGCCACAGTACACTTAGGAGGAAAAACTTCAGGCTCCAGACGCCAGAGTCCAGGTTCCATCTTTGACAAGCCTGCTTGCCTGCCTCCTTTACTTCGCTTTCTAAAGACCAAGGAGTTTGACTGATCCTGAGGCCCTCCAGAGAACTAGACAGGACATTATAGTAGCTCAGTCATGTTCAGAAAGATCAGAGTAGAGTATTTGCTTGGGTGAGGGATCCAGGCAGTGAGAAATCAACTGATTTAAATAATTAAAAGAACCTAAGTTTTGGGTTTGAATTTAAGGATAGCTTTCCCCCACTGACTTAGTGGGGGAAAAAAACTACATAATCCAAAGATAGAGGTGAAAGGTGAAAAACAAGCAATCCAGCAAAATAATTAGAGCAACATCCTGAAAGATCCTGATTAAAAAGTAATCTGCATCTAATAAGTTATTCTTAAGGTTATATCTAACAATATTGAGATCTATTGTTCCACTATCTGTCTACAGTTTTACACCACATCCATTACTGTAAAATAGGTCTGACTCTATATGTTGAAGAGATCCTTGAAGAAACAGAGATACAGGAGAAATACAAGGAAAGGATAATTTCCTCTTGTTTTGCCATTTCTCAGAACATGGAGAATTGTTATGCATAAGGTTTGCACTTGAGCATTTCTTGTCCACTTTCTAAGATGTATACTGTATATAATAAAAAAAGATGTACCCAACTTGAAAAGTTTATTGTCTGCCCTTTTATTGCCAAATATCCAACCTGAAATATATTTGATATTCATAAATAGTACACTATATTTGGTGAAAATGAGTCATTTTCATAACAAAGACAAATGCAAAATACTTAACAGTCTGATCAAAATATTCAATATAATTAATTATGTTCCTTCCAGTCTTATGCAGAGCAAAACCAAGAAAAAAAATCATGAGTTTATCCAACTCTTTAAATATCAAAGGAGGAAAAATAAATGTAGATATTGTTATTGCTGGAGGCAGCTAGATGGCACAGTGGATAGAGCACCAGCCTTGAATTCAGGAGGACCCGAGTTCAAATCTGGTCTCAGACACTTAACACTTCCCAGCTGTGTGACCCTGGGCAAATCACTTAACCCCAGCCTCAGGGAAAAAAAAAAAAGAAAAAGATATTGTTATTGCCATTAAAATTTTGAGCCAAAAATTACATAATGAACAAAAATGACAAACTTTTTTTGTGGTCCTATAGGATTAAGGACAGTTGAAACCTGTTTCTGGTTATAATAAAAATAATAACAATAACAAAATTGATTCAAGATTTTAAAAAAATGATATATTTCTATTATTCAAATGGTATTGTATAATGATTTATATCAAAATTTTCTAATATATAATGATATATGCAATACATAAATAGTAACATAAAATATATATTACTATATAAAGCTTTACCCCATGAACTACCTAGTACCTGCTACCATATATAAAAAATAAAGTAGATTAAATGTGCATATAAACAATTTATATATATATATATGTATAAATGTATATATTTTAAAAGAAGCAAAATCAAATGTTTATAATATAATTTTCTTTGGAGTGAAAATTACAGCTTCTTCTTTATTTAAATGATAAGACCATTTTTTGCCCTAAGATAAAAAACACATACTCATCTTTCACATTTATTTTATGCATTATCTCACCCTTGTAACATTACACACACACATCTAATGAGAAAATTGCTGGTGCAGGGCTGTGATTTTCTCATTAGATCTTCATATCTAAGGACTAATTTTTAATTTAAATAATGTTATATCATCAGCTAGATTTTACCTCATGAAACCCAAACTGTTACTGTGTTATTATATTCTCTAGCCTTCCTAAGGCAGATGCTGACAATTCTATATTTTTCTATTTCCCTTGCTTTGGCAAGAAGGCAAGAAGGGTTCAGTATTAATTAGTATAATCCAAAATTATAAAGTCTGTCTCTTCAATTACTGGATCAGGGAAATTTACCCATTTTTCAGTGATTTCCAGCACTATAAAAGCTTTAATCAGTCTATATTAAATGGCATCGTGCTGTCAGACCCACTTAAATGAGGACTTCAATAGCAGAGGGGAATGTTTTCATCTGGTGTCCTACAAATAACAATGATTCTTTTCAGAGTCAAGTCTCCTGGATTCAATGGGTTGCAGTCCAATTTGGCTTTGTGGATAAAATTTCCAATACTAATTGAGTAAAGGATCTCTTTTACAAAACATAGAATCAGTAGAATATATTTTATCTTGATCAGGTAAATTAGCTATTTGAAGATTAACTGTTCAGTGTAAAAATATTTGAGAAATTCCTTCCGAAGCTTTTGATAAATTTTCATGGCTCATAGTATGGAATTTAAGTATAGCATCCTCTAGTTGACATTTAAAGTTTACACCCAAAAGAAAGTCTATAATATAGTTTTCCAGACTGGCATCTTCTTCACCTGATTTCATTGGTCAGGAGCCAATTTTTTAAAATCTAGTTTTAATAATATTAAAATTTTGGTTTTAAAATATTATAAATCAATCATTCATAACTCTAGGCTCAACCTATTAAGGAAGAGGTTGATAAAATGCCTAAATCCCAATTTATCCTTAATTTTTATATCATCTGATATAGTCTTATATCTTTCTCTATCCCTAAGCCTTTTTCCTATCACTATCCCTAGCACTAACCCCTTACCATATATCAAAAATTTTTCTTAAAAAAATTACCCCTATTCTTTTTACTGGTCTATCCCGGATTCCCTATTTCTATTTCTTTCTATATTAATTCTAATTTTTATATTATACGTGTATGTATATATATATATTATATGTATATCAGACACTAAATATGAAATCTGATCAAAATCAGATACATAAGCTGTCATAGAATAGCCAAAGACAAATACGAAATACTAAGCAGTCTGATCTAAGAGCAAGTATTTCTATCATCATTTTATAGATAAGAAAACTGGCTCTGGTGGTTAAGTGACTTCTCCAGAGTCACACTAATTAAATGATATTATAAAACCAAGCATCCAGATTTCAAGCTAAGTATTCTTCAAGTCAAAAACTATTTCAGTGACCTACTTAGGGAAAAGTTGGATGGTCTAATTTGAATTTTACTATAGAAATCTGAATTGGCCTCATAGCCAGCAATCCTGAATTTAAGTGTCTTTTCTGAAATATACTGACTGTGTGAACCCAGACAAGTCCTAACCTCTCAGTGCTATGCTATTTGGAGTCATACAATTGGTAATTTGTGTGGATTTGTAAAAATAAGTGGTTGGGTTGCATGATCTCTAATTTCTCTAATTCATGACCTCCCAACAAGGGAATTGCTGACAACAAGGAAGAACCTTTAGATAACTACAAAATGATAGGTACAAGTGAATTTTTTGTGACAATAAAAACATATTTGTAATAATTTGTAATAATTGTAAACAAAATATGTACTTCCAAATTAAAGAATGGCTCACCAAACTCTAGCATATTAATATCATGGAAAGCATTATATGGAATGATTAATTTAAAGAATCCAGTGAAAAATGGAAAAGCTTACATAGAAAGATGCAGGGGGTAAAGAGATCAGAAACAAAAGAATAATATGTAATGACAATGTTATATAAATTAAGAGAAAATAAAACTAATCAAGGAAATTCTTAAACTTTTTCATGACACAGACCACACGCCCACTGGATGAAACCTATAGTTCTCATATCAGAATGTTTTCAAATGAATAACAAAATATAAAGGATTACAAAATAATTTGATTATTTTAAAATTCAGTTATCAAAGAACCCCTGCTTTAATCAAAGAGAACATTCAATAGTATTATCATGCTATCAGAATTAAAAAGCATATTCTTCCTTTCTGTTAGCAATGTTTCTTTCCTTTCTAACTTTTTTTAAAGTAAATGTACTTTGCAGGATAATATAGTTTGAGCATCTGCTGCGAACTGTCTTTGTGTTCACATAAAATATATTAGCAAATACATTTTTTTGTAAATGCCTACAGCAGATAAAGAAAGCTCTTGATATTGGAGCCCATCTAAGGACAGACCAAAGTTTTGTTGCCCTTACCAATGTTAGAGGAAGAATTATGCACAGACCTGAGCATGATTAAAAGATGTTAAATTGTGCAATTTTGATTTTGCAGATAACAAATGTAACACCACCACCAAATGCAAATTGTTTTCTTGTGAATTTTGCATTCTTTTTCTAAAACAGGAAAACAAACTTTAAAAAAGAAATGTCCCTTAAATTTGAATATAACCATTAATCCTAATTTTTCACTTGAAGGTAAGCAAGAACCATCCTGGTCCTTGTCATTTTAATTAAAATTTCATTCTCTTATAAAACCAGTTCCATGAAAGGTTGTTACTATGGTGCTGGGTTGATGTAACATAACATTCAAAATCTATCCTTTATTAATATGTTTAATGCTTTAATGAAAATTTGGAAAGTTTGAAATCCAGATTCTAATGCTTTAGCCCATACATGAAATCATAAGACCTCTCCTTGAAATTAATTAGCAAATTATATCCTAATTCTCTCCAATCTGGTCTGTGTTCAGAAGTCTCATACCAACCTGCACTGGCACTTCCTGTTTAATTAGATATCTCATTTTATTGAAGACCTGTTGTTGGAGCTGGTCCCAGGATATGGCTCTATCTTCTCTCAATAGTAAAGGTGGACCAAATCTGTAGTAAGACATAGAGAAGTTTCTTTCAATAATAGAAAAACTAAATAACTACAGGAGAGTCTTAACTGATTGAGTGATGTTTATCCTTCTTAAACTCTTGTTTTCAATAAAATATTGTCTTTAGCATAGTGTCTTTCGTGTGATAGAAATGGCCAATAACTACATTTTGACTGCACATATACAGGACAGTTGTTTTTTATGTGTTTTTAGTCAAGGGCGTTTGAGCTATGGAGAAATACTTAAGGAGAAACGGCATATAACTGGATCTTTAAAAGACATCAATGGATCTGATTATTTCAAATGTTTCCATCTGTAACCTGTATATGATGTCTCCCATGAAAATCATATCCCTCTCCTTCTATAATCCTACCCAATAGATCCCACCAATTAATATGCTGGTGGCATTTCTTTAGATGTCTTGTTATTGTAGGAATAACAGTAAAGCATATAGAACAAGGAAAATCTTTAGACAGGTACAAAATGATCCACTGATAAGTACAAATGAATAATCTCATTATTTGTGATAATAAAAAAGATGTAAACCAAACATGTACTTCAGATATTCTTTGCTCCTGCTTTGCATCTTTTTTTTCACTATTATAGCTCTCTAATGATATACACAGTATCTTAATGACATTCTTTATTGACAATATATTAAAGCCTATTTCCCCCTAATACTTACAGCTATATAATTCTTAGCATGCCATGAAATTCTACAACTTCCAACTGTAGCAGCATGAGAAGAATACTACTCTACTAATCAACATTTTTACGTTTTATCCAGTGCCACATAGTCTGGATAATTATTGCTTTGAGTTTAGTTTGAGATTTTGTACTGCTAGACCCCCTCCTTCCCGCCTTTTTTTTTTTTTTAATTATTTCCTTTGAGATTCTTGACTTCTTATTTTAATGACTTAGAAAAAAATAACAACAAAATTCAGGGTCTGCTGATGCTCCTTTTTGCCCTGGAACTATGGGCTGGAATTGTATGTAGGTAAAGCAACAGAGTCCTGCTGCCAATGATAGTAATGGGTCCCCTATAATCTCATTCTGACCAGTGATCAACTCACTTCTATGAGTTGAGAGCTCTAGAAGCCATGAGCTGCCAAGTTGCCACCCCAAAAGACTGCTACTAGCTTGCCAAAGCCTGGCCTGAGCTGGCTTAGCCCATGCCGGACAGCACTCCCCTCTCACTCCAATGAGACAGACTTTTCCTGCTATCCTTCTAAGTTATCTTGGGCTGAAAAATTGTTTTACCTCATCCTTTTGTTGGTTGTACTACTTTAGAATTCCCTTTGAGATATTATTTTAATATAGATTGAAGGAAAACTTGAGGGACCTCTGAGAGGTACTGCCTTTACTCTGCCATTTTGGGAACTAAATTTCTTATGAATTCATTATAAACAGCACAAGAAGTAGGACACTGTTTGTTAAATAACATGGAATCCTAAGTATCTGATTAGAACTAATCCAAAAATTATGATTTAAGAAAGTTTTAGCTTCACCATTGCTTAGTTTGTGTGGAGAGTATGACATTAACAACTTTGACTACCCTCATTATCTGCATATTAGAGATCACTTAGAAACACTGACTCCAATATTTTCCTATATTTTTACTTTCAGAAACCTCAGATGTGGAGGTATAAGAAGTCTGGTTAATATCACCTTCACCTGTTTCACACAAATCCAAAGGGTTTACTGTCCCTGTCATTGACCATAAATTGAAGAATATTTCACACTAATTCTGCTGCACTCACATTCTTCCCAAATCATTTAAAACAACTGCAAACAAATCATAGCAGAGTGACTGCAGCAAGTGGTTCAAGCCTTGGAAAAATAACAAGCATAGTGATAGATGGTTTCTAACCTTGCAATTCAGAGAAACTTTTGTGAAGCCACAAGAATTTTGGACTTACATCAACAGAGCAGATGATATTTGGAAGCCATGACTTACATGCACCACAGTGCAGAAAAATGAAGCTTGTATTTTATACTAAAGCATAAATGTTAATCAAAGTTTTTTTTTTCCTAAATTAATCTCTGTACATCGAGAAGAAAATGATCTCCTACCCAAATACCTATATTGTTAGGATTATTACTAGGTGGTAAGGCGGTACTTAACAATTCTCTAGCTCAGAGTTCAAACCTTTAGTTCACACCTTTAAAAGGAGTTTACACCTTTAAAGGAGTTAACACCTTTAAAAGAGTTTGCTCATTGGTTGTAAGGTGTTCCCACAAGTCCATGGAGTACCCACAAACCCATTCTCTGGGAGGAAATAAGGAGCCATGATTCAGGAAGGAGAGGTCATTTGAGATTCTATTGTGATGCTGGCTGGGGACATTTGGACAAGAACAGATTCACAAGTCTAAAGGAAAAGCCTGCTCATGGACTTCTGGGAGATTTACAACTATTATTGACTTCTGGGAACCCAGAATTCCATAGGTTTGAAGGCAGAGTCTGATTCATTCCCACGTCTACCTTTGTGCTGGCTGAAGGCTTTGGATTCAGAGGGAGCTAGAGACTGAAGCTGGCTGGAGACATTCTGACAGGAAAAGATTTAAGACTTTGAAGAACACAATACAGAACTGAAAGGAAGGCTATCTCCAGAAGCTCCCCAAGAAATCCTGCTCCCAGAGAACGATCTACAATTTAGAGACAACAGAACATTATACTATATCTTACATACTGTGACAGTGTAGATAGCAACAGTGTTGACTTAAATACTGATATTTCTCCTAAGAGCTTTACACATTTGGATATCTTGCTTCTCATACTATAAATCAGAAGAAGTAAATTTTTCTTCTTTCTTCAAATAGTTTATGACAGCTATAGTTCCCAATACTTTTTCTAGGTTAATTTGCCTAGAGATGAGGCATCCAAAATGAATACAAGAGGCAAAGAGTGAGATTCTGAACCCCAGAATAACACAGAACCTGGCCATGCCCATGCAGCACTGGAAGTTAGTCAGCACCATTGTAGCCTGTTAAGGAAGCTTGGGACAATCTCTCCTTTGCCCTAAGAGCAGAACTCCACCTTAAAAAAAAAAAAAAAAATGAGCAAGAAAGGAAAAAGAACTCTGACCATAGACAATTTTTATGGAGGAAGAGAACAGACCTCAAATCATGGAGGATAATAAAAACAGATCATCTTCAGATAAGCCCCAAGGGATAATATGAGTTGGTCCCCATCTCACAAGGCTCTCTTGGAAGAATTAAAAAAGGATCTTAAAAGAGAGTTAGAATAAAATAGGGAAAGGAAATGAGAACATTGCAGGAGAATTTGGAAAAAGAAACAGAAATTATCTTTAGAAAACTCCTTACAAAATAGTTATTAAAATGGAAAAAGCATATAACTCCTTACAAAATAGATTTGACAAAATGAAGTTATGTAAGATAAACTTGTATTTGACTCAAACATAAAGGTTTTGTGATTTTCTCTGTCTTCATTAAGTAGTACTTATGTAGAAGCAAAGGTAGGGGATAGTGAGAGTGACCTAAGGCTAAAATATAAGTAATTCTATAATGGGGAAGGGGGCACAAGAGGAAAAAAAAAGTATAGAATTGAATTGTTCTCCAAGGGATCAAGATGGGGAAGAGATCAGAGTTTAGCTAGTATAATAGTGATGCCTTGGGGGAAAACTGAGGGATTGAGGGGCTGACATAATTCAGATAAGACCTGATAAGGGCAGAAGTAGAATTGTCACCTCCCTATTTCTGAGAGCCATGTTTCTGTGTGTCTGTGTGTCTGTCTGTTTCTGTCTCTTTATCTTTTTCTCCTATTCAATTCATATATATACATATATATATATATATATATATATATATATATATATATATATATATATATTTTTTTTTTTTTTTTTTTTTTTTTTTGCTGAGCCAATAGGGATAAGTGACTTGCCCAGGGTCACACAGGAAGTGTTAAGTGTCTGAGACCAGATTAGAACTCAGGTCCTCCTGACTTCAGGGCTGATGCTCTATCCACTATACCAACTAGCTGCCCCTTTCTTTTTTGCCTGTCATACACATTATACTGACTCATTTTCCACAAAAACTCCTAGAAGTTTTGAAGAATCTATCTATGCTGTCTCTGTTAACAAAGTGAATTTTTTTTGCATCCAAGTGAAGATTCAACATTTATCACTACTGAATTATCATTTTATTAGACAGCTCAATGCAAAATCTTCAGTATCTTTTCTACACTATTTTTAGTCTGTTAGCTATTCTGCCCCTATGTTTACCTTCTAGCTTAGGCTTACATTTCATGAAATATACATTATATATCCCTTCATCTATCCCTACAACATTTTGGGTAAACAAGTCATTGTACATTTTCATCTCTCTTCTGACACATCCCATTTCTTTTCTTCTCACTGTAAATGATTTCGTTTCTATCTTTAGAATATTCTTCTTGAACATTTTTTATCCCTCCTGAACTGACTATTTCTGATTCATTTTACTCCATGAAATCCTCCCTATATTTCTCCACTCTATATTTTCCTCATTGAACTCAATGTCTGTCAGAAATTATGATAGAAGACTTCCGGCCAAGATGACGGCAAGGAAGGACACAGCTCCTTAAGCTCCACTTTTTCTCTCAGAATTTACTTCATGACAAGCCTTGGAATTAATGCTTGACTGGAAAAAAACACCACAAATAATTACCAACAGAAGACATGCTTGAAATTCGCCAGAAAAGGTCTGTTTTTGCTTGGGGGAGGGGAAGAACAGGCTGAGGGCAAGCAGCGAGAGGGAGGCAGCCAGCTCACACTGCTCAGAGCAGAAGGGAGAGGGGTACAATCTCTGCCGTTTTTTGCTGAATGATCTTTACCCCAGTGTGGATAGTCCATCTTAGCAGCATGCCAGGATCAGCAGAGAAGGTGTAAACACCGAAAGTAAAGAAAAAACCCCCGGAAAGCTAATGTCTCTCAGGACCTAGCCACCCTCCCCCTCCCCTCCCAGTGACTAATGGAGTTCTTAGAGCTTCAGAGCGCAGACACAGCGCAGTCATTACTGTCCTCTTGATGCTGTCTCCCACAGTCTGTAGAGGAAGCCCGGAAACACCATCCAGCCCCATCCCCCCACCCAGAAAAAGACCAATTGTTTCTCTTGTCAATTTGTTTTTTGATTCTGCTCTGACAAAATGAACAAAACATTTAAAAGGGCTCTAACCATTGACAGCTTCTGTATGGAGAGCAGACTTCAAACCCTGAAGAGATAAAAACAGACTGTCTCCAGAGGAATCGCCTAAGGGGGAAATGATCTGCTCTCACAAGAGAGCTAGAAGAGAAATGGGAAAAGGAAAGGGAAGCTTGGCAAGAGGATCTGTAGAAGTTATCCAGAGTGGATAAAGAAATCAAATCATTGAGAAATAAAATTAGTGAGTTGGAAAAAGAAAACAGCTCTCTAAAAAATAAAATTGATGAAACAAACAAAAAAAAATTCCATAGAAGAAAAAACTCACTTAAAAACTCAATTGGACAATTACGAAAAGATATTTAAAAAGGGAGTGAAGAAAATAAATCATTGAAAATTAGAATCGAACAAGTAGAATTGAATGACTCAAGGAGAAACCAAGAAGTAGTAAGGCAAAACCAGAAAAATGAAATAATAGAAAAGAATGTCAAATACGTTATTGGGAAGAAAACAGACCTAGAAAACAGATCCAGGAGAGACAATCTGAAAATAATCTGACTCCCTGAAAAATATGAGGAAAAAAAGAGCCTAGACACTATTTTCCAGGAAATTATCAAAGAGAACTGCCCAGACATTTTGGAAACGTCTAAATAGACATTGAAAAAATTCATTGATCACCTACTGAAAGGGACCCTAAAATCAAAACGCCAAGAAATATAGTGGCCAAGTTCAAGAACCATCAGACAAAGGAAAAATTATTGGAAGCTGATAGAAAAAATCAATTCAGATGTGGAGGAGCCACAATAAGGATAACCCAGGATCTAGCAGCATCCACATTAAATGAGCAAAGGGCCTGGAATATGATATTCCGAAAGGCTAAAGAACTTGGTATGCAGCCAAGAATAACTTATCCAGCAAAAATGAGCATCTTTTTCCAGGGAAGCAAATGGACATTTAACGAAATAAATGAATTCCATCTATTATTGATGAAAAAAACCAGATCTACACAAAAAGTTTGATCTTCAAATACAGAACTCAAGAAATTTCTAAAAAGGTAAAAAGAAATCTTGAGAACTATATTTCTGCCATAAAGATATGTAAAGAACACATGTATAATTTGTCCTAGAAACCAGAGGTAAAAAGGAAATTACATCATAAAAAAGGGTAAAGTGGTGGTATTATATCACATGAAGAGGAAAAGGTAACCTATTATATCTGAGAGAAAGAAAGGAGGGGGATGAACATAGTGTGTATCAATAGACATATTCGTTTTATGGTAAAACTCCTTCCACATCATTGAAAAGTGGGAGGAAAGGAATAAGCTAAGGGGAAGGGAATATAGAAATTGTGAGGAAAAAGGGTAAAATAGGGGGAGGAACTTTAAGGTGGGGGAGGGATACTAAAAAGGGAGGGCTGTGAAAAATAAGTGGTGCTCACAAATTTAATACTGGGAAGGGGGGTAAGAGGGAAGGAAAGGAGAAAAGCATAAGGAGGGGTTAACAGGATGGCAAGCAATATAGAAATAGTCATTTTAACCATAAATGTGAATGGGATAAACTCCCCCATAAAGAGGAAGTAGTTAGCAGACTGGATTAAAAGCCAGAATCCTACAATATGTTGTTTACAAGAAACACACCTGAAACAGGGTGATACATTCAGAATAAAGGTAAAAGGGTGGAGCAGAATCTACTATGCTTCAAGTGAAGGCAAAAAAGCAGGGGTAGCCATGCTGATCTCAGATCAAGAAAAAACAAAAATTGATCTGATTAAAAGAGATAAGGGAGGGCATTATATCTTGCTAAAGGGTAGGATAGACAATGAAGCAGTATCTCTTTTAAACATATACGCACCAAGTGGTGCAGCATCTAAATTCTTAAAAGAGAAATTAAGAGAGCTGCAAGAAGAAATAGACAGCAAAACTATAATAGTGAGAGATCTAAACCTTGCACTCTCAGAATTAGATAAATCAATCCACAAAATAAATAAGAAAGAAGTCAAAGAGATAAATAGAATACTAGAAAAGTTTGATATGATAGATCTTTGGCGAAAGCTAAATGGAGACAGAAAGGAGAACACTTTCTTCTCAGCAGTTTAGGTAACCTATACAAAAATTGACCATATTCTAGGGCATAAAAACTTCAAAATCAAATGCAGTAAGGCAGAAATAGTAAATGTATCCTTTTCAGACCACAATGCAATGAAAATTACATGCAATAAAAAGCCAGGGGAAAATAGACCAAAAAATAATTGGAAACTAAATAATCTCATACTAAAGAATGATTGGGTGAAACAGCAAATCATAGACATAATTAATAACTTCACCCAAGAAAATGACAATAATGAGACATCATACCAAAATGTGTGGGATACAGCCAAAGAAGTAATAAAATAGAGAAAGGGAAGGTCAATGAATTGGGCTTACAACTAAAAGTGCTAGAAAAGGAACAAATTAAAAACCCCCAGACACACAAGAAACTTGAAATTGTAAAAATAATAGGAGAGATAAATAAATAAAATTGAAAGTAAAAAACTATTGAATTAATTAATAAAACTAAGAGTTAGTTCTAAGTAAAAACCAACAAAATAGACAAACCCTTAGTAAATCTGATTAAAAAAAGGAAAGAGGAAAAGCAAATTGTTAGTCTTGAAAAAGAAAAGGGAGAACTTGCCACTAATGAAGAAGAAATTAGAACAATAGTTAGAGGTTACTTTCCCCAACGTTATGCCAATAAATTCGATAACTTAAATGAAATGGAAGAATACATTCAAAAATGTAGCTTGCCCAGATTAACAGAGGAAGAAGTAAATAGTCTAAATAATCCCAATTCAGAAAAAGAAATAGAACAATCTATTAACCAACTCATTAAGAAAAAATCTCCAGGACCAGATGGATTTACATGGGAATTCTACCAAACATTTAAAGAACAATTAACTCCAATGCTATTTAAACTATTTTTAAAAATAGGGATTGAAGGAGTCCTACCAAATTCCATCAGACATGGTACTGATACCTAAACAAGGTAGGCTGAAAACAGAGAAAGAAAATTATAGACCAATCTCCCTAATGAATATTGATGCTAAAATCTTAAATAAAATATTAGCAAAAAGACTACAGAAAATCATCCCCAGGATAATGCACTATGACCAAGTGGGATTTATACCAGGAATGCAGGGCTGGTTCAACATTAGGAAAACTATTAACATAATTGAATATATCAATAACCAAATTAACAAAAACCATATAATCATCTCAATAGATGCAGAAAAAGCATTTGATAAAATCCAACATCCATTCCTACTAAAAATGCTTGAGAGTATAGGAATAAATGGACTATTCCTTAAAATAATCAGGAGCATATATTTAAAACCATCAGTAAACATCATATGTAATGGTGATAAACTGGAACCTTTCCCAATAAGATCAGGAGTGAAACAAGGTTGCCCACAATCACCATTACTATTCAATATTGTACTAGAAACACTAGCCTCATCAATAAGAGCTGAGAAAGAAATTCAAGGAATTAGAGTAGGTAATGAGGAAATCAAACTATCACTATTTGCAGATGATATGATGGTATACTTAGAGAATCCCAAAGGCTCTATTAAAAAGCTATTAGAAATAATTCATAACCTTAGCAAAGTTGCAGGATACAAAATAAATCCACATAAATCCTCAGCATTTTTATATATCACCAACACAATCCAACAGCAAGAGATACAAAGAGAAATTCCATTCAAAATAACTGTCGATAATATAAAATATTTGGGAATACATACATATATATACATATGTATATATATATATATATATATATATATATATATACACATATGTGTGTATATATATATATATATATATATATATATATATATGTATACATGCCAAAGTCAGGAATTATATAAGCAAAATTACAAAACACTTGCCACAAGAATAAAGTCAGATTTAAATAATTGGAAAGACATTAAGTGCTTTTGGATAGGCTGAGCAAATATAATCAAGATGACAATACTAATCTATTTATTTAGTACTATACCAATCAGACTCCCAAGAAACTATTTTAATGACCTAGAAAAAAATAACAACAAAATTCATATGGAAGAACAAAAGGTCGAGCGAGAATTTCAAAGGAATTAATGAAAAAAAAAAAAAGAAACAAATGAAGGTGGCCTAGCTGTACCTGACCTAGAACTATATTATGAAGCAGCAGTCACCAAAACCATTTGGTATTGGCTAAGAAATAGACTAGTTGATCAGTGGAATAGTTTAGGTTCACAGTTCAAGATAGTGAATAAAAATAGCAATCTAGTGTTTGACAAACCCAAAGATCCCAAATTTTGGGATAAGAATTTATTATTTGACAAAAACTACTGGGAAAACTGGAAATTAGTATGGCAAAAAGTAGGCAAGGATCCATACTTAACACCACATACTAAGATAAGATCAAAATGGGTCCATGATTTAGGCATAAAGAACAAGATCATAAATAAATTAGAGGAACATGGGATAGTTTACCTCTCAGACTTGTGGAGGAGGAAGGAATTTGTGACCAAAGGAGAACTAGAGATCATTGTTGATCACAAAATAGAAAATTTTGATTACACCAAATTAAAAAGCTTTTAATAAATAAAACTAATGCAAACAAGATTAGAAGGGAAGTAACAAATTGGGAAAACATTTTTACAGTTAAAGGTTCTGATAAAGGCCTCACCTCCAAAATATACAGAGAATTGACTAATTTATAAGAAATCAAGCCATTTTCCAATTGATAAATGGTCAAAGGATATGAACAGACAATTTTCAGATGATGAAATTGAAACTATTTTCACTCATATAAAAGTGTTCCAAATCACTATTGATCAGAGAAATGCAAATTAAGACAACTCTGAGATACCACTACACACCTGTCAGATTGGCTAAGATGACAGGAAAAGATAATGACGAACGTTGGAGGGGATGTGGGAAAACTGGGACACTAATACATTGTTGGTGGAGTTGTGAAAGAATCCAACCATTCTGGAGAGCAATCTGGAATTATGCCCAAAAAGTTATCAAAATGTGCATACCCTTCGATCCAGCAGTGGTACTACTGGGCTTATATCCCAAGGAAATACTAAAGAAGGGAAAGAGACCTGTATGTTCCAAAATGTTTGTGGCAGCTCTTTTCGTAGTGGCTAGAAGCTGGAAGATGAATGGATGCCCATCAATTGGAGAATGGTTGGGTAAATTATGGTATATGAATGTTATGGAATATTATTGTTCTGTAAGAAATGACCAGTAGGATGAATACAGAGAGGCTTGGAGAGACTTACATCAACTGTTGCTGAGTGAAACGAGCAGAACTAGGAGATCATTATACACTTCAACAACAATACCATATGAGGATGTATTCTGATGGAAGTGGATATCTTCAACATAGAGAAGAGCTAATCCAATTCCAATTGATCAATGATGGACAGAATCAGCTACACCCAAAGAAGGAACACTGGGAAATGAGTGTAAACTGTTTACATTTTTTGTTTTTCTTCCCAGGTTATTTTTACCTTTCGAATCCAATTCTTCCTTTGTAACAACAACAACAACAACAAAATTCGGTTCTGCACACATATATTGTATCTAGGATATACTATAACATATTTAATATGTATGGGAATGCCTGCCATCTAGTGGAGGAGGCGGAGGGAAGGAAGGGAAAATTCAGAACAGAATGGAATACAAGGGATAATGTTGTAAAAACTTACCTATGCATATGTACTGTCAAAAATGTTATAATTATAAAATTAATTTAAAAAAAATTATAACCGAATTAAAAACCACAGGAAGAATATTCTGACATAAGTCTTTTCCCCATCTTCCACCTTTTGCTTTTGATTCTTCTCTCTAGAACCAACCAAACATAACAATCCTTCTTCCATGTGTAGCTATTGAAATATGTTTAGACAACTATTCTAATGGTTCCCTTAGTTCTCTCTTCTCTAGATTAAACATCCATAAATATGTCAATTTATCTTTATTAATATCCCCCTTAAACCACAGCACCAGATGCTTAAAGTGCAATGCTCTAGAGAGCTTTGATAAGAGCAGAGAATAATGAGGCTATTACCTTCCTATTCTGTAATATTCTCTCTAAAATGTAATGTTCTCTATTGAGGTTTTCTTGGGGCCTCTGGAGGCAGCCTTTGTTTCAGTTCAGTAATCACCACAGGAGTAGACAGGTATTAAAGTCCAAATCCTTTATTGTCTCTTTCAAAGTCTTGTTTCTTTTCTTGGGGCCCGGTTAGCTTTCTTAGAAGCCTATCTTTCTCCTTGGTTCCATAAGCTTGAGCTCCTGCCTTTCTCTGCCCTCTGAATCTCTCTGCATGTCTCTGAATCTAGAGGTTTGTGTTTCATCCTGCAGCCACCACAATGGTGGAAGATGAAATGAATCTGTCTCAGCCTCCGAGAGCTTCTAGGGCTCTTGTCTTTTCTGGCCCTGAGAGCTTCTTGCTTATATGCTATACACTAAGTACAAACCAATCATCACTAGGAAACCATTATTTGTTGTAGAATTCAATTAATGCTAAACTAGATTTAACCACTATCTCTTCAATTCCACTGAGTACCTTGTTTTAAGTTCTGCCCCATAACATCTCCTTGCAGGATTAAATCAATAATACTGAACCATGCTAAATTAGATAATTATTGTCTCTATCAGTTCCAGTGACTTAGTACCTTGTAAGAATCCTTTATTTCAAGTTCAGAGTTCTGGTCCATAACACTATTCCTGGAAACTCTATTCCTTTTAATAAAGTTCTGTGTAATCACAAAAAATCTAGAAACAAAGTAGATGCCCATGCAATACAGGATAGTTAAACAAATTATGGTATGTGAAGGTAATATTTCTCTGCTAAAAAAAAATGAAGATGATGAATACTGAAAAGAATGGGAAGGCTTATGGTGTGAAATGGAATAAGCAGAACTGTTAGGTTCTTACTAAGTGCTAATGAGATAATGAGGTATTAGGTTCTTACTAAGTGCTAAGTCAGTACTTAACAATTCTCTAGTTCTGGCCTTTAAGAGGAGTTTTACCCCTTTGAACTTCTGGGGAGGAGCTTAATGTTTAAAAGGAGCAAGTTCATTGGTAGAAGTAATTTTCCCACAAGCCCTTGTGTTATCCCATGTCCATTCTCTGGGAGGATTAAAAGAGGGCAGCACTCTGGAGGAGGAGGAGTCTCTACTCTAGGTCACAGTTGGCAGCTCTCTACAGGAGAAGAATCTGGCCGAGAGATTGAGTTGACACAGCAGATCTCCTCCCAGAGAGCGATCAACAGTTTCTGGAGACAACAGAACTTTACACAGAACCACTAAAATATAATAAATAAATAAATAAATAAAATAATAAATAAATAAATATAACAATAGAAATAGAAATACCAAAAAATTGAACCTGAATGCTTTAAAATTACAATGATCAAGCTTAGCTTTAAACAGGAGTCATAAGAAGGCACCATACTCACTACTTGCTTATCTGTAATGATGAAGGGACTCTGGACATGGAACACCACATATAATGTCAATCTTTTTGAATATGTTGAATAGGTTTCTTTCCTTTTAAAATACTTTGTTATAAGGGATTATTCTCTGGAAGTGGGAGGTGGAAATGTAGGTAATGTAAAAGGAAAAGAGATTAATTTAAACACTTTTTCCTAGAAATCTAGTAGTTTTTTTTTTGTACACTATAATATCACTCCATCTAGATCTTGCTTCCAAATAGACAGCTTTCAAAGACTTTGATGTGGGTCAGGATAGTTGCTTTTGTTGGTGGCAAATAGGCTGAACTGCAAAGTGACTTTGATGGGAGATTCACTTGACAACTATGGAACTCAATTCTTTAGGTGATCTTCTAAGAACCAAAATCTATTATTTCTTCATTCTCCTAGAGTTTCCATCAAATTTGAGACTAGATTCTGAATAGCAGAGCTACATATACAAAATGAGCCAACTAAACTGAGCCATTCAGATCATAATGAGCATTTCCAATGTGTTCACTAACTAGAACATTCCTATTATATATCTAGTGGCATTAACTTGACAGATATATTAAAATAAAGTTCTTAATCAGAACATGGTTTTTGATACTCTTTAAAAATAGTTCCTTTGGAAAAGCATAGAAATCTATATAAGTTTGTCAAGAACAAGGATCTTCTATGAAGAGTGGTCTATTTTGGATGTGTCTACATGGCAATTTTTTTTATATTATACTAAGTATGATAAACGAAGTACAAGCTATACCCATAACTATTTACATAAAATTTAATCTCAGGGAGGATTCTAGTCCTTGCCAAAACAAGTCAAATATCTCAAAATCACTAAAAGTGTTAAGCTAATTAAAAAAAAAAAAAAAAAACTAGCAAGAATTATAACATACCTTTTAGCTTTGGGTCCTGATCCTACCAAGTTACAGAGTAGAATTAGCACTTTGCTCCCATTCCCAGAAGACCAAGATTCAGTTGATAAGGCAGGCATCTGTGGAAGACTTTGGCCTTTGTTTTTGATGAATTGAATATTGGAGGAACAATCTAAAAGAAAGAATGAACATAAGAGAATTAAGTTTTGTTGTTTATATGAACTACTCTACTGGGCTTAACTTCGTGCTCCTTTCATTCTAATGCTTCACTTCAAATAACAAGGAAGTAGTGAAAGAGAATGATGGATTTAGAGCTGAGAGAGAGAGAGAGATCCTGTATCTGAGGCCTATGATCATGAGCATGATAATGAGCAATTTATAATTTCTTGGCATTTCAGGGCCCTTGGTGGTATTTGCATTACCTACTCTTGCAAGATATTAAAAGGAAAGGACCTTATAAACCTGAAAGCATGGTATAAATGTTGGCTGTTGTTATTACTGTTAGCAAACTGGGGAGGGAATAGGCCTTTATACAAAACTTGCTATGCACCAGATACTATGCTAATTACATTGCAAATATTCTTCATTTCATCCAACTTGCAAAGTCATGACTACCTGTCATGACGTGAACTTCAAAATGTTACAGACTTTCTTTAATAGAGAGGAACATTATCAGTTTCAACATTATTTCTGACATGTGTAAAATAAAATAGGAATTAGCTTCAGAAACCTAGTACCTATACCACACCATTTTGTATGTAAGGAGGCAACATCAGTAGTTAATAAACCAAGTGCCTCTGTTTAATTGCCATACAATTTATATCTTATTTTTAGTTAACGGGATAATATATACACATGCATATGTGCCAACATATAAAAATCCTTCATAGTATTGGTCCAATGCAAGATCATCCAAATCCAATTCTTGGGCAAAATTTAAAAAATGATGAAGTTGAGCACTTCAATTGAAGTTGAGCACCACAATTTCTCCAAACAAATCTATTAAATGCACCAGGCCAAATTCTGATGGAGAAATCCAGAAAAAAGTATGAGTAAGTCCTTTGCTGGTAGAGATTGGCATAGAAAGATGGGTAGAGGTATGCAGATATGGAAAACAGGATCAAGGTGTAGCATGCAGCACAGCACAAAAAACTCCAATCCCCAGCACACCAGAACAAAAGAAGGTCCTAAAAGCAACAGGGGTCAACTGGCAGCTTTGTGACTTACTACATAGTTCTACATTTGATCCAGGACAGAGTGAGAAGGGAATATGTATACAACCAAGGTATTATCAGATTGGGAGAGCTTGGATGATATACAAGAAAGATTTATTCTCTTCTTATACATTTGTTACATAGGTTGTTATACATTAAACCAACAGAGATTTTCAGCTAGCTGACAAGGGCATAAGTATAGAAGCATGCTACTGCTGCTCAGACTCAAACAAAGTCAGGGACTTGCTAGGCTGAGACCAGAGGCAAGCACTTATATTTTGCTCTGGATCAGACTCTTTTGGAAGCAAAAAAAGCCCTAAAGTGTTCCCTGCCTGCCCCTAAGATACTAGAATAACACTACACTGAGTACTCCAAAAAAGCAACAGATAGTCCAGTCTAGAATTCCATTCCAAAAGCGTGGCAGCTCAGCCCTAAAATCAAATCCAGAGTTACAAAATAGGCTGCAAGAATAGGCAAACAAAAACAGAATCACATAATAATTATTATGGTGGCAGAGATGTTCAAGGCACAAATGTATAAGAAGAAAATAAATCTAAAATACCTACAAACAATGCCTCAGAGAAATTTGTGCATGGGCACAAATTCAATTATAATTCCTGGAAGCAATGAAGGGTTACAAAAAGAAGATTAGTGATTTTTTAAAAATAAATAAAATGAGAAAGTTTTTTTTAATTTATTTAAATGGGAAACAAATGAGAATTATGAAAGAAAGAAATGGAAAGGGAATTAATAGCTTGGCATAAAAGGTGCTTCCCAAGTTTCCAGGTCAACAAAAAATATTGCAGGCAGCTACAAAGAAAGAATTCAAGTATTGAGAACCAACAATTGGAATCACATAAGAGTTAGCAGCTTCCACTATAAATTAGAAGAGAATCTGTAACACAATATTCCAGAAGTCAAGCTTTTATTTTTGCCCACAAAATGCTACAATGGTATAATGTCCAGGCTAGCTCCTTGGAGGGCCTCAGGATCAGTCAGTCAGGATAAATCAAAGTTCTTGGTCTTTAGAGGAAGAAGTGAAGGAGGCAGCTTGCCAAAGATATATCCTGCATTCTAGAGTCGGGAATCTCCAGCCCCTGTCCTACACATCCTGCAGCCAAGTGCGTCTGACCTCTCTCCCTCAGTCTTCCAATCCTTGCCTACAATTACCTCACTACCAAACATTCAGCAAGTGCTAATCATGAGGAGAGGCATCACATTACCATACCATTTAAATATATGTTTATAAAGCCATTATCTCATATCAAATAGGTAATTAGCCTTAAGTGCTCTGTTGTCTGATTCAAGCATACCTTTTCAGAGTTTCAGCCCTCTATATCTCCCACTTTTTTTTGTTTTAAAACATAGGTGGTCACACCCCCTCTGACTTCTCAGGAAGAGAGATGAAAAACACCAAAGGGAAGTAGAGAGTCAAACCAGATATACTTAGCGAGTTTCTGGGCAGAAGGGTCTTACTAGAAACAGGTATGCACAACATGAATTGTACATGCAAGTTGTGATATAACAAACAATATGAATCAACATGGTGTTGAAAAAGATTTCCAGAAGTCCTAGAAGGAGGGTATGTAAATAACAATCACACACACACACCTCCTTCTGCAAATAAGAGATAGTCCAAAACCAATCTACTGTGTATTACTTCACGTGTCAGGGAATCCAATGAGCCCTTCAAGTTTTTGAAAACCACTTTCTGGATCTCTCCACATCACCTGGCAATTATCTAAAGATGATGGAAGAGCTGCTCACACTGGATATTGCCCTTCTGGTGCGTTATAAAAGCTGTCTGCCAGAGCCAGTGCATCTTTGTCAAAAATCAAGAAGTTAATTGTTTAAAGATAAATTTAGAAGTTCTCTATGGTTACCTATGGTTCCCCCGTTCTTTTGTTTTTGGAGGAGTGTCTTCATGTCTCTGTTTCAACTCTCTACTATTGCCTATCCTTGAGGATTAAAGGGTATGCCAGAGATGTGCAAAATGTTTAAAAGAATATACAGGTCCATTATCTGTGTTTTTTTGCTTGTGGCACACCCATAATTGCAAATGCTTTTATAAGGAATTCAGAGACTGATTGGGATGTCTCTTCTGCTACTAATATTGCAAGTGAATCCTGAAAAGGTGTCTACCACGACATGGATAAAAGACAGAAAACAACTAAAAGATTTATAATGGATCACATTATAGTGGATCACACAGGAGTATGGAAAAGAAGGCAAGCTGTACAGGCTTTTACTATGCTCCTAGCTTCCTCTCTTATTATTCCAAAGTGTAAACGTAAAGTTCCAGCAGCCTAGTGATATTTATAATGAGATTCTTGGGGGCTGCCTGAATAAAGGAATATTGGCTAACATGGTTAGAAGGCTATCTGCCTTTGAATTACCATCAGAAATAGGACCTGGAAGTCCACTATGAGAGTGGACATGCAAGACATAAATCTTACCTGGATGCTTTCTCACTTGCTCTGGAAGTTCCTTAAAGAGTTGATATATATTAGAGGCTACAAATTTTATTTGGGCTGTGACAATTCTTTATGCCACACCTACTGAATAGGCCGAATCAAATATTATATTTACATCTCGTGGATAATAAGAGCTAGCATAATTGCATACAATTCATTCTGCTGAGTGGACTGAAGAGGAGTTCTGACTACTGTCTTTATAGTTAAATCATGAGAGTATACAGCACAAATGTCATGTATGGATGCATCTGTAAAGATAGTTGGTTCTTTAAGATAAATCTTAGAAACCTTTTCTTTAAAAATCCATTGCGGATTTCCAGCCAAGATGGCAGCGTGGAGGCAGACAGCTGCTTGAGCTCCTCGTTTTCTCTCAGAACTTACTTCATGACAAGCCTCAGATTTAATGACCCAGAAAGAAATCCACAAATAACCACCAAGAGAAGACATCCTTGAAAGTCACCAGAAAAGGTCTGTGTTTGCTCGGGGGAGGGTCAATCAGACTGGGCGCAGACTGAGGGCAGGCAAGCCAGAGCAAGACAGGCAGCTCACACAGCTCAGACTGGAGGGGGAGGGGTGGATCTCTGCCATTTCTGCGAAAAGACTTTTTCCCCAATGTGGATACTCCATCTTGGCAGCAAGCCAGGAGCAGGGAGAAGGTGTAAACACCAGAGGTGAAGATTAAAACCCCGGAAAGCCAGCTTCTCTCAGAACCCGGCCACCCCCAACCCCCACCTGGACTGACTCAGTGCTTTCTCAGAGCCTCAGAGCGCAGACTCAGTACAGTCATTGCTGTTCTGTTAGTGGCTCTCTGCTGCCCTACCCCCAGTCTGTAGAGGAAGCCCATTAATACCATCCAGCCCCATCCCCCGCAAAACAGACCAATTGTTTCTCTTGTCAATTTGTTTTCTTCGATTCCTACTCTGACAAAATGAACAAAAAATTTAAAAGTGTTCTAACGATTGACAGCTTTTGTATGGAGAGAGAGAGCAGACTTCAAACACTGAGGAGACTAAAAACAGACTGTCCCCAGATGACTCCCCTAAGAGGGATATGAGCTGCTCCTCAATACAAAAGAATCTCATAGAGGGAAATCAAAAAGGCTCTCACAAGAGAGCTGGAAGAGAAATGGGAAAAGGAAAGGGAAGCTTGGCAAGAGAGCCTGGAGAAGTCCCTTCCTCCCCCAACCCCCTCCCCCAGATGGCAGGCAGTCTTATACATGTTAAATATATTACAGTATATTCTAGATACAATATATGTGTGTAGAACCGAATTTCTTGTTGCACAGGAAGAATTGGATTCAGAAGGTAAAAATAACAGTTTACACTCATTTCCCAGTGTTCCTTTTCTGGATGTAGCTGATTCTGTCCATCATTGATCAATTGGAATTGGATTAGCTCTTCTCTATGTTGAAGAAATCCACTTCCATCAGCATACATCCTCGTACAGTATCATTGTTGAAGTGTATAATGATCTTCTGGTTCTGCTCATTTCACTCAGCATCAGTTGATGTAAGTCTCTCCAAGCCTCTCTGTATTCATCCTACTGGTCATTTCTTACAGAACAATAATATTCCATAACATTCATATACCATAATTTACCCAACCATTCTCCAATTGATGGACATCCATTCATCTTCCAGCTTCTAGTCACTATGAAAAGGGCTGCCACAAACATTTTGGCACATACAGGTCCCTTTCCCTTCTTTAGTATTTCCTTGGGATATAAGTCCAGTAGTAGTATGGCTGGGTCAAAGGGTATGCACATTTTGATAACTTTTTGGGCGTAATTCCAGATTGCTCTCCAGAATGGTTGGATTCTTTCACAACTCCACCAACAATGCATCAGTGTCCCAGTTTTCCCACAGCCCCTCCAACATTCATCGTTATTTGTTCCTGTCATCTTAGCCAATCTGACAGGTGTGTAATGATATCTCAGAGTTGTCTTAATTTGCATTTCTCTGATCAATAGTGATTTGGAACACTCTTTCATATGAGTGGAAATTGTTTTAATTTCATCATCTGAAAATTGTTCATATCCTTTGACCATTTATCAATTGGAAAATAGCTTGATTTCTTATAAATTAGTCAATTCTCTGTATATTTTGGAGATGAGGCCTTTATCAGAACCTTTAACTGTAAAAATGTTTTCCCAATTTGTTACTTCCCTTCTAATCTTGTTTGCATTAGTTTCGTTTGTGCAGAAACTTTTTAATTTGGTGTAATCAAAATTTTCTATTTTATGATCAATAATGGTCTCTAGTTCTCCCTTGGACACAAACTCCTTCCTCCTCCACAAGTCTGAGAGGTAAACCATCCCATGTTCCTCCAATTTATTTATGATTTCGTTCTTTATGCCTAAATCTTGGACCCATTTTGATCTAATCTTAGTATGTGGTGTTAAATGTGGGTCCATACCTAGTTTCTGCCATACTAATTTCCACTTTTCCCAGCAGTTTTTGTCAAATAATGAATTCTTATCCCAAAATTTGGGATCTTTGGGTTTGTCAAAGATTAGATTGCTATTTTTATTCACTATCTTGCCCTGTGAACCTAACCTATGCCACTGATCAACTAGTCTATTTCTTAGCCAATACCAAATGGTTTTGGTGACTGTTGCTTTATAATACAGTTCTAGATCAGGTACAGCTAGACCACCTTCACTTAATTTTTTTTTCATTACTTCCCTTGAAATTCTCGACCTTTTGTTGTTCCATATGAATTCTGTTGTTATTTTTTCTAGGTTATTAAAATAGTTTCTTGGAAGTCTGATTGGTATAGCATTAAATAAATAGATTAGTTTAGGGAGTATTGTCATCTTCTATGCATTCTAATGTGTCTAAAAGCCCACCAATATGCTCCCAAGTTACAAACAAATCTTGCCTCTTTATTAACCTAAGTATGCTTTCTATAGGGCTCCCTCGGGATGGGGGTGGGATTGGGAATGGGAGAGATTCTTTTCCTAGTATCTGCCTCATTTCAGCCCTTAACAAAGTTTGCTCCTTGTCTATTTTAATACTCACCCTACTTCCTGGTCACAGGGACTTCTTCACTGAAATTACAACTGAGCTTTGTGTACAGGTCCTTAGTCTACTTTGGGCCACCCAAATATAATGTCCAGGATAGCTCCCTGGAGGGCCTCAGGATCAGTCAGAGTCAGGATTAATCAAAGTTCTTGGTCTTTAAAGGGAAAAGTGAAGGAAGCAAGGCAAGCTGCCACACGGCTTGCCAAAGATGTATTCTGGATTCTGGAGTACAGACTCTCCAGCCCCTCTCCTCCTTTTTCTGTAGCCAAGTGCGTCTGACTTCTCTCCCTCAGCCCTCCAATCCTTGCCTATGATTACCTCACCACCAAACATTAAGCAAGGTCCAATCATGAGGAGAGCCATCACTTTACCATATCATCTAAATGCATATAGAGAGAGCCATTATCTCACATCAAATAGGTAATTACCCTTAAGTGCTCTGTTGTCTGATTCAAGCACACCTTTTCAGATTTCCAGCTCTCTACACAGTGGCAAGGTAGAATAGGAACTGGGGAATTGCCTTTTAATGAGAGAGAGGACTTTTAAACATTCATGATGAAAAGATCAGAACTTGGAGAAACTCTGAATTTCAAACACAGGAGTGAAGAGAATACTAAAATGAATAAACTGCTTAAACACCCCATTTAAAAATGGGGAAGTAATATATGTGTCACCTCTGAACATTTATCATCTTCAAGAGTCATAGACAAAGTCTAATTAGAGTCATTGCCTACAAATAGTTCTCTCTTATGTTTTCATAATTTTAAGAGAAGAACAGAAAAAGAGGGGAAGAGAAATATTATGGG